>NC_139345.1:221756771-222356771 GCF_055883805.1 Amblyomma maculatum
GTTACGGTTGCCCTATTTTGCGCCCTTCCGATGTAATGCGCCGATCATCTGGTGCCTAAACGCATCTGATCATTCCGTATTGTTATTCTGGCCCTGCAAATGTTCACAAGTGATGATTAATTCACCTTGGAGCTTTAAATCATTAACTTCGTCACGGCGAATGCTATCATAGCAACGTCTGCAAAGCCGTCTCACGTGACCGATACTGCTGCTTTAAAAGAGGTGGCGAGACAGTTGATTGGCAGTGAGCATAGAAGCAACGCTACCCTTTACATGCTGAAAAATCTATTATTGTTGCGCTTAAAGTTACGGTTGCCCTATTTTGCGCCCTTCCGATGTAATGCGCCGATCATCTGGTGCTTAAACGAATCTGATCATTCCGTATTGTTATTCTGGCCCTGCAAATGTTCACAAGTGGTGATTAATTCACCTTGGAGCTTTAAATCATTAACTTCGTCACGGCGAATGCTATCATAGCAACGTCTGCAAAGCCGCCTCACGTGACCGATACTGCTGCTTTAAAAGAGGTGGCGAGACAGTTGATTGGCAGTGAGCACAGAAGCAACGCTACCCTTTACATGCTGAAAAATCTATTATTGTTGCGCTTAAACTTACGGTTGCCCTATTTTGCGCCCTTCCGATGTAATGCGCCGATCATCTGGTGCTTAAACGCATCTGATCATTCCGTATTGTTATTCTGGCCCTGCAAATGTTCTCAAGTGGAGATTAATTCACCTTGGAGCTTTAAATCATTAACTTCGTCACGGCGAATGCTATCATAGCAACGTCTGCAAAGCCCTCTCACGTGACCGATACTGCTGCTTTAAAAGAGGTGGCGAGACAGTTGATTGGCAGTGAGCATAGAAGCAACGCTACCCTTTACATGCTGAAAAATCTATTATTGTTGCGCTTAAAGTTACGGTTGCCCTATTTTGCGCCCTTCCGATGTAATGCGCCGATCATCTGGTGCCTAAACGCATCTGATCATTCCGTATTGTTATTCTGGCCCTGCAAATGTTCTCAAGTGGTGATTAATTCACCTTGGAGCTTTAAATCATTAACTTCGTCACGGCGAATGCTATCATAGCAACGCCTGCAAAGCCGTCTCACGTGACCGATACTGCTGCTTTAAAAGAGGTGGCGAGACAGTTGATTGGCAGTGAGCATAGAAGCAACGCTACCCTTTACATGCTGAAAAATCTATTATTGTTGCGCTTAAAGTTACGGTTGCCCTATTTTGCGCCCTTCCGATGTAATGCGCCGATCATCTGGTGCTTAAACGCATCTGATCATTCCGTAATCTTATTCTGGCCCTGCAAGTGTTCACAAGTGGTGATTAATTCACCTTGGAGCTTTAAATCATTAACTTCGTCACGGCGAATGCTATCATAGCAACGTCTGCAAAGCCGTCTCACGTGACCGATACTGCTGCTTTAAAAGAGGTGGCGAGACAGTTGATTGGCAGTGAGCATAGAAGCAACGCTACCCTTTACATGCTGAAAAATCTATTATTGTTGCGCTTAAAGTTACGGTTGCCCTATTTTGCGCCCTTCCGATGTAATGCGCCGATCATCTGGTGCTTAAACGCATCTGATCATTCCGTATTGTTATTCTGGCCCTGCAAATGTTCACAAGTGGTGATTAATTCACTTTGGAGCGTTAAATCATTAACTTCGTCACGGCGAATGCTATCATAGCAACGTCTGCAAAGCCGTCTCACGTGACCGATACTGCTGCTTTAAAAGAGGTGGCGAGACAGTTGATTGGCAGTGAGCATAGAAGCAACGCTACCCTTTACATGCTGAAAAATCTATTATTGTTGCGCTTAAAGTTACGGTTGCCCTATTTTGCGCCCTTCCGATGTAATGCGCCGATCATCTGGTGCCTAAACGCATCTGATCATTCCGTAATCTTATTCTGGCCCTGCAAATGTTCACAAGTGGTGATTAATTCACCTTGGAGCGTTAAAACATTAACTTCGTCACGGCGAATGCTATCATAGCAACGTCTGCAAAGCCGTCTCATGTGACCGATACTGCTGCTTTAAAAAAGGTGGCGAGACAGTTGATTGGCAGTGAGCATAGAAGCAACGCTACCCTTTACATGCTGAAAAATCTATTATTGTTGCGCTTAAAGTTACGGTTGCCCTATTTTGCGCCCTTCCGATGTAATGCGCCGATCATCTGGTGCTTAAACGCATCTGATCATTCCGTATTGTTATTCTGGCCCTGCAAATGTTCACAAGTGGTGATTAATTCACCTTGGAGCTTTAAATCATCAACTTCGTCAGGGCGAATGCTATCATAGCAACGTCTGCAAAGCCGTCTCACGTGACCGATACTGCTGCTTTAAAAGAGGTGGCGAGACAGTTGATTGGCAGTGAGCATAGAAGCAACGCTACCCTTTACATGCTGAAAAATCTATTATTGTTGCGCTTAAAGTTACGGTTGCCCTATTTTGCGCCCTTCCGATGTAATGCGCCGATCATCTGGTGCCTAAACGCATCTGATCATTCCGTATTGTTATTCTGGCCCTGCAAATGTTCACAAGTGATGATTAATTCACCTTGGAGCTTTAAATCATTAACTTCGTCACGGCGAATGCTATCATAGCAACGTCTGCAAAGCCGTCTCACGTGACCGATACTGCTGCTTTAAAAGAGGTGGCGAGACAGTTGATTGGCAGTGAGCATAGAAGCAACGCTACCCTTTACATGCTGAAAAATCTATTATTGTTGCGCTTAAAGTTACGGTTGCCCTATTTTGCGCCCTTCCGATGTAATGCGCCGATCATCTGGTGCTTAAACGAATCTGATCATTCCGTATTGTTATTCTGGCCCTGCAAATGTTCACAAGTGGTGATTAATTCACCTTGGAGCTTTAAATCATTAACTTCGTCACGGCGAATGCTATCATAGCAACGTCTGCAAAGCCGCCTCACGTGACCGATACTGCTGCTTTAAAAGAGGTGGCGAGACAGTTGATTGGCAGTGAGCACAGAAGCAACGCTACCCTTTACATGCTGAAAAATCTATTATTGTTGCGCTTAAACTTACGGTTGCCCTATTTTGCGCCCTTCCGATGTAATGCGCCGATCATCTGGTGCTTAAACGCATCTGATCATTCCGTATTGTTATTCTGGCCCTGCAAATGTTCTCAAGTGGAGATTAATTCACCTTGGAGCTTTAAATCATTAACTTCGTCACGGCGAATGCTATCATAGCAACGTCTGCAAAGCCCTCTCACGTGACCGATACTGCTGCTTTAAAAGAGGTGGCGAGACAGTTGATTGGCAGTGAGCATAGAAGCAACGCTACCCTTTACATGCTGAAAAATCTATTATTGTTGCGCTTAAAGTTACGGTTGCCCTATTTTGCGCCCTTCCGATGTAATGCGCCGATCATCTGGTGCCTAAACGCATCTGATCATTCCGTATTGTTATTCTGGCCCTGCAAATGTTCTCAAGTGGTGATTAATTCACCTTGGAGCTTTAAATCATTAACTTCGTCACGGCGAATGCTATCATAGCAACGCCTGCAAAGCCGTCTCACGTGACCGATACTGCTGCTTTAAAAGAGGTGGCGAGACAGTTGATTGGCAGTGAGCATAGAAGCAACGCTACCCTTTACATGCTGAAAAATCTATTATTGTTGCGCTTAAAGTTACGGTTGCCCTATTTTGCGCCCTTCCGATGTAATGCGCCGATCATCTGGTGCTTAAACGCATCTGATCATTCCGTATTGTTATTCTGGCCCTGCAAATGTTCACAAGTGGTGATTAATTCACCTTGGAGCTTTAAATCATTAACTTCGTCACGGCGAATGCTATCATAGCAACGTCTGCAAAGCCGTCTCACGTGACCGATACTGCTGCTTTAAAAGAGGTGGCGAGACAGTTGATTGGCAGTGAGCATAGAAGCAACGCTACCCTTTACATGCTGAAAAATCTATTATTGTTGCGCTTAAAGTTACGGTTGCCCTATTTTGCGCCCTTCCGATGTAATGCGCCGATCATCTGGTGCCTAAACGCATCTGATCATTCCGTATTGTTATTCTGGCCCTGCAAATGTTCACAAGTGGTGATTAATTCACCTTGGAGCTTTAAATCATTAACTTCGTCACGGCGAATGCTATCATAGCAACGTCTGCAAAGCCGTCTCACGTGACCGATACTGCTGCTTTAAAAGAGGTGGCGAGACAGTTGATTGGCAGTGAGCATAGAAGCAACGCTACCCTTTACATGCTGAAAAATCTATTATTGTTGCGCTTAAAGTTACGGTTGCCCTATTTTGCGCCCTTCCGATGTAATGCGCCGATCATCTGGTGCTTAAACGCATCTGATCATTCCGTATTGTTATTCTGGCCCTGCAAATGTTCACAATAGGTGATTAATTCACTTTGGAGCGTTAAATCATTAACTTCGTCACGGCGAATGCTATCATAGCAACGTCTGCAAAGCCGTCTCACGTGACCGATACTGCTGCTTTAAAAAAGGTGGCGAGACAGTTGATTGGCAGTGAGCATAGAAGCAACGCTACCCTTTACATGCTGAAAAATCTATTATTGTTGCGCTTAAAGTTACGGTTGCCCTATTTTGCGCCCTTCCGATGTAATGCGCCGATCATCTGGTGCTTAAACGCATCTGATCATTCCGTATTGTTATTCTGGCCCTGCAAATGTTCACAAGTGGTGATTAATTCACTTTGGAGCGTTAAATCATTAACTTCGTCACGGCGAATGCTATCATAGCAACGTCTGCAAAGCCGTCTCACGTGACCGATACTGCTGCTTTAAAAGAGGTGGCGAGACAGTTGATTGGCAGTGAGCATAGAAGCAACGCTACCCTTTACATGCTGAAAAATCTATTATTGTTGCGCTTAAAGTTACGGTTGCCCTATTTTGCGCCCTTCCGATGTAATGCGCCGATCATCTGGTGCTTAAACGCATCTGATCATTCCGTATTGTTATTCTGGCCCTGCAAATGTTCACAAGTGGTGATTAATTCACCTTGGAGCTTTAAATCATTAACTTCGTCACGGCGAATGCTATCATAGCAACGTCTGCAAAGCCGTCTCACGTGACCGATACTGCTGCTTTAAAAGAGGTGGCGAGACAGTTGATTGGCAGTGAGCATAGAAGCAACGCTACCCTTTACATGCTGAAAAATCTATTATTGTTGCGCTTAAAGTTACGGTTGCCCTATTTTGCGCCCTTCCGATGTAATGCGCCGATCATCTGGTGCCTAAACGCATCTGATCATTCCGTATTGTTATTCTGGCCCTGCAAATGTTCACAAGTGGTGATTAATTCACCTTGGAGCTTTAAATCATTAACTTCGTCACGGCGAATGCTATCATAGCAACGTCTGCAAAGCCGTCTCACGTGACCGATACTGCTGGTTTAAAAGAGGTGGCGAGACAGTTGATTGGCAGTGAGCATAGAAGCAACGCTACCCTTTACATGCTGAAAAATCTATTATTGTTGCGCTTAAAGTTACGGTTGCCCTATTTTGCGCCCTTCCGATGTAATGCGCCGATCATCTGGTGCTTAAACGCATCTGATCATTCCGTATTGTTATTCTGGCCCTGCAAATGTTCACAATAGGTGATTAATTCACTTTGGAGCGTTAAATCATTAACTTCGTCACGGCGAATGCTATCATAGCAACGTCTGCAAAGCCGTCTCACGTGACCGATACTGCTGCTTTAAAAAAGGTGGCGAGACAGTTGATTGGCAGTGAGCATAGAAGCAACGCTACCCTTTACATGCTGAAAAATCTATTATTGTTGCGCTTAAAGTTACGGTTGCCCTATTTTGCGCCCTTCCGATGTAATGCGCCGATCATCTGGTGCTTAAACGCATCTGATCATTCCGTATTGTTATTCTGGCCCTGCAAATGTTCACAAGTGGTGATTAATTCACTTTGGAGCGTTAAATCATTAACTTCGTCACGGCGAATGCTATCATAGCAACGTCTGCAAAGCCGTCTCACGTGACCGATACTGCTGCTTTAAAAGAGGTGGCGAGACAGTTTATTGGCAGTGAGCATAGAAGCAACGCTACCCTTTACATGCTGAAAAATCTATTATTGTTGCGCTTAAAGTTACGGTTGCCCTATTTTGCGCCCTTCCGATGTAATGCGCCGATCACCTGGTGCTTAAACGCATCTGATCATTCCGTATTGTTATTCTGGCCCTGCAAATGTTCACAAGTGGTGATTAATTCACCTTGGAGCTTTAAATCATTAACTTCGTCACGGCGAATGCTATCATAGCAACGTCTGCAAAGCCGTCTCACGTGACCGATACTGCTGCTTTAAAAGAGGTGGCGTGACAGTTGATTGGCAGTGAGCATAGAAGCAACGCTACCCTTTACATGCTGAAAAATCTATTATTGTTGCGCTTAAAGTTACGGTTGCCCTATTTTGCGCCCTTCCGATGTAATGCGCCGATCATCTGGTGCTTAAACGCATCTGATCATTCCGTAATCTTATTCTGGCCCTGCAAATGTTCACAAGTGGTGATTAATTCACTTTGGAGCGTTAAATCATTAACTTCGTCACGGCGAATGCTATCATAGCAACGTCTGCAAAGCCATCTCACGTGACCGATACTGCTGCTTTAAAAGAGGTGGCGAGACAGTTGATTGGCATTGAGCATAGAAGCAACGCTACCCTTTACATGCTGAAAAATCTATTATTGCTGCGCTTAGAGTTACGGTTGCCCTATTTTGCGCCCTTCCGATGTAATGCGCCGATCATCTGGTGCTTTAACGCATCTGATCATTCCGTAATCTTATTCTGGCCCTGCAAATGTTCACAAGTGGTGATTAATTCACTTTGGAGCGTTAAATCATTAACTTCGTCACGGCGAATGCTATCATAGCAACGTCTGCAAAGCCGTCTCACGTGACCGATACTGCTGCTTTAAAAGAGGTGGCGAGACAGTTGATTGGCAGTGAGCATAGAAGCAACGCTACCCTTTACATGCTGAAAAATCTATTATTGTTGCGCTTAAAGTTACGGTTGCCCTATTTTGCGCCCTTCCGATGTAATGCGCCGATCATCTGGTGCTTAAACGCATCTGATCATTCCGTATTGTTATTCTGGCCCTGCAAATGTTCACAAGTGGTGAATAATTCACCTTGGAGCTTTAAATCGTTAACTTCGTCACGGCGAATGCTATCATAGCAACGTCTGCAAAGCCGTCTCACGTGACCGATACTGCTGCTTTAAAAGAGGTGGCGAGACAGTTGATTGGCAGTGAGCATAGAAGCAACGCTACCCTTTACATGCTGAAAAATTTAATATTGTTGCGCTTAAAGTTACGGTTGCCCTATTTTGCGCCCTTCCGATGTAATGCGCCGATCATCTGGTGCTTAAACGCATCTGATCATTCCGTAATCTTATTCTGGCCATGCAAATGTTCACAAGTGGTGATTAATTCACCTTGGAGCGTTAAATCATTAACTTCGTCACGGCGAATGCTATCATAGCAACGTCTGCAAAGCCGTCTCACGTGACCGATACTGCTGCTTTAAAAGAGGTGGCGAGACAGTTGATTGGCAGTGAGCATAGAAGCAACGCTACCCTTTACATGCTGAAAAATCTATTATTGTTGCGCTTAAAGTTACGGTTGCCCTATTTTGCGCCCTTCCGATGTAATGCGCCGATCATCTGGTGCTTAAACGCATCTGATCATTCCGTATTGTTATTCTGGCCCTGCAAATGTTCACAAGTGGTGATTAATTCACTTTGGAGCGTTAAATCATTAACTTCGTCACGGCGAATGCTATCATAGCAACGTCTGCAAAGCCGTCTCACGTGACCGATACTGCTGCTTTAAAAGAGGTGGCGAGACAGTTGATTGACAGTGAGCATAGAAGCAACGCTACCCTTTACATGCTGAAAAATCTATTATTGTCGCTTAAAGTTACGGTTGCCCTATTTTGCGCCCTTCCGATGTAATGCGCCAATCATCTGGTGCTTAAACGCATCTGATCATTCCGTAATCTTATTCTGGCCCTGCAAATGTTCACAAGTGGTGATTAATTCACCTTGGAGTGTTAAAACATTAACTTCGTCACGGCGAATGCTATCATAGCAACGTCTGCAAAGCCGTCTCACGTGACCGATACTGCTGCTTTAAAAGAGGTGGCGAGACAGTTGATTGGCAGTGAGCATAGAAGCAACGCTACCCTTTACATGCTGAAAAATCTATTATTGTTGCGCTTAAAGTTACGGTTGCCCTATTTTGCGCCCTTCCGATGTAATGCGCCGATCATCTGGTGCTTAAACGCATCTGATCATTCCGTATTGTTATTCTGGCCCTGCAAATGTTCACAAGTGGTGATTAATTCAAATTGGAGCTTTAAATCATTAACTTCGTCACGGCGAATGCTATCATAGCAACGTCTGCAAAGCCGTCTCACGTGACCGATACTGCTGCTTTAAAAGAGGTGGCGAGACAGTTGATTGGCAGTGAGCATAGAAGCAGCGCTACCCTTTACATGCTGAAAAATCTATTATTGTTGCGCTTAAAGTTACGGTTGCCCTATTTTGCGCCCTTCCGATGTAATGCGCCAATCATCTGGTGCTTAAACGCATCTGATCAATCCGTATTGTTATTCTGGCCCTGCAAATGTTCACAAGTGGTGATTAATTCATCTTGGAGCGTTAAATCATTAACTTCGTCACGGCGAATGCTATCATAGCAACGTCTGCAAAGCCGTCTCACGCGACCGATACTGCTGCTTTAAAAGAGGTGGCGAGACAGTTGATTGGCAGTGAGCATAGAAGCAACGCTACCCTTTACATGCTGAAAAATCTATTATTGTTGCGCTTAAAGTTACGGTTGCCCTATTTTGCGCCCTTCCGAGGTAATGCGCCGATCATCTGGTGCTTAAACGCATCTGATCATTCCGTAATCTTATTCTGGCCCTGCAAGTGTTCACAAGTGGTGATTAATTCACCTTGGAGCTTTAAATCATTAACTTCGTCACGGCAAATGCTATCATAGCAACGTCTGCAAAGCCGTCTCACGTGACCGATACTGCTGCTTTAAAAGAGGTGGCGAGACAGTTGATTGGCAGTGAGCATAGAAGCAACGCTACCCTTTACATGCTGAAAAATCTATTATTGTTGCGCTTAAAGTTACGGTTGCCCTATTTGGCGCCCTTCCGATGTAATGCGCCGATCATCTGGTGCTTAAACGCATCTGATCATTCCGTAATCTTATTCTGGCCCTGCAAATGTTCACAAGTGGTGATTAATTCACCTTGGAGCGTTAAATCATTAACTTCGTCACGGCGAATGCTATCATAGCAACGTCTGCAAAGCCGTCTCACGTGACCGATACTGCTGCTTTAAAAGAGGTGGCGAGACAGTTGATTGGCAGTGAGCATAGAAGCAACGCTACCCTTTACATGCTGAAAAATCTATTATTGTTGCGCTTAAAGTTACGGTTGCCCTATTTTGCGCCCTTCCGATGTAATGCGCCGATCATCTGGTGCTTAAACGCATCTGATCATTCCGTATTGTTATTCTGGCCCTGCGAATGTTCACAAGTGGTGATTAATTCACTTTGGAGCGTTAAATCATTAACTTCGTCACGGCGAATGCTATCATAGCAACGTCTGCAAAGCCGTCTCACGTGACCGATACTGCTGCTTTAAAAGAGGTGGTGAGACAGTTGATTGGCAGTGAGCATAGAAGCAACGCTACCCTTTACATGCTGAAAAATCTATTATTGTTGCGCTTAAAGTTACGGTTGCCCTATTTTGCACCCTTCCGATGTAATGCGCCGATCATCTGGTGCCTAAACGCATCTGATCATTCCGTAATCTTATTCTGGCCCTGCAAATGTTCACAAGTGGTGATTAATTCACCTTGGAGCGTTAAAACATTAACTTCGTCACGGCGAATGCTATCATAGCAACGTCTGCAAAGCCGTCTCACGTGACCGATACTGCTGCTTTAAAAAAGGTGGCGAGACAGTTGATTGGCAGTGAGCATAGAAGCAACGCTACCCTTTCCATGCTGAAAAATCTATTATTGTTGCGCTTAAAGTTACGGTTGCCCTATTTTGCGCCCTTCCGATGTAATGCGCCGATCATCTGGTGCTTAAACGCATCTGATCATTCCGTATTGTTATTCTGGCCCTGCAAATGTTCACAAGTGGTGATTAATTCACTTTGGAGCGTTAAATCATTAACTTCGTCACGGCGAATGCTATCATAGCAACGTCTGCAAAGCCGTCTCACGTGACCGATACTGCTGCTTTAAAAGAGGTGGCGAGACAGTTGATTGGCAGTGAGCATAGAAGCAACGCTACCCTTTACATGCTGAAAAATCTATTATTGTTGCGCTTAAAGTTACGGTTGCCCTATTTTGCGCCCTTCCGATGCAATGCGCCAAACATCTGGTGCTTAAACGCATCTGATCATTCCGTATTGTTATTCTGGCCCTGCAAATGTTCACAAGTGGTGATTAATTCACCTTGGAGCTTTAAATCATTAACTTCGTCACGGCGAATGCTATCATAGCAACGTCTGCAAAGCCGTCTCACGTGACCGATACTGCTGCTTTAAAAGAGGTGGCGAGACAGTTGATTGGCAGTGAGCATAGAAGCAGCGCTACCCTTTACATGCTGAAAAATCTATTATTGTTGCGCTTAAATTTACGGTTGCCCTATTTTGCGCCCTTCCGATGTAATGCGCCGATCATCTGGTGCTTAAACGCATCTGATCATTCCATATTGTTATTCTGGCCCTGCAAATGTTCACAAGTGGTGATTAATTCACCTTGGAGCTTTAAATCATTAACTTCGTCACGGCGAATGCTATCATAGCAACGTCTGCAAAGCCGTCTCACGTGACCGATACTGCTGCTTTAAAAGAGGTGGCGAGACAATTGATTGGCAGTGAGCATAGAAGCAACCCTACCCTTTACATGCTGAAAAATCTATTATTGTTGCGCTTAAAGTTACGGTTGCCCTATTTTGCGCCCTTCCGATGTAATGCGCCGATCATCTGGTGCTTAAACGCATCTGATCAATCCGTATTGTTATTCTGGCCCTGCAAATGTTCACAAGTGGTGATTAATTCACCTTGGAGCGTTAAATCATTAACTTCGTCACGGCGAATGCTATCATAGCAACGTCTGCAAAGCCGTCTCACGTGACCGATACTGCTGCTTTAAAAGAGGTGGCGAGACAGTTGATTGGCAGTGAGCATAGAAGCAACGCTACCCTTTACATGTCTATTATTGTTGCGCTTAAAGTTACGGTTGCCCTATTTGTCGCCCTTCCGATGTAATGCGCCGATCATCTGGTGCTTAAACGCATCTGATCATTCCGTATTGTTATTCTGGCCCTGCAAAGGTTCACAAGTGGTGATTAATTCACCTTGGAGCTTTAAATCATTAACTTCGTCACGGCGAATGCTATCATAGCAACGTCTGCAAAGCCGTCTCACGTGACCGATACTGCTGCTTTAAAAGAGGTGGCGAGACAGTTGATTGGCAGTGAGCATAGAAGCAACGCTACCCTTTACATGCTGAAAAATCTATTATTGTTGCGCTTAAAGTTACGGTTGCCCTATTTTGCGCCCTTCCGATGTAATGCGCCGATCATCTGGTACTTAAACGCATCTGATCAATCCGTATTGTTATTCTGGCCCTGCAAATGTTCACCAGTGGTGATTAATTCACCTTGGAGCGTTAAATCATTAACTTCGTCACGGCGAATGCTATCATAGCAACGTCTGCAAAGCCGTCTCACGTGACCGATACTGCTGCTTTAAAAGAGGTGGCGAGACAGTTGATTGGCAGTGAGCATAGAAGCAACGCTACCCTTTACATGCTGAAAAATCTATTATTGTTGCGCTTAAAGTTACGGTTGCCCTATTTTGCGCCCTTCCGAGGTAATGCGCCGATCATCTGGTGCTTAAACGCATCTGATCATTCCGTAATCTTATTCTGGCCCTGCAAGTGTTCACAAGTGGTGATTAATTCACCTTGGAGCTTTAAATCATTAACTTCGTCACGGCGAATGCTATCATAGCAACGTCTGCAAAGCCGTCTCACGTGACCGATACTGCTGCTTTAAAAGAGGTGGCGAGACAGTTGATTGGCAGTGAGCATAGAAGCAACGCTACCCTTTACATGCTGAAAAATCTATTATTGTTGCGCTTAAAGTTACGGTTGCCCTATTTTGCGCCCTTCCGATGTAATGCGCCGATCATCTGGTGCTTAAACGCATCTGATCATTCCGTATTGTTATTCTGGCCCTGCAAATGTTCACAAGTGGTGATTAATTCACTTTGGAGCGTTAAATCATTAACTTCGTCACGGCGAATGCTATCATAGCAACGTCTGCAAAGCCGTCTCACGTGACCGATACTGCTGCTTTAAAAGAGGTGGCGAGACAGTTGATTGGCAGTGAGCATAGAAGCAACGCTACCCTTTACATGCTGAAAAATCTATTATTGTTGCGCTTAAAGTTACGGTTGCCCTATTTTGCGCCCTTCCGATGTAATGCGCCGATCATCTGGTGCCTAAACGCATCTGATCATTCCGTAATCTTATTCTGGCCCTGCAAATGTTCACAAGTGGTGATTAATTCACCTTGGAGCGTTAAAACATTAACTTCGTTACGGCGAATGCTATAATAGCAACGTCTGCAAAGCCGTCTCACGTGACCGATACTGCTGCTTTAAAAAAGGTGGCGAGACAGTTGATTGGCAGTGAGCATAGAAGCAACGCTACCCTTTACATGCTGAAAAATCTATTATTTTTGCGCTTAAAGTTACGGTTGCCCTATTTTGCGCCCTTCCGATGTAATGCGCCGATCATCTGGTGCTTAAACGCATCTGATCATTCCGTATTGTTATTCTGGCCCTGCAAATGTTCACAAGTGGTGATTAATTCACCTTGGAGCTTTAAATCATCAACTTCGTCACGGCGAATGCTATCATAGCAACGTCTGCAAAGCCGTCTCACGTGACCGATACTGCTGCTTTAAAAGAGGTGGCGAGACAGTTGATTGGCAGTGAGCATAGAAGCAACGCTACCCTTTACATGCTGAAAAATCTATTATTGTTGCGCTTAAAGTTACGGTTGCCCTATTTTGCGCCCTTCCGATGTAATGCGCCGATCATCTGGTGCTTAAACGCATCTGATCATTCTGTAATCTTATTCTGGCCCTGCAAATGTTCACAAGTGGTGATTAATTCACCTTGGAGCGTTAAATCATCAACTTCGTCACGGCGAATGCTATCATAGCAACGTCTGCAAAGCCGTCTCACGTGACCGATACTGCTGCTTTAAAAGAGGTGGCGAGACAGTTGATTGGCAGTGAGCATAGAAGCAACGCTACCCTTTACATGCTGAAAAATCTATTATTGTTGCGCTTAAAGTTACGGTTGCCCTATTTTGCGCCCTTCCGATGTAATGCGCCGATCATCTGGTGCTTAAACGCATCTGATCATTCCGTATTGTTATTCTGGCCCTGCAAATGTTCACAAGTGGTGATTAATTCACCTTGGAGCTTTAAATCATTAACTTCGTCACGGCGAATGCTATCATAGCAACGTCTGCAAAGCCGTCTCACGTGACCGATGCTGCTGCTTTAAAAGAGGTGGCGAGACAGTTGATTGGCAGTGAGCATAGAAGCAACGCTACCCTTTACATGCTGAAAAATCTATTATTGTTGCGCTTAAAGTTACGGTTGCCCTATTTTGCGCCTTTCCGATGTAATGCGCCGATCATCTGGTGCTTAAACGCATCTGATCATTCCTTATTGTTATTCTGGCCCTGCAAATGTTCACAAGTGGTGATTAATTCACCTTGGAGCTTTAAATCATTAACTTCGTCACGGCGAATGCTATCATAGCAACGTCTGCAAAGCCGTCTCACGTGACCGATACTGCTGCTTTAAAAGAGGTGGCGAGACAGTTGATTGGCAGTGAGCATAGAAGCAACGCTACCCTTTACATGCTGAAAAATCTATTATTGTTGCGCTTAAAGTTACGGTTGCCCTATTTTGCGCCCTTCCGATGTAATGCGCCGATCATCTGGTGCTTAAACGCATCTGATCATTCCGTATTGTTATTCTGGCCCTGCAAATGTTCTCAAGTGGTGATTAATTCACCTTGGAGCTTTAAATCATTAATTTCGTCACGGCGAATGCTATCATAGCAACGTCTGCAAAGCCGTCTCACGTGACCGATACTGCTGCTTTAAAAGAGGTGGCGAGACAGTTGATTGGCAGTGAGCATAGAAGCAACGCTACCCTTTACATGCTGAAAAATCTATTATTGTTGCGCTTAAAGTTACGGTTGCCCTATTTTGCGCCCTTCCGATGTAATGCGCCGATCATCTGGTGCTTAAACGCATCTGATCATTCCGTAATCTTATTCTGGCCCTGCAAGTGTTCACAAGTGGTGATTAATTCACCTTGGAGCTTTAAATCATTAACTTCGTCACGGCGAATGCTATCATAGCAACGTCTGCAAAGCCGTCTCACGTGACCGATACTGCTGCTTTAAAAGAGGTGGCGAGACAGTTGATTGGCAGTGAGCATAGAAGCAACGCTACCCTTTACATGCTGAAAAATCTATTATTGTTGCGCTTAAAGTTACGGTTGCCCTATTTTGCGCCCTTCCGATGTAATGCGCCGATCATCTGGTGCTTAAACGCATCTGATCAATCCGTATTGTTATTCTGGCCCTGCAAATGTTCACAAGTGGTGATTAATTCACCTTGGAGCGTTAAATCATTAACTTCGTCACGGCGAATGCTATCATAGCAACGTCTGCAAAGCCGTCTCACGTGACCGATACTGCTGCTTTAAAAGAGGTGGCGAGACAGTTGATTGGCAGTGAGCATAGAAGCAACGCTACCCTTTACATGCTGAAAAATCTATTATTGTTGCGCTTAAAGTTACGGTTGCCCTATTTTGCGCCCTTCCGAGGTAATGCGCCGATCATCTGGTGCTTAAACGCATCTGATCATTCCGTAATCTCATTCTGGCCCTGCAAGTGTTCACAAGTGGTGATTAATTCACCTTGGAGCTTTAAATCATTAACTTCGTCACGGCGAATGCTATCATAGCAACGTCTGCAAAGCCGTCTCACGTGACCGATACTGCTGCTTTAAAAGAGGTGGCGAGACAGTTGATTGGCAGTGAGCATAGAAGCAACGCTACCCTTTACATGCTGAAAAATCTATTATTGTTGCGCTTAAAGTTACGGTTGCCCTATTTTGCACCCTTCCGATGTAATGCGCCGATCATCTGGTGCTTAAACGCATCTGATCATTCCGTAATCTTATTCTGGCCCTGCAAATGTTCACAAGTGGTGATTAATTCATCTTGGAGCGTTAAATCATTAACTTCGTCACGGCGAATGCTATCATAGCAACGTCTGCAAAGCCGTCTCACGTGACCGATACTGCTGCTTTAAAAGAGGTGGCGAGACAGCTGATTGGCAGTGAGCATAGAAGCAACGCTACCCTTTACATGCTGAAAAATCTATTATTGTTGCGCTTAAAGTTACGGTTGCCCTATTTTGCGCCCTTCCGATGTAATGCGCCGATCATCTGGTGCTTAAACGCATCTGATCATTCCGTATTGTTATTCTGGCCCTGCGAATGTTCACAAGTGGTGATTAATTCACTTTGGAGCGTTAAATCATTAACTTCGTCACGGCGAATGCTATCATAGCAACGTCTGCAAAGCCGTCTCACGTGACCGATACTGCTGCTTTAAAAGAGGTGGCGAGACAGTTGATTGGCAGTGAGCATAGAAGCAACGCTACCCTTTACATGCTGAAAAATCTATTATTGTTGCGCTTAAAGTTACGGTTGCCCTATTTTGCGCCCTTCCGATGTAATGCGCCGATCATCTGGTGCCTAAACGCATCTGATCATTCCGTAATCTTATTCTGGCCCTGCAAATGTTCACAAGTGGTGATTAATTCACCTTGGAGCGTTAAAACATTAACTTCGTCACGGCGAATGCTATCATAGCAACGTCTGCAAAGCCGTCTCACGTGACCGATACTGCTGCTTTAAAAAAGGTGGCGAGACAGTTGATTGGCAGTGAGCATAGAAGCAACGCTACCCTTTACATGCTGAAAAATCTATTATTGTTGCGCTTAAAGTTACGGTTGCCCTATTTTGCGCCCTTCCGATGTAATGCGCCGATCATCTGGTGCTTAAACGCATCTGATCATTCCGTATTGTTATTCTGGCCCTGCAAATGTTCACAAGTGGTGATTAATTCACTTTGGAGCGTTAAATCATTAACTTCGTCACGGCGAATGCTATCATAGCAACGTCTGCAAAGCCGTCTCACGTGACCGATACTGCTGCTTTAAAAGAGGTGGCGAGACAGTTGATTGGCAGTGAGCATAGAAGCAACGCTACCCTTTACATGCTGAAAAATCTATTATTGTTGCGCTTAAAGTTACGGTTGCCCTATTTTGCGCCCTTCCGATGTAATGCGCCGATCATCTGGTGCTTAAACGCATCTGATCATTCCGTATTGTTAGTCTGGCCCTGCAAATGTTCACAAGTGGTGATTATTTCACCTTGGAGCTTTAACTCATTAACTTCGTCACGGCGAATGCTATCATAGCAACGTCTGCAAAGACGTCTCACGTGACCGATACTGCTGCTTTAAAAGAGGTGGCCAGACAGTTGATTGGCAGTGAGCATAGAAGCAGCGCTACCCTTTACATGCTGAAAAATCTATTATTGTTGCGCTTAAAGTTACGGTTGCCCTATTTTGCGCCCTTCCGATGTAATGCGCCGATCATCTGGTGCTTAAACGCATCTGATCATTCCGTAATCTTATTCTGGCCCTGCAAATGTTCACAAGTGGTGATTAATTCACTTTGGAGCGTTAAATCATTAACTTCGTCACGGCGAATGCTATCATAGCAACGTCTGCAAAGACGTCTCACGTGACCGATACTGCTGCTTTAAAAGAGGTGGCGAGACAGTTGATTGGCATTGAGCATAGAAGCAACGCTACCCTTTACATGCTGAAAAATCTATTATTGCTGCGCTTAAAGTTACGGTTGCCCTATTTTGCGCCCTTCCGATGTAATGCGCCGATCATCAGGTGCTTAAACGCATCTGATCATTCCGTATTGTTATTCTGGCCCTGCAAATGTTCACAAGTGGTGATTAATTCACCTTGGAGCTTTAAATCATTAACTTCGTCACGGCGAATGCTATCATAGCAACGTCTGCAAAGCCGTCTCACGTGACCGATACTGCTGCTTTAAAAGAGGTGGCGAGACAGTTGATTGGCAGTGAGCATAGAAGCAACGCTACCCTTTACATGCTGAAAAATCTATTATTGTTGCGCTTAAAGTTACGGTTGTCCTATTTTGCGCCCTTCCGATGTAATGCGCCGATCATCTGGTGCTTAAACGCATCTGATCATTCCGTATTGTTATTCTGGCCCTGCAAATGTTCACAAGTGGTGATTAATTCACCTTGGAGCTTTAAATCATCAACTTCGTCACGGCGAATGCTATCATAGCAACGTCTGCAAAGCCGTCTCACGTGACCGATACTGCTGCTTTAAAAGAGGTGGCGACAGTTGATTGGCAGTGAGCATAGAAGCAACGCTACCCTTTACATGCTGAAAAATCTATTATTGTTGCGCTTAAAGTTACGGTTGCCCTATTTTGCGCCCTTCCGATGTAATGCGCCGATCATCTGGTGCTTAAACGCATCTGATCATTCTGTAATCTTATTCTGGCCCTGCAAATGTTCACAAGTGGTGATTAATTCACCTTGGAGCGTTAAATCATCAACTTCGTCACGGCGAATGCTATCATAGCAACGTCTGCAAAGCCGTCTCACGTGACCGATACTGCTGCTTTAAAAGAGGTGGCGAGACAGTTGATTGGCAGTGAGCATAGAAGCAACGCTACCCTTTACATGCTGAAAAATCTATTATTGTTGCGCTTAAAGTTACGGTTGCCCTATTTTGCGCCCTTCCGATGTAATGCGCCGATCATCTGGTGCTTAAACGCATCTGATCATTCCGTATTGTTATTCTGGCCCTGCAAATGTTCACAAGTGGTGATTAATTCACCTTGGAGCTTTAAACCATTAACTTCGTCACGGCGAATGCTATCATAGCAACGTCTGCAAAGCCGTCTCACGTGACCGATACTGCTGCTTTAAAAGAGGTGGCGAGACAGTTGATTGGCAGTGAGCATAGAAGCAACGCTACCCTTTACATGCTGAAAAATCTATTATTGTTGCGCTTAAAGTTACGGTTGCCCTATTTTGCGCCTTTCGGATGTAATGCGCCGATCATCTGGTGCTTAAACGCATCTGATCATTCCGTATTGTTATTCTGGCCCTGCAAATGTTCACAAGTGGTGATTAATTCACCTTGGAGCTTTAAATCATTAACTTCGTCACGGCGAATGCTATCATAGCAACGTCTGCAAAGCCGTCTCACGTGACCGATACTGCTGCTTTAAAAGAGGTGGCGAGACAGTTGATTGGCAGTGAGCATAGAAGCAACGCTACCCTTTACATGCTGAAAAATCTATTATTGTTGCGCTTAAAGTTACGGTTGCCCTATTTTGCGCCCTTCCGATGTAATGCGCCGATCATCTGGTGCTTAAACGCATCTGATCATTCCGTATTGTTATTCTGGCCCTGCAAATGTTCTCAAGTGGTGATTAATTCACCTTGGAGCTTTAAATCATTAATTTCGTCACGGCGAATGCTATCATAGCAACGTCTGCAAAGCCGTCTCACGTGACCGATACTGCTGCTTTAAAAGAGGTGGCGAGACAGTTGATTGGCAGTGAGCATAGAAGCAACGCTACCCTTTACATGCTGAAAAATCTATTATTGTTGCGCTTAAAGTTACGGTTGCCCTATTTTGCGCCCTTCCGATGTAATGCGCCGATCATCTGGTGCCTAAACGCATCTGATCATTCCGTATTGTTATTCTGGCCCTGCAAATGTTCACAAGTGATGATTAATTCACCTTGGAGCTTTAAATCATTAACTTCGTCACGGCGAATGCTATCATAGCAACGTCTGCAAAGCCGTCTCACGTGACCGATACTGCTGCTTTAAAAGAGGTGGCGAGACAGTTGATTGGCAGTGAGCATAGAAGCAACGCTACCCTTTACATGCTGAAAAATCTATTATTGTTGCGCTTAAAGTTACGGTTGCCCTATTTTGCGCCCTTCCGATGTAATGCGCCGATCATCTGGTGCTTAAACGCATCTGATCATTCCGTATTGTTATTCTGGCCCTGCAAATGTTCACAAGTGGTGATTAATTCACCTTGGAGCTTTAAATCATTAACTTCGTCACGGCGAATGCTATCATAGCAACGTCTGCAAAGCCGTCTCACGTGACCGATACTGCTGCTTTAAAAGAGGTGGCGAGACAGTTGATTGGCAGTGAGCACAGAAGCAACGCTACCCTTTACATGCTGAAAAATCTATTATTGTTGCGCTTAAAGTTACGGTTGCCCTATTTTGCGCCCTTCCGATGTAATGCGCCGATCATCTGGTGCTTAAACGCATCTGATCATTCCGTATTGTTATTCTGGCCCTGCAAATGTTCTCAAGTGGTGATTAATTCACCTTGGAGCTTTAAATCATTAACTTCGTCACGGCGAATGCTGTCATAGCAACGTCTGCAAAGCCCTCTCACGTGACCGATACTGCTGCTTTAAAAGAGGTGGCGAGACAGTTGATTGGCAGTGAGCATAGAAGCAACGCTACCCTTTACATGCTGAAAAATCTATTATTGTTGCGCTTAAAGTTACGGTTGCCCTATTTTGCGCCCTTCCGATGTAATGCGCCGATCATCTGGTGCCTAAACGCATCTGATCATTCCGTATTGTTATTCTGGCCCTGCAAATGTTCTCAAGTGGTGATTAATTCACCTTGGAGCTTTAAATCATTAACTTCGTCACGGCGAATGCTATCATAGCAACGCCTGCAAAGCCGTCTCACGTGACCGATACTGCTGCTTTAAAAGAGGTGGCGAGACAGTTGATTGGCAGTGAGCATAGAAGCAACGCTACCCTTTACATGCTGAAAAATCTATTATTGTTGCGCTTAAAGTTACGGTTGCCCTATTTTGCGCCCTTCCGATGTAATGCGCCGATCATCTGGTGCTTAAACGCATCTGATCATTCCGTATTGTTAGTCTGGCCCTGCAAATGTTCACAAGTGGTGATTAATTCACCTTGGAGCTTTAAATCATTAACTTCGTCACGGCGAATGCTATCATAGCAACGTCTGCAAAGCCGTCTCACGTGACCGATACTGCTGCTTTAAAAGAGGTGGCCAGACAGTTGATTGGCAGTGAGCATAGAAGCAGCGCTACCCTTTACATGCTGAAAAATCTATTATTGTTGCGCTTAAAGTTACGGTTGCCCTATTTTGCGCCCTTCCGATGTAATGCGCCGATCATCTGGTGCTTAAACGCATCTGATCATTCCGTAATCTTATTCTGGCCCTGCAAATGTTCACAAGTGGTGATTAATTCACTTTGGAGCGTTAAATCATTAACTTCGTCACGGCGAATGCTATCATAGCAACGTCTGCAAAGCCGTCTCACGTGACCGATACTGCTGCTTTAAAAGAGGTGGCGAGACAGTTGATTGGCATTGAGCATAGAAGCAACGCTACCCTTTACATGCTGAAAAATCTATTATTGCTGCGCTTAAAGTTACGGTTGCCCTATTTTGCGCCCTTCCGATGTAATGCGCCGATCATCAGGTGCTTAAACGCATCTGATCATTCCGTATTGTTATTCTGGCCCTGCAAATGTTCACAAGTGGTGATTAATTCACCTTGGAGCTTTAAATCATCAACTTCGTCACGGCGAATGCTATCATAGCAACGTCTGCAAAGCCGTCTCACGTGACCGATACTGCTGCTTTAAAAGAGGTGGCGAGACAGTTGATTGGCAGTGAGCATAGAAGCAACGCTACCCTTTACATGCTGAAAAATCTATTATTGCTGCGCTTAAAGTTACGGTTGCCCTATTTTGCGCCCTTCCGATGTAATGCGCCGATCATCTGGTGCTTAAACGCATCTGATCATTCCGTAATCTTATTCTGGCCCTGCAAGTGTTCACAAGTGGTGATTAATTCACCTTGGAGCTTTAAATCATTAACTTCGTCACGGCGAATGCTATCATAGCAACGTCTGCAAAGCCGTCTCACGTGACCGATACTGCTGCTTTAAAAGAGGTGGCGAGACAGTTGATTGGCAGTGAGCATAGAAGCAACGCTACCCTTTACATGCTGAAAAATCTATTATTGTTGCGCTTAAAGTTACGGTTGCCCTATTTTGCGCCCTTCCGATGTAATGCGCCGATCATCTGGTGCTTAAACGCATCTGATCAATCCGTATTGTTATTCTGGCCCTGCAAATGTTCACAAGTGGTGATTAATTCACCTTGGAGCGTTAAATCATTAACTTCGTCACGGCGAATGCTATCATAGCAACGTCTGCAAAGCCGTCTCACGTGACCGATACTGCTGCTTTAAAAGAGGTGGCGAGACAGTTGATTGGCAGTGAGCATAGAAGCAACGCTACCCTTTACATGCTGAAAAATCTATTATTGTTGCGCTTAAAGTTACGGTTGCCCTATTTTGCGCCCTTCCGAGGTAATGCGCCGATCATCTGGTGCTTAAACGCATCTGATCATTCCGTAATCTCATTCTGGCCCTGCAAGTGTTCACAAGTGGTGATTAATTCACCTTGGAGCTTTAAATCATTAACTTCGTCACGGCGAATGCTATCATAGCAACGTCTGCAAAGCCGTCTCACGTGACCGATACTGCTGCTTTAAAAGAGGTGGCGAGACAGTTGATTGGCAGTGAGCATAGAAGCAACGCTACCCTTTACATGCTGAAAAATCTATTATTGTTGCGCTTAAAGTTACGGTTGCCCTATTTTGCACCCTTCCGATGTAATGCGCCGATCATCTGGTGCTTAAACGCATCTGATCATTCCGTAATCTTATTCTGGCCCTGCAAATGTTCACAAGTGGTGATTAATTCATCTTGGAGCGTTAAATCATTAACTTCGTCACGGCGAATGCTATCATAGCAACGTCTGCAAAGCCGTCTCACGTGACCGATACTGCTGCTTTAAAAGAGGTGGCGAGACAGCTGATTGGCAGTGAGCATAGAAGCAACGCTACCCTTTACATGCTGAAAAATCTATTATTGTTGCGCTTAAAGTTACGGTTGCCCTATTTTGCGCCCTTCCGATGTAATGCGCCGATCATCTGGTGCTTAAACGCATCTGATCATTCCGTATTGTTATTCTGGCCCTGCGAATGTTCACAAGTGGTGATTAATTCACTTTGGAGCGTTAAATCATTAACTTCGTCACGGCGAATGCTATCATAGCAACGTCTGCAAAGCCGTCTCACGTGACCGATACTGCTGCTTTAAAAGAGTGGCGAGACAGTTGATTGGCAGTGAGCATAGAAGCAACGCTACCCTTTACATGCTGAAAAATCTATTATTGTTGCGCTTAAAGTTACGGTTGCCCTATTTTGCGCCCTTCCGATGTAATGCGCCGATCATCTGGTGCCTAAACGCATCTGATCATTCCGTAATCTTATTCTGGCCCTGCAAATGTTCACAAGTGGTGATTAATTCACCTTGGAGCGTTAAAACATTAACTTCGTCACGGCGAATGCTATCATAGCAACGTCTGCAAAGCCGTCTCACGTGACCGATACTGCTGCTTTAAAAAAGGTGGCGAGACAGTTGATTGGCAGTGAGCATAGAAGCAACGCTACCCTTTACATGCTGAAAAATCTATTATTGTTGCGCTTAAAGTTACGGTTGCCCTATTTTGCGCCCTTCCGATGTAATGCGCCGATCATCTGGTGCTTAAACGCATCTGATCATTCCGTATTGTTATTCTGGCCCTGCAAATGTTCACAAGTGGTGATTAATTCACTTTGGAGCGTTAAATCATTAACTTCGTCACGGCGAATGCTATCATAGCAACGTCTACAAAGCCGTCTCACGTGACCGATACTGCTGCTTTAAAAGAGGTGGCGAGACAGTTGATTGGCAGTGAGCATAGAAGCAACGCTACCCTTTACATGCTGAAAAATCTATTATTGTTGCGCTTAAAGTTACGGTTGCCCTATTTTGCGCCCTTCCGATGTAATGCGCCGATCATCTGGTGCTTAAACGCATCTGATCATTCCGTATTGTTAGTCTGGCCCTGCAAATGTTCACAAGTGGTGATTATTTCACCTTGGAGCTTTAAATCATTAACTTCGTCACGGCGAATGCTATCATAGCAACGTCTGCAAAGACGTCTCACGTGACCGATACTGCTGCTTTAAAAGAGGTGGCCAGACAGTTGATTGGCAGTGAGCATAGAAGCAGCGCTACCCTTTACATGCTGAAAAATCTATTATTGTTGCGCTTAAAGTTACGGTTGCCCTATTTTGCGCCCTTCCGATGTAATGCGCCGATCATCTGGTGCTTAAACGCATCTGATCATTCCGTAATCTTATTCTGGCCCTGCAAATGTTCACAAGTGGTGATTAATTCACTTTGGAGCGTTAAATCATTAACTTCGTCACGGCGAATGCTATCATAGCAACGTCTGCAAAGACGTCTCACGTGACCGATACTGCTGCTTTAAAAGAGGTGGCGAGACAGTTGATTGGCATTGAGCATAGAAGCAACGCTACCCTTTACATGCTGAAAAATCTATTATTGCTGCGCTTAAAGTTACGGTTGCCCTATTTTGCGCCCTTCCGATGCAATGCGCCGATCATCAGGTGCTTAAACGCATCTGATCATTCCGTATTGTTATTCTGGCCCTGCAAATGTTCACAAGTGGTGATTAATTCACCTTGGAGCTTTAAATCATTAACTTCGTCACGGCGAATGCTATCATAGCAACGTCTGCAAAGCCGTCTCACGTGACCGATACTGCTGCTTTAAAAGAGGTGGCGAGACAGTTGATTGGCAGTGAGCATAGAAGCAACGCTACCCTTTACATGCTGAAAAATCTATTATTGTTGCGCTTAAAGTTACGGTTGTCCTATTTTGCGCCCTTCCGATGTAATGCACCGATCATCTGGTGCTTAAACGCATCTGATCATTCCGTATTGTTATTCTGGCCCTGCAAATGTTCACAAGTGGTGATTAATTCACCTTGGAGCTTTAAATCATCAACTTCGTCACGGCGAATGCTATCATAGCAACGTCTGCAAAGCCGTCTCACGTGACCGATACTGCTGCTTTAAAAGAGGTGGCGACAGTTGATTGGCAGTGAGCATAGAAGCAACGCTACCCTTTACATGCTGAAAAATCTATTATTGTTGCGCTTAAAGTTACGGTTGCCCTATTTTGCGCCCTTCCGATGTAATGCGCTGATCATCTGGTGCTTAAACGCATCTGATCATTCTGTAATCTTATTCTGGCCCTGCAAATGTTCACAAGTGGTGATTAATTCACCTTGGAGCGTTAAATCATCAACTTCGTCACGGCGAATGCTATCATAGCAACGTCTGCAAAGCCGTCTCACGTGACCGATACTGCTGCTTTAAAAGAGGTGGCGAGACAGTTGATTGGCAGTGAGCATAGAAGCAACGCTACCCTTTACATGCTGAAAAATCTATTATTGTTGCGCTTAAAGTTACGGTTGCCCTATTTTGCGCCCTTCCGATGTAATGCGCCGATCATCTGGTGCTTAAACGCATCTGATCATTCCGTATTGTTATTCTGGCCCTGCAAATGTTCACAAGTGGTGATTAATTCACCTTGGAGCTTTAAATCATTAACTTCGTCACGGCGAATGCTATCATAGCAACGTCTGCAAAGCCGTCTCACGTGACCGATACTGCTGCTTTAAAAGAGGTGGCGAGACAGTTGATTGGCAGTGAGCATAGAAGCAACGCTACCCTTTACATGCTGAAAAATCTATTATTGTTGCGCTTAAAGTTACGGTTGCCCTATTTTGCGCCTTTCGGATGTAATGCGCCGATCATCTGGTGCTTAAACGCATCTGATCATTCCGTATTGTTATTCTGGCCCTGCAAATGTTCACAAGTGGTGATTAATTCACCTTGGAGCTTTAAATCATTAACTTCGTCACGGCGAATGCTATCATAGCAACGTCTGCAAAGCCGTCTCACGTGACCGATACTGCTGCTTTAAAAGAGGTGGCGAGACAGTTGATTGGCAGTGAGCATAGAAGCAACGCTACCCTTTACATGCTGAAAAATCTATTATTGTTGCGCTTAAAGTTACGGTTGCCCTATTTTGCGCCCTTCCGATGTAATGCGCCGATCATCTGGTGCTTAAACGCATCTGATCATTCCGTATTGTTATTCTGGCCCTGCAAATGTTCTCAAGTGGTGATTAATTCACCTTGGAGCTTTAAATCATTAATTTCGTCACGGCGAATGCTATCATAGCAACGTCTGCAAAGCCGTCTCACGTGACCGATACTGCTGCTTTAAAAGAGGTGGCGAGACAGTTGATTGGCAGTGAGCATAGAAGCAACGCTACCCTTTACATGCTGAAAAATCTATTATTGTTGCGCTTAAAGTTACGGTTGCCCTATTTTGCGCCCTTCCGATGTAATGCGCCGATCATCTGGTGCCTAAACGCATCTGATCATTCCGTATTGTTATTCTGGCCCTGCAAATGTTCACAAGTGATGATTAATTCACCTTGGAGCTTTAAATCATTAACTTCGTCACGGCGAATGCTATCATAGCAACGTCTGCAAAGCCGTCTCACGTGACCGATACTGCTGCTTTAAAAGAGGTGGCGAGACAGTTGATTGGCAGTGAGCATAGAAGCAACGCTACCCTTTACATGCTGAAAAATCTATTATTGTTGCGCTTAAAGTTACGGTTGCCCTATTTTGCGCCCTTCCGATGTAATGCGCCGATCATCTGGTGCTTAAACGCATCTGATCATTCCGTATTGTTATTCTGGCCCTGCAAATGTTCACAAGTGGTGATTAATTCACCTTGGAGCTTTAAATCATTAACTTCGTCACGGCGAATGCTATCATAGCAACGTCTGCAAAGCCGTCTCACGTGACCGATACTGCTGCTTTAAAAGAGGTGGCGAGACAGTTGATTGGCAGTGAGCATAGAAGCAACGCTACCCTTTACATGCTGAAAAATCTATTATTGTTGCGCTTAAAGTTACGGTTGCCCTATTTTGCGCCCTTCCGATGTAATGCGCCGATCATCTGGTGCTTAAACGCATCTGATCATTCCGTATTGTTAGTCTGGCCCTGCAAATGTTCACAAGTGGTGATTAATTCACCTTGGAGCTTTAAATCATTAACTTCGTCACGGCGAATGCTATCATAGCAACGTCTGCAAAGCCGTCTCACGTGACCGATACTGCTGCTTTAAAAGAGGTGGCCAGACAGTTGATTGGCAGTGAGCATAGAAGCAGCGCTACCCTTTACATGCTGAAAAATCTATTATTGTTGCGCTTAAAGTTACGGTTGCCCTATTTTGCGCCCTTCCGATGTAATGCGCCGATCATCTGGTGCTTAAACGCATCTGATCATTCCGTAATCTTATTCTGGCCCTGCAAATGTTCACAAGTGGTGATTAATTCACTTTGGAGCGTTAAATCATTAACTTCGTCACGGCGAATGCTATCATAGCAACGTCTGCAAAGCCGTCTCACGTGACCGATACTGCTGCTTTAAAAGAGGTGGCGAGACAGTTGATTGGCATTGAGCATAGAAGCAACGCTACCCTTTACATGCTGAAAAATCTATTATTGCTGCGCTTAAAGTTACGGTTGCCCTATTTTGCGCCCTTCCGATGTAATGCGCCGATCATCAGGTGCTTAAACGCATCTGATCATTCCGTATTGTTATTCTGGCCCTGCAAATGTTCACAAGTGGTGATTAATTCACCTTGGAGCTTTAAATCATCAACTTCGTCACGGCGAATGCTATCATAGCAACGTCTGCAAAGCCGTCTCACGTGACCGATACTGCTGCTTTAAAAGAGGTGGCGAGACAGTTGATTGGCAGTGAGCATAGAAGCAACGCTACCCTTTACATGCTGAAAAATCTATTATTGTTGCGCTTAAAGTTACGGTTGCCCTATTTTGCGCCCTTCCGATGTAATGCGCCGATCATCTGGTGCTTAAACGCATCTGATCATTCCGTAATCTTATTCTGGCCCTGCAAGTGTTCACAAGTGGTGATTAATTCACCTTGGAGCTTTAAATCATTAACTTCGTCACGGCGAATGCTATCATAGCAACGTCTGCAAAGCCGTCTCACGTGACCGATACTGCTGCTTTAAAAGAGGTGGCGAGACAGTTGATTGGCAGTGAGCATAGAAGCAACGCTACCCTTTACATGCTGAAAAATCTATTATTGTTGCGCTTAAAGTTACGGTTGCCCTATTTTGCGCCCTTCCGATGTAATGCGCCGATCATCTGGTGCTTAAACGCATCTGATCAATCCGTATTGTTATTCTGGCCCTGCAAATGTTCACAAGTGGTGATTAATTCACCTTGGAGCGTTAAATCATTAACTTCGTCACGGCGAATGCTATCATAGCAACGTCTGCAAAGCCGTCTCACGTGACCGATACTGCTGCTTTAAAAGAGGTGGCGAGACAGTTGATTGGCAGTGAGCATAGAAGCAACGCTACCCTTTACATGCTGAAAAATCTATTATTGTTGCGCTTAAAGTTACGGTTGCCCTATTTTGCGCCCTTCCGAGGTAATGCGCCGATCATCTGGTGCTTAAACGCATCTGATCATTCCGTAATCTCATTCTGGCCCTGCAAGTGTTCACAAGTGGTGATTAATTCACCTTGGAGCTTTAAATCATTAACTTCGTCACGGCGAATGCTATCATAGCAACGTCTGCAAAGCCGTCTCACGTGACCGATACTGCTGCTTTAAAAGAGGTGGCGAGACAGTTGATTGGCAGTGAGCATAGAAGCAACGCTACCCTTTACATGCTGAAAAATCTATTATTGTTGCGCTTAAAGTTACGGTTGCCCTATTTTGCACCCTTCCGATGTAATGCGCCGATCATCTGGTGCTTAAACGCATCTGATCATTCCGTAATCTTATTCTGGCCCTGCAAATGTTCACAAGTGGTGATTAATTCATCTTGGAGCGTTAAATCATTAACTTCGTCACGGCGAATGCTATCATAGCAACGTCTGCAAAGCCGTCTCACGTGACCGATACTGCTGCTTTAAAAGAGGTGGCGAGACAGCTGATTGGCAGTGAGCATAGAAGCAACGCTACCCTTTACATGCTGAAAAATCTATTATTGTTGCGCTTAAAGTTACGGTTGCCCTATTTTGCGCCCTTCCGATGTAATGCGCCGATCATCTGGTGCTTAAACGCATCTGATCATTCCGTATTGTTATTCTGGCCCTGCGAATGTTCACAAGTGGTGATTAATTCACTTTGGAGCGTTAAATCATTAACTTCGTCACGGCGAATGCTATCATAGCAACGTCTGCAAAGCCGTCTCACGTGACCGATACTGCTGCTTTAAAAGAGGTGGCGAGACAGTTGATTGGCAGTGAGCATAGAAGCAACGCTACCCTTTACATGCTGAAAAATCTATTATTGTTGCGCTTAAAGTTACGGTTGCCCTATTTTGCGCCCTTCCGATGTAATGCGCCGATCATCTGGTGCCTAAACGCATCTGATCATTCCGTAATCTTATTCTGGCCCTGCAAATGTTCACAAGTTGTGATTAATTCACCTTGGAGCGTTAAAACATTAACTTCGTCACGGCGAATGCTATCATAGCAACGTCTGCAAAGCCGTCTCACGTGACCGATACTGCTGCTTTAAAAAAGGTGGCGAGACAGTTGATTGGCAGTGAGCATAGAAGCAACGCTACCCTTTACATGCTGAAAAATCTATTATTGTTGCGCTTAAAGTTACGGTTGCCCTATTTTGCGCCCTTCCGATGTAATGCGCCGATCATCTGGTGCTTAAACGCATCTGATCATTCCGTATTGTTATTCTGGCCCTGCAAATGTTCACAAGTGGTGATTAATTCACTTTGGAGCGTTAAATCATTAACTTCGTCACGGCGAATGCTATCATAGCAACGTCTACAAAGCCGTCTCACGTGACCGATACTGCTGCTTTAAAAGAGGTGGCGAGACAGTTGATTGGCAGTGAGCATAGAAGCAACGCTACCCTTTACATGCTGAAAAATCTATTATTGTTGCGCTTAAAGTTACGGTTGCCCTATTTTGCGCCCTTCCGATGTAATGCGCCGATCATCTGGTGCTTAAACGCATCTGATCATTCCGTATTGTTAGTCTGGCCCTGCAAATGTTCACAAGTGGTGATTATTTCACCTTGGAGCTTTAAATCATTAACTTCGTCACGGCGAATGCTATCATAGCAACGTCTGCAAAGACGTCTCACGTGACCGATACTGCTGCTTTAAAAGAGGTGGCCAGACAGTTGATTGGCAGTGAGCATAGAAGCAGCGCTACCCTTTACATGCTGAAAAATCTATTATTGTTGCGCTTAAAGTTACGGTTGCCCTATTTTGCGCCCTTCCGATGTAATGCGCCGATCATCTGGTGCTTAAACGCATCTGATCATTCCGTAATCTTATTCTGGCCCTGCAAATGTTCACAAGTGGTGATTAATTCACTTTGGAGCGTTAAATCATTAACTTCGTCACGGCGAATGCTATCATAGCAACGTCTGCAAAGACGTCTCACGTGACCGATACTGCTGCTTTAAAAGAGGTGGCGAGACAGTTGATTGGCATTGAGCATAGAAGCAACGCTACCCTTTACATGCTGAAAAATCTATTATTGCTGCGCTTAAAGTTACGGTTGCCCTATTTTGCGCCCTTCCGATGTAATGCGCCGATCATCTGGTGCTTAAACGCATCTGATCATTCCGTATTGTTATTCTGGCCCTGCGAATGTTCACAAGTGGTGATTAATTCACTTTGGAGCGTTAAATCATTAACTTCGTCACGGCGAATGCTATCATAGCAACGTCTGCAAAGCCGTCTCACGTGACCGATACTGCTGCTTTAAAAGAGGTGGCGAGACAGTTGATTGGCAGTGAGCATAGAAGCAACGCTACCCTTTACATGCTGAAAAATCTATTATTGTTGCGCTTAAAGTTACGGTTGCCCTATTTTGCGCCCTTCCGATGTAATGCGCCGATCATCTGGTGCCTAAACGCATCTGATCATTCCGTAATCTTATTCTGGCCCTGCAAATGTTCACAAGTTGTGATTAATTCACCTTGGAGCGTTAAAACATTAACTTCGTCACGGCGAATGCTATCATAGCAACGTCTGCAAAGCCGTCTCACGTGACCGATACTGCTGCTTTAAAAAAGGTGGCGAGACAGTTGATTGGCAGTGAGCATAGAAGCAACGCTACCCTTTACATGCTGAAAAATCTATTATTGTTGCGCTTAAAGTTACGGTTGCCCTATTTTGCGCCCTTCCGATGTAATGCGCCGATCATCTGGTGCTTAAACGCATCTGATCATTCCGTATTGTTATTCTGGCCCTGCAAATGTTCACAAGTGGTGATTAATTCACTTTGGAGCGTTAAATCATTAACTTCGTCACGGCGAATGCTATCATAGCAACGTCTACAAAGCCGTCTCACGTGACCGATACTGCTGCTTTAAAAGAGGTGGCGAGACAGTTGATTGGCAGTGAGCATAGAAGCAACGCTACCCTTTACATGCTGAAAAATCTATTATTGTTGCGCTTAAAGTTACGGTTGCCCTATTTTGCGCCCTTCCGATGTAATGCGCCGATCATCTGGTGCTTAAACGCATCTGATCATTCCGTATTGTTAGTCTGGCCCTGCAAATGTTCACAAGTGGTGATTATTTCACCTTGGAGCTTTAAATCATTAACTTCGTCACGGCGAATGCTATCATAGCAACGTCTGCAAAGACGTCTCACGTGACCGATACTGCTGCTTTAAAAGAGGTGGCCAGACAGTTGATTGGCAGTGAGCATAGAAGCAGCGCTACCCTTTACATGCTGAAAAATCTATTATTGTTGCGCTTAAAGTTACGGTTGCCCTATTTTGCGCCCTTCCGATGTAATGCGCCGATCATCTGGTGCTTAAACGCATCTGATCATTCCGTAATCTTATTCTGGCCCTGCAAATGTTCACAAGTGGTGATTAATTCACTTTGGAGCGTTAAATCATTAACTTCGTCACGGCGAATGCTATCATAGCAACGTCTGCAAAGACGTCTCACGTGACCGATACTGCTGCTTTAAAAGAGGTGGCGAGACAGTTGATTGGCATTGAGCATAGAAGCAACGCTACCCTTTACATGCTGAAAAATCTATTATTGCTGCGCTTAAAGTTACGGTTGCCCTATTTTGCGCCCTTCCGATGCAATGCGCCGATCATCAGGTGCTTAAACGCATCTGATCATTCCGTATTGTTATTCTGGCCCTGCAAATGTTCACAAGTGGTGATTAATTCACCTTGGAGCTTTAAATCATTAACTTCGTCACGGCGAATGCTATCATAGCAACGTCTGCAAAGCCGTCTCACGTGACCGATACTGCTGCTTTAAAAGAGGTGGCGAGACAGTTGATTGGCAGTGAGCATAGAAGCAACGCTACCCTTTACATGCTGAAAAATCTATTATTGTTGCGCTTAAAGTTACGGTTGTCCTATTTTGCGCCCTTCCGATGTAATGCACCGATCATCTGGTGCTTAAACGCATCTGATCATTCCGTATTGTTATTCTGGCCCTGCAAATGTTCACAAGTGGTGATTAATTCACCTTGGAGCTTTAAATCATCAACTTCGTCACGGCGAATGCTATCATAGCAACGTCTGCAAAGCCGTCTCACGTGACCGATACTGCTGCTTTAAAAGAGGTGGCGACAGTTGATTGGCAGTGAGCATAGAAGCAACGCTACCCTTTACATGCTGAAAAATCTATTATTGTTGCGCTTAAAGTTACGGTTGCCCTATTTTGCGCCCTTCCGATGTAATGCGCCGATCATCTGGTGCTTAAACGCATCTGATCATTCTGTAATCTTATTCTGGCCCTGCAAATGTTCACAAGTGGTGATTAATTCACCTTGGAGCGTTAAATCATCAACTTCGTCACGGCGAATGCTATCATAGCAACGTCTGCAAAGCCGTCTCACGTGACCGATACTGCTGCTTTAAAAGAGGTGGCGAGACAGTTGATTGGCAGTGAGCATAGAAGCAACGCTACCCTTTACATGCTGAAAAATCTATTATTGTTGCGCTTAAAGTTACGGTTGCCCTATTTTGCGCCCTTCCGATGTAATGCGCCGATCATCTGGTGCTTAAACGCATCTGATCATTCCGTATTGTTATTCTGGCCCTGCAAATGTTCACAAGTGGTGATTAATTCACCTTGGAGCTTTAAATCATTAACTTCGTCACGGCGAATGCTATCATAGCAACGTCTGCAAAGCCGTCTCACGTGACCGATACTGCTGCTTTAAAAGAGGTGGCGAGACAGTTGATTGGCAGTGAGCATAGAAGCAACGCTACCCTTTACATGCTGAAAAATCTATTATTGTTGCGCTTAAAGTTACGGTTGCCCTATTTTGCGCCTTTCGGATGTAATGCGCCGATCATCTGGTGCTTAAACGCATCTGATCATTCCGTATTGTTATTCTGGCCCTGCAAATGTTCACAAGTGGTGATTAATTCACCTTGGAGCTTTAAATCATTAACTTCGTCACGGCGAATGCTATCATAGCAACGTCTGCAAAGCCGTCTCACGTGACCGATACTGCTGCTTTAAAAGAGGTGGCGAGACAGTTGATTGGCAGTGAGCATAGAAGCAACGCTACCCTTTACATGCTGAAAAATCTATTATTGTTGCGCTTAAAGTTACGGTTGCCCTATTTTGCGCCCTTCCGATGTAATGCGCCGATCATCTGGTGCTTAAACGCATCTGATCATTCCGTATTGTTATTCTGGCCCTGCAAATGTTCTCAAGTGGTGATTAATTCACCTTGGAGCTTTAAATCATTAATTTCGTCACGGCGAATGCTATCATAGCAACGTCTGCAAAGCCGTCTCACGTGACCGATACTGCTGCTTTAAAAGAGGTGGCGAGACAGTTGATTGGCAGTGAGCATAGAAGCAACGCTACCCTTTACATGCTGAAAAATCTATTATTGTTGCGCTTAAAGTTACGGTTGCCCTATTTTGCGCCCTTCCGATGTAATGCGCCGATCATCTGGTGCCTAAACGCATCTGATCATTCCGTATTGTTATTCTGGCCCTGCAAATGTTCACAAGTGATGATTAATTCACCTTGGAGCTTTAAATCATTAACTTCGTCACGGCGAATGCTATCATAGCAACGTCTGCAAAGCCGTCTCACGTGACCGATACTGCTGCTTTAAAAGAGGTGGCGAGACAGTTGATTGGCAGTGAGCATAGAAGCAACGCTACCCTTTACATGCTGAAAAATCTATTATTGTTGCGCTTAAAGTTACGGTTGCCCTATTTTGCGCCCTTCCGATGTAATGCGCCGATCATCTGGTGCTTAAACGCATCTGATCATTCCGTATTGTTATTCTGGCCCTGCAAATGTTCACAAGTGGTGATTAATTCACCTTGGAGCTTTAAATCATTAACTTCGTCACGGCGAATGCTATCATAGCAACGTCTGCAAAGCCGTCTCACGTGACCGATACTGCTGCTTTAAAAGAGGTGGCGAGACAGTTGATTGGCAGTGAGCACAGAAGCAACGCTACCCTTTACATGCTGAAAAATCTATTATTGTTGCGCTTAAAGTTACGGTTGCCCTATTTTGCGCCCTTCCGATGTAATGCGCCGATCATCTGGTGCTTAAACGCATCTGATCATTCCGTATTGTTATTCTGGCCCTGCAAATGTTCTCAAGTGGTGATTAATTCACCTTGGAGCTTTAAATCATTAACTTCGTCACGGCGAATGCTATCATAGCAACGTCTGCAAAGCCCTCTCACGTGACCGATACTGCTGCTTTAAAAGAGGTGGCGAGACAGTTGATTGGCAGTGAGCATAGAAGCAACGCTACCCTTTACATGCTGAAAAATCTATTATTGTTGCGCTTAAAGTTACGGTTGCCCTATTTTGCGCCCTTCCGATGTAATGCGCCGATCATCTGGTGCCTAAACGCATCTGATCATTCCGTATTGTTATTCTGGCCCTGCAAATGTTCTCAAGTGGTGATTAATTCACCTTGGAGCTTTAAATCATTAACTTCGTCACGGCGAATGCTATCATAGCAACGCCTGCAAAGCCGTCTCACGTGACCGATACTGCTGCTTTAAAAGAGGTGGCGAGACAGTTGATTGGCAGTGAGCATAGAAGCAACGCTACCCTTTACATGCTGAAAAATCTATTATTGTTGCGCTTAAAGTTACGGTTGCCCTATTTTGCGCCCTTCCGATGTAATGCGCCGATCATCTGGTGCTTAAACGCATCTGATCATTCCGTATTGTTAGTCTGGCCCTGCAAATGTTCACAAGTGGTGATTAATTCACCTTGGAGCTTTAAATCATTAACTTCGTCACGGCGAATGCTATCATAGCAACGTCTGCAAAGCCGTCTCACGTGACCGATACTGCTGCTTTAAAAGAGGTGGCCAGACAGTTGATTGGCAGTGAGCATAGAAGCAGCGCTACCCTTTACATGCTGAAAAATCTATTATTGTTGCGCTTAAAGTTACGGTTGCCCTATTTTGCGCCCTTCCGATGTAATGCGCCGATCATCTGGTGCTTAAACGCATCTGATCATTCCGTAATCTTATTCTGGCCCTGCAAATGTTCACAAGTGGTGATTAATTCACTTTGGAGCGTTAAATCATTAACTTCGTCACGGCGAATGCTATCATAGCAACGTCTGCAAAGCCGTCTCACGTGACCGATACTGCTGCTTTAAAAGAGGTGGCGAGACAGTTGATTGGCATTGAGCATAGAAGCAACGCTACCCTTTACATGCTGAAAAATCTATTATTGCTGCGCTTAAAGTTACGGTTGCCCTATTTTGCGCCCTTCCGATGTAATGCGCCGATCATCAGGTGCTTAAACGCATCTGATCATTCCGTATTGTTATTCTGGCCCTGCAAATGTTCACAAGTGGTGATTAATTCACCTTGGAGCTTTAAATCATCAACTTCGTCACGGCGAATGCTATCATAGCAACGTCTGCAAAGCCGTCTCACGTGACCGATACTGCTGCTTTAAAAGAGGTGGCGACAGTTGATTGGCAGTGAGCATAGAAGCAACGCTACCCTTTACATGCTGAAAAATCTATTATTGTTGCGCTTAAAGTTACGGTTGCCCTATTTTGCGCCCTTCCGATGTAATGCGCCGATCATCTGGTGCTTAAACGCATCTGATCATTCTGTAATCTTATTCTGGCCCTGCAAATGTTCACAAGTGGTGATTAATTCACCTTGGAGCGTTAAATCATCAACTTCGTCACGGCGAATGCTATCATAGCAACGTCTGCAAAGCCGTCTCACGTGACCGATACTGCTGCTTTAAAAGAGGTGGCGAGACAGTTGATTGGCAGTGAGCATAGAAGCAACGCTACCCTTTACATGCTGAAAAATCTATTATTGTTGCGCTTAAAGTTACGGTTGCCCTATTTTGCGCCCTTCCGATGTAATGCGCCGATCATCTGGTGCCTAAACGCATCTGATCATTCCGTATTGTTATTCTGGCCCTGCAAATGTTCACAAGTGGTGATTAATTCACCTTGGAGCTTTAAATCATTAACTTCGTCACGGCGAATGCTATCATAGCAACGTCTGCAAAGCCGTCTCACGTGACCGATACTGCTGCTTTAAAAGAGGTGGCGAGACAGTTGATTGGCAGTGAGCATAGAAGCAACGCTACCCTTTACATGCTGAAAAATCTATTATTGTTGCGCTTAAAGTTACGGTTGCCCTATTTTGCGCCCTTCCGATGTAATGCGCCGATCACCTGGTGCTTAAACGCATCTGATCATTCCGTATTGTTATTCTGGCCCTGCAAATGTTCACAAGTGGTGATTAATTCACCTTGGAGCTTTAAATCATTAACTTCGTCACGGCGAATGCTATCATAGCAACGTCTGCAAAGCCGTCTCACGTGACCGATACTGCTGCTTTAAAAGAGGTGGCGTGACAGTTGATTGGCAGTGAGCATAGAAGCAACGCTACCCTTTACATGCTGAAAAATCTATTATTGTTGCGCTTAAAGTTACGGTTGCCCTATTTTGCGCCCTTCCGATGTAATGCGCCGATCATCTGGTGCTTAAACGCATCTGATCATTCCGTAATCTTATTCTGGCCCTGCAAATGTTCACAAGTGGTGATTAATTCACTTTGGAGCGTTAAATCATTAACTTCGTCACGGCGAATGCTATCATAGCAACGTCTGCAAAGCCGTCTCACGTGACCGATACTGCTGCTTTAAAAGAGGTGGCGAGACAGTTGATTGGCATTGAGCATAGAAGCAACGCTACCCTTTACATGCTGAAAAATCTTATTGCTGCGCTTAAAGTTACGGTTGCCCTATTTTGCGCCCTTCCGATGTAATGCGCCGATCATCAGGTGCTTAAACGCATCTGATCATTCCGTATTGTTATTGTGGCCCTGCAAATGTTCACAAGTGGTGATTAATTCACCTTGGAGCTTTAAATCATTAACTTCGTCACGGCGAATGCTATCATAGCAACGTCTGCAAAGCCGTCTCACTTGACCGATACTGCTGCTTTAAAAGAGGTGGCGAGACAGTTGATTGGCAGTGAGCATAGAAGCAACGCTACCCTTTACATGCTGAAAAATCTATTATTGTTGCGCTTAAAGTTACGGTTGCCCTATTTTGCGCCCTTCCGATGTAATGCGCCGATCATCTGGTGCCTAAACGCATCTGATCATTCCGTATTGTTATTCTGGCCCTGCAAATGTTCTCAAGTGGTGATTAATTCACCTTGGAGCTTTAAATCATTAACTTCGTCACGGCGAATGCTATCATAGCAACGCCTGCAAAGCCGTCTCACGTGACCGATACTGCTGCTTTAAAAGAGGTGGCGAGACAGTTGATTGGCAGTGAGCATAGAAGCAACGCTACCCTTTACATGCTGAAAAATCTATTATTGTTGCGCTTAAAGTTACGGTTGCCCTATTTTGCGCCCTTCCGATGTAATGCGCCGATCATCTGGTGCTTAAACGCATCTGATCATTCCGTATTGTTATTCTGGCCCTGCAAATGTTCACAAGTGGTGATTAATTCACCTTGGAGCTTTAAATCATTAACTTCGTCACGGCGAATGCTATCATAGCAACGTCTGCAAAGCCGTCTCACGTGACCGATACTGCTGCTTTAAAAGAGGTGGCGAGACAGTTGATTGGCAGTGAGCATAGAAGCAACGCTACCCTTTACATGCTGAAAAATCTATTATTGTTGCGCTTAAAGTTACGGTTGCCCTATTTTGCGCCCTTCCGATGTAATGCGCCGATCATCTGGTGCCTAAACGCATCTGATCATTCCGTATTGTTATTCTGGCCCTGCAAATGTTCACAAGTGGTGATTAATTCACCTTGGAGCTTTAAATCATTAACTTCGTCACGGCGAATGCTATCATAGCAACGTCTGCAAAGCCGTCTCACGTGACCGATACTGCTGCTTTAAAAGAGGTGGCGAGACAGTTGATTGGCAGTGAGCATAGAAGCAACGCTACCCTTTACATGCTGAAAAATCTATTATTGTTGCGCTTAAAGTTACGGTTGCCCTATTTTGCGCCCTTCCGATGTAATGCGCCGATCATCTGGTGCTTAAACGCATCTGATCATTCCGTATTGTTAGTCTGGCCCTGCAAATGTTCACAAGTGGTGATTAATTCACCTTGGAGCTTTAAATCATTAACTTCGTCACGGCGAATGCTATCATAGCAACGTCTGCAAAGCCGTCTCACGTGACCGATACTGCTGCTTTAAAAGAGGTGGCCAGACAGTTGATTGGCAGTGAGCATAGAAGCAGCGCTACCCTTTACATGCTGAAAAATCTATTATTGTTGCGCTTAAAGTTACGGTTGCCCTATTTTGCGCCCTTCCGATGTAATGCGCCGATCATCTGGTGCTTAAACGCATCTGATCATTCCGTAATCTTATTCTGGCCCTGCAAATGTTCACAAGTGGTGATTAATTCACTTTGGAGCGTTAAATCATTAACTTCGTCACGGCGAATGCTATCATAGCAACGTCTGCAAAGCCGTCTCACGTGACCGATACTGCTGCTTTAAAAGAGGTGGCGAGACAGTTGATTGGCATTGAGCATAGAAGCAACGCTACCCTTTACATGCTGAAAAATCTATTATTGCTGCGCTTAAAGTTACGGTTGCCCTATTTTGCGCCCTTCCGATGTAATGCGCCGATCATCAGGTGCTTAAACGCATCTGATCATTCCGTATTGTTATTCTGGCCCTGCAAATGTTCACAAGTGGTGATTAATTCACCTTGGAGCTTTAAATCATCAACTTCGTCACGGCGAATGCTATCATAGCAACGTCTGCAAAGCCGTCTCACGTGACCGATACTGCTGCTTTAAAAGAGGTGGCGACAGTTGATTGGCAGTGAGCATAGAAGCAACGCTACCCTTTACATGCTGAAAAATCTATTATTGTTGCGCTTAAAGTTACGGTTGCCCTATTTTGCGCCCTTCCGATGTAATGCGCCGATCATCTGGTGCTTAAACGCATCTGATCATTCTGTAATCTTATTCTGGCCCTGCAAATGTTCACAAGTGGTGATTAATTCACCTTGGAGCGTTAAATCATCAACTTCGTCACGGCGAATGCTATCATAGCAACGTCTGCAAAGCCGTCTCACGTGACCGATACTGCTGCTTTAAAAGAGGTGGCGAGACAGTTGATTGGCAGTGAGCATAGAAGCAACGCTACCCTTTACATGCTGAAAAATCTATTATTGTTGCGCTTAAAGTTACGGTTGCCCTATTTTGCGCCCTTCCGATGTAATGCGCCGATCATCTGGTGCCTAAACGCATCTGATCATTCCGTATTGTTATTCTGGCCCTGCAAATGTTCACAAGTGGTGATTAATTCACCTTGGAGCTTTAAATCATTAACTTCGTCACGGCGAATGCTATCATAGCAACGTCTGCAAAGCCGTCTCACGTGACCGATACTGCTGCTTTAAAAGAGGTGGCGAGACAGTTGATTGGCAGTGAGCATAGAAGCAACGCTACCCTTTACATGCTGAAAAATCTATTATTGTTGCGCTTAAAGTTACGGTTGCCCTATTTTGCGCCCTTCCGATGTAATGCGCCGATCACCTGGTGCTTAAACGCATCTGATCATTCCGTATTGTTATTCTGGCCCTGCAAATGTTCACAAGTGGTGATTAATTCACCTTGGAGCTTTAAATCATTAACTTCGTCACGGCGAATGCTATCATAGCAACGTCTGCAAAGCCGTCTCACGTGACCGATACTGCTGCTTTAAAAGAGGTGGCGTGACAGTTGATTGGCAGTGAGCATAGAAGCAACGCTACCCTTTACATGCTGAAAAATCTATTATTGTTGCGCTTAAAGTTACGGTTGCCCTATTTTGCGCCCTTCCGATGTAATGCGCCGATCATCTGGTGCTTAAACGCATCTGATCATTCCGTAATCTTATTCTGGCCCTGCAAATGTTCACAAGTGGTGATTAATTCACTTTGGAGCGTTAAATCATTAACTTCGTCACGGCGAATGCTATCATAGCAACGTCTGCAAAGCCGTCTCACGTGACCGATACTGCTGCTTTAAAAGAGGTGGCGAGACAGTTGATTGGCATTGAGCATAGAAGCAACGCTACCCTTTACATGCTGAAAAATCTTATTGCTGCGCTTAAAGTTACGGTTGCCCTATTTTGCGCCCTTCCGATGTAATGCGCCGATCATCAGGTGCTTAAACGCATCTGATCATTCCGTATTGTTATTGTGGCCCTGCAAATGTTCACAAGTGGTGATTAATTCACCTTGGAGCTTTAAATCATTAACTTCGTCACGGCGAATGCTATCATAGCAACGTCTGCAAAGCCGTCTCACTTGACCGATACTGCTGCTTTAAAAGAGGTGGCGAGACAGTTGATTGGCAGTGAGCATAGAAGCAACGCTACCCTTTACATGCTGAAAAATCTATTATTGTTGCGCTTAAAGTTACGGTTGCCCTATTTTGCGCCCTTCCGATGTAATGCGCCGATCATCTGGTGCCTAAACGCATCTGATCATTCCGTATTGTTATTCTGGCCCTGCAAATGTTCTCAAGTGGTGATTAATTCACCTTGGAGCTTTAAATCATTAACTTCGTCACGGCGAATGCTATCATAGCAACGCCTGCAAAGCCGTCTCACGTGACCGATACTGCTGCTTTAAAAGAGGTGGCGAGACAGTTGATTGGCAGTGAGCATAGAAGCAACGCTACCCTTTACATGCTGAAAAATCTATTATTGTTGCGCTTAAAGTTACGGTTGCCCTATTTTGCGCCCTTCCGATGTAATGCGCCGATCATCTGGTGCTTAAACGCATCTGATCATTCCGTATTGTTATTCTGGCCCTGCAAATGTTCACAAGTGGTGATTAATTCACCTTGGAGCTTTAAATCATTAACTTCGTCACGGCGAATGCTATCATAGCAACGTCTGCAAAGCCGTCTCACGTGACCGATACTGCTGCTTTAAAAGAGGTGGCGAGACAGTTGATTGGCAGTGAGCATAGAAGCAACGCTACCCTTTACATGCTGAAAAATCTATTATTGTTGCGCTTAAAGTTACGGTTGCCCTATTTTGCGCCCTTCCGATGTAATGCGCCGATCATCTGGTGCCTAAACGCATCTGATCATTCCGTATTGTTATTCTGGCCCTGCAAATGTTCACAAGTGGTGATTAATTCACCTTGGAGCTTTAAATCATTAACTTCGTCACGGCGAATGCTATCATAGCAACGTCTGCAAAGCCGTCTCACGTGACCGATACTGCTGCTTTAAAAGAGGTGGCGAGACAGTTGATTGGCAGTGAGCATAGAAGCAACGCTACCCTTTACATGCTGAAAAATCTATTATTGTTGCGCTTAAAGTTACGGTTGCCCTATTTTGCGCCCTTCCGATGTAATGCGCCGATCATCTGGTGCTTAAACGCATCTGATCATTCCGTATTGTTATTCTGGCCCTGCAAATGTTCACAATAGGTGATTAATTCACTTTGGAGCGTTAAATCATTAACTTCGTCACGGCGAATGCTATCATAGCAACGTCTGCAAAGCCGTCTCACGTGACCGATACTGCTGCTTTAAAAAAGGTGGCGAGACAGTTGATTGGCAGTGAGCATAGAAGCAACGCTACCCTTTACATGCTGAAAAATCTATTATTGTTGCGCTTAAAGTTACGGTTGCCCTATTTTGCGCCCTTCCGATGTAATGCGCCGATCATCTGGTGCTTAAACGCATCTGATCATTCCGTATTGTTATTCTGGCCCTGCAAATGTTCACAAGTGGTGATTAATTCACTTTGGAGCGTTAAATCATTAACTTCGTCACGGCGAATGCTATCATAGCAACGTCTGCAAAGCCGTCTCACGTGACCGATACTGCTGCTTTAAAAGAGGTGGCGAGACAGTTTATTGGCAGTGAGCATAGAAGCAACGCTACCCTTTACATGCTGAAAAATCTATTATTGTTGCGCTTAAAGTTACGGTTGCCCTATTTTGCGCCCTTCCGATGTAATGCGCCGATCACCTGGTGCTTAAACGCATCTGATCATTCCGTATTGTTATTCTGGCCCTGCAAATGTTCACAAGTGGTGATTAATTCACCTTGGAGCTTTAAATCATTAACTTCGTCACGGCGAATGCTATCATAGCAACGTCTGCAAAGCCGTCTCACGTGACCGATACTGCTGCTTTAAAAGAGGTGGCGTGACAGTTGATTGGCAGTGAGCATAGAAGCAACGCTACCCTTTACATGCTGAAAAATCTATTATTGTTGCGCTTAAAGTTACGGTTGCCCTATTTTGCGCCCTTCCGATGTAATGCGCCGATCATCTGGTGCTTAAACGCATCTGATCATTCCGTAATCTTATTCTGGCCCTGCAAATGTTCACAAGTGGTGATTAATTCACTTTGGAGCGTTAAATCATTAACTTCGTCACGGCGAATGCTATCATAGCAACGTCTGCAAAGCCGTCTCACGTGACCGATACTGCTGCTTTAAAAGAGGTGGCGAGACAGTTGATTGGCATTGAGCATAGAAGCAACGCTACCCTTTACATGCTGAAAAATCTTATTGCTGCGCTTAAAGTTACGGTTGCCCTATTTTGCGCCCTTCCGATGTAATGCGCCGATCATCAGGTGCTTAAACGCATCTGATCATTCCGTATTGTTATTGTGGCCCTGCAAATGTTCACAAGTGGTGATTAATTCACCTTGGAGCTTTAAATCATTAACTTCGTCACGGCGAATGCTATCATAGCAACGTCTGCAAAGCCGTCTCACTTGACCGATACTGCTGCTTTAAAAGAGGTGGCGAGACAGTTGATTGGCAGTGAGCATAGAAGCAACGCTACCCTTTACATGCTGAAAAATCTATTATTGTTGCGCTTAAAGTTACGGTTGCCCTATTTTGCGCCCTTCCTATGTAATGCGCCGATCATCTGGTGCTTAAACGCATCTGATCATTCCGTAATCTTATTCTGGCCCTGCAAATGTTCACAAGTGGTGATTAATTCACCTTGGAGCGTTAAAACATTAACTTCGTCACGGCGAATGCTATCATAGCAACGTCTGCAAAGCCGTCTCACGTGACCGATACTGCTGCTTTAAAAGAGGTGGCGAGAAAGTTGATTGGCAGTGAGCATAGAAGCAACGCTACCCTTTACATGCTGAAAAATCTATTATTGTTGCGCTTAAAGTTACGGTTGCCCTATTTTGCGCTCTTCCGATGTAATGCGCCGATCATCTGGTGCTTAAACGCATCTGATCATTTCGTATTGTTATTCTGGCCCTGCAAATGTTCACAAGTGGTGATTAATTCACTTTGGAGCGTTAAATCATTAACTTCGTCACGGCGAATGCTATCATAGCAACGTCTGCAAAGCCGTCTCACGTGACCGATACTGCTGCTTTAAAAGAGGTGGCGAGACAGTTGATTGGCGGTGAGCATAGAAGCAACGCTACCCTTTACGTGCTGAAAAATCTATTATTGTTGCGCTTAAAGTTACGGTTGCCCTATTTTGCGCCCTTCCGATGTAATGCGCCGATCATCTAGTGCTTAAACGCATCTGATCATTCCGTATTGTTATTCTGGCCCTGCAAATGTTCACAAGTGGTGATTAATTCACTTTGGAGCTTTAAATCATTAACTTCGTCACGACGAATGCTATCATAGCAACGTCTGCAAAGCCGTCTCACGTGACCGATACTGCTGCTTTAAAAGAGGTGGCGAGACAGTTGATTGGCAGTGAGCATAGAAGCAGCGCTACCCTTTACATGCTGAAAAATCTATTATTGTTGCGCTTAAAGTTACGGTTGCCCTATTTTGCGCCCTTCCGATGTAATGCGCCGATCATCTGGTGCTTAAACGCATCTGATCATTGCGCATTGTTATTCTGGCCCTGCAAATGTTCACAAGTGGTGATTAATTCACCTTGGAGCATTAAATCATTAACTTCGTCACGGCGAATGCTATAATAGCAACGTCTGCAAAGCCGTCTCACGTGACCGATACTGCTGCTTTAAAAGAGGTGGCGAGACAGTTGATTGGCAGTGAGCATAGAAGCAACGCTACCCTTTACATGCTGAAAAATCTATTATTGTTGCGCTTAAAGTTACGGTTGCCCTATTTTGCGCCCTTCCGATGTAATGCGCCGATCATCTGGTGCTTAAACGCATCTGATCATTCCGTAATCTTATTCTGGCCCTGCAAATGTTCACAAGTGGTGATTAATTCACCTTGGAGCTTTAAATCATTAACTTCGTCACGGCGAATGCTATCATAGCAACGTCTGCAAAGCCGTCTCACGTGACCGATACTGCTGCTTTAAAAGAGGTGGCGAGACAGTTGATTGGCAGTGAGCATAGAAGCAACGCTACCCTTTACATGCTGAAAAATCTATTATTGTTGCGCTTAGAGTTACGGTTGCCCTATTTTGCGCCCTTCCGATGTAATGCGCCGATCATCTGGTGCTTTAACGCATCTGATCATTCCGTAATCTTATTCTGGCCCTGCAAATGTTCACAAGTGGTGATTAATTCACTTTGGAGCGTTAAATCATTAACTTCGTCACGGAGAATGCTATCATAGCAACGTCTGCAAAGCCGTCTCACGTGACCGATACTGCTGCTTTAAAAGAGGTGGCGAGACAGTTGATTGGCAGTGAGCATAGAAGCAACGCTACCCTTTACATGCTGAAAAATCTATTATTGTTGCGCTTAAAGTTACGGTTGCCCTATTTTGCGCCCTTCCGATGTAATGCGCCGATCATCTGGTGCTTAAACGCATCTGATCATTCCGTATTGTTATTCTGGCCCTGCAAATGTTCACAAGTGGTGAATAATTCACCTTGGAGCTTTAAATCGTTAACTTCGTCACGGCGAATGCTATCATAGCAACGTCTGCAAAGCCGTCTCACGTGACCGATACTGCTGCTTTAAAAGAGGTGGCGAGACAGTTGATTGGCAGTGAGCATAGAAGCAACGCTACCCTTTACATGCTGAAAAATTTAATATTGTTGCGCTTAAAGTTACGGTTGCCCTATTTTGCGCCCTTCCGATGTAATGCGCCGATCATCTGGTGCTTTAACGCATCTGATCATTCCGTAATCTTATTCTGGCCCTGCAAATGTTCACAAGTGGTGATTAATTCACTTTGGAGCGTTAAATCATTAACTTCGTCACGGAGAATGCTATCATAGCAACGTCTGCAAAGCCGTCTCACGTGACCGATACTGCTGCTTTAAAAGAGGTGGCGAGACAGTTGATTGGCAGTGAGCATAGAAGCAACGCTACCCTTTACATGCTGAAAAATCTATTATTGTTGCGCTTAAAGTTACGGTTGCCCTATTTTGCGCCCTTCCGATGTAATGCGCCGATCATCTGGTGCTTAAACGCATCTGATCATTCCGTATTGTTATTCTGGCCCTGCAAATGTTCACAATAGGTGATTAATTCACTTTGGAGCGTTAAATCATTAACTTCGTCACGGCGAATGCTATCATAGCAACGTCTGCAAAGCCGTCTCACGTGACCGATACTGCTGCTTTAAAAGAGGTGGCGAGACAGTTGATTGGCAGTGAGCATAGAAGCAACGCTACCCTTTACATGCTGAAAAATCTATTATTGTTGCGCTTAAAGTTACGGTTGCCCTATTTTGCGCCCTTCCGATGTAATGCGCCGATCATCTGGTGCTTAAACGCATCTGATCATTCCGTATTGTTATTCTGGCCCTGCAAATGTTCACAAGTGGTGATTAATTCACTTTGGAGCGTTAAATCATTAACTTCGTCACGGCGAATGCTATCATAGCAACGTCTGCAAAGCCGTCTCACGTGACCGATACTGCTGCTTTAAAAGAGGTGGCGAGACAGTTTATTGGCAGTGAGCATAGAAGCAACGCTACCCTTTACATGCTGAAAAATCTATTATTGTTGCGCTTAAAGTTACGGTTGCCCTATTTTGCGCCCTTCCGATGTAATGCGCCGATCACCTGGTGCTTAAACGCATCTGATCATTCCGTATTGTTATTCTGGCCCTGCAAATGTTCACAAGTGGTGATTAATTCACCTTGGAGCTTTAAATCATTAACTTCGTCACGGCGAATGCTATCATAGCAACGTCTGCAAAGCCGTCTCACGTGACCGATACTGCTGCTTTAAAAGAGGTGGCGTGACAGTTGATTGGCAGTGAGCATAGAAGCAACGCTACCCTTTACATGCTGAAAAATCTATTATTGTTGCGCTTAAAGTTACGGTTGCCCTATTTTGCGCCCTTCCGATGTAATGCGCCGATCATCTGGTGCTTAAACGCATCTGATCATTCCGTAATCTTATTCTGGCCCTGCAAATGTTCACAAGTGGTGATTAATTCACTTTGGAGCGTTAAATCATTAACTTCGTCACGGCGAATGCTATCATAGCAACGTCTGCAAAGCCGTCTTACGTGACCGATACTGCTGCTTTAAAAGAGGTGGCGAGACAGTTGATTGGCATTGAGCATAGAAGCAACGCTACCCTTTACATGCTGAAAAATCTTATTGCTGCGCTTAAAGTTACGGTTGCCCTATTTTGCGCCCTTCCGATGTAATGCGCCGATCATCTGGTGCTTAAACGCATCTGATCATTCCGTAATCTTATTCTGGCCCTGCAAATGTTCACAAGTGGTGATTAATTCACCTTGGAGCTTTAAATCATTAACTTCGTCACGGCGAATGCTATCATAGCAACGTCTGCAAAGCCGTCTCACTTGACCGATACTGCTGCTTTAAAAGAGGTGGCGAGACAGTTGATTGGCAGTGAGCATAGAAGCAACGCTACCCTTTACATGCTGAAAAATCTATTATTGTTGCGCTTAAAGTTACGGTTGCCCTATTTTGCGCCCTTCCTATGTAATGCGCCGATCATCTGGTGCTTAAACGCATCTGATCATTCCGTAATCTTATTCTGGCCCTGCAAATGTTCACAAGTGGTGATTAATTCACCTTGGAGCGTTAAAACATTAACTTCGTCACGGCGAATGCTATCATAGCAACGTCTGCAAAGCCGTCTCACGTGACCGATACTGCTGCTTTAAAAGAGGTGGCGAGAAAGTTGATTGGCAGTGAGCATAGAAGCAACGCTACCCTTTACATGCTGAAAAATCTATTATTGTTGCGCTTAAAGTTACGGTTGCCCTATTTTGCGCTCTTCCGATGTAATGCGCCGATCATCTGGTGCTTAAACGCATCTGATCATTCCGTATTGTTATTCTGGCCCTGCAAATGTTCACAAGTGGTGATTAATTCACTTTGAAGCGTTAAATCATTAACTTCGTCACGGCGAATGCTATCATAGCAACGTCTGCAAAGCCGTCTCACGTGACCGATACTGCTGCTTTAAAAGAGGTGGCGAGACAGTTGATTGGCGGTGAGCATAGAAGCAACGCTACCCTTTACGTGCTGAAAAATCTATTATTGTTGCGCTTAAAGTTACGGTTGCCCTATTTTGCGCCCTTCCGATGTAATGCGCCGATCATCTGGTGCTTAAACGCATCTGATCATTGCGCATTGTTATTCTGGCCCTGCAAATGTTCACAAGTGGTGATTAATTCACCTTGGAGCATTAAATCATTAACTTCGTCACGGCGAATGCTATAATAGCAACGTCTGCAAAGCCGTCTCACGTGACCGATACTGCTGCTTTAAAAGAGGTGGCGAGACAGTTGATTGGCAGTGAGCATAGCAGCAACGCTACCCTTTACATGCTGAAAAATCTATTATTGTTGCGCTTAAAGTTACGGTTGCCCTATTTTGCGCCCTTCCGATGTAATGCGCCGATCATCTGGTGCTTAAACGCATCTGATCATTCCGTAATCTTATTCTGGCCCTGCAAATGTTCACAAGTGGTGATTAATTCACCTTGGAGCTTTAAATCATTAACTTCGTCACGGCGAATGCTATCATAGCAACGTCTGCAAAGCCGTCTCACGTGACCGATACTGCTGCTTTAAAAGAGGTGGCGAGACAGTTGATTGGCAGTGAGCATAGAAGCAACGCTACCCTTTACATGCTGAAAAATCTATTATTGTTGCGCTTAGAGTTACGGTTGCCCTATTTTGCGCCCTTCCGATGTAATGCGCCGATCATCTGGTGCTTTAACGCATCTGATCATTCCGTAATCTTATTCTGGCCCTGCAAATGTTCACAAGTGGTGATTAATTCACTTTGGAGCGTTAAATCATTAACTTCGTCACGGAGAATGCTATCATAGCAACGTCTGCAAAGCCGTCTCACGTGACCGATACTGCTGCTTTAAAAGAGGTGGCGAGACAGTTGATTGGCAGTGAGCATAGAAGCAACGCTACCCTTTACATGCTGAAAAATCTATTATTGTTGCGCTTAAAGTTACGGTTGCCCTATTTTGCGCCCTTCCGATGTAATGCGCCGATCATCTGGTGCTTAAACGCATCTGATCATTCCGTATTGTTATTCTGGCCCTGCAAATGTTCACAAGTGGTGAATAATTCACCTTGGAGCTTTAAATCGTTAACTTCGTCACGGCGAATGCTATCATAGCAACGTCTGCAAAGCCGTCTCACGTGACCGATACTGCTGCTTTAAAAGAGGTGGCGAGACAGTTGATTGGCAGTGAGCATAGAAGCAACGCTACCCTTTACATGCTGAAAAATTTAATATTGTTGCGCTTAAAGTTACGGTTGCCCTATTTTGCGCCCTTCCGATGTAATGCGCCGATCATCTGGTGCTTAAACGCATCTGATCATTCCGTAATCTTATTCTGGCCCTGCAAATGTTCACAAGTGGTGATTAATTCACCTTGGAGCGTTAAATCATCAACTTCGTCACGGCGAATGCTATCATAGCAACGTCTGCAAAGCCGTCTCACGTGACCGATACTGCTGCTTTAAAAGAGGTGGCGAGACAGTTGATTGGCATTGAGCATAGAAGCAACGCTACCCTTTACATGCTGAAAAATCTATTATTGCTGCGCTTAAAGTTACGGTTGCCCTATTTTGCGCCCTTCCGATGTAATGCGCCGATCATCAGGTGCTTAAACGCATCTGATCATTCCGTATTGTTATTGTGGCCCTGCAAATGTTCACAAGTGGTGATTAATTCACCTTGGAGCTTTAAATCATTAACTTCGTCACGGCGAATGCTATCATAGCAACGTCTGCAAAGCCGTCTCACTTGACCGATACTGCTGCTTTAAAAGAGGTGGCGAGACAGTTGATTGGCAGTGAGCATAGAAGCAACGCTACCCTTTACATGCTGAAAAATCTATTATTGTTGCGCTTAAAGTTACGGTTGCCCTATTTTGCGCCCTTCCGATGTAATGCGCCGATCATCTGGTGCTTAAACGCATCTGATCATTCCGTATTGTTATTCTGGCCCTGCAAATGTTCACAAGTGGTGATTAATTCACTTTGGAGCGTTAAATCATTAACTTCGTCACGGCGAATGCTATCATAGCAACGTCTGCAAAGCCGTCTCACGTGACCGATACTGCTGCTTTAAAAGAGGTGGCGAGACAGTTGATTGGCAGTGAGCACAGAAGCAACGCTACCCTTTACATGCTGAAAAATCTATTATTGTTGCGCTTAAAGTTACGGTTGCCCTATTTTGCGCCCTTCCGATGTAATGCGCCGATCATCTGGTGCTTAAACGCATCTGATCATTCCGTATTGTTATTCTGGCCCTGCAAATGTTCTCAAGTGGTGATTAATTCACCTTGGAGCTTTAAATCATTAACTTCGTCACGGCGAATGCTATCATAGCAACGTCTGCAAAGCCCTCTCACGTGACCGATACTGCTGCTTTAAAAGAGGTGGCGAGACAGTTGATTGGCAGTGAGCATAGAAGCAACGCTACCCTTTACATGCTGAAAAATCTATTATTGTTGCGCTTAAAGTTACGGTTGCCCTATTTTGCGCACTTCCGATGTAATGCGCCGATCATCTGGTGCCTAAACGCATCTGATCATTCCGTATTGTTATTCTGGCCCTGCAAATGTTCTCAAGTGGTGATTAATTCACCTTGGAGCTTTAAATCATTAACTTCGTCACGGCGAATGCTATCATAGCAACGCCTGCAAAGCCGTCTCACGTGACCGATACTGCTGCTTTAAAAGAGGTGGCGAGACAGTTGATTGGCAGTGAGCATAGAAGCAACGCTACCCTTTACATGCTGAAAAATCTATTATTGTTGCGCTTAAAGTTACGGTTGCCCTATTTTGCGCCCTTCCGATGTAATGCGCCGATCATCTGGTGCTTAAACGCATCTGATCATTCCGTATTGTTATTCTGGCCCTGCAAATGTTCACAAGTGGTGATTAATTCACCTTGGAGCTTTAAATCATTAACTTCGTCACGGCGAATGCTATCATAGCAACGTCTGCAAAGCCGTCTCACGTGACCGATACTGCTGCTTTAAAAGAGGTGGCGAGACAGTTGATTGGCAGTGAGCATAGAAGCAACGCTACCCTTTACATGCTGAAAAATCTATTATTGTTGCGCTTAAAGTTACGGTTGCCCTATTTTGCGCCCTTCCGATGTAATGCGCCGATCATCTGGTGCCTAAACGCATCTGATCATTCCGTATTGTTATTCTGGCCCTGCAAATGTTCACAAGTGGTGATTAATTCACCTTGGAGCTTTAAATCATTAACTTCGTCACGGCGAATGCTATCATAGCAACGTCTGCAAAGCCGTCTCACGTGACCGATACTGCTGCTTTAAAAGAGGTGGCGAGACAGTTGATTGGCAGTGAGCATAGAAGCAACGCTACCCTTTACATGCTGAAAAATCTATTATTGTTGCGCTTAAAGTTACGGTTGCCCTATTTTGCGCCCTTCCGATGTAATGCGCCGATCATCTGGTGCTTAAACGCATCTGATCATTCCGTATTGTTATTCTGGCCCTGCAAATGTTCACAATAGGTGATTAATTCACTTTGGAGCGTTAAATCATTAACTTCGTCACGGCGAATGCTATCATAGCAACGTCTGCAAAGCCGTCTCACGTGACCGATACTGCTGCTTTAAAAAAGGTGGCGAGACAGTTGATTGGCAGTGAGCATAGAAGCAACGCTACCCTTTACATGCTGAAAAATCTATTATTGTTGCGCTTAAAGTTACGGTTGCCCTATTTTGCGCCCTTCCGATGTAATGCGCCGATCATCTGGTGCTTAAACGCATCTGATCATTCCGTATTGTTATTCTGGCCCTGCAAATGTTCACAAGTGGTGATTAATTCACTTTGGAGCGTTAAATCATTAACTTCGTCACGGCGAATGCTATCATAGCAACGTCTGCAAAGCCGTCTCACGTGACCGATACTGCTGCTTTAAAAGAGGTGGCGAGACAGTTGATTGGCAGTGAGCATAGAAGCAACGCTACCCTTTACATGCTGAAAAATCTATTATTGTTGCGCTTAAAGTTACGGTTGCCCTATTTTGCGCCCTTCCGATGTAATGCGCCGATCATCTGGTGCTTAAACGCATCTGATCATTCCGTATTGTTATTCTGGCCCTGCAAATGTTCACAAGTGGTGATTAATTCACCTTGGAGCTTTAAATCATTAACTTCGTCACGGCGAATGCTATCATAGCAACGTCTGCAAAGCCGTCTCACGTGACCGATACTGCTGCTTTAAAAGAGGTGGCGAGACAGTTGATTGGCAGTGAGCATAGAAGCAACGCTACCCTTTACATGCTGAAAAATCTATTATTGTTGCGCTTAAAGTTACGGTTGCCCTATTTTGCGCCCTTCCGATGTAATGCGCCGATCATCTGGTGCCTAAACGCATCTGATCATTCCGTATTGTTATTCTGGCCCTGCAAATGTTCACAAGTGGTGATTAATTCACCTTGGAGCTTTAAATCATTAACTTCGTCACGGCGAATGCTATCATAGCAACGTCTGCAAAGCCGTCTCACGTGACCGATACTGCTGCTTTAAAAGAGGTGGCGAGACAGTTGATTGGCAGTGAGCATAGAAGCAACGCTACCCTTTACATGCTGAAAAATCTATTATTGTTGCGCTTAAAGTTACGGTTGCCCTATTTTGCGCCCTTCCGATGTAATGCGCCGATCATCTGGTGCTTAAACGCATCTGATCATTCCGTATTGTTATTCTGGCCCTGCAAATGTTCACAATAGGTGATTAATTCACTTTGGAGCGTTAAATCATTAACTTCGTCACGGCGAATGCTATCATAGCAACGTCTGCAAAGCCGTCTCACGTGACCGATACTGCTGCTTTAAAAAAGGTGGCGAGACAGTTGATTGGCAGTGAGCATAGAAGCAACGCTACCCTTTACATGCTGAAAAATCTATTATTGTTGCGCTTAAAGTTACGGTTGCCCTATTTTGCGCCCTTCCGATGTAATGCGCCGATCATCTGGTGCTTAAACGCATCTGATCATTCCGTATTGTTATTCTGGCCCTGCAAATGTTCACAAGTGGTGATTAATTCACTTTGGAGCGTTAAATCATTAACTTCGTCACGGCGAATGCTATCATAGCAACGTCTGCAAAGCCGTCTCACGTGACCGATACTGCTGCTTTAAAAGAGGTGGCGAGACAGTTTATTGGCAGTGAGCATAGAAGCAACGCTACCCTTTACATGCTGAAAAATCTATTATTGTTGCGCTTAAAGTTACGGTTGCCCTATTTTGCGCCCTTCCGATGTAATGCGCCGATCACCTGGTGCTTAAACGCATCTGATCATTCCGTATTGTTATTCTGGCCCTGCAAATGTTCACAAGTGGTGATTAATTCACCTTGGAGCTTTAAATCATTAACTTCGTCACGGCGAATGCTATCATAGCAACGTCTGCAAAGCCGTCTCACGTGACCGATACTGCTGCTTTAAAAGAGGTGGCGTGACAGTTGATTGGCAGTGAGCATAGAAGCAACGCTACCCTTTACATGCTGAAAAATCTATTATTGTTGCGCTTAAAGTTACGGTTGCCCTATTTTGCGCCCTTCCGATGTAATGCGCCGATCATCTGGTGCTTAAACGCATCTGATCATTCCGTAATCTTATTCTGGCCCTGCAAATGTTCACAAGTGGTGATTAATTCACTTTGGAGCGTTAAATTATTAACTTCGTCACGGCGAATGCTATCATAGCAACGTCTGCAAAGCCGTCTCACGTGACCGATACTGCTGCTTTAAAAGAGGTGGCGAGACAGTTGATTGGCATTGAGCATAGAAGCAACGCTACCCTTTACATGCTGAAAAATCTATTATTGCTGCGCTTAAAGTTACGGTTGCCCTATTTTGCGCCCTTCCGATGTAATGCGCCGATCATCAGGTGCTTAAACGCATCTGATCATTCCGTATTGTTATTGTGGCCCTGCAAATGTTCACAAGTGGTGATTAATTCACCTTGGAGCTTTAAATCATTAACTTCGTCACGGCGAATGCTATCATAGCAACGTCTGCAAAGCCGTCTCACTTGACCGATACTGCTGCTTTAAAAGAGGTGGCGAGACAGTTGATTGGCAGTGAGCATAGAAGCAACGCTACCCTTTACATGCTGAAAAATCTATTATTGTTGCGCTTAAAGTTACGGTTGCCCTATTTTGCGCCCTTCCTATGTAATGCGCCGATCATCTGGTGCTTAAACGCATCTGATCATTCCGTAATCTTATTCTGGCCCTGCAAATGTTCACAAGTGGTGATTAATTCACCTTGGAGCGTTAAAACATTAACTTCGTCACGGCGAATGCTATCATAGCAACGTCTGCAAAGCCGTCTCACGTGACCGATACTGCTGCTTTAAAAGAGGTGGCGAGACAGTTGATTGGCGGTGAGCATAGAAGCAACGCTACCCTTTACGTGCTGAAAAATCTATTATTGTTGCGCTTAAAGTTACGGTTGCCCTATTTTGCGCCCTTCCGATGTAATGCGCCGATCATCTGGTGCTTAAACGCATCTGATCATTCCGTATTGTTATTCTGGCCCTGCAAATGTTCACAAGTGGTGATTAATTCACTTTGGAGCTTTAAATCATTAACTTCGTCACGACGAATGCTATCATAGCAACGTCTGCAAAGCCGTCTCACGTGACCGATACTGCTGCTTTAAAAGAGGTGGCGAGACAGTTGATTGGCAGTGAGCATAGAAGCAGCGCTACCCTTTACATGCTGAAAAATCTATTATTGTTGCGCTTAAAGTTACGGTTGCCCTATTTTGCGCCCTTCCGATGTAATGCGCCGATCATCTGGTGCTTAAACGCATCTGATCATTGCGCATTGTTATTCTGGCCCTGCAAATGTTCACAAGTGGTGATTAATTCACCTTGGAGCATTAAATCATTAACTTCGTCACGGCGAATGCTATAATAGCAACGTCTGCAAAGCCGTCTCACGTGACCGATACTGCTGCTTTAAAAGAGGTGGCGAGACAGTTGATTGGCAGTGAGCATAGAAGCAACGCTACCCTTTACATGCTGAAAAATCTATTATTGTTGCGCTTAAAGTTACGGTTGCCCTATTTTGCGCCCTTCCGATGTAATGCGCCGATCATCTGGTGCTTAAACGCATCTGATCATTCCGTAATCTTATTCTGGCCCTGCAAATGTTCACAAGTGGTGATTAATTCACCTTGGAGCTTTAAATCATTAACTTCGTCACGGCGAATGCTATCATAGCAACGTCTGCAAAGCCGTCTCACGTGACCGATACTGCTGCTTTAAAAGAGGTGGCGAGACAGTTGATTGGCAGTGAGCATAGAAGCAACGCTACCCTTTACATGCTGAAAAATCTATTATTGTTGCGCTTAGAGTTACGGTTGCCCTATTTTGCGCCCTTCCGATGTAATGCGCCGATCATCTGGTGCTTTAACGCATCTGATCATTCCGTAATCTTATTCTGGCCCTGCAAATGTTCACAAGTGGTGATTAATTCACTTTGGAGCGTTAAATCATTAACTTCGTCACGGCGAATGCTATCATAGCAACGTCTGCAAAGCCGTCTCACGTGACCGATACTGCTGCTTTAAAAGAGGTGGCGAGACAGTTGATTGGCAGTGAGCATAGAAGCAACGCTACCCTTTACATGCTGAAAAATCTATTATTGTTGCGCTTAAAGTTACGGTTGCCCTATTTTGCGCCCTTCCGATGTAATGCGCCGATCATCTGGTGCTTAAACGCATCTGATCATTCCGTATTGTTATTCTGGCCCTGCAAATGTTCACAAGTGGTGAATAATTCACCTTGGAGCTTTAAATCGTTAACTTCGTCACGGCGAATGCTATCATAGCAACGTCTGCAAAGCCGTCTCACGTGACCGATACTGCTGCTTTAAAAGAGGTGGCGAGACAGTTGATTGGCAGTGAGCATAGAAGCAACGCTACCCTTTACATGCTGAAAAATTTAATATTGTTGCGCTTAAAGTTACGGTTGCCCTATTTTGCGCCCTTCCGATGTAATGCGCCGATCATCTGGTGCTTAAACGCATCTGATCATTCCGTAATCTTATTCTGGCCCTGCAAATGTTCACAAGTGGTGATTAATTCACCTTGGAGCGTTAAATCATTAACTTCGTCACGGCGAATGCTATCATAGCAACGTCTGCAAAGCCGTCTCACGTGACCGATACTGCTGCTTTAAAAGAGGTGGCGAGACAGTTGATTGGCAGTGAGCATAGAAGCAACGCTACCCTTTACATGCTGAAAAATCTATTATTGTTGCGCTTAAAGTTACGGTTGCCCTATTTTGCGCCCTTCCGATGTAATGCGCCGATCATCTGGTGCTTAAACGCATCTGATCATTCCGTATTGTTATTCTGGCCCTGCAAATGTTCACAAGTGGTGATTAATTCACTTTGGAGCGTTAAATCATTAACTTCGTCACGGCGAATGCTATCATAGCAACGTCTGCAAAGCCGTCTCACGTGACCGATACTGCTGCTTTAAAAGAGGTGGCGAGACAGTTGATTGACAGTGAGCATAGAAGCAACGCTACCCTTTACATGCTGAAAAATCTATTATTGTTGCGCTTAAAGTTACGGTTGCCCTATTTTGCGCCCTTCCGATGTAATGCGCCGATCATCTGGTGCTTAAACGCATCTGATCATTCCGTAATCTTATTCTGGCCCTGCAAATGTTCACAAGTGGTGATTAATTCACCTTGGAGTGTTAAAACATTAACTTCGTCACGGCGAATGCTATCATAGCAACGTCTGCAAAGCCGTCTCACGTGACCGATACTGCTGCTTTAAAAGAGGTGGCGAGACAGTTGATTGGCAGTGAGCATAGAAGCAACGCTACCCTTTACATGCTGAAAAATCTATTATTGTTGCGCTTAAAGTTACGGTTGCAGTATTTTGCGCCCTTCCGATGTAATGCGCCGATCATCTGGTGCTTAAACGCATCTGATCATTCCGTATTGTTATTCTGGCCCTGCAAATGTTCACAAGTGGTGATTAATTCACCTTGGAGCTTTAAATCATTAACTTCGTCACGGCGAATGCTATCATAGCAACGTCTGCAAAGCCGTCTCACGTGACCGATACTGCTGCTTTAAAAGAGGTGGCGAGACAGTTGATTGGCAGTGAGCATAGAAGCAGCGCTACCCTTTACATGCTGAAAAATCTATTATTGTTGCGCTTAAAGTTACGGTTGCCCTATTTTGCGCCCTTCCGATGTAATGCGCCGATCATCTGGTGCTTAAACGCATCTGATCAATCCGTATTGTTATTCTGGCCCTGCAAATGTTCACAAGTGGTGATTAATTCATCTTGGAGCGTTAAATCATTAACTTCGTCACGGCGAATGCTATCATAGCAACGTCTGCAAAGCCGTCTCACGCGACCGATACTGCTGCTTTAAAAGAGGTGGCGAGACAGTTGATTGGCAGTGAGCATAGAAGCAACGCTACCCTTTACATGCTGAAAAATCTATTATTGTTGCGCTTAAAGTTACGGTTGCCCTATTTTGCGCCCTTCCGAGGTAATGCGCCGATCATCTGGTGCTTAAACGCATCTGATCATTCCGTAATCTTATTCTGGCCCTGCAAGTGTTCACAAGTGGTGATTAATTCACCTTGGAGCTTTAAATCATTAACGTCGTCACGGCGAATGCTATCATAGCAACGTCTGCAAAGCCGTCTCACGTGACCGATACTGCTGCTTTAAAAGAGGTGGCGAGACAGTTGATTGGCAGTGAGCATAGAAGCAACGCTACCCTTTACATGCTGAAAAATCTATTATTGTTGCGCTTAAAGTTACGGTTGCCCTATTTTGCGCCCTTCCGATGTAATGCGCCGATCATCTGGTGCTTAAACGCATCTGATCATTCCGTAATCTTATTCTGGCCCTGCAAATGTTCACAAGTGGTGATTAATTCACCTTGGAGCGTTAAATCATTAACTTCGTCACGGCGAATGCTATCATAGCAACGTCTGCAAAGCCGTCTCACGTGACCGATACTGCTGCTTTAAAAGAGGTGGCGAGACAGTTGATTGGCAGTGAGCATAGAAGCAACGCTACCCTTTACATGCTGAAAAATCTATTATTGTTGCGCTTAAAGTTACGGTTGCCCTATTTTGCGCCCTTCCGATGTAATGCGCCGATCATCTGGTGCTTAAACGCATCTGATCATTCCGTATTGTTATTCTGGCCCTGCGAATGTTCACAAGTGGTGATTAATTCACTTTGGAGCGTTAAATCATTAACTTCGTCACGGCGAATGCTATCATAGCAACGTCTGCAAAGCCGTCTCACGTGACCGATACTGCTGCTTTAAAAGAGGTGGCGAGACAGTTGATTGGCAGTGAGCATAGAAGCAACGCTACCCTTTACATGCTGAAAAATCTATTATTGTTGCGCTTAAAGTTACGGTTGCCCTATTTTGCACCCTTCCGATGTAATGCGCCGATCATCTGGTGCCTAAACGCATCTGATCATTCCGTAATCTTATTCTGGCCCTGCAAATGTTCACAAGTGGTGATTAATTCACCTTGGAGCGTTAAAACATTAACTTCGTCACGGCGAATGCTATCATAGCAACGTCTGCAAAGCCGTCTCACGTGACCGATACTGCTGCTTTAAAAAAGGTGGCGAGACAGTTGATTGGCAGTGAGCATAGAAGCAACGCTACCCTTTCCATGCTGAAAAATCTATTATTGTTGCGCTTAAAGTTACGGTTGCCCTATTTTGCGCCCTTCCGATGTAATGCGCCGATCATCTGGTGCTTAAACGCATCTGATCATTCCGTATTGTTATTCTGGCCCTGCAAATGTTCACAAGTGGTGATTAATTCACTTTGGAGCGTTAAATCATTAACTTCGTCACGGCGAATGCTATCATAGCAACGTCTGCAAAGCCGTCTCACGTGACCGATACTGCTGCTTTAAAAGAGGTGGCGAGACAGTTGATTGGCAGTGAGCATAGAAGCAACGCTACCCTTTACATGCTGAAAAATCTATTATTGTTGCGCTTAAAGTTACGGTTGCCCTATTTTGCGCCCTTCCGATGTAATGCGCCGATCATCTGGTGCTTAAACGCATCTGATCATTCCGTATTGTTATTCTGGCCCTGCAAATGTTCACAAGTGGTGATTAATTCACCTTGGAGCTTTAAATCATTAACTTCGTCACGGCGAATGCTATCATAGCAACGTCTGCAAAGCCGTCTCACGTGACCGATACTGCTGCTTTAAAAGAGGTGGCGAGACAGTTGATTGGCAGTGAGCATAGAAGCAGCGCTACCCTTTACATGCTGAAAAATCTATTATTGTTGCGCTTAAAGTTACGGTTGCCCTATTTTGCGCCCTTCCGATGTAATGCGCCGATCATCTGGTGCTTAAACGCATCTGATCATTCCGTATTGTTATTCTGGCCCTGCAAATGTTCACAAGTGGTGATTAATTCACCTTGGAGCTTTAAATCATTAACTTCGTCACGGCGAATGCTATCATAGCAACGTCTGCAAAGCCGTCTCACGTGACCGATACTGCTGCTTTAAAAGAGGTGGCGAGACAGTTGATTGGCAGTGAGCATAGAAGCAACGCTACCCTTTACATGCTGAAAAATCTATTATTGTTGCGCTTAAAGTTACGGTTGCCCTATTTTGCGCCCTTCCGATGTAATGCGCCGATCATCTGGTGCTTAAACGCATCTGATCATTCCGTAATCTTATTCTGGCCCTGCAAATGTTCACAAGTGGTGATTAATTCACTTTGGAGCGTTAAATCATTAACTTCGTCACGGCGAATGCTATCATAGCAACGTCTGCAAAGCCGTCTCACGTGACCGATACTGCTGCTTTAAAAGAGGTGGCGAGACAGTTGATTGGCATTGAGCATAGAAGCAACGCTACCCTTTACATGCTGAAAAATCTAATATTGCTGCGCTTAAAGTTACGGTTGCCCTATTTTGCGCCCTTCCGATGTAATGCGCCGATCATCAGGTGCTTAAACGCATCTGATCATTCCGTATTGTTATACTGGCACTGCAAATGTTCACAAGTGGTGATTAATTCACCTTGGAGCTTTAAATCATTAACTTCGTCACGGCGAATGCTATCATAGCAACGTCTGCAAAGTCGTCTCACGTGACCGATACTGCTGCTTTAAAAGAGGTGGCGAGACAGTTGATTGGCAGTGAGCATAGAAGCAACGCTACCCTTTACATGCTGAAAAATCTATTATTGTTGCGCTTAAAGTTACGGTTGCCCTATTTTGCGCCCTTCCGATGTAATGCGCCGATCATCTGGTGCTTAAACGCATCTGATCATTCCGTATTGTTATTCTGGCCCTGCAAATGTTCACAAGTGGTGATTAATTCACCTTGGAGCTTTAAATCATTAACTTCGTCACGGCGAATGCTATCATAGCAACGTCTGCAAAGCCGTCTCACGTGACCGATACTGCTGCTTTAAAAGAGGTGGCGAGACAGTTGATTGGCAGTGAGCATAGAAGCAACGCTACCCTTTACATGCTGAAAAATCTATTATTGTTGCGCTTAAAGTTACGGTTGCCCTATTTTGCGCCCTTCCGATGTAATGCGCCGATCATCTGGTGCCTAAAGCATCTGATCATTCCGTATTGTTATTCTGGCCCTGCAAATGTTCACAAGTGGTGATTAATTCACCTTGGAGCTTTAAATCATTAACTTCGTCACGGCGAATGCTATCATAGCAACGTCTGCAAAGCCGTCTCACGTGACCGATACTGCTGCTTTAAAAGAGGTGGCGAGACAGTTGATTGGCAGTGAGCATAGAAGCAACGCTACCCTTTACATGCTGAAAAATCTATTATTGTTGCGCTTAAAGTTACGGTTGCAGTATTTTGCGCCCTTCCGATGTAATGCGCCGATCATCTGGTGCTTAAACGCATCTGATCATTCCGTATTGTTATTCTGGCCCTGCAAATGTTCACAAGTGGTGATTAATTCACCTTGGAGCTTTAAATCATTAACTTCGTCACGGCGAATGCTATCATAGCAACGTCTGCAAAGCCGTCTCACGTGACCGATACTGCTGCTTTAAAAGAGGTGGCGAGACAGTTGATTGGCAGTGAGCATAGAAGCAGCGCTACCCTTTACATGCTGAAAAATCTATTATTGTTGCGCTTAAAGTTACGGTTGCCCTATTTTGCGCCCTTCCGATGTAATGCGCCGATCATCTGGTGCTTAAACGCATCTGATCAATCCGTATTGTTATTCTGGCCCTGCAAATGTTCACAAGTGGTGATTAATTCATCTTGGAGCGTTAAATCATTAACTTCGTCACGGCGAATGCTATCATAGCAACGTCTGCAAAGCCGTCTCACGCGACCGATACTGCTGCTTTAAAAGAGGTGGCGAGACAGTTGATTGGCAGTGAGCATAGAAGCAACGCTACCCTTTACATGCTGAAAAATCTATTATTGTTGCGCTTAAAGTTACGGTTGCCCTATTTTGCGCCCTTCCGAGGTAATGCGCCGATCATCTGGTGCTTAAACGCATCTGATCATTCCGTAATCTTATTCTGGCCCTGCAAGTGTTCACAAGTGGTGATTAATTCACCTTGGAGCTTTAAATCATTAACGTCGTCACGGCGAATGCTATCATAGCAACGTCTGCAAAGCCGTCTCACGTGACCGATACTGCTGCTTTAAAAGAGGTGGCGAGACAGTTGATTGGCAGTGAGCATAGAAGCAACGCTACCCTTTACATGCTGAAAAATCTATTATTGTTGCGCTTAAAGTTACGGTTGCCCTATTTTGCGCCCTTCCGATGTAATGCGCCGATCATCTGGTGCTTAAACGCATCTGATCATTCCGTAATCTTATTCTGGCCCTGCAAATGTTCACAAGTGGTGATTAATTCACCTTGGAGCGTTAAATCATTAACTTCGTCACGGCGAATGCTATCATAGCAACGTCTGCAAAGCCGTCTCACGTGACCGATACTGCTGCTTTAAAAGAGGTGGCGAGACAGTTGATTGGCAGTGAGCATAGAAGCAACGCTACCCTTTACATGCTGAAAAATCTATTATTGTTGCGCTTAAAGTTACGGTTGCCCTATTTTGCGCCCTTCCGATGTAATGCGCCGATCATCTGGTGCTTAAACGCATCTGATCATTCCGTATTGTTATTCTGGCCCTGCGAATGTTCACAAGTGGTGATTAATTCACTTTGGAGCGTTAAATCATTAACTTCGTCACGGCGAATGCTATCATAGCAACGTCTGCAAAGCCGTCTCACGTGACCGATACTGCTGCTTTAAAAGAGGTGGCGAGACAGTTGATTGGCAGTGAGCATAGAAGCAACGCTACCCTTTACATGCTGAAAAATCTATTATTGTTGCGCTTAAAGTTACGGTTGCCCTATTTTGCACCCTTCCGATGTAATGCGCCGATCATCTGGTGCCTAAACGCATCTGATCATTCCGTAATCTTATTCTGGCCCTGCAAATGTTCACAAGTGGTGATTAATTCACCTTGGAGCGTTAAAACATTAACTTCGTCACGGCGAATGCTATCATAGCAACGTCTGCAAAGCCGTCTCACGTGACCGATACTGCTGCTTTAAAAAAGGTGGCGAGACAGTTGATTGGCAGTGAGCATAGAAGCAACGCTACCCTTTCCATGCTGAAAAATCTATTATTGTTGCGCTTAAAGTTACGGTTGCCCTATTTTGCGCCCTTCCGATGTAATGCGCCGATCATCTGGTGCTTAAACGCATCTGATCATTCCGTATTGTTATTCTGGCCCTGCAAATGTTCACAAGTGGTGATTAATTCACTTTGGAGCGTTAAATCATTAACTTCGTCACGGCGAATGCTATCATAGCAACGTCTGCAAAGCCGTCTCACGTGACCGATACTGCTGCTTTAAAAGAGGTGGCGAGACAGTTGATTGGCAGTGAGCATAGAAGCAACGCTACCCTTTACATGCTGAAAAATCTATTATTGTTGCGCTTAAAGTTACGGTTGCCCTATTTTGCGCCCTTCCGATGTAATGCGCCGATCATCTGGTGCTTAAACGCATCTGATCATTCCGTATTGTTATTCTGGCCCTGCAAATGTTCACAAGTGGTGATTAATTCACCTTGGAGCTTTAAATCATTAACTTCGTCACGGCGAATGCTATCATAGCAACGTCTGCAAAGCCGTCTCACGTGACCGATACTGCTGCTTTAAAAGAGGTGGCGAGACAGTTGATTGGCAGTGAGCATAGAAGCAGCGCTACCCTTTACATGCTGAAAAATCTATTATTGTTGCGCTTAAAGTTACGGTTGCCCTATTTTGCGCCCTTCCGATGTAATGCGCCGATCATCTGGTGCTTAAACGCATCTGATCATTCCGTATTGTTATTCTGGCCCTGCAAATGTTCACAAGTGGTGATTAATTCACCTTGGAGCTTTAAATCATTAACTTCGTCACGGCGAATGCTATCATAGCAACGTCTGCAAAGCCGTCTCACGTGACCGATACTGCTGCTTTAAAAGAGGTGGCGAGACAGTTGATTGGCAGTGAGCATAGAAGCAACGCTACCCTTTACATGCTGAAAAATCTATTATTGTTGCGCTTAAAGTTACGGTTGCCCTATTTTGCGCCCTTCCGATGTAATGCGCCGATCATCTGGTGCTTAAACGCATCTGATCATTCCGTAATCTTATTCTGGCCCTGCAAATGTTCACAAGTGGTGATTAATTCACTTTGGAGCGTTAAATCATTAACTTCGTCACGGCGAATGCTATCATAGCAACGTCTGCAAAGCCGTCTCACGTGACCGATACTGCTGCTTTAAAAGAGGTGGCGAGACAGTTGATTGGCATTGAGCATAGAAGCAACGCTACCCTTTACATGCTGAAAAATCTAATATTGCTGCGCTTAAAGTTACGGTTGCCCTATTTTGCGCCCTTCCGATGTAATGCGCCGATCATCAGGTGCTTAAACGCATCTGATCATTCCGTATTGTTATACTGGCACTGCAAATGTTCACAAGTGGTGATTAATTCACCTTGGAGCTTTAAATCATTAACTTCGTCACGGCGAATGCTATCATAGCAACGTCTGCAAAGCCGTCTCACGTGACCGATACTGCTGCTTTAAAAGAGGTGGCGAGACAGTTGATTGGCAGTGAGCATAGAAGCAACGCTACCCTTTACATGCTGAAAAATCTATTATTGTTGCGCTTAAAGTTACGGTTGCCCTATTTTGCGCCCTTCCGATGTAATGCGCCGATCATCTGGTGCTTAAACGCATCTGATCATTCCGTATTGTTATTCTGGCCCTGCAAATGTTCACAAGTGGTGATTAATTCACCTTGGAGCTTTAAATCATTAACTTCGTCACGGCGAATGCTATCATAGCAACGTCTGCAAAGCCGTCTCACGTGACCGATACTGCTGCTTTAAAAGAGGTGGCGAGACAGTTGATTGGCAGTGAGCATAGAAGCAACGCTACCCTTTACATGCTGAAAAATCTATTATTGTTGCGCTTAAAGTTACGGTTGCCCTATTTTGCGCCCTTCCGATGTAATGCGCCGATCATCTGGTGCTTAAACGCATCTGATCATTCCGTATTGTTATTCTGGCCCTGCAAATGTTCACAATAGGTGATTAATTCACTTTTGAGCGTTAAATCATTAACTTCGTCACGGCGAATGCTATCATAGCAACGTCTGCAAAGCCGTCTCACGTGACCGATACTGCTGCTTTAAAAGAGGTGGCGAGACAGTTGATTGGCAGTGAGCATAGAAGCAACGCTACCCTTTACATGCTGAAAAATCTATTATTGTTGCGCTTAATGTTACGGTTGCCCTATTTTGCGCCCTTCCGATGTAATGCGCCGATCACCTGGTGCTTAAACGCCTCTGATCATTCCGTAATCTTATTCTGGCCCTGCAAATGTTCACAAGTGGTGATTAATTCACCTTGGAGCGTTAAATCATTAACTTCGTCACGGCGAATGCTATCATAGCAACGTCTGCAAAGCCGTCTCACGTGACCGATACTGCTGCTTTAAAAGAGGTGGCGAGACAGTTGATTGGCAGTGAGCATAGAAGCAACGCTACCCTTTACATGCTGAAAAATCTATTATTGTTGCGCTTAAAGTTACGGTTGCCCTATTTTGCGCCCTTCCGATGTAATGCGCCGATCATCTGGTGCTTAAACGCATCTGATCATTCCGTATTGTTATTCTGGCCCTGCAAATGTTCACAAGTGGTGATTAATTCACTTTGGAGCGTTAAATCATTAACTTCGTCACGGCGAATGCTATCATAGCAACGTCTGCAAAGCCGTCTCACGTGACCGATACTGCTGCTTTAAAAGAGGTGGCGAGACAGTTTATTGGCAGTGAGCATAGAAGCAACGCTACCCTTTACATGCTGAAAAATCTATTATTGTTGCGCTTAAAGTTACGGTTGCCCTATTTTGCGCCCTTCCGATGTAATGCGCCGATCATCTGGTGCTTAAACGCATCTGATCATTCCGTAATCTTATTCTGGCCCTGCAAATGTTCACAAGTGGTGATTAATTCACCTTGGAGCGTTAAAACATTAACTTCGTCACGGCGAATGCTATCATAGCAACGTCTGCAAAGCCGTCTCACGTGACCGATACTGCTGCTTTAAAAGAGGTGGCGAGACAGTTGATTGGCAGTGAGCATAGAAGCAACGCTACCCTTTACATGCTGAAAAATCTATTATTGTTGCGCTTAAAGTTACGGTTGCCCTATTTTGCGCCCTTCCGATGTAATGCGCCGATCATCTGGTGCTTAAACGCATCTGATCATTCCGTATTGTTATTCTGGCCCTGCAAATGTTCACAAGTGGTGATTATTCACCTTGGAGCTTTAAATCATTAACTGCGTCACAGCGAATGGTGTCATAGCAACGTCGACAAAGCCGTCCAACGTGATCGATACTGCTTCGTTAAAAGAGGCGGCGAAACAGTTGATCGGCAGTGAGCATAGCAGCAACGCTACCGGCACCAAGCTTGAAAATCTATTTTTGTTGCGCTTAAAGTTACGGTTGCCCTATTTTGCGGCCTTCCGACGCAAAGCGCCGATCTTCCGGCCATTAAACGCATCTGATCATTCCGTAGAGTGCTACCGCTGGGCAACTGGGATGCAGTGCTACCATATGTGACGTACGCTTATAACACTGCAAATCATGAAGTTACCCGCTATTCTCCTTTCTAGTTACTCTACGCAAGAAATCCCCACGTTTTCTTAGACACCATCTTCACATTTTCTCCCAACGACGATGCGTTCCCAGATACTATGCCGTGCCGAAGAAGCCCGTCGCATAGCCCGATTAGGCACACTGGCTTCTCAAAGCCGCTCGAAAGAACACTACGATCTGCATCATGATGCAGTTGCTTACTCCCCTGGAGACTACATCTGGCTTTGGACGCCTATTCGCAAGCGAGGATTATTTGAGAAGTTTCTCTGCAAGTATGATGGCCCCTTCGTCGCGTTGGACCAACTGAATGACGTGAATTACGTCATCGTCAAAGTCACGACGGATAACCGCCGATCCCACAAGACACAAGTTGGTCACGTGGCTCGCCTGAAGCACTGCCATCTTCGATGTGCCTCATTTTCTCGAGGAGGAGAATTGTTTGCCCAGGGAAAATTGTTCCGCCGCGTAGGTGCGCACTGAGAAGCAGCACAAGCAGAAAAAGAAGCGGAGGAAGCGAGGCGCGCGCAGACTGATCCGAGTTTTCTAAGCCGTGTGCGCCCGTCCTTCATACAAAGTTTACCTGTGTTAAAACCAGTTCATCCGTTACAATATTTAAGCGGCCTTAACTTTACATCGTTTGCATCACAAGCGTGAGATTTCTTGAGGCCTAAAAATATAGACTGCACTTCGTTTGTATCTGTGGGCTCTAAAAGAATGAATACGTATTTACCTGATTTTATAAATTCTAAGCAACCTGCGATACAACAATAAGATCTCTAAGAACAAAATAATCATTAAATGTGTCCACCATACCCTGCCCAGAATTGTTTAATCCCTGGTGGATACCTTCCTTTCCTCAATTCCGTCCTATTAATAAATTTAATTTATTCCAGACCAGAGTACATCTGTGCCTGAACCAAATAAGAAAATTCACAGATAGTAAATATCCCTCGCCCTCTTCAGCTGCTTGATTAACGCATTGGGAAAGTTTTTAAAGGCGCCAAGGTCAGTTTCATTTTTGGTTCGTGTCACACACCCCCGCCTTTAAGGTCAAAAGGGGCGCAGGATCCCCTTTAAGGTTACTCGTCATCCTCCTATGAGGTTTGAGAACACATTTGAAAGTTAGGCCGGTCAACCTGTGAAGTACGTGTGTCAGTGTGTGATTGAGGAATAAGTTCAAAAAGGTCACTTTCGTTTACAAACAATTCACTTTATATAAAGTAGTCCGAATCACACTGCATAATAATAGAGCACAAAAAAAAATAAAACGCCACGACAAGGTATTGATAAAATACTAATTAAATGACAAGAGGAAAACAAAACCCGACAATGAACAAAACGCTGCTAAAAAAGAAGACTACAAAGATAACAAAGCTAGTATTCTAGATATAATAAATATGGCCAAAATTACATAGGAAACACAGCGTAAAATATTGTTACGTGTTTAGTACGCACAGGGGGGTTTACTTACACTGGGATTGATGGAAGCAGGTCCACGACTACAAACGTCTTTCTAACCCTCGTTCTTCTTCTTCCTCTCCAGCCTCTTCTTCCTTCCCGTGACGCCCCGAAGCACGTGACACTTCCCCTCTCGCAGACGAAGCCCCCGGGGCAAGCAGTTTAATGAAGGTGGCGGGGATGGAACCTTTTTAGCCGAGCCACATGCACCACGTGGGTCCGGCGTGAGCATTGGCCACTTACGGTGCGGCGGGAAATTACATAGTTCACGTCACTCAGGCGCTCCACAACGACAAAAGGGCCGCTATAGCGAAACAGCAGCTTCTGGGCTAAACCACGCTTGCGCAGCGCACATAAGAGACATGTGGCCGTCGGTTGTCATAAAGCTCCTTCGAACGTTCCTGTGAGTCCAGGATGCTGAGGCGGGCAACGCTGCGAGCTTCTTCGGCTCGACATAAAGTGGCATCAATAGAAGGCTCGTTGTGGAAGGAGAAAGGAAGGATGGTATCAAGACAGCCGCGGGGAACTCGAGCATAAAGGAGGTAAAACGTAAGTCGTCTCATGCTGTGCAATGTTATACGCGTATGTAATGAAAGGAAGGATGTCATCCCAGTTCTTGTGATCAAAGGCCAAGTACATCGCCAACATAGTGGTCAGATTTTAGGAAACGTAGCGCAAAGAAGACAAGGACAAAAAAGACCCTATATATTCTGTTAGCTTTTCTAATAAAAAAATCAGTTGTGAGTAAGCGCTAGTGTGTGTTCCCTTCTTTTTTGTCCTTGTCTTCTTTGCGCTACGTTTCCTAAAATGCGAATGCACCAACTCGCCCAATTCAGCATTCTTGTATAGTGGTCAGAGTGCGGTTTGTCCATTCAACAAGTCCATTCGATTGCGGGTGATACGGTGTTGAATGACGGTAATCGCAGGCGCATAGACGAAGGAGTTCTTCGATAACTTCAGCTGTAAATTGGCGCCCACGGTCACTGATCGGAACTCGAGGAGGGCCATGGCGCAGGACGAGAAATCGCAGAAGAAATTGGGATACTTCGTAAGCAGTGGCTGAGGGTATTGCGGCTGTTTCTGAATATCGAGTGAGATGGTCAGCACATACCACTATCCACCGGTTACCGTTCAAACATCGCGGAAAAGGACCCAAAAGGTCGATGCCCACCTGCTGAAAGGGTGCGGTCGGTGGCGCAATAGGGCGTAGTGGTCCCGGTGGACGGGAAGTAGGGAGCTTGTACTGCTGGCATTTGACACAACTGGCTACATAGCGCTGGGTGGCCTGACGCATGTTCGGCCAGTAAAAGCGTTCCTGTGTGCGATGAAGGGTCCGAGCGACACCCAAGTGGCCCGACGTGACATCGTCATGCATCATTTCAAGAACGGGAATACGGAGGTTTCCCGGCACGACAAGAAGAAAGCGCGCACCTCAAGGGTTGAAATTCGTCTTGTAAAGCAGGCCGGCACGAACGCAGAAACACGCATCTGTTGAATCATGAGCGGCAGAGAAGAGCGGTGCCAAAGTCTGCTCGTTGCGTTGTTCTGTCTGGGACATTTGAGGGTCAGGAAACGTTGCCGAGATAGGCGCCAGGTAGTCATCAAAGTTGTCATCATCACTACCAATTGACGAAAGCGGCAACTGTGACAGACAGTCAGCGTCAGCATGTTGATGGCCGCTTTTGTATGCCACAGTGAAGTTAAACTCTTGCAACCGCAATGCCCATCGAGCGAGCCGGCCGCAAGAGTCACGAAGATTTACGAGCCAACAGAACGGATGGTGGTCGGTGACGATGGTAAAAACATTTCCATATAGGTAGGAATGAAATCGTTGCACTGCAAAAACCACTGCGAGGCACTCTTGTTCAGTAACGGTGTAGTTATGTTCCGCCTTGCTCAACGAACGACTAGCTGAAGCTATTAAGGAAAAAATTTAGCGCAAAAAAACACAAAGGACAAAGAACACATAAGACGTTTGACGAGGGCTATAGCATAAGCTATCACGTGCTGGTCGGTGCCATGACGCTGGATGAGCACAGCGCCAACGCCACTAGCGTCGGTGCGAACTTCGATGGGGGCAGAAGGACAGAAGTGACGTAGGATAGGTCCTGATGTCAGAAGGAATTTGAGGTAGCGGAAGGCAGAATAGCAGTTAGCAGTCCAATTGAACGGTGCATCTTTGTGCAAAAGGCACGTGAGCGGGTATGCAATGTCAGCGAATCTGGGCACAAAACGATGAAAATAGGAGCCCAGTCCTAAAAAGCTTCAAAGCTTCTTCACTCATTTCGGTGCTGTAAAGCTGGTTACAGCCGAAATCTTCTGAGGATCCGGCCGAACATCATCCTTATCGACCAAGTGACCAAGAACAATCGTTTGACGTCCGCCAATGTGGCACTTCTTGGAGTTGAAGACGAGGCCTGCTCTCTCAATGCAGTCAAGAACGATGGCGAGGCGGCTATTGTGTTCCTGAAAGGTCTTGCCGAAGATCACAATGTCCTCCAAATAGCACAAACAAAGTTTCCACTTGAGTCCGCGCAGAATGGTGTCCAAGAATCGTTCGAACGTGGCAGGTGCATTGCACAATCCAAAGGGCATTATGTTAAACTCATAGAGACCATCGGGTGTCATAAATGCCGTCTTTTCTTTGTCGCTTGGGTTCATCGGTATCTGCCAGTACCCCGATCTCATGTCTACCGAGGAGAAGTATGACGCCGAAGGAAGACAGTCGATTGCATCGTCAATACGTGAAAGCGGATATACATCTTTTTTGATTACGGCGATAAGGCGACTGGAAGTGTTTATTGATGGCGTGAGAACAATGGCTGTTGTGTACACTGGAGCTACAGTATCTGTTATGAGTTTGAGTTCTAAGAACCGTTTAAGTAGGAAAGTAATGTTTAGTGCTGACCGGGCACTGTTATTTCGCGGTGTTGGCGATGAATCATTGGTGCTTTTGGGTGTGTGCCGTGCGAAAGTTGCGATTGGTGGTTTCGAACTGAATTCACAGTGTTGCCTCGTTCCACGCATGAAGTAATTCTATGTATAGACTTCTTGCAACAGTGTGGTGCAACGTTAGACTGTCGTAGTGGACAGATCTCGCTGAATGCTGCGTTGATGTCATCTCTTATAGAAACCTCATCGCTCCATTTAGGAGCGTTTTCTATGTCTGAAGATACAGTGGTACCTGCGATGTCCGGAGAATTCATTCACGTTATTTCATCCGCAAATTTGTGCGAGGGTTTCGACGCCGTAGTGGAACCTACAACACCTGCCTGTGGAAAGAAGAGTGTCTAGGTGCCCCGTTGCATAGTTTTCGTCATCAGAGACCACACCTTGCCGTGGACTGTAAATTATTCAGACGAGCCAGCCCTGTTGCCTCGTGGCACGAGGCTCGCTCATTACGAGGAAGGTGTGTCGAATTCTGTGGCGGCACTAAGTAACTATGCTCTTGAAGGGAGAACATCTCATTTGGCAGAGTCTCGAATCCAGGCAATGATAAACACATCTTTGGGAGCACAGGAGCGCCGAATTTTGACTGACCTGCTTTCCAAGCATGTTTAGGTTTTTGACTTCGCCAGAGATCATCAGCCACCGATTCCGAATTCTCGCATCCATTATTCGATTGATACTGGAATCTGTCGCCCGATCAGACAGAAGCCCTGTAGTATCTCCGACCGAACGTCAGCTTACTGACGAACAAGTTCATGACATGCTCCAACGCCATGTGTTGTCTTTCTTTTTAACGAGGATAACTGGAGCCGACCAAGGACTTGAAGATTCCTGAATAACGCCACGTTAGCGTTCATGTTGAAGTGCAGGTCAGTCGTGAATTCTAGCAGTTGCGTATCACAATAAAATCTTTTCGAAAACCAAGCTGTTTAGTGAAGAAGAAAGAATTAAGTTCTCCAGGTGGCAGTAAATGTGAGAGACGATAATATGCTCAAGTAACTTCCAGCAGATGCATGTTAGTGAAATGGGGCGATAGTTTTCTGGCGAATTTCTATCTCCGTTTTTGAACACAGGGATGACCTTGGCGATTTTCCAGTCTGCGGGGAGCAAGCCAGATGATACTGACTGCTGAAAAATATGGCAAAGAATTTGACTAGAAATCGATACAGTGTTCTTCAATAATTTTGAATTAATGTTATCAACCCCAGAGCTAGTAGAGTCCTTGAGGTTTGCAATTAGATGAGCTATACCTTCAGTGGTGATGTTAATAGGAGCCATATATGAATAATCATGGTCAGGAACACTGGGTATGTTGGAAGGATCTTCCTGAGTGAATACAGACGCAAAATACCTGTTGAATTCAAGGGGGCAGTCACTGTCCGAAAATGGTGTGTTGTCGGTATTGCACAATGTAACGTGGTTACTGGTATCGTCTGGAGATATCTCACGCCAAAATATTTTCGGATTAGATTTTAAGAGAGCAGGCAGGTCATGAGAAAAGTATTTGTTTTTGGAAGCGCGAATAGCAGTACAGTAAGATTTTAGGCATTGACTATATTTTTGCGAAGCAAATGGCGTGGGCACAAGCTTAGCTTTTCTGTACAAACGCTTTTTTCGGTGACGGCGCAGAGACCTATTGAACCATGGGTTAGTTTTATCGTTTGAGATCGAAACCAAGAAAACATATTTGTAAACTAAATTTGTTATAGTGTTCTTAAAAAGCATCCAGTTTAGTTCAACAGACCTATTCGAAAATGAAGGCAACAACGTTTTAAGGAAAAATTCGTTAAGTGCGATATTCATATCACTATAATTGGCTCTACTGTAGTCACGAATTTGCCTGGATGTAGCACCTTGAAATTTTAATGGGACAGTAAGCTGTAAGTGGATAAGCTTATGATCGCTAAAACCATCTAGGAATAGCACTTCGCGAACCGTTTCAGGCGCGCTGCAGAAAACTAGATCTAGAATATTGGAACCACGAGTTGGTTGATTAATAACTTGAAAAAAAAAATAAAAATCTAACGTGAGGTTGACAAGCTCAACTGAGGTGTGGCATGCAGATGACAAACCTGACCATTCTATCCCAGGGAAATCGAAGTCACCAACCAGGTAAATGATTTCAGCTGGGCATTTTTGGATGGCGGACGGAATGCTGGTATGAAGCCCTGAAATGAAGGAATGATCAGAATCAGGTGTACGATAGCCAATACTTTCTCTGATGATGTTGTACAAGCAGTCCACACTACTTCAAGGATGGAATCAGTACTGACGAGAAATGAAGGCAATGCTTTCTTGGTGGCGATAAGGACACCACCACCTCTTTTAGTGGAACGATCACGGCGATAAATATTGTAACTATCGAGATTGGGAAAAATTTCATCATCTGCTACATCTGGATGCAGCAAAGTTTCGGTGAGTGCCAAGAAAGAACACAGTTCGTTACGCTTAGGGAGCAGGCTTCGGATGTTTGTGAAAGAAATTGATAACTGTGGACCAGTGACAGATGGTCTGGGCAATGGCGGAATGTTTGTGCTTCGGCCTAGCTACCTTGTAGATAATACAACTGAGTTTGGTCGCGCTGTCATACATGTATGTTCTCTTGTCAATGCGCATTTTATCAGCAACAAGCTTTCCCTTCTTATTCTGCTGTTTGGGGAACTCAAGCAGTTTTTTCCCAGCAATCCTGGTTGATCAAGAAAAATCTTCTTGGATGGAGTGACTCGAGCCTTCCAGCTTGTGCGCAGACGCAAGAATTTGTTGCTTATCTTTGAAGAGTGAGATTTTTGCAATGATGGGCCTATTCTTCTCGACGTCGAACTTTTCCACCCGATGGACACGTTCGAAGTGGGCATTCGTAACCGTAATTCCCAGATTTTCTGAGCAGAAGGTAATTATTTTTTGCTCGTAATCATCCCAGCTCTCATTCCCCTCATCCTGAAGTCCAAAAAACCGCAAGTTCGAGCGCCGAAGCCTGTTCTCTGCGTCATTGCATCTCGCGGTAACTTCAGCTAGCTTTACAGTGATTTCGTGCAAATCAGGGTCAGGAATGCTGGCCGCAGATTTACAACATTCTGTTGTGGCTTCAAGTGCTGTAACTCTGTCGGTGAGCTGTTTTATTGTAACATCTGTTGCATCCTGTTTTTCCCTGACACCCTTCAGTTCATTGAGTATCGCTGTTTGACCGGACTCAATCCTTTGCACTGTTTCCAGCACCGATGCAAGCAATACCTCGAGTTATTTTCTCAGGAGGAGGTCCAGGGCTTGGCTCCACATCACCAGCAAGTAGGAGCAGCAGGGACAGGGCAAAGGAACAACATCGCGACACTGACGATATCAAGCGCTTCACCTTAACGCGGAGCACTGATGGGCACGACACCGCAAGTAGATAGTAATTAGAACTCGTAGGACAAGTAGAGCATTCCATGCAACTAACCTGCGTAACAAGGACAGGTAAGTGATGCATGCCTGACGCGGCGTGGTGCCCAAATCCCCTGCTTGCTTCGTCGCTGTTATTTACCCGGCTGGCTGTGACGTGGATTGTGATCGAAGAAGTACGCTGCCAGATGGAAGGGCCGGTGGCGTCCAAATTCAGTTGCGGCGGCGGTGAGCCAGGAATAGGCAGCAGCGGCGCCTCATCACCAAGCTCTCGGTAGATTGCCGGCCAGCAAGCGATGCCACAGAGGAAAGCACCCTGAGTAATCAGGACCGGTAAGTGATGCATGCCTGACGCGGCGTTGTGCCCAAATCCACTGCTTGCTCCGTCGCTGTTATATCCCCGGCTGGCTGTGACGTGGACTGCGATAGAAGAAGTACGCTGCCAGATGGAAGGGCCGGTGGCGTCCAAATTCAGTTGCGGCGGCGGTGAGCCAGGAATAGGCAGCAGCGGCGCCTCATCACCAAGCTCTCGATAGATTGCCGGCCAGCAAGCGATGCCACAGAGGAAAGCACCCTGCGTAATCAGGAAAGGTAAGTGATGCATGCCTGACGCGGCGTTGTGTCTGGATTCGAGACAGTCAAATGAGATGTTTTCTCTTCAAGAGCATAGTTACTTAGTGCCGCCACGGAATTCGACACAACTTCCTCGTAGTGAGCGAGCTTCATGCCACGAGGCAATACGGCTGGCTCGTCTGAAAAGTTTGCAGTCCACAGCAATGTGTGGCCTCTGGTGACTGAAACTATGCAACGGGGCACCAAGACACTCTTCTTTGCACAGGAGAGTTGTAGGTTTCACTACGGCGTCGAAATCCTCGCACAAATTTGTGGATGAAATAACTTGAACGAATTCTCCGGACATCGCAGGTACAACTGATCTTCAGAAACAGAAAACGCTCCTAAATGGAGAGATGAGGTTTCTATAAGAGACAACATCAACGCAGAATTCAGCGAGATCTGTCCACTGCGACAGTCTAACGTTGCACCACACTGTTGCAGGAAGTCGTTACCTAGAATTACTTAATGCGTGGAACGAGGCAACACTGTGAATTCAGTTCGAAACCCTTGGCCACCAATCGCAACTTTCGCACAGCACACACCCAAAGGCACCAATGATTCACTGCCAAAACCCAGAAACAACACTGCCCGGTCACCACTAAACAATACTTTCCTACCTAAACGTTTCTTAAAACTCACTCAACAGATACTGTAGCTCCAGTGTCCACAAGAGCCATTGCTCTCGCACCATCAATAAACACTTCCAATTTGTTCTTTAGCATAAACACGGGTAGAGGTATGGACGTCATCGACTCGTCGGCGGCCTCACCTCCATCGGCCGCGCATCCTAGTTTCCCGGAGACGGAGGGGAAGAACGATGTCGCGGTAAAGGTGACCACCGCTGGCGCTGGGGTGGCGGCGTCACACTGCGATCGGATGCAGGTGATGAACTCCGCAAATAAGTCGAATGGTATGTGTCCCAAGCGGACATTGTCGGGGATCGCTGCTGTTCAGTGTACAGTCGTCCGTGAATGTTCTCCGGGGGTCGGTAGTGTTGAGCAGGGAAGCAGCGGCGGCAATATCTAGCGAGGTGCCCTGAAATGCCACACCTGTAACAGGTTGAGGGCGCCAGTGATCAGCATAATAGTCCTGACTAACAAAGTCGCGACGTTGGTTTTGGCTCTCGCTGCTGACGAACCACGTCTCTAGGGTCCTTCCCGTCGGGCGATGGACATAACTTTGGGCAGAGTTGTTACGATCGTCCATATTCGAGGCGCCTCTAGGCTGTACCCACGGAGTCGATAGGGCGGCGACATCTACCTGCGGTGTACTACTGTGCCGCAGATATTTTTCACGGCAGATGGTGTCCCTGGACCTGGACAGTTCCTCACGCACAATTTTCCGTGTCATATCAGCCACTAGGAAGTTGAGAACATGCTTCAACACTGGCTACAGAGGTTACATTGTCCAGTCTTCCGAATGTAGGGTGATTCGACAGAGCTTGAGAGCTTCAAATATTTTGCAGTCTTTTATAACGTCGGCATTGCAGATGAAGCTATGTGATGTTAAGAAGATAGTGAGAGACCGGAAAGCGTGGCGTGACATGGTCCATAGGGTCACGAAGAGTCGGACACGACTGAACGCCTGAACTGAACTGAACTGATAACGTCGGCGGTGGTGCTCAGGCTCTCTTTGCTAATCAGGAAATTTTTAAACATCTTCCGCTATTCCTTTTAAGAGGTAGCCGACTTTATCTCCTTTGTGCATGCTGGAGTTCACTAGCTTGCATAGCTTTAAAATAGCTTCGATGTATGCCGTGCAAGTTCCTCCAAGTAATTGCGCTCGGTGAAGCAATGTCTGTTGCACACGCTTATTTTTGGCAGGTTAGTCCCCAAAATGTTTCTCTATTTCGCTTGTAAAGGTAGTCCATGTGGTTAGTGAATCCTCATGATTATCCAACCAAACGAAGGCAGTTGCAGCAAGAAAGCACACCACATTAGCCAGTTTAGTAGCCTCGTTCCAGCGATTGTATTTGCTCACCCGTTCGTAGTGGTTGAGCCACTCGTCGACGTCTTTATCAGGTTTTCCAGGTTTTCTGGGGCTCTCGGTAGTGTGGCCAGTTGTTCGCCGTCGATGGTCCCAGTTGGTCAGTATTGCCGTCTTCAGTCATGTCCAATGACACCGGGGGCAATCCAGCCAGTCTACGGCTCCTTCGATGAATGGAAAGCTCCGTGGTCGATACCCCAAGCACCTCTCACCACAACTGTTACGTGCTTAGTACGCACAGGGGAGTTTATTTACACTGGAATTGCTGGAAGCAGGACCACGACTAGAAACGTCCTTCTAACCCTCGTTCTTCTTCCTCTCCAGCTTCTTCTTCCCTTGACGCCCGAAGCACGTGACAATATTACTAAGTCAGGTAAAGGTTACCAAAAAAAGCGAAAATAATGTTCGATTGAACAACAGTCTGTGGCGAATGTAATTCTCACGGCTTTCTGGTTTGTTGAGGCGTCGAAGGCTGGGCTGCTCGGTAGCGGTGGCGGTACAGGTGCAGAGAACGATGCGTCGATCGCGGGCTCGAAGAAACAATACGCTGTGCCGGAGCGCCGCGAGAGTGGCAAGAAGTCTGAATATTCTCAGGCGCACTGGCATGGGCGTTCTGCGGTCTGTCATTTTATACACTCGGCTTCTGCGCCGCGCCTGCGTCAAGGACAGGTGGTCGCTGCCCCTGCCGGCCGGCGTGCTGACTCTTGTTCAGAGGAGCAGCGGGGTCCCGTAAGTTTCGCTCTATATCTGAGGCAGAAAATCCCGCAACTTCCGCTGTATAATGAATGAGCCAGCTTGTGACACTGCCCCCCAAAGCCTCGGAATATTCTAGAACTCCAGAAGCACCGAGAACGATGTTATTGCGCTCCGATAGACGGGTGCAGTCGATTGGGTCCGTTCGATGCACTGAAGATCGTTCGTCACTCACTACCATTCATGACGCGCACCATATACGCACTGATCAAAACCCGCACAGCACCACAACACTGCAGTTCGTCAGTCATGTTTTGAGCACATGTCACATGTCACAAGTCACGGATCACTGATAGAAATCAAGTGAGCACAAATATACAGGCACATTGTGTACGAGTTTCCTTACACAATCAACACAATGCAGCTAGGTAGTATTGCAAGCTGAATAACAATTCCAGCCGGCTCATGTAATCTGCTCCCACGTTCTCGCTGCCTTTATTATACTCGACACGGAAGTTGTATTCCTGAAGCTTAATACTCCAGCGAAGAACTCGGCTGTTCGCAGATTTTGTTTTCAAAGGCTGGTGGCCCGTCTGAACAAGAAACTTTCTCCCGTAAAGGCAGACTTGAAATTTCTCGATTCCGCAAACGAGTTTTAAAGCTTGTTTGTTGTCGGATGTGAAGTTTTTTGTAACGTCTGTTAAGTTTTGGTGAGGGCTTAGGAAGCTCAATCTCGCTCGCGTTTGTGTCTTCTTCTGCCGACAGCTGCCTCGATGGTGTCGTCTTTCCTTTGCTGGTATCTCTTCAGCATGTTAATATAGAAGATTTTGTGGCATGGCCCAAAATAATCCACTACATAGTCGACATCGCCCCTGCGGCTGATGACCGGAAAAGGACCCTTCCATTGCATCAGCAGCTTATTGGGCTCTGTGGGAAGAAGAATAAGAACCTGCTGTAGTAGTTGTTGATTTGATATTAGACTGAACTTTTTTACTACAACTTTGAACTTCAGTGGATTCGAATAAAAGGGAAGAAATCACACGCGGACAAAAACTGTTTAACGGTAACAAAAACACTGGATATATTCAGCAAAGTTTACACGCGTCTTTGCCCGACGAAGGGTGCGTTCCGCACTGTCCCGTCCGCTCTTCTTCTCACTCTCTCTCTCTCAGCCAGTCGTTCAGAGCAGCACTCGCACCCCGCACGTACGCACAGCCTCCTCGTCGCCGGCCGAGGCCCCTCCTTCTCCTCCGCGGGGTGCCACGTCGACCCTTGTTTCCAATCGCGCGTTCCCCGGTCGTTCCGGGAAAGTGGACCATGCCGTCTTCGGTTTGTAACCTGAAACTTAGCATCGCGCTGACTTTTGCTGGCTGCTCTTTCTCCCGGGGAGCAAGAGCTCGGAATTTCTTCTCTGCTTTGTGCTCAGATTTATGGCCCTTTTTTGATTCTGAAGTCGAGCTACGGGATTGTCGGTTCTGTTTTTCTTTATATATTTTTTACATCCTCCCCCACCCCCCAAAATGAGTGCAACTCATTTTATGCCTTTTTCCAAGGGATATAAAGGAGCTGCACCGGCCGCCTTATGATGACCCCGGGTGGCATCTTTCTCTGCTTTCATGCCTCTCGTGAGGCAGTTCGCTGGGTTACTGTTTCCCGGGCAATGCCGCCATCTCTCCGGGTTGGTTGCACTTTGTATCTCTGTCACTCTGTTTTGCAGGAATGGTTTTTCGCCGTGCTTCTAATCCAGTGGAGCGTAATCTTCGAGTCAGTCCAATAGAATACATTCATTTGGTGATCAATTGCCATGCGTGATCCATTTACAGCCGCCATCAGCTCCAACCGAGGCAGCGACAAGGCCTTCAGAGGCGCCACGCGTCACTTGGCAAGGATGAGGTTGACGCTCCTCGTTTCGTTGTCTTCTCCAATGCGGAGGTAGGCACAGCACCCGTAGGCCGACGGACTTGCGTCGCAAAAAATGTGTAGCTGCCCGCAAGCGTGGTCGTTCTGTACGATGCAACGTGGGAAGGAAATTTGTCTCAGATTGGCGAGGTCTAAACACCAACTTCTCCATTCCGCTTCCAAGTCGCTCGGTAATTGGCCATCCCACTCGATACCTCTCTCCCATAGCGTTTGAAGAAGTATCTTTGCCCGCACCACGAACGGTGCGACGAGGTCCAAAAGGTCGAATAGTCTTGCCGACGCCTGCAGCACCGCGCGCTTCGACGCAGCTCCGCTAGTTAATGAGCTGATCACACTGGCCATGGATATTGCCATCTTGTCGTCAGCTGCGTTCCATTCCATTCCCAAGACCTTCGGTTCACCGTTCGAAGGTGTAGTTTCATTGACCCCAAGCGCTGCGCAGACTGCATCGGAATTCGAGGATTATTTCCTTAAGCACATGCCGGCGTCATTTATTATGTCGGTGGCTTCAGTGGCTATTCTCAACCCCTCTTTTACTGTAGCCGCCCCCGTCACCAGATCGTCCACGTAAAAGGAGTCCTTCATGAGGCTTGCCGTTTTCGAAATTTCCTTTGTTGTGCATTCTAGGTGGTGAAGGAGGGTAGCAGTCAGCAAATACGGGCTGTCGTACCGAACGGTACCCGAGTCATTCTCCATTCTTCGATATCAGGCAATGCTGACGGGTTAAGAGGCGGGCTATTGTACCAGAAGAAGCGCAGCGCGTCTATATCCTTAGGCCGCACGCCCATCTGTGGAAAGGCTTTCTCGATGTCTGCTACGGAACCGCAAGAGAATCTGCACCAAATCACTGACGAGGTTAGGCCCTTTTTCCAAGTGGTCGTTGAGTGACCGCTTCTCCGGAGCGTGTGATGATGCGTCGAACACGACACGCAGCTTCGTCGTACTTGCCTCACTACGTACGACTGGCTGATGTGGCATGTAATAAACTTTCCCAGACACTACTTCTTCGGTCACCCGCTCCGCATGCCCTGCCTCGAAATAACTCCTGATGACGTCGTCGTATTGCTCAGCGAGTTCTGGATTGCGGCATAGTCGCTTTGCAGGTTGTCGAGTCACCGAATTGCCATATTCTTGTTGTCGTTGAGTTCGTTGGATGCGTCTTTTCATGGCAAGGTAACTTCATAGCGCTGACCTTTCTTTTCCAACTTTACCTTGCTCAGTGCTCTTTCGTCGTGTGTCTCTGGGGGATCTTTTATGCCGATGGCGTCTAGTTCCCAGAAATTCTGCAGCGTAGTGTGGACCTGGTCTACAGTTTCCAAGCCTATTCTTAGTATGCAAACATTGCTTGCGATTGGGAGGCTTGAAGTCACACTGAACGGTCCCTTAATCGTCCAACCAAACTTCGTATTCACCGCTGCTAATCCTTCATTTTCGTTGCATCTTTGCACCTCTCCCGTTTGAAATTTCCAAATGTGGTCGGCTCCAATTAGTAATCCAATACCTGGCACTGAAGACATGCCCGGATGGATCCGTCTGTCTGCGAGCAGTGCTCCTCGAAATTCCATCTTTTGCACAAAAATGTGATCTGTGGGCACCTGCCTGACGTCCTTGCATATGAAGGGCACCTCAATAGCCTCTATTGCTATTTCGTGATCTCCGTATTGGCTCCGAAGGCGAACTTCTACCAGCCGGCAGCTTTGGACTTGCGCGGCCGCAGCCCCAAAGGTATTTAGGTGGAAGTCGGTCTTTTCCAAAATCTTCAAATTAAGTTTTTTTGAGATATCTGCTCGAATGAACGTTTTTTTACTTCCATCGTCCATTACGCCCCGGATGTAGCCGTATTTGGTGCTCCCCAAAGCAAAGGCACGGAAAGTCTGCAGTGCCGTCTCTTCCCAAGTAGCACAAAGTGGGCTATTACGTAGGCGCCCGCGCTGGGCCCGTGGGGGCAGCCCATACGGGCCCCATGCGGGATTTGCAACACGTACCCAGAGGGGCCCCGCCTGGGCTGTCTAATTTTGCCGCGATCGGTCCCAATCTGTATCCGTGTGGGCAGCCCAAATAGGGCTGCCCGCATTTAGCACAGGTAGACGAATGTGGGCAGCACACCAGACTCATTAATGAGTCCCATGTTTGTGCAGGCAGTACCGTCCCATTGATCAAGGTTTTAATTTTAAGTCGATTAATCCCTCCAATACCTGAATTGTACAGGCGCAGGATTTGCGGAGGCCAGTCCGTTTCGGACTGACCCACGTGCTGCCCTCATGGGTTGAATCTGGCATTTTCGGGGCTGCCCAAGTTTCAATAATCATCAAGTGCGAAACATTAAGCGCTATTTTTTTTAGAGCGCAGTTCTTTGGCGTCCGTTCCTGGGTTTCGCGTCGGCGTCGCCGGACCTCTTCAGACTTCATCATCCTGTTAACGAAGGTGCTCGTAAGCTGAAAAACCTTGATTACTCCCTTTGCGGGGTACATCAAGCCTCCATTGTCCTTGGTTTTCATCAACCTGTAACTGGTCCAGTTGACTCATATTTCCTGCAACAGGCTCTTGCACCACTGACATGTCGCCTCAAAACCATTACCAAATATCGCATAATATAAGCAACAACCTGGTAGTCATAAACAAACCTTGGGGTTCTTAAGTCTCCTTGAGGAGCCTCGCTAGAGTGCCCGCACTTTGCTACCTGCTTATTCACCGTATCCCGTAATTGCTGCCTCTGTCGCATATCATTAGAATGCAGCCTTAAGCCACCGCAGTATATGAAATAGCACCCTACACATAGCTATATAAAGCCCCTCTTTACCGAAGCCGTACGAACGTGCCCTATAAGAGTTTACTGTGCCTGACTTGGGATCTAAGGGTCGCGCTTTCAATAATTCCCATTTTACCCTTACATATCATTGACTCTCTCTGGTTTGGCAGCTCCTGCCACATTGAACACGTCATGTGTTCTCAATGCGCCAAAGGTGTCTGGCCATATCACCAACTAAAGTGCCTCTTACCAGAGAGGGGTTTTTTCGAATTTCCGCCGACAGAGCGGGCGCCGGATTTTCTGTGGAACGTGGCTTTTCATTTTATCGCATCGGCTCAAACAGTCTGAAGAGTATAAACAAATGTTTTATGCACAGGCTCCTTTACGTGCAAGGTCACTAAGACTAGAGCGGCAAAATTTAGAACAAATTGCATGCTTATTTAAACAAAAATCCTTTGTAGCTTTTTCTGATATGTCCTCGCAACATAACCTGCTAGAAAAGCTTCTTGTGCTACCTCACCGTGTTCATCTGTTTCGCAACACATCATTAAAAATCCTAGTTCACTGGCCAGCTCCCTGGTAACTAAATAGGTTAAACAACGTGACGGGAACACAGGAAAAGAGGACGACACAACTAGCGCGGTTGTACCGTCTTCTTCTCCTGTGTTCTCGTCACGTTGTTTGCACGGTTAACCTATAATTAATCACCAACAAGTCCGATATGCTGTCCCCTGTAGCAAATTCAATGGCAGCTGATAGGGCATTATGCTTCAGCATCTGGACTTTTTAACCCCAGCGCCGCTTTCATTTCAGAGGAAGCGAGTGCCTTTCCACTCCTCGCTGCTGTCTGCCTGAAGCGAGCTCAGCAGATAAAATTAGAGGGTCTCTAAGATGTCTCTTAAGCGGAGGACGGCTAAAGCCTACCCTTCTCCTGTCATTTGCCTCTCATCGTTTGCCACACTTCGTCATTTCCGGTCGTCGTGTGATATATTGGTCGTTTCCCAGTCATGGTGAGTCTGCCTGGGTAGTCATTGTAGCCCTTATTACTCATAACTAAGCAGGTTACTCATTTAGAATCAGCAGTGGTCATTACACGTCGTCGTTTAACATATTGGTCATTTCGTAGTCATTAACAGTAATGATGAGTCATGCCTACCTATTATAGTCACTACCACACTTTGCTAAGCACTTTTACTCATTTCTAATCAATTGCGGTCATTACATGTCGTAGTTTGATATACTGGTCATTATAAATCATTTTAGTTATTATTAACCATTATTAGTCTTTAGCATTAGTCATTACCTCTATCAATGTCTATTTATAATGTTTATTGATTGCCTATCACCATCAATCAATTTCATTCTTAATCTGCCTCCTTGCACGTCTGTTTTGCGACTGGCACACCAGTGTGCAGATACGACGCACAGATTACAGGCAAAGCTTTTGCGCACAGATTTTCGCTCCATGAGCCTAGAACGGCTTTTGCCTTAAAAAACAAACGCATCCCGTCTAAACGTTAACGTGCACACAAAAAGTTTGCGTTTACCACGCAGACGCGAGGCGAACGCACCCAGAAAGGAAGCAAACCGCGCGCTCAAAGCCGGCGACCCCGGCGGCGACGTGTCCCCGAACAGTGGCGCCCTCAGCAGAAATAGCGGGCGCAACTGTAAACTCCCCAAGGACGCGCTTGCCCGTAGACGGCGGCGCGACGCAGCAGGCCGCACCCAGTGCGCTTCCATTGAGCGGCCGTGGAACTGCAAATAATGATTGGTGACCTAGACAGCTAAAGTAGAAAGGTAGGCTTGAAAATCAATATGCAGAAAACTAAGGTAATGTTCAACAGGCTCGGGAAGGAACAGCAGTTTAAGTTAGGTAGCGAAGCACTGGAAGTAGTAGGCGAATATGTCTACTTAGGACAGGTAGTAACCGCAGATCCGGACCATGAAAAGGAAATAACAAGAAGAATAAGATTGGGATGAAGCGCATTTGGCTAGCACTCGCAGATTATGACTAGCAACTTACCGGTATCGCTCAAGAGGAAAGTATACAACAGTTGCATCTTACCTGTACTCACCTACGGGCTGAAACGTGGAGACTAACCAAGAGGGTTCTACTTAAGTTGAGGACAATCCAGAGGGCTATGGAACAAAAAATGGTAGGGGTAACATTAAGAGATAGAAAGCGTGCAGAGTGGGTCAGAGAAATAACTGAAGTTACTGCCATTCTCGTGGAAATCAAGAAGAAGAAATGGGCATGGGCAGGACATGTTGTGCGAAGAGAGGATAACCGATGGTCGCTTAGGGTAGCAAACTGGATTCCAAGGGAAGGAAAGCATAGCAGGGGCCGGCAGAAAGTTAGGTGGGCGGATGAGGTTAAGAAGTTCGCAGGGGTCAAGTGGATGCAGCTAGCACAGGACCGGGTTAATTGGAAAAATATGGGAGAGGCCTTCGCCCTGCAGTGGGTATAATAAGGCTGATGATGATGATGATGGCACTCTTAATCTTGTTCCACAGAAAGTTCCAGTTAGTAAGCGAAACGTTTAAAGAGTGTTCCGCTTATATATGTGGGGCAGTGTTCCAGATAAAAGTAGACTGCGTATGTGGAACAACGTTCCCATTAAATTGTAAGGGTTTTATGTGGAGCATACATGTAACTGGAGCATTGTTCCACGTATTCTGGACGTTGTTTCGACCTATCTGCTGGCTTCTTTCCTCAGCATTGATGCCCTACAGGAGTGCCAAACTTGCTTGGTGGTTGAGTCTTTCGATGGCTTCACTGCTCGAAATCGCGGCCCGGCAGGAGTGTCCAACTTGGTTGATCTTCTCGAGTGCTGCTCGACGTCACTGCTTAACAGGGGAGCCAGACGTGCTTAACGGTTGACTGCAATCACACTGCAGTTTTTTGGTGTGCTGGGCATAATGATACTGATTCAGTATCAGGCATCAATTAACTGTTTACTAGAGCTCTTGTACAAGTCAGACAAACGTTTCCACCGTCGATGTTACTTACATACTGAGAGGTATAGTGTTTAGTGTTTACGTGACCCCCCATCTGCTCAAATTTCCGCATGTCAGCTGATGCTGAAGTACTTGCAATCACAGGAAACTATAGTGCAGATGTTGGGTGAATCAGTTCAGTTCAGGCGTTCAGTCGTGTCCGACTCTTCGTGACCCTATGGACCATGTCACGCCACGCTTTCCGGTCTCTCACTATCTTCTTAACATCACATAGCTTCATCTGCAATGCCTCGAGAATGCCATCTAACCATCGCGCTCGCTGCCTACCCCTTCTCCGGCGACCCTCAACCTTTCCCAACATCAAATCTTTCTCCAGCGACTCCTCTCTTCTCATCAGATGACCAAAGTAGCTGAGCTTTAACTTTAGAATTTGACCCTCCAATGAGCAGTCAGGGTTTATGGTCGACAATATCGACTGATTTGATCTTCTGGCAGTCCAAGGAACTCTTAAGAGTCTTCGCCAGCACCACAATTCAAACGCGTCAATTCTTCGGCGGTCAGCCTTTTTCACAGTCCAACTCTCGCATCCATACATCACAACTGGAAAGACCATAGCATGGGTTATACGGATCTTGGTTGGCAGACTAATGTCTCTGCTCTTTACTAGGCGGTCAAGGCTAACCATTGCTCTCTTTCCCAGAAGCAGGCGTCTCCTAATTTCATGGCTGCAGTCTCCTTCCGAGGTAATCTTGGCGCCCAAGAACAGAAAATCTGTCACAGCTTCCACTTCTTGTCCATTGATGCTCCAGGACTTGATAGGGCAAGACGCCATGATCTTCGTCTTTTTAATGTTCAGTTTAAGCCCAAACTTCTCACTCTCTTCTTGTACGCGCATCAGAAGTCTCTTGAGTTCCACTTCACTTTCTGCCATTAAAGTGGTATCATCCGCATATCTAAGGTTGTTGATACGTTTTCCAGCAATCTTCACTCCAGCTGAAGACTCGTCTAGACCGGCCTTCCTCATGATGCACTCTGCATATAGGTTAAATAGGCAGGGCGACAGTATGCAGCCTTGCCTCACCCCTTTCTCAATCGGAAACCAATCAGTAAGACCATGCCCAGTTCTGACTGTGGCCTCTTGCCCTTCATAACGGTTCCTGAGGATACAGATGAGGTGAATTGGAACTCCCATCTCTTTGAGAGCTTGCCACAATCTGCTGTGATCTACGCAGTCAAACGCTTTCGCATAATCAATAAAGCAGAAGTAAATGGGTTTCTGGAACTCTCTTGCTTTTTCCATGATCCAGCGAAGGTTGGCAATTTGGTTTCTAGTTCCTCTGCCCTTGCGAAACCCAGCTTGCACGTCCGGAAGCTCCCGATCCACATACTGCTGCAGCCTACCTTGCAGGATTTTTAACATCACCTTGCTAGCATGCGAAATAAGCGCGATCGTGCGGTAGTTGGAACAATCTTTGGCACTGCCTTTCTTTGGAATGGGGATGTAAACTGACCTCCTCCAATCCTGTGGCCACTGCAGGGTTGTCCAAATCTTTTGACATAATGTATGCAGTGTGTTAACAGCGTCGTGGTTGAGGTTTTGAAGCAACTCAGCTGGAATACCATCAATTCCGCTAGCTTTGTTCTTAGCAAGGCTGGCTAAGGCCCATTCAACTTCACTCTTCAGGATGCCCGGCTCGAGATCAGTAGTCACAACCGTCCTATGTTGGGTTTGCACATCCGGGTCCTTCTTGTACAGTTCTTCTGTGTATTCCTGCCACCTCTTTTTTATCTCTGAGGCTTCAGTGAGGTCCTTGCCTCGTTTGTCCTTTATCACGCCCAGCTTAGCACAGAAGCTTCCTTTGATATCTTTGATTGTCTTATACAGAGCTCTTGTGTTCCTTAATTGGCTGTTGTCCTCAACTGCACTGTATGTTCAGGAAGGCATTCTTATCTCTCCTTGCTATTTTCTGAAAATCCGCATTGAGAACCTTGTAGCTTTCTCTTTCCCCCATACCTTTTGCTATCCTCCTTTCCTCAGCTATTTGCAAAGCCTCTTCAGATAACCAGTTTGCTTTTTTGCATTTCTTTTGCTTTGGAACTACCTTAGTAGCAACTTCTTTTATTATATCACGAACATCAGTCCACATCTGTTCGGGCTCTTTGTCTTCTAGATCTAATTCTTGAAATCGATTCATCACTTCCACAGCACAGTTCAAGAATAGCAAAATGAAATAACTAGAATTATGTTGATCAGGTAGAATGATCAGCAGAAGATAGCACACCGTATAAAAAAGTGCACAACGGTTCAAAGTGAGCCGGAGTTCGCAAGTCAACGCTTAGTCATGACTTCCCTTCAGCTGGGCATGACAACTACAACCGGCAGTGTTTACACACGTTTTACCTTATAAAGAAGAAATGTGGTCAAGGGCAGACAAGCAGAGCAAAGAATGAAAGAATGCTCTAAAGGATGATTTTTCAGTATAAGAGCCTGTAGTTCAATGACTTCGAAAATAAAATAGAGACAAAAACAGGAGACAAAAGTGCAAGGCTAAGTACACTGCTGAGGTATACAAGCGCCCCTAAAAGCCTACAGAACGGCAAAATTCGAAAAAATATAAACTGTCGTAAATTACGCAATATATCAAGGACCTGAATGGTTTTTATCGCTTCCTTGTGTGAACTTTACAATCCATCCCTCAATGTCAGTTAGAGTCATTAAACAGAAGGAATAAATTTGGTTTTCCATTGTTTTACACAATAAGAAAACGTTTTAGATTTCTTTGCTGCTGTTTCTTTTATTTTCCTCTTCAGATAACCAGATTTTTCACCCCGCGTAAGGCTAATTATAGTTTTTGGAAACACATTTTTGAGAACATCTGAGTAGAACCTATTATGCTTTATATAACTTTGAATTCTTTCTTGAAAGACCAAAGCATGCAACTATTATGAACCACAAGCGTCATACGTCGAAGCCGAAGACAAGCCCACTTGCAGAAACGTTGGCTCGACCTTTGTTCAGTGCTCCTTCCAACCGTTGTGTGCAGTGAGACATATTGAAAGCTGCACAAATGATGCCCTTTATTAAAAGATATGCGGACACAAACATTTGTCACTACTAATGCTTGCATGCGAATTATAACAAATATGAGTAAACAGTAGAGCAAATGCAATCATTATTATTTTTATTGTTTGTGTATGTTCGTTTTTATATGCCCCCTCACTCAATGCTTTTCGAGGCCTGTGAGGCACAAATAACTTAAATAAAGAAATATTTGTGATCTCCGCAAATGGCAAGAACAGAGAGTTGACATCGGGAATTTGTCGTGTATTAGGCAAGACAACTGAGGCAGCATAGCTCAGACAGGAACGGCTTTATTCCGTCATAACGGAAGCGAAAGAAATGAGCTGCGGTGGCTGGCGCAGCGCGCTTTAATAAGCCACCTTATCACAGTGGCAAGGGTGAGCGGAGAGAGCGTGGCTGAGGCGAGGTAGTTCCGCAGCTTTGATAACACTTCGCGATACCACAGAATTAGCTTTGAAATGGGGTTTTCACAGTAATGTGCGCATATTTTTATTCAATAAAATATTATATTTCGTTAGATTACATTATTTATTTTTTCTAAGCGACAAAGCGATATTTACGGTGTGTTTTGTGATTTCATAAATGAGATGCTCTCATTAAAAAGGCACAAGGCAAGCTGGGATAGTGGCTTAACCGTGAAGTAACAATTGAAGGAAGAACATGACGGAACATGAAAGGTAGAAAACAATGGTGTTAATATGTAGTGGACGCAAACACAGTACCTGTGTGTGCGTCCCCATTTCTTGTTCCTGCGCTGTATACTTCTGATCCAATAGGCGACAAATTTTTAGGTACCTAATCTTCAAGCAATTTGCGTAAGAATACAAAGGTGTGTGTGACACACAATTTGGTCACAAGGTATGCCACAAGGATCAGTTGATTTCTTCAGCATTTTCAAAACTTTCTCATCCCATGCAATCATGGACATTAAAGGTTGCCACAGTGCAGAGCAAAAATTGCTCTTGCAAACTAGTCTGTAAACCAAATTGTTTATGTTAACCGAAAAAGTGGACTCCAGGAACTTCTCGCACTGTTTGTGCCCATTTTGTGGCTCATAAAGCAATCAGTAACTTAGCCGTAGCATATCGAAGTTTGTAGACCTTGAATAAATAAAATATTTGACACAGCAACCAAACTGTGTGACTAGCTTTCACGTTAATACCTCAGCGGTACTTGAACGTTTCGTAATCGGCACATACTTTGTACCTAGATTAGTTCTAGCTTCTCCAAAACAGATTCTAGCTTTAAATTCATGAGATATACTTCAATTGGCTGACATTCACAGAGTACGGTTTGAAGTAATCCCAAAGGTTCGCCGAAAGAATTGGGGTATGTCAGGCAGAGGATGAAGTACGTCGCCAAACAGAACAAAGCTTGTTCAATGCTAGTACCAGCTGCTAAGCAAACAGTATGTTTCCCAAACATGACTCAGTTCTTCCTGTTACAGAAATACGCGATCCAGGTGAAGCTCCAACATCGGAGTTTGGTCCCTTCAACAAAAACAAAAAAAGTTTCTTTATTGCGGTTATAATGATGAAAATAAGCTCAACAATTCCCAGCATTATTTGCGACAAGTGCTGGTTTATGTATTATACAAGTCACTATATTTATACATACTGTCACTCGTACATGAAGCAGATATTGAGTTCATATTTATGCCTAGCATTTCTATACAGAAACTTTTTCGCTACTACTGAATTTCAGCAACAAGAATCAACAAGAAGGAACAACTTGAGGAGACGGGGCCAGTCAAGCTGCTATTGATGCAGCTTTTATCCCGTCACCCTCGCCACACCTTGTACATCCCCTGTACTTGTTGTGGAAAATAAATTGAAACTGAAACATTAGCGACAGAGGATTTGTATTTATGCTCTAGTAAGGCTCTGTGCTAGCCACTTGGAAGGGTACGCGATGCAAAATAACATTCGTGACATTTTCCTTTGTATGTATCGATTTGTGTGTTTCGCATTTGAAGCCTTCGCTAACCTTATTGAATTTAATACCTCTGTGATGAGATGGAACGCAGCTCTTCTGGGGCAAAGGTAGCTGCCAAAAGTAGTCTCCATGCTGTAGCCTTTGCTTCCCTTCAATGAGCTTGGCTTTTAATATATTAACTGTAGTCTCAAAACGAAGCTTTGGCTCAAAAGCATGCTGAAATCGAACAATAATCATGGACAGCAATGAACCAAATTTTGAAACCTCGGTTCTCTAGAAATATTTATTCATTACTCTCACCAAGAACATACACCTCCCTGCTATCACCTATTGGCCATGTTTAGATCGTCTCCATTTAGCAAACAAAATTTGACAATTTTGTACCAAGCAAACACAAATAATATTTTACATTTTTATATAATACTGACAACGCACATTTCACTGTTCTCCATCATTCTCAACAGACTAAATTTTTGTTGATTTCCTGGAGAGTACTACTACTTTTATGACATGATTTGGCACTGTTCCCTTCTTTAAAATTACATTTTTTCTTCATACCAATAGTCCTCTGCAGTGAACCCAGTTACTTTTAATATTATTGCTGTGTCGCGCAAATCAGCCTCAAAACAATTAGTCAGGCTGCTTCATTTATGACTTAAATGCTCTGTTTATGTGTTCCACTATTATTTTGACATCAGAAATTTTAAGATAGCTTTTCCTAATTTCGCAGTTCCTACACAAAGCTCTGAATACATTTTTAACCTCATGTCACACACAAAAAAATTACTTTCCTGAGGTACCATTTTTCTCCATGGTTACAGCGTGCTGTCACTCGCAGCAGAGATGCATGTGTTCCCGTTTGTCTTATATAGCAACTGACTATATTATTTCTTGAACTGGAGTTCGTTTTTTCAGTGCTGGATGTGTATTTGTACCCATATTTGAAATGCAGTATTGGGCTCTTATTTTTCAAAACAAACAACAATAAACAGTAAAAATGTAAGCAATTCACTTCATAATTCGGCTATATAGGCAATAGCATTAACCAGTTAGCGCTGTTACCTGTTTGCGTTATATCTGCATACTCCTCCCATCCAACCTTCAGCATAGCTTCTTCCAGCAGATTGTCAACAATTGCAAGCAGGTGACATACATGACAGTGAATGGCAATAAACCCAAGAAAAGTGGCCCCAACGAATAAAACTTAGCCTGGACATGAATTTCCCGCCATAAAAAAAAAAATCACTTGATTGGCAATATTTCACAGTAACTTCACAAAATTTTCTTTCATTGAACAGCTTTCAAATTCATCGCATTAGATGCTTCTAAAACAAAATTTCAGTGACAATGAGCCGTCTTAATTCATCGCTTAGATAAATTTCAATAATTATATATTCAATACACTTCTCGCCACAATCTTTTCTGTATAGGTATTTTATATTTAGTGTATTAATGAAATATTTTCATACCATATGCTGCAGTACAATTTTGACAAACATGACTGTTTCCAGCTGCAAACTGATACATATAAAACGCAGACACACGCTATAGCATTTCACACACGGACGATGATCTTTGTCTTCTCTTCATAAATTTTGTTTTTGTTGCTTATTTATTAATTTTTCGTACACCGATACTTTGCCTCAAGAACCATTGGCTTTCCATTCTGAGCAATTTGACATTATGAGAAATGTTTCGAATTTGAATATATAAAAAAATTATTTCATCGATTACGAACCTAATTTTCTTCATTACAGTAATGAAGCATTGCCTTTTCATTGTTAGCATATCGAAAAACTTTGATCCCTCTTTTTAAAGTTTTCATTTCTTCAGCTATAACAAATAACTGATCAATTAAACACAAAATTTTCCCGTTTAGCATCATTAAGTATTGGCTTTTCATTCCAAACATTTTGAGAGCGTGACAGCTTTGAATGCCTCTTTTTCAATTTTTTTATTTATTTTAGTATTCAATTAGAAAGACAAATATTCACGATTACCATCATCAATCATCGGCTTTTCATTTCGGGCATTTTGACACATTTGAACAACCCCTTCGATTTGTTAACACTTTAATTTCCTTAATTATTCCATCATAATGCTTTCATTAAATCCCCATTGCATATCACACAACAATCAACCAATAATCAATAGAACGATAAATTACTACGATACATTTTTCAACGCAGCCCCCGGTTATATCCGACAAGCTTTGCCGACAACTAAAACGCGACGGCTTTTCGGCCGGACAAGTTGTGTAAGCTGTAGCGTAAAAATTACTTCACTCTCCATGAAGTTCCATGCGCAGTGTACTCATCAAATACACCCTCCCAAGGGCAAATTTCCCTTGGTCACCAGTTCCACGGCGCGTTTGAACCCACATGCATGTGTAGATAAGCAGATAAGCTCCATAAAACCCCTGCCCTCAGTCACCAGCGGCTGCGGTACAACTGACCACGGCGGCTGTCACACCTGTGACGCAGCAGGGGGTGCTAAGAATTCCTGGCTCCGATGGACAGGCCGCCATTGGAAACTTACCCTGGCAACGTTTAACGCTAGAAGCCTAGCTAGTGAAGGTAGTTTAGCAGTGCTGTTAGAGGAACTAGAGGGTATGAAATGGGATGTCATAGGGCTTAGTGAGGTTAGGAGGCCGAATGAGGCATATACTGTACTGAAGGATGGGCATGTACTGTGTTATCGAGGTTTACCAGAGAGGCGACAACTAGGAGTAGGTTTTCTTGTCAATAAGTATATAGCGGGTAATATAGATGAATGCTATAGTATTAATGAGAGGGTGGCAGGCATCGTAATTAGGCTTAATAAGTGGTATAAACTGAAGGTTGTACAGGCCTATGCACCTACATGGAGTTATGATGACCAAGCAGTTGAAAGCTTCTACGAAGATGTAGAATCGGCAATGCGAAAAGTAGAGACGCAGTATACTTTACTAATGGGCGACTTCAATGCCAAGGTAGGGAAAAAGCAGGCAGGAGACTAGGCAGTAGGTCACTACGGCATTGGTTCTAAGAATAGCGGGGGCAGTTACTAGTTGAGTTTGCAGAGCGCAATAACTTAAGAATCACGAATACCTTCTTCAGCAAACGGAAGAACCGGAAATGGACATGGAAAAGTCCTAACGGGGAGACTAAAAATGAAATTGATTTCATAATGTGTTCAACCCCCGCCATTATGCAAGATGTAGAGGTAATCGGGAAGGTGCGATGCAGTGACCACAGGATGGTGAGGTCCCGAATTAGCCTAAATCTGAAGAAGGAACGCAACAGATTAGTAAGAAAGAAACCCATCAACGAATTAGCGGTTAGGGGGAGGGCAGAAGAGTTCAGTATCTCGCTACAGAATAGATATTCAGCTCTAACCGAGGATGGCGACATTATTCTAGAAGCAATGAACAATAATTTCAGAGATATAATTACTGAGTGCGCGGGAGAAGTAGGCGGTAGGATAGTTAGAGAGGATACCGGTAAGCTGTCTAAGGAGACGAAATATTTGATTAAGAAACGCCAGGATATGAAAGCTCCCTATCCAACAGACCAGATCGAATTGGCCGAGATATTGTTACGCCGCTTAGCGGCGTACTGAGAAGCAGCAGGAGCAGAAGAAGAAGAAGCGGAGGAAGCGAGGCGCGCGCAGACTGTTCCGGGGTTTTTCTGAGCCGTGTGCGTCCGTTCACCTGTATAAAAACAATTTCATCTGTTTCATTTAGTGCTAGGCGCTGGGTAAAAACGTTCTGGATCCGGTACCTCATCACAGCCGTCGTGTAGCAGGCTCCCGCCATCATGTAAACGTTGATGGTAAATAAAGTTATTATTATTAATATTACCTCCTCAACAGTACATTTCAATGGCTACCACCCGAACGACGCAGACTCATGAACAGCGACCTGAAGAGACGACGGCCTTTCCCCACCTGCCCCGAAGATGACGTTGAGGAATGGCTCCGACATTACAAAAGATGCAGCAAGTACAACCGCTGGAATTCAATCGCACGTCTGTACAATGTTGTCTTCTTCCTCGCTGGCACGACCCTGACGTGGTTTGATAACCACGAAGAAATCCTGATGACCTGGGACCGATTTGTTGAAGAAATTTCGAAGTTCTTTTCGAAGAGGGAACGCGCTGAGCATCAGCTTTCCCAAAGAGCCCAGCTGCTCGGTGAGACATGCACGCGTTATATCGAAGAAATATTGAAACTTTGTCGCATTGTAAACCGGCCGGTGTCAGAAGAAGACAAGGTAGGGCACCTTCTCAAGGGGATGGCTGAAGATGTGTACAACTTCCTTATTTCGCGGGACACTCTTGCCATAGCTGCAGATGTCATCAAGCAGTGCCGGGCATTTCAGGCGTTAAAGGCACGTCGCATAGCGCCCAAATTTGGCCGTCTTTCAAATGTGACAACTGTTGCCGGTATCGACATTCCGGAGGCTGAATACGTCGCTTCTATGGTCAGGAGGATTATACGCGAGGAGCTGGATATTAAAACATATCCAAAAACTCAGATATGTTCTTTACAATATGATTTATTTCTTTGCCAATTTGTTCCCTGGTGTATCAACATACCTACCCCTCCACCATTTTTTTCCGTTCTCGTTCTGTGGCACCCTTCCCAGACGTAGCCTTCTATAAATGGCGGATCTTCTAGATCTCTGAGATGAGTCTCGCAAAGAGCGTACACACCTATTTTGTCATCCTTCAACTGCTGTTCTATCTCTAGCCATTTCGCTCTTTTTTCTGCTTCCTTGCATGTTTATGTAGCTGAACCTAGTGTTAAATTTATTTTTGTACTTTTCTTTCTCGACGTCCTCCTTGCCATTTTTTTTTGGGGGGGGGGGGCGGGGGGGCTCAGCCTCTGTTATTACACTTCCTTCTGCTTCACTTCTAACTACCTCTGTGCAAGGAATCCTCGCGGACCCCCTAAAAAAGCTACAGCCCTGCCTGCCAGGCACCAGCCGATCTCTGCTCCCACCCTTCTGTTAAAATGAATGCCATCTCGCTGAAGAGCCCTACCAAAACTTGGTTTATGCATCTCTCTGTTTACCTCAATCACTTCGAAACGCTTCTCCAAGCTTAACTTTCGTATCTACTGATTAACTGTCACCACGTCATTTTCCAGCTTTCCGTTCAATCCTAGCACCTCCGGTACTGTGCATACAACTATCTGCGCTTGCTGTGCTATCTCCCTGATCTCGTCAGCTCCCTTAGCTAAACTTTCCACCACTCCTGCAGCGTCACCATTTAGGACATCGTTTAGTCCGCGGCTACTATCACCATACTGTGCTCTGCGGAATTTTTCAACAGCCTATTTTTACTCTCTTTCAGCACATGCCCTCATTGTGCTCCCTGGAAAGGCTCCAAGTAACACTCTCTTATCACCCTTTACACGTTCCAAGATATCTCGCTTGCACCTGTTCATGTTAGAATCTCCAGCGATAAGCACCTGGGCCTTCTCTCTCCCTCTCCCAACTGTTGGCTCCTGCTTTCGGTTATCTGTGTCCTTATCTCTGGGATTTTAATTCTTCCTTACTTCTTCCTTTTTTCCGGCTTCTTAGTAGCTGCTTCTAAATAACTCTGTCGGTTCGGATCCGCCTGACCTACTTTGCTTATGCCTTCCATGCAGTGCTGGTCCCAGCCACGTGGCCCGCACTGAATGTTCGTCCTCGTTGGTTCCAAGGATAAAGTCTGCCACTATTTTTCAATTTGAGGAAGCTGTCCATGCAGTTTGATTTTCTGCCCTTAACAAACGCACTTCATTTTCTAAATCATCCACACGAGACACTAAACTGCCCCTTTCTTGATCAAATCTATCTAGACGCGCACTCAGTACGCAACACCGACACAAAAAGTCGCTGCCTTTCGCTTCACCTACAGAGTCGAAACGCGTTTCCTTGAGATTAACCTGCGCCTCACACTGAGTACACTTTACCTTCTTTTGATTGCACATCTTAAGCATGTATCGACTGAACTATATCTATTACGAATTCTGAGAATATACAAATTGCCAAGGGAAGACACAAGAAACGACTAGCAAACACACGTTAAAAACCAATTCTGCGAATGCCAATAGCCTAGAAAAAAAGTATTTATCTAAACAAGATAGTTAAAGAATGAAAGCCGAGAAAACCTAGCTGCCGGCACGAAAAACCACGCCGCTAAGACAAAGAGCTAAAATCTATTCCTTAGGCAGCACGTAACCTAACTAGCTGAAAACGAAATAAAGTTAATAAAAGAAAGAACGCATCTATTTGACACTTCGGAAGCTCCCGCTGTCGCCAGTCCATCCGTTTTCGGTAGCCACGTGCAATCGGAGGAGCGATGGAACACGCGTCTGCACCACACGGCTGACAACTGTCATATAACGGCCCATTTGACTGTAGCGCACCAAGCGGCCGGCGACAACTACTTCCGGTCTTGCTGAAATGTGCGGGATTAGAATGGTAGCATGCGCTGCGCCCTTCCCTGCCCTTTTGGCGCATCATTTTGGTTTTACGCGCCTTGCTAGTGTTTCTATTTATTTTCAGCATGCATAACAACATAAAAAATAGATTCCAAGTTCTCTAAACTGGCCATCAACGCAGCTGCGCCACAGCCTTTGCAAAACAGTATTGCAGAAAAGACGCCAAGTGCTTTGTGAAATGATCATTTATTTTGCTGCATATAAAACACACAAGAGATGCAACAGATGTAGACGGATGCATTGACAAAACTTGGCACACATTAAGCGATGTGCACGGTACAGAAAAATAAAGATACACAAGGCGAGAAACAACACTTAGGTAGAGACAAAAAAATAGCATAACGTTGATTTCCGAATTATGGCAAATGATATGTAACAAAACAGGCATTATACATAAACTACACAGTCCCAGTCCTGGCTACCTTAGCAAGGGTAACTTGTATCGTTCAGAGCAGAGAGGAGTACTGAAGCTTGGGGGAAGACCACGCCGTTCACTCGTCGCATCTGCCGTTCTTCGGCTGCAGTCCGTGGGTTCATGCAGTGCTGTTGGAAAAGGAATGAACCTGAGGCAGAAGGTTGCAATGAAATGTAAGGCCACTGCACCGCGCATACATCTGTGCATGTGGGTGCGTCCTGAAGACTTGGTGAGCAGCAGTTATGGTCCAGAACAGAAAAGCTGTCATTCGTAAAATTGACACAAATGCTATACTCTTGCAACGTAGAGGTCATGCTGACGAACCTATCTGAAAATGCACTTCTACAGTGAGTGAAATAACAGCCACTAAACTAACAATATTTCTCAAAAGCACTCAACAGCTGAAGCAATGAAGCTTGCAGCATATTAAAGCATTTCTCACTTTAACGTTGTCCCGTGAAATACAACGAGACAACACAGCGAAGCGCTCAAAATCACAAAGGACGAGGAGGGGACAGGACAATAGCGCCTTCACAATCCTTCACAAGGACAATCCTCGTCCTTTGTGATTTTGAGCGCTTCGCTGTGTTGACGATGAACCAACACGCCCAAACATTTTCCCTTCTGAACAACGGGACAGCACGCAAAACTAGCCATTCGCAAAACCGCGGCCTGGCCTCACCGCGGCTGGCGAGCACGCCATGTTTGCTTGCCCTTTATAAGCGACTTTGTGAAGCGCAGACCGCCGTGGTGAGCTAAACTGCCCGAAATTCCTCGCAGTTTGACAAGAATTAAACATTTCTCACCTTGTGGTTGCGCTGTTAAACGCAACACCACGCAAAACTGGCCGTTCGCAAAACCGCCTTAAGCCATGTCACGTCACCGCGGCGGCCAGCTAGCACGCCTTGTCATGCCTGTTAGCTTGCCCTTCACGCGCGACTTTGTGAAGCGCAGTCGCCGCCGTACTGAGCCTAAAATACTGCACAGTTTGACAAGAAAGTCAAGACTGCAACATTTCTCACCTTACCGTCGCCCTGTTAAACGCGACAATTAGGAAAATTAGCCGTTCGGCAAGCCGCATCAGGCCTGGCCGCTCTGGCCGGCTAATACGCCATGTTGGCGAAAAGGTATGCCTTGGTGCCTTCACATGCCACTTTGTCCAGCATGCTGAAATAAACTGTTCGAAATGCAGCTCAGGTTCGCAGGAACACAACATATTAAACCTCGTCGCGGTTCGAAACTACCGGAGCGTCACGAATTGCGCCTGAACAGCCCGGCATGGTCATGGTAAACTGCTTCAAATGCAGCGTAGTTCAGCAAAAAAACGTTTCTCACCTTGATGTCGTTCCAAACCGCAGTCGTTCCGCGTAGCAGCCTACGAGAGATAACAATATATGGTCTGTGCCGCACAGGCGCGACGAGGCACGAACAGACAACCGCTCGCTCCCTTCGACAACATTCTGTCGTCTTCTCCGGCGGGCTACAGCTGCAGCGAGTGCCGCCACGCGTCATTTCCTGGGGCCAGTTTTCGTGACTGTCAGCTCTTTACCAATCTCTCTATGGGAATTGCACTGAGGAGCGCAACGAAACGAAGTCGCATGGTTGATCATCATCATCATCATCATCACCACCACCACCACCAGCCTGACTATACCCACTGCAGGTACTATACCCACTGACTATACCCTTACCATTTTTCGTTCCATAGCCCTCTGGGTTGTCCTCAAGTAGAACCCCCTTGGTTAGCCTCCACATTTCAGCCCCATAGGTGAGTACAGGTAAGATGCAACTTCAACTGTCTGGTCATCATAACTACATGTAGGTGTATAAGCCATTACAACCTTCAGACTGTACCCCTTATTAAGCCTAATTACGATGCCTGCCACCTTCTGATTAATACTATGGAATTCATCTATATTACCCGCTATATACTTATTGACAAGAAAACCTACTCCTTGTTCTCGCCTCTCCGGTAAGCCTCGATAACACAGTACATGCCCATCCTTTAGTACAGTATATGCCTCATTCGGCCTCCTAACCTCACTAAGCCCTATGACGTCCCATTTCATACCCTCTAGTTCCTCTAACAGCACTGCTAAACGAGCTTCACTAGTTAGGGTTTGAAGGCCTCGCCTTCAAAAAAACGGGTTCGCGAGCCATGGTCTCGCCCGACGAGTGACAAATCCAGTCTCTTAAAAACAGCGGTTTATTCCGGATAAACAAAAAAGAGCAAAACAAAGAAACATAAGGCGCTACTGCTCTGAGAACAGGCTGTTCATGCGCGCGACAACAGACACCAACGGAAAGCGGGAAGAATGTCACGGCCTTACCGCGGCGAAACAAAACACACAGCGGAGCGAATAAAGCGAGCAATAGGGCCAAAGCGCTAACGGTGGCACAAGAAACATTGTTCCTCGCGGGACAGCAACTCACACGAATAAGCCTAGGCTGTTCCGGCAGGCACTGCTTCCATCTTCGCGTCGGCGATCTTCTTTCAGTCGTCCGTGCACACCCTGCTGGCCCATGACGCTCGCCGGCTGCCCCGCGCCGGCTCTGCCGGGGCAAAAAAGCCTGGCGCCTTACTTCCGACGCGCTTATCTACCCTCGTCTGTCGCTGCAGCGCAGCGGGGTTTACGGAGCTTCTCCCAAACGCACACGCCTGGAAAAGCCGAGCGCCAGGCTGGGGGACGCTTGTACCCATTTTTACCGGTGGGTGTCCGGCGGTGGGTTTCAAACTAACCACCTCCCGCAGCCGAGACGGGCGCTCTAACCACTAGGCCACGGCTTTCTGTGGCAAGCGTCGTGACCAGCATTTTTGAAGTGGACGCTCACTCACGTAAGATGGGTGAGTGGCACGTGCTTGTAGCGTGAACCACACCGTTGCACAAACTTGTTAGCAAGTGTTCATTCGCGCAGCTTGCTGAGCAGGAACTTGTGCAATACAGAACTTTTATGTTTTGGTTGGCGTTTCGCACAAAATAGTTTATTTGGTTTTGCTTATGAGTGTTAGCAATAAAGAAACTTTGCCTGTAAAATGGGGGGCTCCATTTCCACCCCCGCACGCGGCGGCTTGCTTTAGCCTTCATAGATGTTGAGAAAGATCGCCTCCGCTGCGAAAGTGACATTGAGGGCGTCCCTCTCAGACTGCCTGAACTGGAGTACCAATTAATTTTCGAACCCAAGCGCGCCTGCCGCGTTTGCATATAGAGGTGAAACATAAAGGGCGCCGGTGTGCTGTGCCGCTGACACCGCAGTTAGCTCCGGCAGCGCGCTCGCAGCTGACCGCAGATGAATGGCTCTACAGTGTCCGCGCGCATATATACCAAACACCGGGCGGCGAAATGAGCGGCGCCCATCCGGTGCTGCGGGCCTTCTTTACTTTAATTTGTTAGTATTATCATCATCATCATCAGCCTGACTATACCCACTGCAGGGCGAAGGCCTCTCCTATATTTCTCCAATTAACCCGGTTCTGTGCTAGCTGCATCCACTTGACCCCTGCGAACTTCTTAACCTCATCCGCCCACCTAACTTTCTGCCACCCTCTGCTACGCTTTGCTTCCCTTGGAATCCAGTTTGCTACCCTAAGCGACCGTCGGTTATCCTCTCTTCGCACAACATGTCCTGCCCAGGCCCATTTCTTCTTCATAATTTCCACTAGAATGTCAGTAACTTGAGTTATTTCTCTGACCCACTCTGCGTGATTCCTATCTCTTAATGTTATGCCTACCATTTTTCATTCCATACCCTCTGGGTTGTCCTCAACTTAAGTAGAACCCTCTTGGTTAGCTTCCACGTTTCAGCCCCATAGGTGAGTAAAGGTAAGATGCAACTGTTGTATACTTTCCTCTTGAGCGAGACCGGTAAGCTGCCAGTCATAATCTGCAAGTGCTTCCCAAATGCGCTCCAACCCAATCCTATTTTTATTGTTATTTCCTTTTCATGGTCCGAATCTGCGGTTACTACCTGTCCTAAGTACACATATTCGCCTACTACTTCCAGTACTTCGCTACCTAATAGAAACTGCTGTTCCTTCCCGGGGCTGTTGAACATATTGATTTTCAAGCCTACCTTTCTACTTTCCCTGTCTAGGTCATCAATCATCATTTGAAGATCATCTCCTGAGTTGCTTAGCAAGGCAATGTCATCAGCAAATCGCCGATTACTGAGGTATTCACCATCTACCCTTATCCCTAACTGCTTCCGTTCGAAGTCCATGAATACTTCCTCCAAGCATGTTGTGAATTGTACAGGGGAGATTGTGTCTCCTTGCCTAACTCCTTTCTTTATGGAAATTTCGTTACTTCCGTTATGCAGAACTATATGGTTACTGTGCAGCCACTATATATATCTTCCAGCACTTTCCGTACGGCTCGTCTACCCCCTGATTTCGCAATGCCTGCATCACCGCCGAGGTTTCAACTGAGTCAAATGCTTTTTCGTAATCAATGAATGCTATGTATAAGGGCTGGTTATATTCCCAGCAAGTTTCCATCACCTGATTGATGGTATGGATATGATCGATAGTAGAGTACCGTTTCCGAAAACCTGCTTGATCGTTTGCTTGATTGAAGTCTAAGGTTGTCCTAATTATATTAACTATTACCTCAGTAAATACATTATACGTAACAGACAGTAAACTGATTGGTCTGTAATTTTTAAGGTTCTTAGAGACCCTTTTCTTATGAATGAGGATAATGTTTGCATTCTTCCACGGTTGCGGTATCGTCGATGACACCAGGCATTTCGTATAAAGGGTGGCCAGTTTTTCTAGCACCATATCACCCCCGTCCTTCAACAAATCTGTAGTTATCTGATCCTCTCCAGCTGATTTCCCCTTTTTCATAATTTATAATGCGTTCTTTTCCTCGTCCTTCGTCATTGGTGGAAAGTCTGACAGTTTTTTCCTACCGCCAATCTCATTACGGTCCTGACTACTTTGGCTACTGTAGATATCTCTATAGAACTCCTCGGCTACTTTGACTATCTTGTCCATATTCGTGATGACGTTGTCCGCCTTGTTCTTTGTCGCATACATCTGGTTTTTGCATATGCCTAATCTCTTCTTTACCGCTTTAAGGCTTCCTCCGTTCTTTACAGCATGCTCAATTTTCTCCATGTTATACTTCCTTAAATGGACTACCTTGCGCTTATTGATGAGCTTTGATATTTCGTCCAATTCTGTCTGGTCTATTGGATTGGAAGCTTTCATAGTCTGGCGTTTCTTAATCAAATCTTTCGTCTCCTTAGACAGCTTACCGGTATCCTCTCTAACTATCCTACCGCCTACTTCCACAATGCACTCAGTAATGATATCTCTGAAATTATTGTTCATCGCTTCTATGGTAATGTCGCCATCCTCGGTTAGAGCTGAATATCTATTCTGTAGCCAGATCCTGTACTCTTCTGCCCTCCCCCTCACCGCTAATTCGTTGATAGTTTTTTTTTCTTACTGATCTGTTGCGTGCCTTCTTCAGATGTAAGCTAATTTCGGACCTTACTATCCTGTGGTCACTGCATCGCACATCCTTGATTACCTCTACATCTTTTATAATCGCGGGGGTTGAACACAGTATGAAGTTAATTTCATTTTTAGTCTCCCCGTTAGGACCTGTCCATGTCCATTTCCGGTTCTTCCTTTTGCACAAGAAGGTATTCATGATTCTGAAGTTATTGCGCTCTGCAAACTCAACTAGTAACTCCCCCCTGCTATTCCTAAAACCAATGTCATAGTCTCCAAGGGCCTGGTCACCTGCCTGTTTTTTCCATACCTTGGCATTGAAATCACCGATTAGTACAATATACTGCGTCTTTACTTTTCGCATTGCCGATTCTACATCTTCGTAGAAGCGTTCAGCTGCCTGGTCATCATAACTACATGTACAACCTTCAGTTTATACCACCTATTAAGCCTATTTGCGATGCCTGCCCCCCTCTCATTAATACTATAGAATTCATCTATATTACCCGCTATATACATATTGACAAGAAAACCTACTCCTAGTTATCGAATCTCCAGTAAACCTCGATAACACAGTACATGTCCATCCTTCAGTACAGTATATGCCTCATTCGGCCTCATAGCCTCACTAAGCCCTATGACATCCCATTTCATGCCCTCTAGTTCCTCTAACAGCACTGCTAAACTAGCTTCACTAGCTAGGGTTCTAGCATTAAACGTTGCCAGGGTCAGTTTCCAATGGCGGCCTTTCCAGCGGAGCCAAGCTTTCTTAGCACCCCCTGCTGCGTGACAGGTCTGACCGCCGCCGTGGTCAGTTGTTCCGCAGCCGCTGGTGACTGATGGTGTGTATTTTAAGGAACTAGTCATGAGAGGTTGCGGCCAATTACTGCACCAGGGTGGCCAACGCCTGTTCTGGTGAAGGAGTGCGTTGCCGGAGGTGTTCACCGGTATCAGGTCGCACCCCAAGCCTGTTTATGCAATTCCATCGACACGCGGATTTTTTTTTAATCCGGTGGAGAATTGCGCGGCACCGGGATTTGAGCCCCGGTCCTCTTGCATGCGAGGCGGATGTTCTACTGCTGCGCCACCGCTGAATCAGTATAACAGACCATATATGCAGATTCTATCCGCGGAACTTGTCATCAGAAAGTGTTTGCCCGCCTCCTCAAAATTCGGCCGCATGGACATCCTAAATTTCACTTCTTTCAAATTTAACCAAGAATAGTGTCCAACCTAAATTTATTATCGGCAATGCAATAGTGACCTTCAAATGTGGGTGGGCCACTACCAAACACCATTTCGCTAGTACATGAGATTATGTGCGCGAATATTTCTTCCCTGAATTTTCTTTGGATTATGGGGGCACTAGCCTCTCACCAGGACAGGGAACGGGCTGTGGCTGACACTGTGGACTACCTTCAGCGGAACGTAAGTCGTCTCACTTCACGGAAGGCTCCTGTTAAGAGAATCGTGCCCTACCTTAGCGCTAGCAACCTGTCACTAATGGAAGCGGATAAGGAGGGTGGCTTCGTTGTCCTGCCGCATGGAATGTTTGCTGAAAAAGCCAAGGCAGCAGCCAAAGATCTTCAAACCGATTGAGTTCCGAACCAAGTTCCAAAGGAGGCAAGCTATCAAACCCCTGAAGAGAATGAACCTAGATTCTGTCGCTGGCCGTATCAAAAGCTGAGAGGGGCTCTTTGGAAATGTTTTTTACCGGCAAGCAGGATTGCCCTCTTCGCGCCATTATATCGGAGAGAGGAAGCTGGCAACATGCTCTGGGTACCTTCCTGAACCTCGACAAGTTTGTAGGGTGTGATCCTTTCCTCATCCGCAGCTCCAAGGACCTGGTGGCAGTTCTGAAAAAAGGAATCCCAGCACCTTCTGCGGCCTTTTCAATTGATGTAGATGACTTATTCTACTCCGTCCCTCATGACGGCCTGTTTAAAGCAATCAGGGACAGAATTGACGAACATGGTGAAATAGATTTCCAGAACACTGCCGGCATTAGCACTGACCAGTTTCTAGAACTTGTTCACTTTTACCTCAGCTCTACTGGTAGCCTTTACGATGTCCAGAAATCTGGCATTTGCATTGGGTCTGCGCCTTGTTTGTGCCTGTGTGTTTCTTACGTCCCATCTTTTTCGCACAGTTTTACTCGTTCAATTAATATGAACCAACTAGCCCTTCAGAGTGTATTACTTCATGTATATTTACTTGGCCTTTGACGTTGAGTCACCACTGCATTGCGGGTAGTCCAGCAGTAATATTGGAAGACGACAAACGTATTTAAATTCAGCAGTCGAAGCGGCTTCTCCAAAAGCTGTGTTCGTTTTCCGGTTACGAACAGCCGGAAAAAAAGAAAAATTTATGTAATGAACATCTGCCGCCCCAGAATATACGAGACACATATGACATGAATGCACGGAATTAGAATTGTGCCAATAATCATGATAAAATGAAAAAATCCGTAATCAAGCCTAATGTTTTTATCTCCTTTGCTATAGTCCTCGTCAGTGTCAAATACGACGCAAGTGTTAGAAATACAGTAGTAATATTTGCTCTAAATGCGAAGCCAGTAATAAAAAAATTTCAAACTTGGAATCAAATGTATACAGTACGCTGTGTAAAGGTAAACATATTTTGTGCTCTACTGTAACCACCCAGTCGAAATCGTAATGTGATTCCAAATGGAAAATTTCCTATTGTGTTTGCTTCTTAGCTGGACCACTGGGCACTACTTGACGTTTGGTCTAAATTCCAGATGGTGCCATCGGCACTGAGGGAAAAATACAAGTCGAAATTTTCCAGTCAAAAACAGTGCCGGGGTTAATGTGGAACACCACAATGTTTCTTTCGAACACGTTGCGGGTAAGTGGAACGTGCTGAAGTTGGAAAAAAGACTGTTCCATTTAAATAGAGTACGTTCCAGTTAAAACGCGCTCGTTCCAGTTAAAAAGAGAGCCAGAGACGCGACATAAGCGCAGAGTTCCACATAGAACAACCTGATAGCATCTGATTTCAGATACATTATCTGGAAAACGTGATTTATCTGGAACTTATGTGGAACCGGCAACGTTTATGCGGAACCAAAGTTAAGAGTGCACGGCAGATCCGGACCATGAAAGGGAAATAACAAGAAGAATAAGATTGGGATGGAGCGCATTTGGCAAGTCTCAGATTATGACTAGCGGCTTAACGGTATCGCTCAAGAGGAAAGTATACAACAGTTGCATCTTACCTGTACTTAACTAGGGGCTGAAACGTGGAAGCTAACAAACAGGATTCTGCTTAAGTTGAGGACAACACATAGGGCTATGGACAGAAAAATGGTAGGGATAACGTTAAGAGATAGGAAACGTGCAGAGTGGGTCAGAGAAATGACTCAAGTCATTGACATTCTAGTGAAAATAAAGAAGAAATGGGAACTGGCAGGACTTGTAGCGCGAAGAAAGGATAACCGATGGTCGCTTAGGGCAACAAACTGGATTCTAAGGGAAGGAAAGCGTAGCAGGGGGCGGCATATAATTAGGTGGGCGGATGAGGTTAAGAAGTTCGCAGGGGTCAAGTGGATGCAGCTCGCACAGGACCTGGTTAATTGGAGGAATATGGGAGAGGCTTTCTCCCTGCGGTGGGTATAGTCAGGCTGAGGAGGATGATGACGATTATGATGATGAACAGTATTGAGTGGCGAATTATCTTCAGTCCATCGGACGGACCCAATCTACATCTTTCTGTGAGTGCAATAACGTCGTTCTCGGCGCTTACTAATGTCTAGAATATTCTGAGACATTATTCTTCAGTGGTAAGCAGTGTCACAAGCTGCCTCACCTATACAGTAGAAGTTGCGGGATCTCCTGCCGCACATATAGAGCGGAACACACGGGATCTCCCCGATCCTCTGAGCAGGCTTAGACATCACGATCGGGGTAGCGACCGCGCGTCCTTGACGCGGGCACTGCGCAGCCATCTGAGAGTATGAAAACGCATACCGCAGCAATCCCACGGCAGTGCGCTCTGGGAAGATTCAGTCTTCCGGGCCTCTCTTGCGGCCGCTCTGGGAAAGCTTCACCGAGCCCGCGATCAACGTATCGATCTCCTCATCCGTACGGCTGCTGCTACCGATAAACTCAGCCTTCGACGCCTCATCTAAGTGGTGGTAAAAATATTTTAACGAAAATGTTTAGGAGGTTGTAGCGGCGGTTGGAGTCCTCAGTCCGGAACCCCATTGGCGTAGGCTGCTGTCCGCGCTCCTTCGACGAGTTCTTTTTGACCCTTTGCGTCCGAGCTGGTCAGAGCTGCCACTCACCCCTCCTGCGTTGGCTGGTTAATAATAGTGATAGTCGTATTTCTCTGACATACCCACACCACATGGTACAGGTCCGCCTTCTCCCCGCAGAATTTGCATTGTGAGGTAAATGACTCTGGATCTTTTGCGCGTAGTCTTCGTGGGTTGTTAAAAGTGTTGGTCTGTAGCTTGCGGAGGTGTACCCTTCCTCCCTTTTGTCTAATGTTTTTGCCGGTGGAGGGTAGACCCGGTGAGATAATCTTAAGTGCTGAAGTATTTCAGTGTAGGTTAGCAATTGGGTAGGAGGTTCCACGAGATCCGTATTGGGTGCACGGTGGAGAAATGCTCGGGCTGAGGCATGTGCGCTCTCGTTGCCTTGGATACCCTGGTGACCTGCTACCAATACTAAGTGTTTATGCGTGGGTTGGTAGCCATGGGTGCAACTATCTCGCAGGATTTTAGCTGCTGGCGATGCAATCCTGCCCCTGAGGTAACTGCGATATGCTGTCTGTGAATCTGTGAGAATTCTGAGGTAGTGTGTGTTGCAGCTAGGGCAATCGCCATTTCTTCTGCAGCCAGTGTGTCTTGGCTGGGCAATATTACTCCATCCACTGTTTGATTTTGGTGCACTACCGCAACGGCAGCCATTCGCCGTTCAGGACCCGCAGCATCGACATAGAACAACCCTCGCGCCCGCCGTAGTGCCATTTTATAGCTTCCGCTCGTGCTTGTCTCGGCTGGTGAAAATTGGAATGCATATTCCTCGACAATGGAGTTCCCTTGAATTGTCCTCTCCATGAGGCTGGGATTGCGCTTTAAGGGTCTAGCTGTCGAGGGCAATTAATGTTCAAGTCGTTCAAGACTTGTCGGCCAGTCAGAGTCGTGGATAGTCGTGCCACCTGCGCCGTGAGGTGTGCCTCTATATGCTAGTCTACCGTGTTATCGACGCCCAGTCGTAAACGCCCGTCCGTCGATGTCGTAAGAGGGAGGCCCAGGGCTTTCTTGTAGACTGTTCTGATTATGACGTCGAGGTTCTTGATGTCAAACTTTTTGAGACGGAGGTAGGGTGCTGCACAGATGATGCGGCTCACGACGAAAGCCTACATCAGTCAGAGAGTATCTTCTTCGCGCATCCCTGATGTCCGCGTCGTTACTCTGGCAATCACCCAGGCGACTTGCTCGCTCACGAGGCGGAGTTTCTAGATGGCGAGGTGGTTGTTGCCCTTGTTATTGATGTATAGACCCAGTATCTTGACGGTCTGAGCTTGGGCAGTTGTCAACGTGGATGTCGATCATGGCCTGATTTTTGTGCTGGCGGAAGACTAGGAGTTCACATTTTTCGGGAGAGCAGGTTAGTCCACACGCTCGTGCATAATTCTGAACTGTTGTTGCTGCTGTTTTTAGTTTTTCTTTAATCATTCCCATACTACCCGTGGTTGTCCAGATGGTTATATCATCCGCGTACAGGTCGTGTCGTATGCCCTGCATCTGATTTAGAAGGGGTGGAAGATTTTGGAGTGCAATGTTGAACAGAAGTGGTTGGTTGGTTGGGGTCTTTGGGTTATTCTCGGGGGGGGGGGTATACCGGACACGGGTTATGCCGGCCTTAATTCGCGGCGGCACTCTTGGTGTCCGGGGGAAGGGGAGATGGCATGTTGGTAGGGGAGGGGCGGTCATCATCGTGGAGTCGCTCTCGTCGTCCTGGTCATCGGCTCCGTCGCCAGCGCTGTGGCCAGCAGGTCAGCAGGCCCGGTGGTGGGCTACAGTTTTGCAGCCAGGCCGGACTCCTCCAGGAAGGCCAGCAGGAGCCGGTGGGCCGCCAGGGGGCTCCTGGCCGGGAAGAGCAGGTGGTCCTCGGTGGCAGCAGGAAGTCCGAGGGCCCAGTAGCCTGCCTCCATCTTGCGACGGTGGTGGGCGTGTGCCGGGCACACACAGAGGAGGTGCCCCAGCGTACCTGCATCACCGCAGGAGGGGCATGCTGGGGAGGGGGCCCGGCCACGGACATACAGCTCCGTGGGCGTCCAGGAACCTCCGGTGCGGAGGCGTAGGAGGAGAGCTCACTCCCTGCGGGCGAACTTGTCGGACAGGCGGTGGAATGTCCTCCCCTCGGCGATCCGCCGATCGGGGTGCAGGGTCCTCACGGCCTTCTTGAGGGGAAGCCTGGAAAAGTCAAAGGCAGATACATGATTAGTCATACTTACCTGGTCGGAGTGGGCCGCCTTGGCAAGTGCGTTGGCCTCATCGTTGTCCTGGATGCCCGCATGGCCCGGGATCCAGTGCAGCGAGATGACGAAGCCGGCATCCTCCAGGGCCTGGAGGCGCGCTCGTAGATGGCAAGCCGATAGCTGGAAGCAGGACGGCTTGCGCAGGAGCTGCAGTGCCGGCCTCGAGTCGCACAGGATGGTGTAGAAGCCTGGGGGCTGACCAGTCTCCAGGAAGTCCGCTGCTAGGTGGAGGCCCGCCAGCTCGGCTGCAGTAGGGCTACCTGGAAAGGAGAGCCTGCAAGAGCTGGACACCCCCACCTGTGGGGCCGTCATAGCCGCTGCAGCCTGGCCCGTGGAAGGCAGGACCGAGCCATCAGTGAAGAGGAGGGTGCTCCCTTTGCACTCTTCAATCAGGGCTGCGGCAGCCTGGCCCAGGGCAGCAACTGGGGAGCGGCGCTTGCACACCCCCTCCAGGTCAAGGGTGACCTGTAAAGGAGGACGTGTTGGTGGAGGAGGGAGGATGGAATACCCTGGGGCATCTCCGATGAAGTCCCTGTATACAGCCGTCAGTTGTCCCATGCGTGAATGGGGGGTGCTGCACAGCCGTGCCAGGAGGGAAGCTCCGTCAGGGGCATGGTGAAAGCGGTCCACGTGAGTGAGGCCTCTCTGGAGGAGCTGCAGGGTCAGGGGGTAGACACCGGCTTCCGCCTGTGTTGCCGCAATCCTAGAGCACTGCGTTGCTCCCAGCAGGCGTCGGATCCATTTCCTGCGTGCTCCGTCCAGGATGTTACTCTGGTGGGCCTGAGGGAAACAAAAGGGAGGGCATAAAGTATGGAAGAGGTGGCGGCCGCCTCAAACAGCCGGATTGCCCAGGATGTGGAGCAGCCGTTGCCCCCTGCAAGAAGACGTTCGGCTGCTCGGCCAACCCGGTTCAGATGACCCAGGTAGGCCTTGTCTGCAGGGATCCATGTGAGGCGGTGATCGATCACCAGCCCCAGGTACTTGACCTGGCGTCTCCAGGGCAGGCTGGTGCCGTCGATCATCAGGGTGGTTGCATGCGCTGACGCTCGTGCTTCCAAAGGATGCACCATGAGGGCCTCCGACTTTGCGGCAGAGAGCTTGAGCCCCCTGTCGCGAAGGAACTGCTGCACGGAGTCGAGGGCTCGTTGAAGGGCTTTCCTGGCAGAGATCATCCTCCTCCTTGGGGCCCGGACCCAGAGCGCCACGTCATCAGCGTAGATCGAGGTCAGCACTCTGTGGTCCCGACCCTGTTTGATGGCGCTCGGGAGACCGGCCAGCACCAGGTTGAACAGGAAGGGGCTGGAACAGACCCCTGGGGCAGAAGTGGGGATAATACTGCCCCTTGCGGAGTGCCTCTCGTGCCCACCTTCACTTGCGGTGTTTGTTTTGTGCCGATGCCTTCTTACTCTCATTCTCGCTTTGCTGCTGCTATGCGCCGTTTTTTACGCTCTGCCGGCGGCTGCATTTCGTTGGAAGCGAAACGGAGAGACGTCCGTGGGCTATGCGACGTCAGTGCACATAAAATATCCCCATCATATCATCATCATCATCAGCCTGACTATACCCACTGCAAGGCGAAGGCCTATTCCAGCTTCCCGAGGGCAGCTTTTTTCTACTATTCCTCCATTTGTAGTGTTAGATGAGAAATAAACTTTGACTTGACTTTGTCGGTTTGTTATCACTTGCTAGATTCATGAATAAACGTTCGGTTGCCAATCCAGCACAGTGGTTGAGCTGGCGTGCGCTGTTTTAAGGTTATGGCCTTGAATGCGGCAGCATCCGCGAGAGCGAAGCGGAGCGGTGGCAAGCCATTCCAGCAGTGCATCATCATGCTACTCGCTGAGAATGAAGACAAGCAAATGCTTGGATGAAGCGGAGAGCAGATATTTCACGCACTCAATGTCATCTTCATGAAGGTGACGGACGTTTCTAATCCATTAATGACTGCGACATTGCAACCAGCGTGGAAAAACACAAAGGACAGTGACAAAAGGTACCGACGGGACAGCGGGACGAATACACACTAACTAGCCCAACTGTCTTCCATGATCATACTCGTTTCTAATCCGAAGCCGTGCAAGAGCCGTTTAGACGACAGTGCATTTATTTATTAATATTATTTATTGATACTTTCAGCCGTAAGGCTATTACTGGGTGAATACGAATACATGTAATTAAGGAACACACAACCAAAAGTACAACCTTATACATAGATATGTATCTAGAAAAATCAATTCCAAAAATGAAAAAACTGTCCAGCTCTGCAGATACAGAAATTTAGTACAACCCTACCGGCAAATTATTCACTAAATAATTCGGCCTGGAAGCCTCCAAAATCACAACAAAGGAACAACATGAAAAACTAAATGTGACAGGGATATCTAGTCGGATATGTGACTGTATAAGCAATTTTCAAATTCAAGCAGATTGTCTATTTGCAGAAAGGCCTGAGGCAGGGGATTCCATTGTTATTCTTCTGGGGAAAAAAGAATATTTAAATCAGTTAATACGGGCCTTCATAGCTGTGACCTGATAGCTATGACAGCTTCGTACAGGACGACAGGAACGCTTTTGCAAATAGGGCTTGTGTTTGTGTTGAAGTGATTATTACACAACAGATAATGAAATTTTAGCCTGGCGATCTTTCGTCGTTTAGATAGTGGAGGAAGTTCTAATTCATGTAGCATATCAGTCACAGAATCTGGGTATCTAAATTTTGATAGAATGAGTTTGGCCACCCTTCTTTGAACCTTTTCAATCTTATCAATTTGCGTGAACTGATAGGGATCCCATATGAGGCTCGCGTATTCCAGTGTCGGACGTAATCAGCGAGAGCGAGGCAGTTTTGCTTTTTTGTGGAAGCAAGCTTCAGTTTCGGTTTAATAAACCATAACTTATTTTCGGCTCTTGAACATATGTTATTAATGTGTGAATTCCAACTTTGATTAGAGGATACAGTAACACCTAAATATTTAAGAGATTACGCGTCTCGCCCCTCTATTTCATAACGAAATGAAAATATATTTTTAGTTTTGTTTGTCACTGTAATATATGAAGTTTTTGTGTAATTCCCATTTGGGAAGTTGTGCACCATTGATTAACAGAGTTAAACGCCCAATTTAATGCTACCCCGCCGGGGTGGCACAGTGGTAACGGCGCTCGACTACTGTTCCCAAGGACGCGGGATCGAATCCCGGCCTCGGCGGCCGCTTTTCGATGGAGGCGAAAAGCAAGGCGCCCGTGTGCTGTGCGATGTCAGTGCACGTTAAAGAACCCCAGGTGGTCGAAATTTCCGGAGTCCTCCACTACGGCGTCTCTCATAGCCTGAGTTGCTTTGGGACGTTAAACCCAGCAAACCAAACCAAACCAACCAATTTAATGCCAGCTGGTCTTCTGGCTTTGAAATGACTAAGTTAAACAGTCATCCGCAAACATCCGGACTGTAATGTGGGGAGGAAGTGAAACTGCAATGTTATTGACATAAAAAGAAATAATATGGGCCCCAGCCCAGACCCCTGAGGAACACCTGATGGCACACACAGGATGCCAGATTTAGCGCTGTCTACCTCAACAAACTGGGTTCTGTTTATGAGATAAGCTTTTATCCAGTGTACAATATGTCTGTTTATGCCAAGGCCAATCAGTCCGTTAAGTAGTTCTTCATGGGGCACACGGTAAAATGCTTTGGACATGTCTAAGCAAATTGCATCCACTTGATTGCTGCGATTTATTGCATTTGAAAAATCATTCAGGGTTTCCATAAGTAGAGTAACAGTAGACAGCTTCCGTCTGAAACCATGTTGCATTGGAAATTAGCTTGTTTGTGTCCTCAAGATATTTGGGTAAGCAGTTGGCCACAACATGCTCAAGTACCTTGCAACAAGTGCAAGTGATAGAAATTGGTCTGTAGTTGTCAGGAGTGTGCTTGTTTCCGGACTTGTGTACTGGCACTACCCCCTGCAGCCAGTCATTTGGTAAGAAATGTTGCTTCAGAGATGCGCTGAATATAATAATTAAATATTTACAGACCCATTCCGCGTACCGCCTCAGGAACTAATTAGGGATAGCATCAGGACCAGAAGAGTTTTTTGTATCTAAATTAAGGAGGAGGGAAAAATAGCTTTTTGGGAGAAGGTAATATCTGGCATTCCAGACAGTGGTGAACACAGTTCACTTCTAGAATTCTGGGACAAGGAGGTTTAAGCGCTAAATACAGGTTGAAAATAAGCATTAAACCTGTTGGCGATTTCTGATTTATCAGTACTTACAGAACCATCCACTGTAATAAACCCCAATTTTTCATTCGAGGTTCAAAGGTGACGCCAAAAACGCTGCGGGGAAGTCTTCATAAATTGCGTAAGCTTTTTTGAAAGTACTGATCTTTCGATATCAACAATTTCTGTATAAGCTCTGAAGATAAGTGAAAAATTTCATTTTGATTCCCTTCTCTCATGCGCTTTCTCCGCTTTATTTTTCGCTTTATCTGGATTATTTCACGATTTATCCAAGGGCTACGCTTTCTGAATGTTTCATTAAGTTGTGGAACAAACTTTTGTAGGCAGTACGTGACTACGTTTTTAAACCGCTCCCACAAAGTTGAAGGCCACTGCCTACGACCCGGAAACGGGCAGGGTCCGCGAGGCGCAATAATCCGTACGACGGACAACCACAAACCAAATTGGGCGAACCGCTTTTACTTTGGGCAAACACAAGGAGAATAACGAAGTCGCTACTTTTGCTATAGACAGAAAGAAGAAAAACCACTACAGTGTGAAAGTAACAATCGTCACGGAACAGAAAAGTTGAAAGGAACAACAGCACAATCAGGCACTCACGCCGAACGTCCGGAATCCGCGTCCAAACATGGCACGACGAAAAAACACTCCGTCCAAGTACGCCCCGCCAAACGTTGCCCACGCCGGACGAAGCAAAAAAAGCCCTGCCCCCTTTTCATCAATCTCTTTCTCTATGCCCCTGTCGCGCGGCCTTCTTATCGGGAAACCACTATCCCGGCTTCCAACGCGCGGATTTGCTCTCACGCGCATGTGCTGCCGCGTCTGCTGTTGGCGCGAGTTTTAAGTGCATGATTGCATTGCCGCGGCCGAAGACCGAAGGCCCGACACTCCCCCCTCACAAGACGCGACACCCGGTGTTGCGGTAAACAACAAAAAAAAAGGATACGAGAAATACAATACAGCCACAAAAAAAAAGATGAGCACTCGGGGAGGATTAAGAGTCCAAGTCCAGCAAATCTTCCTGGTCTGCGGCCGGTGGTGCACAGCGGTCTTGACGACGGAGAGCGGCGACAGCAAAGTCCGCCAGCATGCGACGCTGGGCGTCGTTGGGTGCCCCAGGCTCCAGTACTCATTGCAGAATATCGTGGATCCAGTGCTACTCCTGGTGTCCGGTGCTGGCGACGTGTGCAGCCTTCGACACTACACAAGTGTCGCAAAGCCGGCACCAGCCGACATTAGCCTCCTTTGCGAGGGGGCGGAGAGGATCGTCGCGGCGCAGGTCATCGGCACTGCGGCCGGTGAATGGTGCCGGCGCCGGCAGACAGCCCCTCTCGGGGCGCTCCTGAAGGTGCCAGTGGGCTGCCGAGAAAAAACTGGTCTCCGTGCCGCCTCCAGGATGCCCGCCCTGATAATGCACCATTGGTGGCTGTTAAAATAGCGGGGATAGAAGTTCCCGCTCTACTGGACACAGGTTGCACTGTGTGTTTTTGGCGATAAGGTTAAGCGAGCATGCGATTCAAGACAATTGCAGTAACGAAAAGTGACTACAAAGCTTCGGATGGCGTCGCCACAGATAGCGTCAGCAACCTCTGCAACACGTCTAACAGTTACCGTGAATGGTCGTAAAATAAGGCAGCGCTTTCTATATCTTCGCGGACTCTCTTGTCCGGTAATTTTGGGCCATCACTTCATCTCGAAGGCAGGAATCATTGTCGACCTATATTCAGGCAGCTACCGATACGGCATTATTGCAGAACCACTCAAGTTCATTACAAAGATAACAGAGCGTCACTGAAATCTTCTGGTCGCGGATTCCCCTTAGTCGGAGTGGCAGAAAGTGGTGCTCTCACTGTCCTGCAGTCTTTCACAGGGTCACAAACGGAAGGATGCAGAATCCAGGAGGCACTTGAGTCCTTCGATACCATCTTCACGGAGGCTCCTGGAAAAGCTAACGTGCTGACGCTCAGGATTGACACCGGCAGCTCACGCCCGATCCGTCTCAACCCCAGGCCGTTGAGCGTCCACAAGCGAGGACTCCTGGATGCCACTCTGGATGAAATGGTGGCTACCGGTGCAGTAAGACCCTCAAAGAGCCCTTGGGCTTTTCCTGTTGTTATTGCGCCTAAGAAAGACGTCACAGCACGCTTATGTGTCGACTATCGGCGGCTGCACGCTATAACAGTCAGAGATTCGTACCCTTTTCCGTCAGTCGACTCTGTTATGTATACGCTTGGATCAGCAAAATTCTTTACTCTAGTCTGTACCAGGGGTTTTTTTTTGCAGATACCGATTCACCAGAGTGACATCAAAAAAACTGCATTCACGTGTCATTGGGGATTGTTCGAGTTTGTTCGACTGCCTTTCGGTTTATGCAATTCACCTGCTACCTTTCAACGCGTGATGGATATAGTGCTCGAAGACGCGAAATTCAACTATGCAATGGCATACATGGACGACGTCGCGATGTTTTCAGAAAGCCTAGATGAGCATCTGATCCATTTAATCATTGTTTTACAACAAATGAAGGACGCAGGAGTTAAGTTGCGGGCTTCGCCCAGAAGCAAAGATTCCGAAGGGGCGACCAAGGTGAAGGGGCAACTTGACGCGGGCAGATTTATGACGGTCGCGCGGCGACCGCTTCTCGGAAGTGTGCCGAGAACACATGGCAGCGGGCGACTCCGCCGGCTCTCTCCGTCCCTTGCCGCGAGGGAGGAAGAACAGTGCTGTTAGAGCGCACAGCATAAGCGCAGTGGTTGTGGGTTGAGCGCTAACTGCTATGTCCCCCGGGTTGAGTGGAGAGGGCGCGGAGGCCCTAAATCCCGAAACGCGGCGTAACACGGGCCTTGGGAGAACGCGCCGTTGACACGTCTTCCCGTGAAGACGCCTGTGTGTCCCTTTGAATCCGCCGCCCGCGCGCAACAGACCAAGAGCAGGGATCGGAATGTTTGGGCCTGAGGTTTGCGCGTGTGTGTTTTTATGTATTTTCGGAAGTGTAACCGTCGACGCAGTTTGTCCTTGCGACTGCTTGGCGCCTCTTGCGTGGTAGGATTTTGGAGAGGGAAAAGTTGCAGATGTACGTGTTTGTGTGCGCAACCACTCGCCGCTTAGTGCGTGCTTTGTGTGTGTTTTGTTTGACATGCGTAGGAGAGGGGTATATGTGGCACAATGATTGGCCAGCCCATTTCAAAAGACTGCATGTTATTGGCCACAGAGTGACTAGCCGTTGATTGGTCAACGGACTAGACTGGAATTTTGAACGCTAAAGGAGGAGCGCTGAGAGAGTTGGGCTTGGAAGAGGGTTGGGCTCGGACAAGAGTCGTGAGCAGACGGGTTGTGCGAGGAGGGAGGCTAGGCTGACGGAGGTCTCAAGGGACTCCGGCCTAAAGTGTAGCAGGAGGCCAAGGCCTGATTCTGCTAGCCTCTGACCTCTGATCGTACACCCGGTTGCAGTTAGCCCTCTATGTTTGGATGTGGGGTTGTTCGAGGAGGGAGGCTAGGCTGACGGAGGGCCCAAGGGACTCCGGCCTAAAGTGTAGCAAAAGGCCCAGGCCTGATTCTGCTAGCCTCTGACCTCTGTTCGTACACCCCGTTGAACTCTCTGCACTCTCTGTTTGATATCGCACCCGACGACATTATTGTAAATACTAAGTTGTGAAAGGTGTAAATAAACGTGTACAGTCCGAGAAGAGAAGTCGTCATCTCTGCACCGCAATGTGTCACTGAGCCACGGACGCAGCGGTGGTCACCAACACCACTCGGTACGAGCGAAGACAGCAGAAGAAACAGCAAGAACACCTGCTGTACAGGGAAGCCCATCCATTTCCCAAGCCTTCGCTCTTTTGAAAATAACTGCAGGCATCACCATTAACCCCCGCAAGGTGCAGTTGGTTTCACGTACAATCAACCTGCTTGGTTTCATTGTTGAACAGGGCAGAGTCCGGCCTGACGAGGAGAACCTGCACGCCATATTGCAGCTGCCACCCCCAACAAAAGTCAAGAGCCTGCAACGATTCTTGGGTATGGTGGGTTTCTACTGCCATTTCATCCCAAACTGCGGGGACCTGGCAAGACCCCTTCATCAGCTTCTCCGGATAGGTGCCCGTTGGTCATGGACAGACAAGGAGCAGGGATCGTTTCGGGCACTGTCCACGGCTATTGCCGATACTGCTCGTCTCCGGCTCCCGGACCTAAACCGGTCCATTACAGTGCAGACTAATCCAAGTGAGTATGGAATCGGTACTGTTTTGCTTCAGGAGCACGAAGGGAAGCTTTGCCCCTTGGTGTTTGCAAGTCGCTCACTCTCATCGCCGGAGCGAAACTACCCTGTAATAGAGAAAGAGTGCTTGGCGATTCTATTTGCACTAAAAAAGTTCGACATGTATTTGGATGGGGCTGAGTTTACGATTCAGACCGATCATCAGGCATTATCTTGGTTGTCGAAGCTGCAAAACCCAGCTCGCCGTCTAGCCCGCTGGGCTCTCGCTCTTCAAAAGTATAATTACAGGGTGGAATACAAGAAAGGCACTTTCAACAAGGCAGCTGACGCCCTGTTCCGAGCTCCGTTACCCGCAGGTGGCGAGCAAGCACCCCAAGTCCTGGTTATGTCAGAAGCTGCAGATGCATGGGGCGCACTGGTTTCCCGGCAACAGCTGCTCGAAGCTCCGCGAAGCGATCCTCAGTGCATCCAGATACGAAATGGCCTGAACAGCACCAACCCTGCAGGAAGCACAGCGCCTACCGGCAGCTACGACTGCTACTTGGAAGCCTAAATGGACTTCTCGTATACGGTATATACCCGCTGCCGACACGGACAGTGGTGAGTCTCCATTTCGTGTTGTCATACCAAAGAGCCTCCGTAAGCTCTTTTTAGAGTATTTTCACGACACACGCCTTGCAGGTCATAGCGATGGCAAGAAAACGTATGAAAAGTTGGGTCGCGTCGCAACTTTGCCTCGCATGAGAAAGGATGTCGTGACATACGTCCATACTTGTCTTACATGCCAGACAGCGAAGCCAAGGGGAGGGAAACTACCGGGCTTCTTGCAACCCGTGGAGAGCCGTTACCCGTGGGAAATTGTTGCCTGTGACGTAATGGGCCCTTATCCTAGATCAGTGAAAGGAAACCGCTACTTGCTAGTGGTCACTGACCATTTCTCTTAATGGGTAGAAATATACCCGCTGCGTAAACTGGACTCTAAGGTAATCTGGGATAAGCTCCTAGACGCATTCACCAGGTTCGGCTTTTCGGCGCAGCTTATAACTGACAATGCCACGTATTTCACAGGTAGGGTATTTGCTGACACCTGAAAAGCTCTCGGGGTACAGCATAAAAAGACTACTCCCTACCACCCTCAGGCTAACACAACAGAACAGGTTAACCGAAACCTGAAAACCATGCTCGTTGCTTTCACAGACCGTCACAAAGACTGGGATTCCCGTGTGCAAGAAATGGCATTTGCTACAAGAACCACAGTAAACAGGTGGACTGGTTTTACGCCAGCGGCTATACTTCTTGGTCGGGAGCTTCGATTTCCTATTGAACATGCCCTTGCTCATGACTCTGAACCAAAGACTCCCAGTTATTCCAGATTCACCGAGTAAATATCCAGCCGCCTTGACGGAAGTTTGAGGGAGGTCAGGGAACTTGGACCTCGCCCACCTGGAACATTGCAGCCAATACAACAAGGGCAGATGAAGATTGGAGTTCACGGTCGGTGAGGAAGTACTTCGCCGCACGCACCCTCTAGCGACGCAACAAAGGGGTTTGCAGCCTCCCTTGCGCCACGATGGGATGGTCCTTACGTAGTAGCAAAGCGCATTTCTCGTTTGGCTTATCTTCTGCGTAATAAACATGGTGGTCGTGTAATCGGGCCCCACGTTGGGCACCAGATAAAGGCCACTGCCTTCGCCCCGGAAAGGGGGAAGGTCCGCGAGGCGCAATAATCCATACGACGGACAACCACAAACCAAATTGGGTGAACCGCTTTTACTTTTGGCAAACACAAGGAGAATAACAAAGTCGCTGCTTTTGCGATAGACAGAAACAAGAAAAACCGCGACAGTGTGAAAGTAACAATCTTCACGGAACAGAAAAGTTGAAAGGAACAACAGCAGAATCAGCCACTCACGTCGAACGTCCGGAATCCGCATCCAAACACGGCACGACGAAAAAACACTCCGTCCAACTGCGCCCCGCCAAACGTTGCCCACGCCGGACGAAGCAAAAAAAGCCCTGCCCCCTTTTCATCAATCTCTTTCTCTATGCCCCTGTCGCGCGGCCTTCTTATCGGGAAACCACTATCCCGGCTTCCAACGTGCGGATTTGCTCTCACGCGCATGTGCTGCCGCGTCTGCTGTTGGCGCGAGTTTTAAGTGCATGATTGCATTGCCGCGGCCGAAGACCGAAGGCCCGACACTCCCCCCTTACAAGACGCGACACCCGGTGTTGCGGTAAACAACAAAAAAAAAGGATACGAGAAATACAATACAGCCACAAAAAAAAAGATGAGCACTCGGGGAGGATTAAGAGTCCAAGTCCAGCAAATCTTCCTGGTCTGCGGCCGGTGGTGCACAGCGGTCTTGACTACGGAGAGCGGCGACAGCAAAGTCCGCCAGCATGCGACGCTGGGCGTCGTTGGGTGCCCCAGGCTCCAGTACTCATTGCAGAATATCGTGGATCCAGTGCTACTCCTGGTGTCCGGTGCTGGCGACGTGTGCAGCCTTCGACACTACACAAGTGTCGCAAAGCCGGCACCAGCCGACATTAGCCTCCTTTGCGAGGGGGCGGAGAGGATCGTCGCGGCGCAGGTCATCGGCACTGCGGCCGGTGAATGGTGCCGGCGCCGGCAGACAGCCCCTCTCGGGGCGCTCCTGAAGGTGCCAGTGGGCTGCCGAGAAAAATCTGGTCTCCGTGCCGCCTCCGATGGGGCACCAGGGTGCCACGACCCGCCTCCAGGATGCCCGCCCTGATAATGCACCATTGGTGGCTGTTAAAATAGCGGGGATAGAAGTTCCCGCTCTACTGGACACAGGTTCCACTGTTCGTTTTTGGCGCCTGCTGTTGGCGCGAGTTTTAGTTGCATGATTGCATTGCCGCGGCAGAGGAACGAAGGCCCGACAAAGTATTGACGTCATCATCATCATCATCGTCAGCCTGATGATACCCACTGCAGGGCGAAGGCCTCTCCCATATTTCTCAACTTAACCCGGTTCTGTGCTGGCTGCATCCACTTGACCCCTGCGAACTTCTTAATCTCATCCGCCCACCTAACTTTCTGCCGCCCCCTGCTACGCTTTCCTTCCCTTGGAATCCAGTTTGTTACCCTCAGCGACCATCGGTTATCCTCTCTTCGCACTACATGTCCTGCCCATGTCCATTTCTTCTTCTTAATTTCTACTAGAATGTCGGTAACTTGAGTTATTTCTCTGACCCACTCTGCACGCTTTCTATCTCTTAATGTTACCCCTACCATTTTTCGTTCCATAGCCCTCTGGGTTGTCCTCAACTTAGGTAGAACTCTCTTGGTTAGCCTCCACGTCTCAGCCCCATAGGTGAGTACAGGCAAGATGCAACTGTTGTATACTTTCCTCTTGAGCGATACCGGTAAGCTGCTAGTCATAATCTGCGACTGCTTGCCAAATGCGCTCCATCCCAATCGTATTCTTCTTGTTATTTCCTTTTCGTGGTCCGGGTCTGCGGTTACTACCTGTCCTAAGTAGACATATTCGTCTACTACTTCCAGTATTTCGCTACCTGATGTAAACTGCTGTTCCTTCCCGAGGCTGTTGAACATTACCTTAGTCTTCTGCATATTGATTTTCAAGCCTACCTTTCTACTTTTCCTGTCTAGGTCATCAATCATTATTTGCAGTTCATCCCCCGAGTTGCTTAGCAAGGCAATGTCATCAGCAAATCGCAGATTACTGAGGTATTCTCCATCTGCCCTTATCCCTAACTGCTCCCATTCCAAGTCTCTGAATACTTCCTCTAAACAAGCTGTGAATAGTACTGTGGAGATTGTGTCTCCTTGCCTAACACCTCTCTTTATGGGAATTTTGTTACTTTCTTTATGCAGAACTATTGTTGCTGTGCAGCCGCTATATATATCTTCCAGCACTTTCACGTATGGCTCGTCTACCCCCTGATTTCGCAATGCCTGCATCACCGCCGAGGTTTCAACTGAGTCAAATGCTTTTTCGTAATCAATGAATGCTATGTATAAGGGCTGGTTATATTCCGAGCATTTTTCTATCACCTGATTGATGGTATGGATATGATCGATAGTAGAGTACCGTTTCCGAAACCCTGCTTGATCCTTTGCTTGATTGCAGTCTAAGGTTGTCCTGATTCTATTAGCGATTACCTTAGTAAATACCTTATACGTAACAGACAGTAAGCTGATTGGTCTGTAATTTTTAAGGTCCTTAGAGTCCCCTTTCTTGTGAATGAGGATAATGTTTGCATTCTTCCATGGTTCCGGTACCGTCGATGACACCAGGAACTGCGTATACAGGGTGGCCAGGTTTTCTAGCACGATATCCCCCCCGTCCTTCAGCAAATCTGTAGTCATCTGATCCTCTCCAGCTGATTTCCCCCTTTTCATAGTTTCTAGTGCTTTCTTGACCTCGTCCTTCATCACTGGTGAAACGTCTGACTGTTTTTCCCTACCGCCAATGTCATTACGGTCCTGACTACTTTGGCTACTGTAGAGATCTGTATAGAACTCCTCGGCATATTATATAAACTCATGTAAATGGTTTTCCTCACGGAAAACCATTTACATGAGTTTATATAATATGCCTTATGGCAAGTTTGCGTACAAAAAAAAAAAAAAAAAAAACTCCTCGGCTACTTTGACTATCTTTTCCATATTAGTGATGACGTTGCCCGCCTTGTCCCTTATCGCATACATTTGGTTTTTGCCTATGCCCAATTTCTTCTTTACCGCTTTAAGGCTTCCCCCGTTCTTTACAGCATGCTCAATTTTCTCCACTTCCTAATATCGGCCACCTTGCGCTTATTGATTAGCTTTGATATCTCGGCCAATTCGATCTGGTCTGTTGGATTGGAAGCTTTCATACTCTGGCGTTTCTTAATCAAATCTTTCGTCTCCTTAGACAACTTACCGGTATCCTCTCTAACTATCCTACCGCCTACTTCTACCGCGCACTCAGTAATGATATCTCTGAAATTATTGTTCCTTGCCTCTAGGGTAATGTCGCCATCCTCAGTTGGAGCTGAAAACCTATTCTGTAGCGAGATCCTGAACTCTTCTGCCCTCCCCCTTACCGCTGATTCGTTGATGGGTTTCTTTCTTACTAATCTGTTGCGTTCCCTCTTCAGATTTAGGCTAATTCGGGACCTCACCATCCTGTGGTCACTGCATCGCACTTTCCCCGATTACCTCTACATCTTGCATAATGGCGGGGGTTGAACACATTATGAAGTCGATTTCATTTTTAGTCTCTCCGTTAGGACTTTTCCATGTCCATTTCCGGTTCTTCCGTTTGCTGAAGAAGGTATTCATGATTCGTAAGTTATTGCGCTCTGCAAACTCAACTAGTAACTCCCCCCTGCTATTCCTAGAACCAATGCCATAGTCACCTACTACCTTGTCTCCTGCCTGTTTTTTCCCTACCTTGGCATTGAAATCGCCCATTAGTACAGTATACTGCGTCTTTACTTTTCGCATTGCCGATTCTACATCTTCGTAGAAGCTTTCAACTGCCTGGTCATCATAAGTACATGTAGGTGCATAGGCCTGTACAACCTTCAGTTTATACCGCTTATTAAGCCGAATTACGATGCCTTCAACCCTCTCATTAATACTATAGAATTCATCTATATTACCCGCTATATACTTATTGACAAGGAAACCTACTCCTAGTTGTCGCCTCTCTGGTAAGCCTCGATAACACAGTACATGCCCATCTTTCAGTACAGTATATGCCTCATTCGGCGTCCTAACCTCACTAAGCCCTATGACATCCCATTTCATGCCCTCTAGTTCCTCTAACAGCACTGCTAAGCTAGCTTCACTAGCTAGGGTTCTAGCATTAAACGTTGCCAGGGTGAGTTTCCAATGGCGGCCTGTCCAGCGGAGCCAGACTTTCTTAGCACCCCCTGCTGCGTCACAGGTCTGACCGCCGCCGTGGTCAGTTGTTCCGCAGCCGCTGGTGACTGAGGGCCGGGGTTTTATGAAGCTTATCATAGGAGGTTGCGGCCAATTACTGCACCAGGGTGGCCAACTCCTGTTCTGGTGAGGGAGTGCGTTGCCGGAGGTGTTCACCGGCATCAGGTCGCACCCCAAACCTGTTCATGCAATTCCATCAACACGCGGATTTTTTTTTTCTTTCATCCGGTGGAGAATTGCGCGGCACCGGGATTTGAACCCCGGTCCTCTTGCATGCGAGGCGGATGTTCTACCGCTACGCCACCGCTGCCACATTTACCTGTCATCTTCCCTATCAAATGAATCCAAGGCCATTTCCCTGCAATCTATAATGCTGACATCGTCGGGTTTCGAAAATTCATTTACAGAAATAGTTCGCCTTGCTTCCCTTTCAGGTGGTCTCAAGGTTATGACCAGAAAGCCCTTCCTTAATGGACACATCGTATTCAATTATTTTACTGCTTACAAAAACCAAGTTCAATGTTGATTCCGCACTTGCTCCGATCCTTGTTGCAGATTTAAAAAATATTGTGTGAGATCATTCTTAAAGGCAATGTCTAACATGGCCTCACAGTTTTTAGCATTAGTCGTGCCTAAATCAAGAGATTCCCAAGATACACTAGGCAATTTGAAATCACCTGCAATGATTAGGCCTTATTTGGGAGATACATTATTCAAAATGTAGTCTCGTAACGATTCGATTAATGTGATAGGAGCCTTAGGGGCTCTGTACACTACTGCAATAACATAGACTGAGATGCCCAGCTTTATCTTGCACGATGCTCTCTATGTTAGGGCAATCCTTCATAGGAACAAATTCGATTCCGTCTTTAAAAATATGCGCAACGCCATCACTACGCGCATCACGTTCATTTCTTATCATTCGATATGGAGGAGGTATTATCTTGCTGTCAGTTGCTTCAGGGCGCAACCACGCTTCTGTGACTGCCAGAACGTCTGGCTGATAAAGCATGATAATGTGTTCAAGTTCAGCCTTTCTATTCAAGAGACTGCGTGCATTTATTTTTATCACTTAAAATTTTTTTTCCGTCCCAAACTGCCATACTTCTTTATTATCTATCGCAAGCGTCCGCTCCACACTCACACGGCAATGGTACTCGTGATCCCAGACAAATGCCTCTTTGTCAATGAAGAGCTTATCATGCTCAAGCCGTATCTTTGCGTCTTTGTCCTATTTCGTCCCGTGCACTTTCCCAGAACTTCTTTCGGTTTTGTAAAGTTGTCTCGGAATAAACATGTTATTCAAAAATGTAGCTGCCCTTTAATTGTGGCAGTTCTTAAATAAATTCATCTTTTTATTGTAGTCGAAGAACCGAACCATCACAGGACGTACCTTTTCCACACCCTTCTTTCCGAGCATTGTATGCGTTCTACTGTGTTAACTTTCACATCGAGGCGTTCATGAAAAATATCGTGTATCACTTTCTTCTTAAGTTCATCAGTAGATTCACTATAAGTTTCCGGTACTCCGAATAGGAGAAGATTATTTCGACGACCTCGGTATTCCAATTCGACCATTTTTTGCTGCTGTGAGCGGATAGTTAATACCTCGAGGTCATGCACTAATGCTTCTAGTTTTTCTTCTTATTTGCGCATACTCAATAATTTCCTCTCAATTTCTAGCATCTTTTCATTGACTTTTTCAAATTGCTGGGAAAGCAAACTCTGGTTTTCTTTAAGTAGGCTCTCCTCAAGCGCTTTCTGCCCTTCCATGAGTTCACTGAACATTTGCTCAACAGTATCGGGTTTGGCTCGTTATTCTTACGCTCGAAATGCCGTAAAAATTACGGTGTCGTAACCGTAAACGAAAATACGGTGTTATAACCGTAAACGGCACCATGCGCATGCGCATTAGCTTTAGGAAGGAAAAGGAGAATGGAATCTGTACAGAGGAGGAGGAGGTCCGGGTGAAGTTTGCGCATCTCACTAGAACTACACACGTGCTCGGCAGCAATGCGATGCGGGGATAGGGCGAGGGGAAGGGTGGTTGCTCCTGGCGCCTCGGGGATGGGAATGGGGGGCCGCCGCGGCAGCTCGCCTGCCACCGGTGGTTGTACTTGTTGTAATGCGTCATTGCCGTCGCCATTTCGGTGGCGGATGACGGCTGTTTCGAAGGTCGTATTTCTCTCTCCCTCTTTTTTCTTTCTTTCTCTCTTTAATTTCTACTCGGCCTGCACGGGGCAGTGGGTTCGGCTGAGCTAGAGAGCCGGTAGCAGGCCCGTACATTTTCGTTTCCTTCTTCAGTCGCAACAATGCGATGCCTGGCTCAGCAGCTGTATACATAGAAACTTTTCGCACTTTTCGGCAACGGACACCTTTGGGGTGGCGACATAATGTTCGGACACTGTTACTGCCACGCAACCAACTCAAAACCTTATTTGAGAAGTGCTGCACAAAAAAGCGACCACCGCGGCCGGTATTCGACCAGCACACTTCACAACTAAGCGCCCTAACCACTGAGCCACCGCAGCGGGGATACAAAGCTTCTTTCAGGGGCGCAAATGATCACAATGACAACAACAATAATAATAATAATAATAATAATAATAATAATAATAATAATAATAATAATAATAATAATAATAATAATAATAATAATAATAATAATAATAAAGTTTTCTCGAACGGAAAATGGTAATGCAAGTCTGTGCGTGCCTACCCGCAGACCTGGTGAACAACGCCAGAGATGTCTACAACTAATAATCTTAGTTGTGCACTCCGCATTGACGTTCGCAATGAGGCAGGCCCTCTCAAATTCAGCGTGAGGCTTTTTGGACTGCTACCAAAATGGGAAACATCAGGTACATATAGTCAACGATAGTAATATTACAGATTAAAAAGAAAGAAAAGATTTATGGGGCCATTAAAAGGTAAATAAAAAAAATAGCTTTAAAGGACGTGCAGTGGTAGGAAAATAAACAAGAGGAAAAGGTAGCTGAGTACAGGAGCTCTTAGTGATTCGAAGATTGAAAGTTTTAAGCTCTTAACGAATAGTTTGGTTGGTCCTCAAATTCACCTTGACATAATCCTAAGACCGAGAACAGTCGAGGTGAGGTACCGCGCGTGAGGTACCTCGCGTACCTTTCGAGAAACGCTGATGTATATGCCAAACAATAAATCAGGGCGGTTCCTGGTCCTTATTTACTCCACAAGTATCACAATATGTCCATATTGTGATAGCCTGCGTGTTTTTAGTCCAGCATTAGCGCTTCTTCAAATATGCAATGAGCAGTGACTACGAATTGTTATAGAGTAACTCACACAATGGAGGGACGTACAATGGACAATGGGTAACGGCACTATGTCTGTCCCTCCATTTGTGGTCATTCGGACCACGTCGTAATGATAGGTGATGAAGATGGAACTAAGGAAGAGAACGCTATCGCGTCATAGGAGGGTTGACAGAGTAGTTGAACACGGCTGCAGTGTGGCAGCCGAACTGCAGTACATTCATTTGTTTGGTCGGCGATACTCCTCTCTTTCGATGTACATCCCTAACCTGATGGGTTGAGCGAAGGGTTTCGGTTAAATCTCGACCACCTGCGCTTAACTTAGCATACTTTAGCCTTCATCGAAATGCAGCCGCGTCGTTAAAAGAAGGTGCTTGCTAACACGTGCCAGATCGAGCAAAAGGGAAAAGAAACGAAAGCTAGAGGGAAGAAGCAATGAGAGCGCATAGGGAAAGCGCTCAGCAGCTATATATTGATGATGATGCAGCGAAGCAGACGTTCGGGCCTCAAGTGACCGACATGCATATCCAGTGACGGACATCCACCGGCACCACGGCGCCGGCGCTTCACGTCGCCTTTTGTTCTTTTCGTTTTTTTTTTTTTATTTTACAGAAGTCATTCCTTTTTCTCTGCGATCTCTCCATGCGAGCGCGTTTGTAGGTCGACCCCAGGAAACACCTGCAATCGCCACATTAAATACACGCTCTTAAGTTTCGCGGTAACTCGAGATCGGTAGTGGAATGCCCCACTACCTACGCCTCAAGTGACCGACGAACGGAAAGCTGCGTGATGCGTATCCCGTAACGGTCATACAACCGGCACCATGGCGCCGGCGCCTGGCGTCGACTTTTGTTGTTCTCTCTCTCTCTTTTTTTTTTTACATATCTGAACTTGTGATTTTCCTCTGCCATCCCTACATGCGAGAAAGGAAAACCAACGCTTTGTTCCATGGGAGCGAGTTTGCTGGTCTACCTCGGGCTGTGCAAACACCTGCAATCGCCAAGTAAAATACACGCTCTTAGGTTTCACTGTTTCTCGAGATCGCCGGTTGGAATGCGTCACAACCTACGCCGCCCACCAGCACCGCTGCAACACTATGCGTTCGCCGCAGCCGTCGGCCGCTCGGCGCCGTTCTCCGCTTCCCTCATAGCCTCCTCTCCTTATCACCGGGCCAGAAACTCTGCACGTGATTTCTCTCTGCCATCTCGGTATCTGGCCTGCGCAGGACATGCGCAGAGCATCGCAAAGCGCGCAGAAGCAGCCCGACCGATCTCTATGGCCGCTGTCGCCTTGGCTGATAAGGCTCTTTGAACTCCACTTTTTTTGAATCTCATACAGGTATGTATTACATTTACGTCCCATTGTTTTGTTCAAACTTAATCCCGCAGCGGCAGCTGTAATGATACAGTGTGCTGTTGATGAATTTGAATTTGTTGTACCAAAGCAAAATGGATGTGTACTACCTAAGCCTACAAGTACGTTTGTGCAAATCCTAGCTTGGTCACCTTTGATGAGCTTGTGAGACTAAATCTGTACCAGTTATACAAAGTTGTTTATTACCGTTAAGTGCTCCGTTGTGTTCAACTCTGGTTAGGTTACTCACAGCGTGTTGTGAGGCTGGAGCGTAAGTTGAATTTGTGTTCTCACGTGCGAGCGCTTTTTGCTATAGTTTAGCGTACGCGCTGGTTTGTTAAAATCTAGGGAGCTCTTACTAGCACGTCTGTTTTGCTTCATTATGCAAAGACTAACTTCTTTGTTAGTTTGTGTTAGCGTTTCATCGCTGCACATGGACTTTTTTAGTGAAATCTATTAGCGTCGCAGACGTTTGCTGCTTTTTTTTTTTTTTTTTTTGATGGCTGTGCTTTCTCCACAACCAAAAAGCGGCTACCGCTGACGGAATCGATCTCCTGGGCTGTTGGCACATGAATGCCTTATATGCATGTGATACGTCTAGAGGTGTCCCACTTGATTTAGACCAATTACAGACTCATCAAGATTGGTAGCTTAGCGAAGCATGTTGCATACGGTTGGATGTCTCCCTGAGCTCATCAGAAAGTTTTTCTTCAAATTATGAACTTTTATCTGATAATTACCTAACTCGTTAAATACTGATTTTCCGAAACAATTTTCCAGCTCTTATCAGAAATGTCTTCTGCAGCAAATTGTTAATTTTCTCTGAAGACTACCTAATTTGTTAAATGCTTAGATACGGAAACAATTTGTAAAAATTATCAGGACAATTATAGTCCCGCCTTTAAGGGTATGGCGCGACAGCGTAAGCTACCCGCTTTAATTATTAAGGTTCCTGCGTGGGGTAGAGTGAATGCAAGGGCCGATTCTGATATCACCCTCCCGTATGAATGGAAAGGCCCGAGTTTACATTCCGGCAACCCTGCGTACAGTTAGTGCTCGGCCATGTCAGCTGCCAGACATACTAGATTTACTGTATATGCTATATATACCGCCCAACAGCGCCATGCTCGTAATTTTTCGATGACAACGCTGGCGGACGGCCGCCGACGTTTCGGTGAGGCTTCATGAACACTTCTCAGTCACACGCGCGCGCGTCATATTGCCCCGCGGCACAACGTGTAGGCTCTCTAGCGCGTCTCAGGCGCGTCTGCGCGTACAGCGGCCCCACCCGCTGCGCATCTGAAAGTTTTATACACTTCCTTGTCCATCGTTCTGGAGTGCTCACCCTCTCGCCCCGACCGAAAAACTTTGCATGGGATAATTGAAAAGTATTCGAGCCGTAAACAAAATACGCAGGGGGAGCTCGAAGAAAAAAAATTGAGGGTCTCTTAGATGTCTCTTAAGAGAATGAAGAAAGCCTACCCTTCCTCTCCTAACATTTGCCTCTCATTGTTTGCCTTTTATCGGCGTTCGTAGCAGTGCTACATAATTGGTTTACAGGAAAGGAAAGCCGCTGTATCTATCACCCAAATTGCTTCGACAAGTGTGCGTTTGGACGGTACATTATTGCTCCTGTCACGCGGCGTTCCTTGGCGCGCGTTCAAGTGTGGGATGGCAGATGGCAGGAACGCTAGACAAATGATACTTCTGGTTGGTCGCTTCGAATTTTGCGGCTGGTGACGTCACTTCTCTGTCGACCAATCTGGTGCGCCGCTTGCGCAGACAGCTTTTGTCGACGACAGTATGAGCCATTAAAGGCTTTCGCCATAAAGGAGTGGGGGAGAGCATGCACTTGTCCGCGCAGGCGCGTAGCGCGTACGGTCTCGGAAGTGTCCATTGAGCGGGGTCTTACTGGTATCGCGTAAAATTCGTCTCACTTCACTGTCTAATCTAGGTTATAATTTGCAGTTATAATTTACTGTCCAATCTCGTTTTTTTCTCAGTTTCGAAAATAGCATGGCTAGTGCGGTGCAAAAATAAAAAGAGTGCCACAATTCTTAACGTTCTGCATTTCACTGTAGTTGGGCAGACTGCATAAGCATCCTTATTTGCTCGTGCTCACGAAAAAAAAAAATTAAGTGAACGTGAGTGTCAGTATTCTGTATTCTGAGCCCAATTAATCGGGAATTTTTGTTTTTGTTATACGCTTTTCTTCCCATCGCTCTTTAATCCCATTAATAATTCCTGCCCTTCTGGGCACCACACGTGCTCTCAATCTGTTGTTCTGTGCGCTATCACGATATCTAGATATTGTAGGTGTTGCTGCGTAATTCTGGCTGTAGCTTGAGCTGCATGTAAAGTGTGGCAGTACACTTCAGGCTAATATGTTACCTAGACTGTGATGAACATTTTCCAGTGGCCTTCACATTCTTGTTGCAGTAACAATTGTTATTTATTTTTCAGAGAGCTTGCTTGTTTTCTGGAGTCCTCAGACGCTGCAATGAGTGGTGCCTTCTTCAGAATCAAATTTTGTTGGCTAGTAACCTGAACTGCAAAAAACAATAATTGAATTCATTGAATTTTGTGTCTGCTGCATCATCAGTGAGTTACTTGAAATCCATATTTCAGCTGTGCATGCTGTCCCATTATTTTTTGCAGCTTTCAGGACGAACATTTGTAGAGTGATAGTATACAGTCATGTTAGCATGCAGAAAATGTGAATTTGAATCTGGGACTCTCTCTGGACTATGCTCTACATTATGGTGCCAAAAGTTTGTGTTCTAAAAAAATTCCTTGTGTGAATTCTCTTTGCTGTCATAAATTTCTTTCCTACGCTAGTCTTAGATGCCACATCCTCAGGAAGCATAAGAAAGAGCCCCGGTTGAGAGCTCTTTACCTCCTGCTGTCGATTTGGTGTTCACATGTAGGTCGAGGGCTGTCTTAAGAGTTTTGCTTCAATAAATAACCTTATGAAGCATTTAAGTTGGCATATGAGTTGTGGAGTTACAGTGAGATGCGCTGTTAACAACTGTAGTAGCATGTTTAAGGTGAAATCTTCATTATCCAGCCATTTAACTCGAAAATATACTGTAGTAATTCTGACCTTGTCTCTCCTCTTGACTCTACCTCTGGCTTAGAGTGCCTCTCCTCTTGACTCTACCTCTGGCTTAGAGTTTGTTACAGTAGATGATCCTGTGGATGATCCAGGCAGCTCTAGTTGCAGACAAGGGCAACAGAAAGAAATGACGAGTGGAAAAATTGCGTTGAGAGTTCTCTTGGTCTTTTCTATCTCATGCTTGAGTCAAAGCTCATTGTTCCTGTCACCACTGTGCAAAGCATTGCCCAAAAGTTAAGCCAAATTCATGAATTAAATAAGAAATACACTATTTCTAAGTTGTAGGCATTGTTCAAAAACAAATCTAGTGAAGATATTACAACGGAATTAACAATGATGCCTTTAGCGAGCTGAATGTATTATTCAGCACTGACTACAGACGCAAGGCTTACTTTAAGAAAGCCTATGCATACGTTGAACCGAAATGTGTAAGGTTTGGTCGAGACAGGTTTAGAAGAGACAGGCACATGCATATGTTCCCATTTTGGAGACGTTGGCTGCTCTTCTGGCCAATGCTGAGGTTGCAGAATGTCCTGCAAGCACAGAGTGTCCACCCATTGGAGACTGAATGGCTGATATAACTGATTCGCCAGCTTCTCGAAGCAGTGCATTACAATCAAATGAGCCAGTGCTTCAGCTTCTGTTGTACCAAGGTTCCTTTGAGGTTGTTAATCCTCTTAGCTCTGCTCGGAAGAAGCATAGTTGGTTGGGGTTTATTTTACACTTGTAAATTTCAGAAAGCACAATCGATCTAGCCGTGACCACATTCAATTAGCACTTCTGTGCTCAGAGTCTGACCTGTAGCTGTCCGGACAGGAAAGTTTTTGAGCCACTGATCAATGACCTTTTGCTCCTAGAAAGTGATGGAATTTCTTTTGAAAGTACGCTGGTTAAGGGCACTGTTGTAGCAATATTAGGAGATAACCTAGGTTCCCATTTCATTGGTGGGTTCACAGAAAGCTTCAGCTCGTCTCATCACTTCTGTCGGTACTGCCTTATAACTCGTTCAAAGTTTCATGAAAAACCCTACATGCATGCTGACAAAAGAGCACCTTCCAAATATGACTTCGCTGCTGCGCAAGCCGTTAATGCAGGAACAGTATTTGAAGGTGTCAAATCCTGCAGTGTGTTTAATAAGCTTGCATATTTTCATGTCTGCAGTCCAGGCATTGGTCATTGGTCATGACCTCTTTGAAGGTGTGGTCTGTTATGATATAGCCCTTTTTCTTAAATTCTTTGTTGAGACACTACACTGGTTCACTTATCAGCATTTGAATTATTGCATCATAAATTTTAACTACAAAGGATCAGATCCTTCTAGCAAACCTCCTGAAGTTAATGTGCAGGGCAGAAGATTAAGCTCTGAGGCTGTAAAAACTTGGGTGCTACTTCGGCTTCTCCCTCTGATGATTGGTCACAAGTCTGAAAGTACAGACGTTGTCTGGGGCTTGTACCTCAATCTAAGAGCGATTGTAGACATTGTGTGTGCACCAGTAGTCTCTGGAGAGCAGGCAGCATACTTGGCCATTTTAACTGCAGAATACTTGGCAGACAGGCTTCGCCTTTTTTCTACAGAGCCCTTAAAGCCAAAACACCATTTCATCACTCACTACCCAAGCTTGAGGATGCACTTTGGGCCATTAATAAATATGTCGACTCTCCGATTTGAAAGCAAGCATTCTTATTCTAAGAACTGTGTGTGATCAACAAAGAATTTTAAGGCTGTTTGTAGAACGGTCGCAGAGAAGCACCAGCTGTTACAGGCATTCTTGCACTCTGAAGGATTTTTCAAGTCAGATGTCTTCTTTACCTCGACTGTGCCGTTTTGTGCCCAGAACTATGCTCCAGAGCTGCATGAGTGCTTTAATAGCAACTTTCACCCCACCAACTGTGTGACAAGCAATTCTGTTGTATGCAAGGGTACAGAGTACTATGTTCATGATTTTGTTGCACTGTTTATAAGGGATGAGCTCTGCTTTGGTGAAATAACTGTTATTGTCATTCAGCACAAAATCAAAGTATTTTTTGTAGTAAAGCTCTTCGAAGCATGTTTTTGCCCAGGACTGCATGTGTACAGGCTGCGTAATAGAAACCTGTTTATAGCCGTGGAAGTCTGTAATATTGCTGATTTTTACCCTTTACCGGTTTATGAACTAAGCGGTGAGACTGTCATCGTGCCAAGGCATCACATCCACAAAAAGCATGGAGAGCCTTGAGATGGAAATAATGAAGTCTCTACCCACCCTGCCTCCTGATACACTGCAAGCACTCGTGAAAAAACTTTTGGAACTCGGTGTGGAGTGTGGTGATGACTTGAGCCTCATCAATGAGCAGGATTTGACAAGTGTCCTCAGGCCGATTCAAGCTCGGAAACTGGTTGCGTACTTCACAAGCAAATGTAAGTTTTTTTGTCTAACAGAATAGTTCTTGATACAGCATGAATGGAAATTTCAACTGAAGACTCATCTAAATGTGCAAAGTAATTTGTTAAGCAGCACAGGTCTCAAAATAATTTCTGTAGTGCCGTGGACTGTCTCGAATAGCCCAGGAGCTTCTCTGATGCAGAAAGCCAGATGTTTTTGAAGTATATTGAACACTATGCCAGAAGTTCATAAATCTGCAAGTTGAAGAAAAAATTAAAACAGGAGTGGCACCAAGCCTATTTTTAGAAATAGGGCAATAATAAGAAACTGATGAGGTAAGAAAACCACGTGGGGCATAGTGTGTTTTGCCTTAATATATTTTGCAACATATTTCAGTAAATGTTTTTTTTTTTTTCGTTTTTATCATTTTCTTGTTACAGGCTGTCAAGCCATCGTCCTTTATAAAAAAAAAAAAGGGCTTAAACATCAGTTTGCTGCTCTTTGTTATTTGTTATCCACTATAGTACTCGTAAAATTTTCGTTCGCACGGAATGGCACACATTGTGTAGAATTTTCGTTTATGTACTCTCTTCGTGACTCCTGAGCTAATGTACAGCTGTTTTATAAGTGCACGATGTAGTATTTTAAGTAGCAGTCTATTGAGCGTTTTTTTCTCTTTTTTTTGTAATGAAAATTACCAAAACGCAAGCTTAAATTCATGCACAGATTCCCAGGGTCTGGGAGCCACACAAAAAAGCCAGGAGGTGGAAAAAGGAAAAGATGCGCAAGTTGAACCTGTTGCAGGACCATCAAAACGCCAAGAGGAACCATTGGAGCAAGAATGCAGTGGTATCCGAGCATTAATTAACCCAAACTGGGCAGAGGCATTTAGCGTACCTTGGGACACGATGCCAAAAACACTACTCAGTGCTGTGAAAGAGGGAAAGCGGCCAGCGCCTAAAGACCGCAGAAAAATGGTTCGTATAATTATCGACAGCGTTCGTAAAGTGTGCCCATCTCCATTACGCAAGCAGCTTGCTATCATTGCAAAGGCAGTAGTGATGTCCCATCCAGCATCTTTTAAAGATATTTTTGATGGTGCACTCATTGGTACTGGCTATGATTCCTTACTGAACCAGCTTGTCGCACGTGCTGAAAATGTGAGAAGGGAAGACTCCCAAAACAGGAAAGGTGACCAGGGTAACCCTGCAAAGAGATCAAGCTTCATAAGCAAAGCATTTGCTTCATCCTCTGCCCCACCAAACGATAGTGAGGTTATGAGGAGGGAGCAGCTTACTATGCAGAATATGTTCAGAGACAATCCATCCTACGGAGAAGAGGTAGCCGAAAAGATGAAATCCACACACTGTCTGCAGCAAGAGGACATCAAATCAGGCATGACAATATCAAACCTGAAGAGCACATGGCCGTACTTGTTCACAGTGCGTGGTATTGAAAGCCATTTTAAGTTTATTCTAGGCATAGACGTGAAAGAAACACTTGAGCGTTCCTTAAGAGAAAAAAAGTGCACCATCATGAATTTTTTTGATAAAGAACGGCATAGAAAAAAAGCCATAATGGAGGCATGGAAAGTGCTTCAAGCTCAAGACCAAAACAAAAATGTGGAGCTCCTGGGATTAATCCAGCTGATCACCTGCTGGTTTGCAGAAGATGTCAGTCACCTTGTGCAAAGAAGAGAGGTATGTGTCTAAGAAGGTGACAAAAGGCTATAAACAACTGTGCACTTTGAATTGGAATTGTGACATGTCCGAATGCATGTTTGCTTCATTTTATGCAAAATTCTTGGTTGTTTATTCAAGTTCACCTACAGGGAACCAAAGGTCTTTTAAATAGTGTCTTATATCCTTAATTGCTGCAGCGTAAGCTTTCTAATTACTTGCTGAAATATGGTTTCTTGAAGCCATGAAGCATCCTAGCTAACTTTCCTTGATAAACGCTTTCGATGCAGTGGTATTTGTATATATGTGAAGCGCAAACTCAAAAGTTTTCTTCTCTTTTAGGTGTACTTAACTTCGACCGACATTGAAAAACTTCCAGACTTGCCCCTTTCACCTTGCATTATTGCAGCAGGTATGTATTTTTTCAAAATCGAATCAGATCTGCCCTTTTGTGGTATATATTTTGGTACCTGCAACATACCTTTGGTGCCTGCAACAGTTCACAATAGGTAGCGAAACACTGGAAGTGGTAGGCAAATATGTCTACTTGGGAGAGGTAGTAAACACGTATGCAGAACATGAAAGGAAAATAACTAGGAGAAGGTTGGCACGGAGCGCATTTGGCAAGTGTTTGCAAATTATGACTAGCAACTTACAGGTATCGCTCAAGAGGAAAGTATACAGCAGTTGCAGCTTACCTGTACTCGCCTATGGGACTGAAACATGGAGGCTGACAAAAAAAGGTTCTACTTAAATTGAGGACAACGCAAAGGGCTGTGGAATGAGGAATGGTAGGTGTAATGTTGAGATAGCAAGCATGCGGAGTGGGCCAGAGAAATAACTTCAAGTTAATGACATTCTAGTGGTAATTAAAAAGAAATGGGCATGGGCAAGGCATGTAGTGCATAGATAGGATGACCGATGGTCGTTTAGGGTAGCAAATTGGATTCCGAGCAAGGAAAGCGCATAGAAAAGGGGTGTGGCAACAAATTGGATTCCAAGAGAAGGAAAGATTTGCATCGAAATGGCGGCAAAAGGTAGGTGGGCGGATGAGGTGAAAAAGTTCACAAAGGTCAGTTAGATTCAGCTAGCACAGGACCAGGTTAATTGGAGAAACATAGGAGAGGCCTTCGACCTGCAGTGAGGTTAGTCAGGCTGATGACAACGATGACCTGCAACATCACTGAAACATTAATTTACATGCATTTTAATTACATGAATTTTTTAACATTATAGCTCACAGGGCCAGTATTTCAAACAAGCTGCTTGTATGTATATGGCTAACTGCTTGGTGCATATATGCGAAGTTTTTATCGGACAATTTTTCCGACCTGGATGCTTGGTTTTTATTTCAAAATAGTGTATAAAAGATGTTTTTGTAGCATTAGGTGGCTGTATATGTGAAACATGAAAAATTTTGAAATCCAAACTGGTAATACTTCAGCCATTCGGAACATTTTATTGCACTTGCGTCGTCATGCCATACAGAGGCTAAGTCAATATGTGGACGTTCATTAGATAAGCTTCATTTTTGTGGACCCCCCCCCCCCCCCCTATTGTACTATACATGCAAAAAAAATATATAACTGCTTTAACTATTGCGATATCATTTCATTAGTGCTGTTATTGATCCTAGGTGATGACATATGGAACCCAGAGGAGTACCTCCTCCTCATTGATAGGCATGTGGTTGGTGTGGCGGAAGATTTCACAGCTGCATTCTGCATGCTGTTTGCAACTTACTTTGTGTTCCACATTTGTTATGCTGAGAAAGTAGAGTCGACTCTGGAATTCTTTCAAAGGTACGTGCTTAAATTAGGTTTTTAATGGTTCGTTTTTTCCTTTTCATGAAGAAATGTGCTAACATTGTTGTAAGTGGTATTTAATATTTAATTAGGTTGTCAGGGGAATTGAAAAAAAAAAAACAATCCTGTGCTTGCAATGGCCTCAACACATATACTAGATTTCCTTGGAACTTTTTTTGGAAACATCTGCTTACAGCTCTCTGTTGAAAATAATGCCCTCTAACACTTCAAAGAAGCACTAAGACGGCATACATGCATTTACAGCCTGTAAATATTCATTCTGAGACATGAACAAATATGGCACTTTTACTGAAGAAAAATATACGGCTAGTGTGCAATGAATTGAACTTCAAAGTTTTCCTGCCCCTCCATTCAAACTCTTAACCTAATTCTGTAGACTCTCATGGCCACAGTTATGAAACAGAACAAAGTCTCACTTCTAAGATCTGCACTTAAACTCTCTCATAATGTACTAGTACAGTTTTCCTGTGAAGTTGGCTTGGACATCTGCATATTAATAAGCGATAGCTTATACAGCTCATTCGACCAAAAAGACATAGGCATCCTAGCAGTAGTTGCAGTTTTCGCCACTGTGTGTTGGAAATAACTAGAGATTGTGAAAAAATATATCACAGTAATTTGAGATTCTAGCTTGATTGATGACTGATTGATGATTGTAACAGGCAATGAATGACAAGTTCTAATTTAAAGAAATGAAAAACTTGGGAGAAGGGGGTCCAAAGGTGTCAGTCTTCAGAATGAGAAGCCAACGCTTGATAATGCTAAATAGAAAATTTAGAGTATTTAATTTATTCAAAATTTAATGAAATGTTTAATGAATAAAAAATGCATTCAAAGATGTCAGACTGCGCCGAATGAAAAGTTTGCTGACTGTAAGTATCGGTGCATAAAATAAAAAAATGAAAAGTGAAAAATAGAATATACAAAATCAGTGAAAAACATCCTCCATGTGTGTGTAATGCTTATGCCATAATCTTAATCTTGAAGAATTATTATGCCCCTATATTAGTTTTTCACTACCCTGTAGCTTATTAAAGCTCAGTTTTTCATGAGTTGGCTTCTTGTGATCATGACACATTATTCTACTGATAAGAAGTTTCTTTTGTCTTCAGTGCCTCTAAGCAGTTTGCCTTAAGAAGATTGTGTTTGCTGTTTTTCTTTGTATATAACATAGGGCATTTTTTTCAATCAATCCCGACCATGGCAGCAAGGCCAAACGAAAGAAGCTCAACCCAAAAGTGCTCAGTTTGACTAAAAAAATTATGGAGTCTGAATGGAATGTGTAGGTAAGTAGCAGTTCCCGGCTTTGTTGTCTTGTGAATTGAAAGCACCAAATGCAAATAACAATAACCAGGCATTCACATTGCTTTAGCACTGTAAAGGTGTGTGCGAGTCGTCATAAGGGGAGCCCAATATTCACAGTAGTGCCCGGTTATGTCTTAGTAGCAGGGAACAATAGGGTAGAAGATCATACTGCCCTTCTTCCTATGTGTATTAAGTGTATGCGTGTGTCTTCTCAGTAGCAGGAACAATATTGCTGAACATTTCCTGCCCTTTTTCTTTGTCTAAGAGAGAAACTGCACACCCCTGTATGCTTTTTAAGAATTCTTCAGCATTCAGTATTAACAATATTCAGAAGGTCTGCGTGATTTTACAAAGCTGCAAATAACCAGATTGCTCAGGCCAACAATGCAACAAAAAGTGAGAAGGAAAGTTGTAATTCAGTTCGTAAAAAACAATTGAAGATGAGCAAGTTTCTTACATGCTTTGTAAATAGTTACTTCAACAACCTAGTCAATTCATAACTATATTACAGATCAAAGAGATTGAAATGTTGACTAAGCACAATATATAGAACCAATTAGGGCGAATGTAATTTAACCTATTGCTTGTTTTGCTAATAATTTATTCTAGGCCATTGTTATTAAGCCTTATTATGTAGCTAAAATCATGAGGGAGACATTCATTGCATTGTTTTTGATATTGATCGTTCTCTTAGATTCATTATTTCACATGCTCTGGTTAGCTCCGGCATACCTATCCGTGTACTCATTACAGACATCTGATATTGACATTTGTTGCTGTCATAGTGCTCCGAGAGTAGCTCAGCATAGACCTTAATTCAAGGCATGCTGTGTCATTTTCAAGCTGATGTAAATCGGGGTCAAGCTGTGGGGCAACTGAACTCTTGAAGAGGTGTTGTGACTGCCCGTCAGTCCCCCATAGGGAGAGATGGAATTGCGATCAGATAAAGACGTGTCAGCCATACTCTCTCTTCACTATTTGTTGCATGTTTACAGCAGGCTTAAATTACTGAATCTCAAAAAAAAAAATTAGAAATAGATGTATGTGATGAAACTATGCCTATCTCCAATTAGAGTAATTAGAGTAATTCATTAGTAATCTCCAATTAGAGCCATTATCTTAGTAAATCTTGGTCCTGCAAAACAGGATGAAGAAGCCTAATAAGTAAAGCAGAATGGTGGGCCTAACAATTTTTGTACTCAAAAAGTAGGGCCCACATTCTTTTTTTTCTCAGACATTGATTAGTCAAAATTTATGAAACTCGCAAATATTACAGCCGCGCGTCTACTAGAGGTATAACTCTTTAAATGCATTTTCAGTAAGACTGTATGGTTTTGTGAAACTGATGACCAGTTTTTATACCAGTTTTCATTCAGAGTATCAGCACGGATGACTGTCTGCCCTCATAGTGGCCTAAAAATAAACTCTTACCCAATTTGGCTGGATTATATTGCCCTATCCTCCTATTTTTGGCATTTCACCACATGATTTTATTTCTGTGCTTTATTGATCTAGCTTTCAGAATAACTGAGACTGTTATTTGCACCTTGCGGGCATGGCTGCTATATAAGTAAATATAGCTGCTGATACAATAATGGCACGCATGTATTTGTTCTTCAGTGATGCGAAGCAATAACCATTGACTGTGGTTGCATTGAAAAATGCTATGGATACAGCAGATATGTGGCTGTATTCGTTGTGAATTTCATATATTATGCACAAAAATTTATTGAGAAAAAAGTGAGGGGCATACAGGGGAGGAAGCATTAGAAGTCATGAATAAAAATATTTGCCATGCAATGGACATCAAGCAATCCAGCCCATAAAAAGTGAAATAACCAAGGAGCTAAAGATAGGGTGGAGAGCAGGTTTCCAATGTCTCATCAAGCAAGAGCCTGAGAGCACCTGTCAGGATGAAAGCTTGTAATGGTTAAGAAATTAGAGGCCAATGAAAAGGGTTGAGATAAATAGATTTTAGTGCAGTGAATCATATGAAAGGAAAATAATTGTTGCAAACTTAAGAGGCAGAAATAGAGGAGGAAACTACGAAAAAGAAATATAGTTAACAATGACCTTGATATGCAGTTGAGTGAATATAGTAGAAATACAAGTATGATGTCTTGTAAAGGAGCATATTATAAATTGAAGATAGAAGGAGAGGTGATGAAAATGGGACACTGCACTTATGAAAACCAGTGGCATTTTACCAAGATGTTACATGGGTTACTACAGTGACGATTACAGCGTTTCGCCACAAGAGGCGACACGAGTCGTTTTCATGGGACTTTCAGTGCCATATTTAAATTATCAACCCTCGTTTCTTGTATATCGCAGTGCTCGATCTACACCATACGAGGTAATAATCGCATTACATATTTTGGTCAGCGTTCTGTCCCTTTAAGCAAGTTGAAACTTGTTTACAAATTTATATTTATGCTCACAGTCGCCGCTCCCACTATACACTGAATGTGCTCGCATTGCCAATTATATCCAAATGATCTGTATACCGCTGAAACTTGAAGCTCAATTGCGAGGAAGTCATGCCATAAGTAGTGATATGTGGCATCTGCATGAAGCACAGAAGTATTGTAATGTCTTACACTGTTTTTTTTTTCTTTTTTCAGATCTTTGAAGATCCATGGAAGGTATGCATGCACAAGAGAATTCGAAGTCTTTCGAAAGCAGTTACCATAGCTTTGTGTACCCAAATTCAGGTTGGTGGAAAACCTAAATAAACAGTTTTCAGCATTGGCCACTCTTACTGATTTGCCTGCCTTCCTGTATAGCATACTGACACTGCACATTTTATGCGGTGGCCTAATCAGTGCATCAGTACCTTGATTTTAGCCAAGTTGGCTCATTTCTTATAAGGTACAGGCTCGCCTAAAGAATACTGCGCGAACTAAGAAACACATGTATTTCTTCATTTTATCTCGTGTTCTTTGTGAACGAATGTACAAGTAGTGCCTTATTAATATGCATGTAGTGTTTAGGTTTGTGTGTCTGAATTCCAGACATCCATATTTTACAATGTAAAGAGGCAAGAAGAGAAAATGTTGCTAGATAGATTTTATACACCACTGTGTATTTCACGTTCGGCCCAGTGCAGATTTTACAAGCCCTGCTTCAATTTACCAAAAAAGGACTGTAGGAGTGAAAAACGAGCCACAATTTTCTCTACGGCTAAACATTATCTAAACAACATAAATACCGTATACGTGAAATACGGTTCACAATTTTTTCTACAGGTAAGCATTATAAAAACATAACTACTGTATACCTGAAATACGGGCCATCATGTTTTCTACATGTAAACATTATATAAATAGTGTAAGTACCGTATACATAAAATACGGGCCACAATCGTTTCTACGGGTAAACATTATATAAACAGCGTAAGTACCATATACCTAAAATACGGGCCACAATTCTTTCTACAGGTAAACATTATATATACAGCGTTAGTACCGTATACTTGAAATACGGGCCATAATTTTTTCTACAGGTTAACAATATATAAACTGCATAATTGCTGTATACTTGAAATACGGGCCACAATTTTTTTTACGGTAAAAGTTTGGCAGCATCAGCTGCCAGTACTTTCACCGTAAAAACAACGGTGGATTTTTTACAGTCATCAACAGTAATGAAATGCACTCCAGTACAGCATCAACACAGACTGTGGGACGCGGCAGAACAATAATGATCCTATTACCACTTATAAAACATTTATCTACTAACCTTTAAAAGCAGGACAAAAGATTCAGATGGCTTCATTCTGGCAGCCTCGCCGGGCCCACGTGAAGGCTTGGTGAAAACTGAGCTTAAATAGCCGGTGCTGTCCGTTAGCATTGACGCAGTTGTCCCAGGATGCGCATGCGCCAGTCCGTTCCACTGGGTGGCTTCCCACTCAGGCAGCCGCGAAAGATGAACGCCGTGGCTGTCGGCAACAAAACACGTACTTTTAGCATGATCCAAAGTTGAGGCATGACGCAGGAAGGCCTGTAAAAACAGGACAAAAGGTTCAGATTTATTTATTTATTCAAGTTACTCACAGGCCCCTTCAACATGGGAGCATTGTGTGAGTGGGGCAGTACATACGTGAAGTTATAAACACAGCAAAAACAACGATTTGAGAGAAGCGTTATACAATAGCTAGCAAGAAGTACTGAGTAGAATACACTTAAAATTTTTGCCCACTTTTTGTCCCTCCCTTTAAGATAAAAACACAAGTTATGCATTGGTTATTATAACTATACAACGTTCAAAATGTGGCAATAGGGAAAGGAACACAATTCGGCACTGTGTTTAAAAGAGCATAATTTTGTTCATATTAAGAAGGACTTTTTGTTGGGCTAGTTGGTGCAGCATTTTTCAAAAAAAAAAAAAGAACAAAGCGCTAAAGACACGTTCACATGAAAGAAGACACGGACAAGCGCTTGTCCGTGTCTTCTTTCATGTGAACGTGTCGTTAGCGCTTTGTTCTTTTTTTTTGAAAAAATTGTTCATATTAGACCAGTAGTAAAAGTGAATTTCCGTAAGGACACATAAAAGCATGACATTAGGTGAGGATCGTGGTTATCATATCTCGAAACGTGGCAGAATTTCTTCTGTTAGTAACATCGTCAGGAAGGCTGTTCCAATGTTTATGGTACGCGGAAGGGAAGACATGTTAAACGTTTCAGTACGACCAAAAATACGCGCAAAGCTGCTATGATTGTGGCGACGATGGGATGTACGAGATGGCCGTGATAAAGGTAATGCGTGGCTGTGAGGACTGAAAACCATTTTATGAAATAAGCAAAGAAGTGCTACTGTACGACGTGATTCTAAAGACGCAAGTGATAACGATAACTTGATATTAGTGACGCTAGAATGACGGTTATAATCACGAGCGATGAAGCGTGCAGCACGGTTCTGTATAAATTCAAGACTGTGTGTTAGATGCTTTTGGTGAGGTGACCAAATGGGCGAATCAAATTTAAGCTGTGGGCGGACAAACGTCTGGTAAGCTAGTTTTCGAGTGTCAGATGGCGCATCATGAAGATTACGTTTTAAGTATCCGAAGTTTCGTGAGGCTTCATTATGGTGGTCTCACCATGCCAACGTGAAGGCTTGGTGAAAACTGAGCTTAAATAGCCGGTGCTGTTAACATTGACGCAGTTGTTCCAGAATGTGCATGCGCCAGTCCGTTCCACTGGGTGGCTTTCCACTCAGGCAGCCGCGAATGATGAACGTCGTAGCTGTCGGCAACAAGACACGTACTTTTAGCGTGATCCAAAGTTGAGGCATGATGGCCTGTAAAAACAGGACAAATGGTTCACATGTCTTCATTCTGGAGGCCTCGCCGTGGAGGGATGTAAATTATGTCACAACGCGAGCAATGACGTCTTTGCGAACTCAGTGCACCGCTCGAGGCTCTTTTTCGGCTCGGAAGCATGCACGCGGATACGTCCGGTTTCCCAACAACGCCGTCTCTCCGCCTAACCAAGCAGGGCCTGGTTTCGGGTAGCGGAAAGGTGGAAACACGAATCGCGACGCAAGACCTGACGACACGTAATGCGCAAGAGAGGCGAAACGTGGTTAGCTAGCTGGTTGCTCTCCGGCGACGTGTTCCGGACCTTTCCTCACTTCTGGCAGGCGCGGTGAAAAGCGCGTTGCGCGCCGTCTTCCCGGGGTTTCTAAACCGACGCCTGTACAGTGCAGAAACCACTCCACGGTCACACTGCTTCTCGCTTGGACCAAAATGAAATCGGCGACCTTGTCTTCGTTTGGCTCACACCCTTTCCAAGTCTGCTTATCGGCTCCCTCTCTCCTTGCTTGACTGCCAACTGATTATCGACACAAGGGCCGACGAAAGACGGACACTCAACCTTCCGGACAGTTCTTGGAAAAGTGTGCGGCGACCAGAGATGAAGGCACGCATCTTCTTCGGCTCCCTCTTCCTGCTGCCCGTCTTGGGAAGCCGAGCAGACCGAGGTAAGACCATTTCTCCATCCATGGCCTGACAAAGCACGCGAGTGACTGTAGGCCCAGTTATACGGGCTTGCAAAGCGCATGCAAGGAGCACCTTGTAAGCGCTGCGTAATAACAGATGGCCTACAGGGCTGCCTGATGTAGTTCTAATCACCGCGGATTCCCGGCGGGGGCAAGCTTCTCAAACAATGGCCAGGGATCGCAATGGCTTTTCTGGGTCCGCATCTGTGGCTGATCATTATCAAATTCTGCGTGCTACGCACGCGATGCTGGAGGGGCTCCGCTGCAAAAGGTTTTTTGCTGGAGTTAGTACGACAGCATGGTTTGTTGGTCTTGCTGATGCATAATCGATAAAAGCTATCATAGAAGACCAGGACACGCGTGGAACAACTTGAACGCAATCTTCCAAAAATTTCTATTTCACGAGCATTATGTTCGTTGGCCATAAATCGACGCCCTCTTGCGATGCCGATTAGTCTTTTCGAAACGCCTAACCTTTTATTGCAGAGGAATGCGGAAGGTACTCTGACAAAGTGTGTACTAGTCAGTCAACATTTGTAGCCCTGATTATTTCTGTAGTTATTATATTTTAGCGCCTTCCTATTCACCACCTTGATCAGGCCGACTATACCCACTGCAAGACAAATACCATATTCCGCCAACTAACCCGGACATTTTCTAGCTCTTGAAAACATAGCGCAGATAATATACACGAGGACGGACATAGATGTAGACGGGACAGCCGCTAACATGTAACTTTTTTTGGGGAAAAACTTGACGTCGAATATACAGGAGCTGTTGCCACTACCAGTCTGTGAGCGCGCGCACAGAAGAGCACAATCAAGATAACACTTGTTTAAAAAAGAAAATGAAAATAGAATATTAAATGCACGATGTGGGAGAATATTTGCGGCGTTTTCAACACATTGCTACACGCTAGCCAAAACGAATCATCTCCTGTGCGAGCTGCATCCACTTGAGCCTGCAAACTTCCTAAACTCATCCGCACCCGTAATGTTTGTGGTCACTGTTATAACGCTTGGCTTCCGTGTGAAACAATTTTGTTGCCATTGGTGATCATCCTATTACAACACATTACTCGAAGGCCTTGCAATTCATTACCTCACAAAAGCCAGCACGATGTCGCCAAGAATAGTTTCGTAAATATGCTTATTCCGCCTGACAAAGGGATTGGATTTAAGGCCACACTACGTATAATTTCGTTGTTACTTACGTCCAAGGAGACCATAGCAACGAAGTGCGTAGATGTCCTGTTAAAGATAATAAGCCGTACGTAGCATGGGACGAAGTTGCCATAGGCCAGATCCCACAGCCATGCGGGAGTCAGCATATTGACCAAACTTGAAGGTGTTTGAACAGACGTGTACTGGAATGTGCTCGCAACATTAGGAATGACCGAGGACGATCGCTCACCGACCACGTTCCTGCACGTGAGTCACGGAATGCCAGGGCTTTCCTCGAGCAGGAGAAAAATAGTTTAACAAGTCAAGAGAAAAAATTGGCTGTGGCTTAGCTCGCCGTCCGTACTGCCCCCTCAACTGTGGTTGCGGCGCACGCAAGCTCACCTTTTCAATCCTTCCACATAGGTGGCGAAGCCGAGCGCAACGATGAGGAAAGCGGTGTGATGCCAAATGGCTGCTGCGGCGTGGCGTCCGCCAGCTACACCGGTTACTAGGCAACGGCTTAAGGTCTTTCTGTGCCTCCTCACAGTACCGCCACAGCGAAATCGCAGATTCGCTACAAATAAATTAGTTGTGGTTTAGCACATTTTAACCCTAGTCAAATTGCGAAAGCAACGGCGGAAGCTCCTGTTGCATGCTACATTATTCCCCTATCAGTGTAAGGACACCGTTAAGGGCATGATGCGAGAGCGTAATCCACCAACCCACATTTAAGTAACGCTTCAACCAAGCCGTATGGACGTGCATTAGGGTTAAGGAATTCAAATGGCAGGCTGATTCTGATATCACCCTCCCATATGAAAGGAGCGACCCGAGTTGGCAGCTCCTGCCCGTGGCATAGGGGTAACGTGAATTCAAATGCCATGGCAGGCTGACATTTCTTTGTGGAGACCGTAGCTACGCCTCTTCACGGCGTAACTGCGGCCACCCGAGGTCTCGCTTTGGCTGTCGTAGTATTGCTTTCGCAATAAAATCTGCATCGGAGGAATGCGAAAGCAGTGACGCCTCCTCGACACTCGTTGCCGCTCTTTGCCTGCTTTTTTTTCTCTCTTTATCTCTCCAGCGTTATGGGTTACGTTTTCCGCACCGTTACATTCCACACTTCAACCCAGCGGCCTTTTGCGGGACGCGACTGCGCATGCGCCCAACCCCTAGCGGCGTAGTCGCGAAGCGGACTGGTGGATTCGTGGCCGCCGCGATCGGCTCCGGCGGTAAGGTAAACAATCCGGCGGCTGCCCGCGGCGCCTGCATTTCTGCGGTTGTTTCGGTGGTCGTTGTTGGATAGTGCGACGCTCCTGACGATTCCGACTACTTCAGTAGCGTTTGATTGCGATACACAATGTTTAAAGGGAAGCGGCCTCGCCTTTCTTCAGTTTTCAAGCGCTTCACGAGACCGTCTTCACCGCGAAGCTTGAATAAAAGCTGTTCGTCGGCAGGGCGATCAAGGGCGCCCTTGGGAGCCGTCGAGCGCATCAAGACTGTGCGGGAACCATTTTGTAACAGGTACGAGCTAGGTACTGAGGTTAAATATTTGTGGAAGCTGTAATGAAACTTTTTTTAATGAGCAGGAAGGCCCTCCATATCACCGCGGCACCCTGATTTCATCCCGACGATATTCAACTTTTCAAGCAACGAGGCGAAGCGGGCGAATGCAATAAGCCGTTTTCAACGTGCGACAAGTCGGACAGCAAAACAAAAGCAACCAGAGGAGTCAGCGACCAGCTACCACCTGCCAGAACAATGCTTGTGGGGACAAACGTGCACACGTCTAAAAGCTATAGAATCTAGTAAACATTTGACTTAAAACAAAACATGGAAGAAACTTTTCTATCATCAACATGCCATTATTTGAAGCTTGTTTCTAGGTGTCGAATATTGTTTTTTTTTTACGAACTTGAGTGACTGCAAGACCGTTCTCAAAGTCACACCCTTAGAGATCTTGATGGCTGTTCCCTAGCACCACCAAGTTCGTTGCCTTTGAGAGTGTTCATTAAAATTCCATGTAGCATTGGACTATCCACATTCAGTTTCATTACCATTTGCTTGTAATGCATTGAAACTTGATGGATTACAGATGTTGCTGCATTATTTGATGGACATTAAGTGTCACATGCTGACTCAGAAGAGCGAGAAGGCTGTTTCAGAAACTGTTAGATATGTGGTTGCAGCATAGTTGCTAAACTTTTTCTCACATATTGTCAGCACCTCCACCAGACGTCACGTGGTGGTGACCAGGGTCGATTACACAAATGAAGAGTCGGTGATTGCACTGAAGAAACTTTATTGAGCTGACTTGCGCCCGCAGAAGAACTAAGCAACTCGGTTGCTGCGATAGCAACAAACGGGCTCTTCGATCGTCGAACAAAAAATGCCCGTCACACTAGTCAACGCTCAATTTAAAGGCTCCTCAGAACAATCTAGACAACGTCGCAAACTGCTGCTAGCGCAACGTGGAACATTGTAGAAACATACGCAAGTGATCGGAATCTTCGAGACAGATCTCTGCGCATCTTTCGCGACATAGATAATGATAACGCGTCGTATCGCGACAACGAGCATGAACAAACACTGGATACAGAATTGATACGCGTGCTAGAATCACAGCGATAAGGCCGCATGCAGGCGGCTGTTAAAAAACAACAAATACAGTTTTGAAGGTTTCGAGGCAATATGTTGCCGCTGCTTCAGCAATCAAGAAGCAGTCATAGCAGTGCATCTCAGAGTTATCAAGTCATTTTTTAAGACATTAGCATAATGTACAGAAGCATGGCATGGTTCAGTCACTTCAACTTGGTATTTTTATTTAATTGTGGATTCTGCAGTAATGTAGAAACTTTGCAAAAGTGGGATGAAGTACATATGAAAAGGGATAGAAGTACACAAATATTACCCACTGCACAGTTTCTTTCATTTACACTGCTGATTAGAGCACTGCATGGGCCGTAACTATTAGCCTGGGCGGAGCCCAAAGAAATTCTTAACTACTTGCCCAGCCCTCAATGTGGGTGGGCCCGACTGAAGCCCGAAAAAAAAAATAGTAGCTAAGCACACTTCTCTAATGCAGATGTTCTGGTTACTTCAAATTTCAGTGCAGAAAAGGCCGGAATAATAGCATGAAACTAACTCCTGGTTCTGGTTGCATTGGTCTTTGTTTTTTTTTCTTGCCTTATATCCCATTTATACAAATGTTTCGATATATTACGTTTCGTAGGTAGCCTTCATCTTTGAAGCGGTGGCCCTTACTCAACTGACGATCGCATCGCATGCCGGACGACTAGAGTTACCGCTGAATTTGTTCGTCAGTAGGCTTCAGTGCATTCCTCGGGCATGACACTCAGCCATCACTTAGCCCTAGATACCCGCCAGGTATCAGGTGCTGCCCAGGACACGCCATCGTCGTCAGAACCAAAATTATGTGCGTCAAGAAAACGTGCTCCGCAGCGGAGCTCATCGTGCCGAGGAGCGTGTCCGTGCGGCGCAGTATCCCGCCAGTTTGGTTGCGGCGTTGTGCACGAGGTGGCAGCACAGGAAAACGCAAAAGGGCCGATTAAACACCGCGTTATCCAGCGCCGCTGACGAGAGAGCGACTGATGTAGGAGAAGGGCGCCACAGGGCGTCATGACGTCACGAGTTGCCAGGATGCGACGTGATGTCATGGTGGCAGCCAACGACCTCCTCCTTAAAGTTACCTTAAAGTAGAGAGAGGCGCCGCCTGGCGTCGATGACGTCACGAGTGCAAATCGCAGCCATGACGTCACCAGCGGCGGTCCCCATAGCAACCTCATCAGTGTAACGTTACTAAATACGCGTAATCATTTTCGCATTTGTTAGCTATTATATACTTATATTTGCTTGGTTTTATACTTGTATATTTTTATTTTATTAAGTGGCACTCATTACACACTCCTGATAACTATCACATATGTATTTGGCTAATTAAATCAAACACATCCACTTCTGGTTGGCATGATGCCACTTTCCCATGGGCGTCGACATTAGTTGTACGGCTATTTCGACTTCTGCTTGACTTTACATTTACACTTTTGATCTAATTATTGAACTAATCACCCTATAGACAATTTTTTGGTTTAACATCCTCACACTTTCGTCTTTCGATTTTAACCACTCGCTTGATCCTAACTCTTACGAGAACTACGCAAGACTGTGCATATATTTTGTATACACGACCTTGCCTACATTGCTTTCGTATTAGTAAGTAAGATGAATTGATTGACAAAGCCGGAAATATGTGTCAGCATTGCTTATGTATTCCTAGGAACTCGCGTTTGTGAGAGAAAATCTAATGACAAGTAGTTTTCTCGCCGTTTTCGTGCTCATAAAAAGTAAAATTTTCGGATTTTAGTTCTGTTGCTTTCTTTTCTGCGTCCTCTGCAGCACCTCTTCTGTTTCTACTATTCAAGCTTTGCTGTGTGCAAAAGCACTTTCGGCACAATGCATGGGCGCTAATGGTGATTCGCCTTTTGGTGAAGAAATATACGGGCTGTATTATTTAACTTTCCAGATTTTTATCTGCAGTGCATTTCGATATATTTAACATAATACAAATGCATTTAGCTCCTAAATTTGGGTTCCACAAAGCACATTTTTAAAATGGCTTCGCGGGCCTAGTTTTGTCACCAAAAACACGTTAAACGCTACTTTGGCATGTAGTAAACAAACTACATCCAAATTTGCAGCAGTAGAAAAGCGAGCAAACCCATTTTTAAGAATGCAATGCGGGAAGCGAACTTTACGAGCTAAAGAAATGTATATTTTTGACGTTAAATATTTGAAATCCATTGCCAGTAAAGGAATTTAAAACCTAGGCTAATATCTTTAATTTTTATTTACAATACTGTAAGCCCGTATGTGCCGTCAGAAGGTGGGGAACGAAAAAGTGCGCAAAAAAGGCAGGCGCACGACAAGAAACACATTTCAGGTTCTTTCTCAACAGCCTCATCTGAGTTGGTGTAATGAAAAACGTGCGGATCCCGATGATTAAATTCAACATTGGTTTTTAGATGGAACTAGTGCTCAAAAAAAGTTCTAGATGGCACTTTGGACCACTAAAGTGCGATGAGGCGAAAGCCTTTAGAGCGCGGTGGATCGTAGCCTTCCCCTGCAGTACCTCTATCTCCCTCTCTTCTTTCACTCCCACCTTCCTCCCTTCCTTTACAGCATGGTACATGTGTTCGCGTAGAATTGTGACAGATACTGCGCCTTTTTATCCTGTACATCAATTCCAAACGCCGCTGATGCCTGCTGTACTAACGCTTCCTAGACATCTGGGTCTGCTTCTGTTCGCTGCGTGGTGTGTGGCGTGGCGTTCGAGGAAGCGGCAAACGAAAGGCGCAGCACAGACGCCTGGATTGGATACCCGGCGGGGTCAGCTTCGAATATGAATAGCCTGTTGACGTCATGACCTGTAGTGACGGTACATCACACGCCCCTTGTCAAACACAACCAGCATTCCATTGAATGGATCAAAGTACACCGGGGTTCTATATAATTCGTTTACAGGAAGGGAAAGGCCCAGTACTTGTCACTCGCGGAATCCCGCTATCATCCTCACGATAGATAAGGAGAATTATGACGAGCATTTTACGATCAGTCACTTGAGACAGGAACAGGTTTGAGTAAGCGAAGTTTTTATTTTTTTACGGAAGTTTTTCCATGTAATAACGAAAAAAAAAATAGGGGGCGTGGCGCAGTTGGTAAAGCGCAGGGCTGGGGATCCAATAGATGAAGGTTCGATTCCCGGTGGAGACAAGATCAATTTATTTTCAACTCTCGCTCTCGAAAGCGTGACACCTCGGCTGCAAACCTTCTGCTGACAACTTTCTGTTGACCACCTTCTGTCGACATCGATCAGGCTTTCGCCTTAACAGCTCAACTGCAGGTGTGTACGACATGGTGGCAAATGGGTGGTTAGTACTGTCTGATAACCTTCTTTGTGGCCGGATATACAAATTAGTCTAGGTTGAACTTATTTTCACGCAACGTATAAAGAAAGTTGAGGCGCGCTTTTTTCCACGGCTAGTTCAGCTTGAATGCGTAGAGCTGTCACTGGCTGCGTTTCTGTAGGCACTGCAGATGAAGTTATGTGATGTTAGGAAGATAGTGAGAGACGGAAAGCGTGGCGTGATATGGTCCATAGGGTCACGAAGAGTCGGACACGACTGAACGACTCAACTGAACTGAATTTTTATAACTCCCGAGTTTATTGATATGTTAATGATCCCGCAGGGGGCATCTGCTAAAGCAGATGTTTGGTGTACCGTGCGACACCACGGACCCCAGCACCCACGCTTAGCCGTGCGTGGCATCGCCGTGTCCGGGGAAAAGGGGATCCTGGTGGTTGAGCCGATGCCGAGAGTTCGGACCTTTAAGGCCCCTCGGCGGAGGCAACACACCACTTTGGCCCCAGCTTCACGTAGACGGCACCTCCGGGCTGACCCACCCGGGGGAAATCGGCAGTCGTCTTTTCCTGTCCTCCCCTCCATCTTTCACTTTCCTATCTCTTTTCCTACAACTGTCCTGTCCTCTCCTCTCTTCTTGGTTTTTCTTTTTCCAGGCGGCTAGGGTTAACCTTGTGTGGCGTACCACCCTGAGTACCGCCATATTTGGTTATAGCTGGGGTGTACAGCTGGCATGGACTGGACTTGGTTGCAAGTTCCTGTCCTGCCCCCTTGTTGGGCTCCATGGTGGGCGGCTGGCACCTTGGCCGAACAACACACATATTACATGGCTTCTTCTACTGTAAAAACTGATCGCCTAAACAAAAAAAGGCGCACCGAAGAAATTGCAGAATGCCTGCAAAAACCTAAAAGCTTCCCCAAATATCACGTCGTGCACTCCGAAGTTGAAGGAAAGCCGGCCCGAACTTTGTCCCCATTTCTAGTGTCAAAATGTTTCTCATCTGTCCTTGGTCCGAAATACAAAGTCACAAAAATAGCAAACGGAGACCTACTGCTTGAATTAAACGACGAAACACAGTATGCAAAGCTTCCAAACCTCCACTGCATTGGGGATGTCAATGTGACCATCACCGCCCATAGATCTTTGAATACCGTGCGTGGTGTAATCTCCGATAATGACTTTCTCCACATAAGCGAGCAAGAAATGCTAGAAGGTCTTGCAGAACAAAATGTTGTAAATGTGCACAGGATAACAATCCGAAGAGATGATAAAGAGATACCTACTAAACATCTCATTCTCACATTCAGCTCAAGCGTACTGCCAGAAAAGATCGAAGTAGGATACCTGAAAGTTGAAGTCCGACATTATATACCGAACCCCCGAAGATGTTTTAACTGCCAGCGATACGGCCATGGATCACAAAGTTGTCGCAGTCGCAAAACATGCGCAAAATGTGCTTCGAAAGAACACCAGTCTGAAAACTGTGATGCCTCATCGCCACACTGCGTGAACTGCGAGGGGGATCATCCTGCCTATTCTAGATCATGCCCAAGTTGGAAGAAAGAAAAAGAGATCATCACTATCAAAACAAAAGAGAACATTTCATTTACAGAGGCCAGAAAACGACTTGCACAAACTAATCTTTTTCTATTCACTGGAAAACCAGACTATGCGGTTGTAGCGTCCAAGGGCGAGGCACTACACCGCAATCAGGCGTCTGCCAAGGTGTCTTCGGAACCTGAGGCAGGGCCATCCTGCTCGCCCCAGGCAGAAGCAGCAAAGGCTGCTCTGCCAGTTCCAAAAGAGGGCTTGCCGACCACGGAGTCGGGAGCCCGCAAGGTTTCCCCTACCAGGGGCAGACCTAAGAATCGGTCGTCCGTGCCTTCACCACGGACCTCCAGCGCCTCGGGTGAGGCGATGGACTTCTCCCCCAGCACTTCTGGGCTGCAGGGGAGGAGGCACTCACTTGAAAAAAAGGGGAAACCACGTATAACCCCTCCTGAAGTAAAGTAACTTTTCTTAATCCCCAACATATCATAATGGCTTACATAGTACAGTGGAATTGTAGAGGTTTATTGAGAAATTACGCAGACATTACAGATATCCTCACAACCATGACACCCACAGCTGTGTGTCTTCAAGAAACAAACCTTGGGCCTCAGCATACAAATATTTTTAAAAAGTTCAAAACTTTCCGAAAAGATCGAACGCATGCTGGTAGGCTGTCAGGAGGAGTCGCCATAATACTACAACCTGATGTCCCTGCCAGACAAATACCACTCAAAACAAACCTTGAAGCAGTGGCCGTAACCATCATAAGCCACAAAACGATAACAATATGTTCCCTCTACATACCACCACAACTCTCAATTACACTACATGAATTAGAAGACTTGACTGAGCAGTTGACAGAACCATTTTTGATTGTTGGGGATTTAAATGGGCACTCCCACTTCTGGGGGAGTAACCATACTGATACCAGAGGACAGATCTTAGAAGACTTTATACTTTCAAATAATATATGCCTTTTAAACACCGGGAAGCCGACGTATTGTTGCCCCAGCTCTGGAAAAATGAGCTGCATTGATTTAGCCTTCACATCTCCATCACTTTTTAATGATTTTAATTGGGATGTTTTAAATGACCCTCTGGGAAGCGATCACTTACCGACAGTTTTAAAGTTATCATCATCCACACCCATCATCCCATCGAGGCCACGGCGCTGGAAACTCCACCTCGCCGATTGGTCGGTTTTTAGAACGAACGCTGCGCTAGAAAAAGTATATTCTGAAGATTTAAGCGTAGAAGAAATAAATGAAAGGTTTATCGCGTGCATAATTTCAGCAGCACTATTATCCATTCCACAAACGTCACAACACGCAAGAAAAAAACACAAAGTATGGTGGACGGAGGCATGCAAATTAGCCAAAAAAGAACAAAACAAAGCATGGGGCATCCTCCGCAGATATCCGACACATGAGAACCTGATTAACTACAAGAAAGCCAAAGCCAGAGCGCGGTATGTCCGGAGAAACGCGGAGAAAACTTCGTGGCAAAAATATGTGTCCTCAATAAACAGCTCGTTGCCCTCCAAAAAAATGTGGGAACAGGTCCGAAAATTTACAGGAGATTTCACCCCTTATACATATCCTATGCTGACACCACCCGGAACACAAACAACATTAGAAGAACAAGCGAACATTTTAGCCGAACACTTTGCCAATGTGTCAAGCTCATCTAACTACACTCGCACATTTCAAAAGCATAAAACAACAGCAGAAAAGCAAAAGCTTCCCCTTCGGACAGGTGTAAATGACGACTACAATACACTTATAACAATACATGAATTAAACAGAGTCTTATCTTCTGGCAAAAAAACAGCACCGGGACTTGACAATGTACACTATCAAATGCTCGCCCATCTCTCACAAGCCGCTGTAGAAGCATTGCTGAATTTTTTTAATAAAATATGGACGACTGGCAAGATACCAGAAGCTTGGAAAAAAGCCATAATAGTACCCTTTTTGAAATCAGGCAAACCCCCCACATGTCCTAGCAGTTACAGACCAATAGCCCTAACCAGCTGCATTGCGAAAACTTTTGAAAGCATCGTAAACATCAGACTAACCTTTTTTCTTGAATCCCGGCATCTTCTCGATATACATCAATGCGGCTTCAAAAAGGCATCATCAACAACCGATCACCTTGTCCGCCTCGAGAACACAATCCGGGAGGCGTTCAGCCACAGGCAGCACTGTGTCGGGGTCTTCTTCGACCTGGAGAAGGCCTACGACACCACGTGGAGGTTCGGTATCCTCCGCGACCTAGCAGATCTAGGTATCCGGGGCAGGATGCTGAGCTGCCTGAATGACTTCCTGACGAACCGTACATTTCAAGTCCGTTTAGGCACAGTATTTTCCACGACTTTTGCACAAGAAAACGGCGTGCCGCAGGGGTGTATTCTAAGCACAACTCTCTTTATAGTGAAAATGAACTCGTTATCTGCAATAATCCCAAAGTCCATAATGTACTCCGTCTACGTAGATGACCTGCAAGTAGCATGCACTTCCTCCAACATATCCACCTGTGAGAGACAACTACAACTGACACTAAATAAACTAGCTACCTGGGCAGACAGCAATGGATTTAAGTTCTCTCCTCAAAAGACAGTGGCCGTTGTGTTTTCATTGAGACGAGGCTTACAGAATTATCCCACGTTATACCTCAACCAAACCATACTACCAGTGAAACATGAACATAAATTTTTGGGTATCACATTCGACAAGAAACTTTCATTTCTTCCCCATATAAACAATCTGAAAAAGAAAGCAGCCCAATCACTTAACGTCCTAAAGGTGCTGTCGCGAAAACGGTGGGGGTCCGACCGAGCATGCCTTCTGCAAATCTACCGCTCCGTGGTGCGCTCAAAGTTAGATTACGGTTGTATAGTATATGGTTCAGCTAGGACATCCTATTTAAAACGACTAGACCCGATACACAATCTTGGATTACGGTTAGCAGTTGGCGCGTACAGAACATCCCCAATAACCAGCCTCTATGTAGAAACAGATGAACCTGCATTAAAGGACAGACGATACGACCTAACATGTGCATACATCCTGAAACTTCGTTCTCAACCAAAACATCTATGTCATTCAGTAGTCACGGAATGTCCCTCTAGGACAGTCTTCAACAACAAGCCCCGGCTGATTAAGCCGCTTCTCATGCGCTTCGAACAAATGTGCCAAGATTTAGACATTAGTGAATTGCCAAGTATTGCCCCAAGAAATAAACCACTCCCACCATGGTACACCCTCCCAGCAGTTTTCGACCTCACACTAACGCAGTTTCAAAAGACACGCACACCACATGAGCATATATCACAAGAATACCTTGCATTAAAAGAAAAATATAAAAATTGCATTGCATTTTTTACAGACGGGTCAAAAACTAAAGACTATGTTGGCAGTGCAATAGTACAAAATAACACAGAGAAAATAACACGACTACCCCAGTGTGCATCAGTTTTTACAGCCGAATGCTACGCTGTCTGTGTTGCCGTGGAGAAAATATTGGATAAGAACATCAAAAACAGCATCATCTACACAGATTCATTAAGCGTCATCAGTGCAATAAACTCCAAAAACGCTGTTCAGCCACTGATAGGAAACATTATACACAACATAGTAAATATCACAAGAAGAAAACATACTATCAAATTCTGCTGGGTACCCAGTCATGTTGGGATAAAGGGTAACGAACGAGCAGATATATGCGCAGCAAGTGCGAAAAATTTACAAATAAAGCAAATCAACATGCCACACAGAGACGGAATGAAGTTAGTACGTACGAAATTACGAGCTAAATGGCAGGCTGATTGGGAAAGCGAAGCAGAGAACAAGCTTCACTTCATAAAGCCCATATTAGGAGAATGGCAATCATGTGAACATCAGAAACGTTTCATTGAGGTAATTTTATGTCGTCTGCGCATAGGCCATACACACATAACACATAACTTCCTACTAACGAAAAAAGGCAAACCTGTATGTGAAATGTGTGGACATGAGCTAACAGTAAATCATATTTTAATCTCATGCTCACAACTCGAGGAGCACAGGAAAAAATATTTTACTGTATTTTACAAAGAACACATCCCATTTCATCCCGCATTGCTTTTAGGCCAAGAAGCACTTGTTGATTTTTCACTTGTTCACGGATTTTTAAAGGAAGCCAATGTTTTAAACCAAATCTGAGCATCATGACTGTAGCCACTTGATCGTCTAACCTTGCGGTTGGCGCATGATAGCCACAGTTGCTTATGCGCCATAAAAACTCCATATAACTAACTAACTAACATATGTTAATGAGAATTATGACTCCTATATAATTCTTGCGTACTCTAGCTTAGGTCGGACTATACTTTTAAATCTTGAAGCTTAAAATCAGGTTTTAAATGTTTCAGTTAACGCTTTAAGAAGCCAAGTTTTTGTTGAGCTGAACCACGTATCTGATCGATGTGTAGGCCCAATTTAAGGTTACTGTAATTGTGACGCCTAAGTACGTTAGTTTGTTGTACCTATGGATCGCAATGTTGTTAATACTATAGGTAAACAGTAGGGGAGATTTCTTACTAGGTATGGTCATTGCGAAAGATTGCATTTGGTTACTTTGCATATCCCATTTCATACACCAATCATATACGTTTTTCAAACATCGAATTATCAAGACTTGATCATCAATAGTTTTTACGTGGCAAAACAAGAGACTGTCGTATTCGTACAGCCGCACTTCCACATGACAGTCTATATCTTCAGCAATGATGTTGATGTATATTAAAAATAGTACAGGGCCTAAAAGAGAACCTTGTGGTACACCAGCTAATACATGAGAGGTGGATGACTGTTCTACGGACATTTCGATAAACTGTCTCCTGTCCAAAAAGTAAGCGCGAACCCAATTAATAATCTAGAGATCAATGACGCATACATTTTCTTAAGGAGTTTTTGTCAGATACTCCAGTGTGATAGCATCTTGTTCTTTGAGTGGATGGCTGCGGTACGAAAAGTTTCAAAAAGTGGACTTACTGCGACGTCGAAAACGATGTTGCTTGGGGTAGAACAGATTCTTATTTTTGAGAAAGTTCAATAAATGTTTAGCTATAACAGGTTCAAGTAGTTTATGCATATACATGGGTTGATAATTTTCTATGTCAACTTTTTACACGATTTGTGAACCTTCGCGAGCAGCCAGTTAATCGGAAAAGAATATTCTCGCAAAGATAAAGTAAAAATCTTCATGAAAAATTCATAAGCTGTCAGATCGGGACCTGACGACTTTTTTTCGGGTCAATCCTTAATAACAAAGTCAAAAATCCTTTTTTCGAGATAACAATGTTTTGCTCCTTATAACAATCAGAGTAGGCATTATACATGCTACCGTTGTACTATTATCAGGCCTTCGGACAAAGACAGCTGAAAGAGCTGTTAAACATGTTGGCAATTATGGACAGAGTAATGCAGATATTTTCATTCACCTCAAAACCGTTCAATTCAGACTTAGAGCCGGATAGGTATCACCAGAGCTGTCGAGGGGAACTTCGCAAATATGCTCGTAATGTGGCAGCAGTCTTCTAGCTTTCTGTAACTCTGTTTGCAGCTGCGTCCTAAGCGTAGCAATCTGAACCGAGGTTTGTGGCATTTTTTTGCCGTGCCGCCGCAGTTATCGTCCTACGTGGATTATATTACGCGTTATCCATGTACTGAGCCTTTCTACTCGTCGAAGTTTAGTGGGTAATTTGAGACATAAAGTCTCCAGCAACGGCTCTAAAATATGTCCATAAATTATCTACATGACTACTATTGGGGATACGGTTGAGCACACTCTAAATTGTCAACTGCTGCGGTATAGCCGGCTTGATAAAAATTATAAATAGGTACAGTTTTGTTGCATATTATGTTCTTGAACAAGAAAATATTCGCCAGAGAAGCTTTATGGCCACAAATTCCGTCCTTTGTAATTACTTCGTATTGGAGAGTACCGTCTGGCCGAAAAAATAAGTCCGGTATTTCGCTGCTCTTCTGCCTCTGCACTTAAGTTTCTTGAATAACCACCTAGATTAGACCGTGCTTAGCCATAATTTCTGACATGCAGTCGGCATCCAGTTTTTCTACAGTTCTTGGGATTCGAGACTCCCATACTACACTTGACAGGTTGAAGTCACTCAACAGTATAATTCTGTTACGTTTATTAGCAATATTCGCAATATAATCATCCACCCCTGGAAAACAAATTCTACAGAGCACAATACGCCAATTATCGATGTAATATTCTTAGGAAATAAATTGCACTACACTTTCATGGTCATCTATGAGACGAATATGTTTGCAGGTTAAAGTATTCCTAACTAGTAAGACCACGCCGCCACCTCTTGTTTTTCGGTCCCTCGAAATATTACAGTAGAGTGGAAAAACTTCATCGTCCTGTATGTCTTCGTGCAACCAGGTTTCGGTTACGGCAATTAGGTGTGGTTTGCGCAAAATTGACAAGAATTCGAGACTTTCAGGCTTATTACCAATACTGCGAGCATTAACATTTAGCAGTCTGAATTGATTATTGACTATTTGTCAATAATATTTATCGGATGAGTGGCTCAGCACGACTGGTGTTTTTAAATTCTGCCACCGTTTATTGCAGTGCGTCCCGGATAACATCTCAGCCTTTATCGTTCTTTCCTGATTTCTTTTCTGAAAGATTTCTGATGACTACACCGAGACGCTTATATTTGATCCCTTCAGCTTGTTTGAAAACAGCCACGTTTTTATTGTAACCGCGCAGTTTCATGATAACCATCGAACTCTGTCACTTTTTGGTCAGAGATATCTTGTACCACTTTTTTTTCAATACCGGCTCTGGTTTCATTTGCGTCTTATTTACACCAAAAACTATAATGTTCTGAGCAAAGTAGAGTTCTGGGCTAGTTGGTAATACATGATAAGTGGGAGGCTTAGCGCGGAACAAACAAGGACAAGAGAGGCACACAGGACGAGCGCTCGTCCTGTGTGCCTCTCTTGTCCTTGTTTGTTCCGCGCTAAGCCTCCCACTTATCATGTATAATGTTCTGGTGCCAGGTCCTTTCCTCAAGATCTGTCATTTATGTTTATCAACATAATTTATGATTTTAATGATGTCCTTCAATTGCTTAATAAAGTATTGGCCCTAAAATAAAAAATAAAAAGTTCTTAAGTTAACTCTTGAGGGCGAGTTGGTTGCGGCGGAACGGAGACATATATAGACACAGATTGACCAGTGTTTGACAGAAGGGTTGCCTTGATGAGTTTTGTTAGAATCTCACAAACTGGACTCGTTTAGATGTATTGGGAGTGAACGTGATTCCTGGCAGCTGCAGGTGTGGTGGATCTTCCTAGTTTGTGTCTATGCGGCGGAAGTTTTCGCTCCAGGTAGAACAAGAGGAAGATGATGTGTACAATATATAAAACAGCACTGAACAAGGATAGACGGGGGGGGGGGGGGGGGAAGCCTCAGGTCGAGCCAACGTTTCGACAAGTGGACTTGTCTTCGTCTTGTGGCTGCTGTGGCTGCCGTACTTGCACGATGTGAGTGACGGGCTTGGATGCTGCTAACATCTATGGCTTGAGTCAGTATCATCGTAGAAGTTCCTTGCCCGGATTTAAACAATGAGACTACTTGGACGCTGCTAACATTTATGGCTGGCTTGGGAACGAAAAGGCTTGCTAGTGTGATGTACGTGGGAGAGGAAGTTGTGACTGAGTGTGAAAGAGGAAATTTGGGTTCATGTCACAGTTGGTAGTATGTTGTGTTTCTCTCTACAATGTTTGTCTACGTAGCGCCACAGTTCTGGATTCTGATCAGTTAATTGTAGTTAATTATTTAATCACTGAGCTCTGTCACGTGCATAATGTCCACCTCACTGCACAATCTACCTGAACACAATCTACCGATGCATCTCTCCTAGTGTTAAAAAAATAACCATCTGTAAAGCATTGAAAAAACTCAAGGTATCCACCATTGATAACGCTGCGTTCTAGTTATATCTCGTGAAAGCTTACTTAGCATTGCAATGCACAAAAAAACAGTGCATATCTGTTCCATATCGACAATCTCCTCGAGCAGAAGAACAAATATAAGGCAGTGCAAAGAGACCGGGACAAGACAAGACGACAAGGATGGTGATGGATGGCTTGTCGTCTCGTCTTCTCCTGGTCTCTTTGCGCTGCCATATATTTGTTCAAGACAAGTACGAACAAGCCCAATTTAGCAGGTTAATCGAGCAGAAGGCTTCAAAAAGCCATCGAAGCAAAATCAATGTCAAGGATGGCGAAAGAAACAGAGGACATTCCCACCAAATATTTCCTTATCTGAACAGCAGCGCGCGTGTACAGTGCTCACAGATAATAGCGCGTCTGCCGAAACGCAAGGGGAAGCTAAATCGTGGGCTGCGGAACGCGCGAAAAATTTCCATAGGCACCGCTCCGGGTTGATGTCTTTTCGATTAGGAGTCCAACACAGACGTTCTTCACCACTTTAGTTATCGACTATTGATTACCTCAATGTCGTGGATTAAAACCTGCCAGCGGCAGAAGTAGAGGCGTAATGTGAAAATGCCGGTGTGCTATTTATTATAAGCGACATGGCGTGGTAAAGAGTCGCCGGATGTCAAAAGTGGTGCGGAATCCTCCATACATCGAGGCGTGCCTCATGACCCGCGTGTCCCTTGCGAACTAGAGAGTTCTAATACTTCGCACGTAAGCATACGCAGAACCCTTGCGTACGTTGGCGTGCTGCTTACTGCGCATGCACAGCACGATTCTTACGACTGCGTATACGCTGCTTGCGTACGCATACCTCTGCATGCGTTCGCTAAACCTTCGGCGTGTATGAGATACACGTCTGGCTATATGACCATATGCTAAGCAGCAAACACGTTCGTTTCTTTTTATTGCAGACGGTTTGGCGTTTAACTTATAATTCATTTGTTGCTCCACCATAGAATCACAAATTGTGCCTTGTGCGACGCACAAGTTCTTTTCTATGGATGCACTGCGGGAACACTCCAACTCCTTGCTGGTATACTTCGTCGCCAGAATCGCTAAAATCTCAAGTAGTAAGTACAAAGTTTCCCGTGGGCCTTACACCTATAGGCTAAAGCCGTGCTTAAGAACAAAAGGGGAGACACCGCCGCCGACTGGGGGTGAAAAGCACGCACATGAGAGTCGTGGAAGTAAAAAATTTCAAAGCCGTTTTATGTCTTCACGGGGCACCAATGAAGTCAGTTTTGCTACAGAGGAACCACAAAAATCCTACAACACACTGTGAAGATATGAAACGCTATTTCAAAGGTGTAATATCTTTATAACACTGCGAGACTTATAGGGATGCGAATTGGTAGGGCGACCCTTAGAAAACATGTAAACACAACTTATCGCAGTATATTTCTAATTAGTTCAGTGCCAGCGGAGGCTGCCAATCAATAAACGTTAGTGAGTGCTTTGAGTATGCTGCGTCATTCCAGGGGTACTCTATCACCTTACTAAGTGCAAAACATATTGTCTTTCACCCGCAAACACACACTGATCCACCGCACCTACAGCATTTCATCAGTCCCTATCAACGTAGCGCAGTCTTACAAATACCTTGGTGTACATAGTAACTTTCGTGGGTCCCTCAAATTGAATCAATTTTCCCCGACGCTTCGCGCTCGTTTGGCTACCTACGAAGTCATCTTAAATCTGCACCTCCTCAAATAAAACACTTAGCCTACAAAACTTCAGATATGGTTGCGTGAAAGAAGACAGGGTACAGGACGAGCGCTAACTACCAACTGTTTATTGGAAGGAAAAAGGGAACTTATTTAAACCCTCGGCCACTCAGGCGTTCATAGCTTAATCGCTCTCAACCCACCCGGTATAAGAATTCATCAATAGCCGGGTGGGTGGAGAGCGATTAGGCTATGAACGCCTGAGTGGCCGAGGGTTTAAATAAGTTCCCTTTTTCCTTCCATTAAACAGCTGGTAGTTTGCGCTAGTCCTGTACTTTGTCTTGTATGAGTGTCTTCTTTTGCTGAATCATAAGATGTCTCAAGTGCTGCACCAACTAGGCCGACAACATATCTTACTGAAGCGTACGAAACATTTGTACGCCCAAAGTTAGAGGCCAAATGGCATCGCCTTGAACTTAAAAGGCCGTCCAGTGTGATGAATGCGGTCTTCTCGCGATCTCTTTCGTCGACCTCAATTTGCCAATATCTGGCCTTCAGGTCCATCGATGAGAAGTACCTTGCATTGCAGAGCTGGTCGAGAGTGTCGTCGATGCGGAGAAGCGGGTAGACATCCTTCTTAGTTTTGCTATTCAAGTAATGCCGCCAAACCTTCAAAACTGTATTTATTGCTTTTTAGCAGCCGCCGTCAAGCGGCCTTATCACTCTGATTCCGGATCGCGTATCTGTTCTGTATTCTTTGTTTGTTAATGCTCGATGTCGCGAGACGCACCTTTATCAGTTTCGTTGTAGCGCAAGATGCACCGGGATCTTTCTCGAAGATTCCGGGCACTCGTGTGTCTTTCTACAATGTTCCAGCTTGTGCTGGTAGCAGTTTGCGACGTTATCTAGATTATTCTGAGCAGCCTTTAAATTGAGCGTTCTTAGTTCGACGATCGAGCACGTTTGTTGCTAGCGCCGCCACCGAGTTGCTTAGTTCTTTTACGGGCGCAAGTCAGCCCAATAAAGAATTTCTTCAGTGCAATCACCGACTCTTCATTGGTGTCATCGACCTTGTCACCACCACGTGACAATACCAAAAGGGCATTCACTCACTATTGCGGAAAAGGACCAGAAAACTAACCAGTAAGTATGTAGTGTAGTGAACTATGAGAAGATATCACGAAGACGGGAATGAGAACGACGAAGTGCCGCAGCGCTGATCGAGCTCGCTTGTGTGTGCCTAGACTGGATGTGTTCTCGTGTCGTCCGCCCAGCAGCATACAGAGGGATATTCCCTGTTAAACACAGTCAAACCCCCTTTCACTTGGTGGAGGTGAGGATTTCCTGCTGCTCTGGAGCTCCGCAGCCGCACACTCCCGACAACAGTCATGGCCGACGCTAGCACCTCTACTCCAACCGGCCCCTTGTCGCCCGTCTCCTGCGCTGGAGCTTTGCGCCAGCGGGGGTCCTCCTATCTTGAGCGGAACCGGCGAACACGACGTGGAAGACAGGCTGGCCTCGTATGAGCGGGTCAGTACACACAACCAATGGGACGATGGCCTAAAATTCAATATGTCATATTCTACTTAACGTACATTGCAAGTCTGTCATTCCGCAACGACTAGACCGATATGATATCGTGGTCTGCTTTCAAGACTCGTTTTGCCGATATCTTCGGCCGGCCTGCAGCGCACAAGCTTCGCGCTGAAAAACGCCTGCCCGGTCGTGCACAGCTTCCTGGCGAGAATTTTATAAGTTATATTGAAGATGTTGTAGACCTGTGCAAGCGCGTGGAAGCTTGAATGCCAGAACGCGCCAAGATTAGTCACATTTTGCAAGGGTTTGACGATGACACGTGCCAGATGCTTCTGGTCAGAAATCCAGTAACCGTTGTCGACGTTGTCTACTCATGACAAACTTTGATGGATTACGCAAGCGCCGTAAAATCACTCGTTCTTCGCTCTCACACCTGGAGCCTCTTGCAGCTTTAACACCCGACGCCGAACAGTCGTCATTGTTGCCACAAATAAAGCAATTTGTTCGAGAAGTTGCCCGTCAACTATCCTGCGTTCACCAACTTCCTGATTCTCCCTCTCCTTTGGTGCCAAAGTTGCAGCAAGTCATCCGCGAAAAAGTCGTAGAAGTACTTCCCACGCTTCCTGAAGCTCCTTCTATTGCCCTTTCGACGTACATCGGAGCACCAGTACAGTATAGTCAACCTTCTGTTCAAGCCCATTTGACCTACGCGGCAGTGGCTGCGCGGCCTCCGCCTGAGCCGTTACCACCCATGCAGCCTGACCTACGCCACGCACCGCTTCTTCAAACGGCTTCGCTTCATGTTCCCACTCCGCGCTATTACAACACTTGGCATACTTCGGACAATCGCCCAATTTGCTACCACTGTAGTTACCCTGGACATGTGGCCCGTCGGTGTCGTCGTCGCATGGCCGCTGCTTCGTTCTGCTCCCTCTTCGCCTGCGTCCGCAGACAGAACAGCGTCCGTATACGACCCATCATTCTCCTTCTCCATGTGGCCGGTCACTGTCACCAATGCGCCGGCTTTAACTCTTGTTTGCGCTGAAAAATAGTGCCTACTCTCGAAAAGAGGAAATAGTAGTTATTTTGTCTGTAATTTTAATACATCTTACATTTGCCATCAACTTCATAAAGAGCACCTTTTTTAGGGAAAAAGAATCGGATTCGGTGGGTTTGTATGCTTTTTATGTCGTTTTCGTTCGTGTCGCGTTTATCGCTGCCCCACAACCTTGCCAGCTGTGCTACTAGATGGCGCTGGCTGGGCCCTCCGCGTTGCGCATCTCTTTTTGAGAAAATGATTCTTCGGTGCGCATTTTTTCTGCAAAATCCGCCCTGCGAAGATGTCTAGGAATGTGAAGCAAGTTATTGCAAACGTGTATGCTCGGAATAGAGCCCATTTCCGCAGGAACCACTCGGCCACAAAACGAGCGGGTAATGATACGTCTCCTTTTTTTTTTCTTGCGGACTACTTGCGTAGCTTTCGCTGCGTTGCACCTGGTGTATGAAAAGGAGTATAAGCTCCGCTGTTCATGAGGCAAGGACTGCGTGCTCTGCGAGAAGCTGAAGGCCTCATTATTTGCCTACCAACGTTATAGTGATCTCTATCTATGGTCTCTCTGTATATGCGCTGGTCGATACTGGTGCTGCAGCTTCAGTGATTAATGAGCGACTCTGCCGTCGATTACAAAAAGTTACGTAGTGATTTCACGGTTTGTCGCTCCGCACTGCTAGTGAAGAGAGGATTGTACCTTTAGCAGAATTTACAGCACGTGTCGACATTGAAAGTCTTATGTACAGTGCAGTTCATAGTTTTGTCATCTTGTTCCCACGACGTGATCCTCCTATGGGATTTCATGGCCAAAAATAACCTTGTGATCGATTGCGCCCGAGCTGAAGTGGAATTTTCTGCACTCTGCGACGCACTGCCCGACGAAAACCGTTCAGCGTGTCCTCAAAAGCTCACCATCGCTGGAGCACCAGAGGCTTGTGCCCTTGTGCCTCTTTCGTGTCCTGGCGTGTTTTATTTACACCGTCTACATCCTTCATCCACCTCAAGCACCTGCCGCTTCCATCTGGTGTTCTCCATGTTCACGGTGGCTTCACGCAGCTACTCATCTACAATACGTCTTCGCGTCCGCTTACTCTCCTACGTGGTGAATCCCCCGGTTCTATTTCACCAGCCCACCTTCTTACCAATCTGGACGCCTCCGAGACCTATACCGTACTAACTACATCGATGCCCTGCAGTCCGATCCGACGCCTCATCCGTTGCCAAACGGCTTCTTCCGAACCGCCATCGATGACGCTCTTCCTTCCATCTCGCATATTGTTTAAGTCAGCTCGAAGACACGGGACGGAGCAGAATAAAGACACACAAACAATATGCATAACCAACTCGCCCAAACTGCCTTTCTACTGGACGCAGCCTGTGGCCCTTTTGCTGACTTTTCGATCCGATTTCAGCGTCGCTCACACATCTCTCTGCCGCAATTACACAGTCGCGCATGACATTCAGACCGGCTCTAAATTTACAGCGGCAGAGCGTCGCGTAATCAGTGAACAAGTTGAGGACATGCTACAAGTTGGTGTAGTCCGTCTGTCTCAAATCCCCTGGTCTTCACAATGGTGCTAGTAAAGAAAGATGGTTCCATTCGCTTTTGTATCAATTACCGGCGTCTCAACAAAATTACCCACAACGACAATTGCCCCCTTCCGCGTATAGACGACGCTCTTGATTGCCTCCAAGGTGCCGAGTACTTTTCATCTCTTGATTTACGTTCAGGTTACTGGCAAGTACCAATGGCCGCTTGTGACAGAGAGAAGACCGCATTTGTGACGCCGGATGGCCTCTGTGAACTTAATGTGATGCTTTTGGGTCTGTGCAACGCGGCTGCCACATTCGAAAGGATGATGGATAACATCTTGTGGATGTTCAAGTGGCACATCTGCTTCTACTACTTGGACGACATTGTTGTCTTTTCCACCGACTTGGCTACGCACCTAGAGCGCTTGCGGCAAGTTTTGGTTTGTCTTACTGACGTCGGCCTACAATTGAATCTCAAGAAGTGTCATTTCGATGCCCGGGAGTTGACTATCTTGGGGCACATCGTCTCTAAGGAAGGTGTTCGCCCTGATCCGGCCAAGCTGCGCGCAGTGGCGAAGTTTTCTAAACCGGTCTCACTCAAGCAACTTCGAAGCTTCAAAGGTGTGTGCTCATATTTTCGACGCTTCGTACAGAATTTAGCTTCTATTACCGTACCCCTGACGAAGCTACTCGGGGGAGACAGTGACTTAACTGCCTGGTCGGCCGAGTGCGACGAAGCGTTCAACGCATTGCGCCACCTTTTGACATCGCCACCAATTCTTTGCCACTACGACCCGACAGCACCCACCGAGGTCCATACTGATGCAAGTGGTGTTTGCCTTGGAGCAGTCTTGGCTCAACGTAAAAACGGCTTTCACGAACTCTAGCTAGTGAAGCTAGTTTAGCAGTGCTGTTAGAGGAACTAGAGGGTATGAAATGGGATATCATAGGGATTAGCGAGGTTAGGAGGCCAAATGAGGCATATACTGTACTGAAGGACGGGCATGTACTGTGTTATCGAGGTTTACCAGAGAGGCGACAACTAGGAGTAGGTTTCCTTGTCAATAAGTATATCGCGGGTAATATAGATGAATTCTATAGTATTAATCAGAGGGTGGCAGACATCGTAATTAGGCTCAATAAGCAATATAAACTGAAGATTGTACAGGCCTATGCACCTACATGTAGTTATGATGCCCAGGCAGTTGAAAGCTTCTATGAAGATGTAGAATAATGCGAAAAGTAAAGACGCAGTATACTGTACTAATGGGCGACTTCAATGCCAAGGTAGGGAAAAAGTAGGCAGGAGACCAGGCAGTAGTTGACTATGACGTTGGTTCTAGGAATAGCAGGGGAGAGTTACTAGTGGAGTTTGCTGAGCGCAATATCTTAAGAATGATGAATACCTTCTTCAGCAAACGGAAGAACCGGAAATGGACATGGAAAAGTCCTAACGGGGAGACTAAAAATGAAATTTACTTCATACTGTGTTGAACCTCCGCCATTATGCAAGATGTAGAGGTAATCGGGAAAGTGCGATGCAGTGACCACAGGATGGGGAGGTCCAGAATTAGCCTAAATCTGAAGAAGGAACGCAACAGATCAATAAGAAAAAAGCCCATCAACGAATTAGCGGTGAGGGGGAGGGCAGAAGAATTCAGGATCTCGCTGCAGAATAGATATTCAGCTCTAAACGAGGATGGCAACATTACCCTAGAAGCAATGAACAATAATTTCAGAGATATCATTACTGAGTGCATTGTGGAAGTAGGCGGTAGGATAGTTAGAGAGGATACCGGTAAGCTGTCTGAGACGAGAGATTTGATTAAGAAACGCCAGAGTATGAAAGCTTCCAATCCAACAGACCAGATTGAATTGGCCAAGATATCAAAGCTAATCAATAAGCGCAAGGTGGCCGATATAAGGAAGTATAACATGGATACAATTGAGCGTGCTGTAAAGAACGGGGGAAGCCTTAAAGCGGTACAGAAGAAATTAAGTATAGGCAAAAACCAGATGTATGCGATAAGGGACAATGCGGGCAACGTCATCACGAATATGGACAAGATAGTCAAGTAGCCGAGCAGTTCTATACAGATCTCTACAGTAGCCAAAGAAGTCAGGACCGTAACGAGATTGGCGGTAGAGAAAAACTGTCAGATGTTCCACCAGTGACGAAGGACGAGGTCAAGAAAGCATTAGAAACTATGAAAAGGGGGAAATCAGCTGGAGAGGATCAGATAACTACAGATTTCCTGAAGGACGGGGGGGATATCGTGTTAGAAAAACTGGCCACCCTGTATACGCAGTGCCTGGTGTCATCGACGGTACCGGAACCATGGAAGAATACTAACATTATCCTCATTCATAAGAAAGGGGACTCTAAGCACCTTACGAATTAGACCAATCAGCTTACTGTCTGTTACGTATAAGGTATTTACTAAGGTAATCGCTAATAGAATCAGGTCAACTTTAGACTGCAATCAAGCAGAGGATCAAGCAGGTTTTCGAAAACGGTACTCTACTATCGATCATATCCATACCATCAATCAGGTGATAGAAAAATGCTCGGAATATAACCAGCCCTTATATATAGCATTCATTGATTACGAAAAAGCATTTGACTCAATTGAGACCTGGGCGGTGATGCAGGCATTGCGAAATCAGTGGATAGACGAGCCGTACGTGAAAGTGCTGGAGGATATATATAGTGACTGCACAGCAACCATAGTTCTGCATAAAGAAAGAAACAAAATTCCCATAAAGAAAGGTGTTAGGCAAGGAGACACAATCTCCCCAGTACTATTCACAGCTTACTTAGAGGAAGTATTCAGAGACTTGGAATAGGAGCAGTTAGGGATAAGGGTAGATGGAGAATACCTCAGTAATCTGCGATTTGCTGATGACATTGTCTTGCTAAGCAACTCGGGGGATGAACTGCAAATAATGATTGATGTCCTAGACAGTAAAAGTAGAAAGGTAGGCTTGAAAATCAATATGCAGAAGACTAAGGTAATGTTAAACAGCCTCGGGAAGGAGCAGCAGTTTATATTAGGTAGCGATGTACAGAAAGTAGTAGGCAAATATGTCTACTTAGGACAGGTAGTAACCGCAGATTCGGACCATGAAAAGGAAATAACAAGAAGAATAAGATTGGGATGGAGCGCACTTGGCAAGCACTCACAGATTATGACTAGCAGCTTACCGGTATCGCTAAAAAGGAAAGTATATAACAGTCGCATCTTACCTGTACTCACCTATGGGGCTTAAACGTGGAGGCTAATCAAGAGAGTTCTACTTAAGTTGATTACAACCCAGAGGGCTATGGAACGAAAAATGGCAGGGGTAATATTAAGAGATAGGAAGCGTGTAGAGTGGGTCAGAGAAATAACTCAAGCTACCGACATTCTAGTGGAAATTAAGAAGAAATGGGCATGGGCAGGACATGTAGTGCGAAGAGAGGATAACCGATGGTCGCTTAGCGTAAGAAACTGGATTCCAAGGGAAGGAAAGCGTAGCAGGGGGCGGCAGAAAGTTAGGTGGGTGGATGAGATTAAGAAGTTTGCAGGGGTCAAGTGGATGCAGCTAGCACAGAACCGGGTTAAGTTGAGAAATATGGGAGAGGCATTCGCCCTGCAATGGGTATAGCCAGGCGGATGATGATGATGATGATGATGATGAATTGTGTGGGCAATAACGAAATTCCGACCCTACCTGTACGGTCGCCAGTTTGACGTCGTCACGGACCACCACAAGTTATGTTGGCTGTCCTCTTTTAAGGACCCGTCCGGCCGCCCCGCACGATGGGCTGTCCGCCTTCAGGAATTTGACATCCGCGTTATATATCGCTCAGGCCGTAAACACATGGGCGCCGACGCTCTGTCTCGTTCTCCCCTATCCAGCGACGCTGTTTGCTTCTTGGCGGCTGATCCCGTCCTCTCATCTTTAACCATCGTTGATATCCCTGCGGAGCAGCGCAAAAATCCGTCGCTGTCCACTTGTCTCGGACTTTACGCCGTCAACCACCATACTTTGCCGTATAAGATTGCCTTCTCTACCGCCGCAACTATATGCCTGATGGTCGACGGTGGCTTCTCGTCATTCCCCGTCATTTACGATATGAAATTTGCGCCTCTATCTACGCCGACCCTCAATGTGCCCATCCTGGTGTGGTCAATTCGTTTCAAAGAATTTCTCAACGCTTCTATTGGCGCGGCATGTATGGTTATATTTGCAAATAGGTCCGCTCCTGAATCGCCTGTCGGAAGGCAGGACGGAGAGGTAAAGAACAATAAACGACATGTAAAAACACATTAGGCTAATAACTGTAATAATTCCATGGAAAAGAAACGACTCTAGACACATATAGAAATTGGAAAACTCGGATTAAGAAGGAAGTCTTCTATGACAACTCAAGAGGCAGTGGCCTTCTTTGTGAATCTGAATCAGTATGTCTTAGAACCCGGAGCTACTGAAGGAAGTGTAATGAAGAGGATGAAACTTGTGCTATGTGTCGTAGATACCCAGAAACAATTGATCATCTTATACTGGAGTGTGGCAGTGTCCATCAAGATGTTGACGCGGACCCAGTCACTGTGGCCGAGGCCCTGGAGTTTAAATGTAGGAAACGAAGCGACAGCTAATCGGTGGTAGAGATAAGCTTTGGAAGATTGGTGGACAAATAGCAGGGAGGGGACGAATCGAACCTAAATTGAAATTGAAGCTTGGGTATTTAAAGATAACCCGTGACTAAAAGGAAAGTCGCTAATGTTGACTGATTATCAAGTTAAAGAGCATAAAGAACGGTTGAGCACAGTGATGACTATCAGCGCCCCGTTTCAAAGGGGATGCTCCTAACGTCCATCTATCTATCCCATCCGCTTGCCGCGTTAGCTTTCAGACTCCTGCGCACGTATGCGCTTTCCCCCTGCTGTCTTTCTGTGTCATGTACACGGCCATGCCGTAGCGTTTTGAAAAGTACGTGGGCTATGCGTACGTAGTTCTTAATACGCTGTGCTAAAACTATCTAAAAATGACAGCGTCAGGGGGAGTTGCGAATTGGTGCAGTATTTGGTTATTGTCCCTCAAACCTACTAAATGCAAATAATGTCGTTTTCTCGCCATCACAATCCCTATCGCTTTTATTATTCAGTTTCTAATACATAGGTGGAGCTAACAAAATCACATGTTGTTTTTTGCCTCTGATAGAGTTCTGATGTAGCGCGAAGATTGCCGCGGCTGCCGGTTGTCGTCGCACAATCCCACTTGTGGCTTCGGCGCTTCCGTATGTGTATGTTGTCTTATCTATACGGAATAAAGATTGTTGTTAATTTTATTATTATATAAATACCTAGCACTCACCGACCCTTTCAATCTATCATGGCGCGATCATATTAGCAGCATCATTGCAGCATCAAACAAAACACTAGGTTTCCTTAACCACTATATCCGCCTTGCTCCACCTCAGGTAAAATTGCTTCCTCATACTCTTATGACACCAGTGTTTCGGCACTGAAAGCAAAATCCGGATTGCCGCTACTTTCTTTTCGTCGCCGCATTGCAAGCCTTGCTCTTTTTCACAAGTTTTTTTTATTCACCTTTGGACCAAGCACCATACATCAAAACCGCAGCGTGCATATCTCACTGCACAAGTCACCCACTTGAAGTTGCGCGCCCAAAATCAGACACTACAACCTTTCCTTCTTCGCACTTGTTTTTTGAGCACCTGCATACTGGAACGACTTTCCTAAGACATCGTAGACATCGCATCGTCATCTGCTTTTCAAAAACGTGTAATCGGTCACCTGAAGTGTTACATAACCATCGCTGTTTCATTTTAGTGTTTCAAGTGTATTCCCACCGCTTATGTATAAAAACTGAACTGAATGTTGATCATGAAAGCAGTCAAAAAGGCAAGGAATGAAAAATAAGATACATATGATGCGCTTACGTTAGAATGATTTCATTTCGTGCTAGAAGCGGAATTTTTTTGCACTCAATTATGTTTGAAATAAAAGCAGGAATGACCATTCATGATGAAAACAAATCGCAAAAGCACTACGGCGTGAAGACGACGCAAACAGGTCTTTCCGTCCTCAGGCTTCTTTTGCACTTGGTTTTTATAATAATCATCGTCATCATCATCCGTCTGATTATGCCCACTGCAGGCCGAAGGCCTCTCCCATATTTCTCCAATTTTTGACAATTTGACGTCATTATAATATGTTATGAATTGTATTTTATTTTATGCCCTCCCTGTATCGATCCTCAAGCGAGGGTTAACAGTATCAATAAAAAAATTGCGCTCCATCCCAATCCCATTCTTCTTGATATTTCCTTTTCATGGTCCGGATCTGCGGTTACTACCTGTCTTAAGTAGACATATCCGCCAGCTATTTGCAGTACTTCGCTACCTAATGTAAACTGCATGAAGGTACACCAACTCACCCAACTTTCCGCTCTAATGCATTGTCATTCCTCCCTCTGTTGAAGCTTTGTAAGCATGAGCAGGTGAATACTAAGAGTACAAATTTCCACTCCTAGCATTGCACAAAGTTGGTTTAAAGTGATGTATCATTCTTCTGCCTTTGGTGGGTGGATGGATGGATGGATGGATGGATGGATGGATGGATGGATGGATGGATGGAATATAGGAGCGTCCCCTTTAAAACGGGGTGGTAGCAGTAGCTATCATGCTCGTTTTTCTCCCTATATCTTAATTATTGATTTAGAATGGTTAACTAAAGCATCATTCTATTTATTAAATTTTTGTTCCTACAATACTAACATTATGTCACTTCTCTGCTTTTAAGCAACCAATCTTCCAGTCGTTTTTTGCTAGTTTCCACCGCCGGTTTATTCACCCAGCCACTGTTATCTCTAAACACCAGAGCTTCAGGGACAGTGATTGCGCCTGCATCAACTTCCGGATGGATACCATTACATTCGAGTATAATATGGTCAATTGTTTCACTGGAGTTTCCACACACAGCACATGCATCATCTCCATTGTTAAATTTCTTTTTGTAGCTGCGTGTTCTAAGGCACCCTGATCTAGCTTCAAAAAGTAGGGCACTGCCTCTTGAGTTATCAGAGAAATCTTCCTTCCTGATCTGCATTTTCCACCTTCGGTATAATTCCACACTCTGTTTCTTTTCCATCGAAGTTTTCACCTGTTGCTTAATGCTCTTTATTTCTAGGTCCTTGTGACTAGCATACTTACTAGTTAGTTTCCTAGTTCTTTTCCTCCATTGTGAGTCAACGCTTTTTAAGTACAGGCATTTAAATATTTAACTCGCCATCTGTTACTGTCCAATTTCTTCAGGCATTCCTCATATAATATTTTACTCTGAGCTTCTCGTACTTCGAAAGATGCCCAGCCCATATCTCCCTGTACCGCCTCATTTGTGGACTTGCCGTGGGCACCTAGGGCTAATCGTCCAACGGCTGCCTGATTTATGTATAATGTTGACTGTACTTCTAATTTTAGGCACAAAACCGCATATCCGAAAGTAAGTCCGGGCACCATAATTCCTTTCCAAATACCCCTCAAAACCTCATACCTGTTGTATCCCCACAAGGCCCTATGCTTCATTATCCCGCCATTTCTTCGCCCTTTGGCCTTAAGTGATTTCTCATGCTTTCCAATGTATGCCAATCCTTCGTTTACCCATACCCCCAGATATTTATATTCTGCTTCTCTGGGTATTTCATGGCCTTGTGTTTTAAGACCCTGTTTATTTGAGCCGTTGAAAATCATCAGATCCGACTTAACTGCACTAAAACTGAAGCCTAGAGCGTCCCTTCGTCTCCGCAATACTTAACTAGAGTTTGAAGGAAAGAAGCCAACAGTCGGCGAGGCCAAGGAAAGCGTTGGGAATGGTACTTTATGTCTTTTTTTAATGTTTACTTGGATAAACACAGAAATTAGTAATGTAATCTGTTAGGGGAAAGATAATTAAACACAAAGTAGAAGAAAAAACTAACTAGAGTTTGCAATTCTTCCAGACTCTCAGCTAGCAGCACAATATCGTCAGCATACATGAAACCGGGGATGCGGTGCTCTACCGCCTTTCCACCTAATCTATATGACAGGTTAAAACCTAGGTTACTGTCTTGTATCCTCCGTTCCAGGTTTATCATATAAAGCGTGAGCAGCAGCGGTGATAGAGGACAGCCTTGTCTTAATCCTTCGTATACTTTGACATCTTCTGTACTTCCTATTCCTTCCCATGCAATTTCTACTTTGTTGTCCCGGTATATTTCCTGTAGGAACTCTATTATCTCATAACCGATACCTTCTTGTTTTATAATGTTCCACCTGAGCTCCCTGTTTACGTTGTCGTACGCCCCGTTTATGTTCAGGAAGGCCAAATACAAAGGTCGATTTTCCACTCTAGATATTTCGATGCATTGGGTAAGCACGAACAGTCTATCATCTAAGCGCCTACCGTTTCTAGAACCGTTCTGAAGTTCTCCGAGTATCTTGTTACTTTCTATCCATGCTCGCACCTTTATTTCACCGCCTGCATGGCCAACCTGTACATAACAGATGTTATGGTAATAGGCCTGTAGGATTTTATGAGCATCCTTTCTCCTTTCCATTTATAAATCAAATTCATTTTACTCTGCTGACAGCTGTCTGAAATTTGCTTATTCGATGACTGCTTCCAGAGCTTTTAACGTTTCCTTACTTTTTGGACCAAGTTCATTAATCAGCTTGACCGTGATTCCATCTATTCCTGTAGATGTGTTTTTAGGAATATTTTTTTCTGCCTTTTTCCAGCTTAGATTCGTCAGTTCTAAGCTGCATTGTATCCTGCTACCTTGTATTGCTTCCTGATTTGCAGAGATTATCATATCGTCGCTCTTAAATGACTCGGCTATTACTGATGTAATGTAGTTAACTGTGCTGTCTCTCTTTAAACAATTGCCATTGTTATCTTGAATCCGATCCTGCTTTCTTTGATTCTTTTTCCCTAGCCAGCTTATATGGCTCCAGAATTTTCTTGCGCCGCCTCTAGGGGCATCGTGTATGTCAGCCAATGTTATCTTACCGGCGCCGCCATCTCTGGAGACTGGCACGCGCTCGTCTTCTTTCCTCCGGGTGCTTGCCCGCCAGTCGGTTTCGTGCCTTTTTTTTTGTGCTTTTGCTTAACCAGTTCCATTGGCTTCTGCGACATTTTTGGTGGAGCTTCCTGGTAGATCTCATGTACTGAGAGCCTCTGGCTGCCCCCTACTCCGATCTACATACCATGGACACGACACGTGCACAAAGCGAGCTGCCGCTTGACAGGCATAGCTCCCGAGTGTGGTCCTCTTGTTTCCCCACCGCGAGCCGCGATGACTACAGCGGCAAGCCAGACCATTCAGTGAGTGGCCAGCCGCAGCTCTTCCATGATCCGCGTATGCCCACGCCGTTTCATGGTGATAAGTTTGAAGACGTTGAGGACTAGTTGACCAGCTACGACCGGGTCGCTTTGCCGAAGAGATGGCCGAACTCGCTCTACAGTCTCGAGCACAGCGGCCTAATGAAAGCGTCGCCATGTTTAGAGAAGAAATGACTCGCCATTTGAACCGGGCGGACCCGTCCAGCAAAGAAGATGCGCCACTTTATGCGAGGCGTCAAGGAGCAGCTGTTCGTTGGCCTTGTGCGTGACCCTCCACGTACTGTGGCTGAGTTTACGAAAGAAGCAACAAGCATCGAGCGTGCCTTGAATCAGCGATTCGTGCATTTTGATCGTCTGCGTACATCGCTGCTGTAGACTTCCGCTTGCCAATGACAAGAAACGACAGCGAAGCCCTTAGTGAACTTATTCGAAGCATCGTGCGCGAAAAGCTGCGAAAGCTTGCCTCTCTCGAACAGCATCCACGGGTTGGGGGCACCTCGGATGCACATCATGACGTACAGCGACGTGATTCTTATTCCCTAGCCAGCTTATATGGTTCCAGAATTTTCTTACTCCGCCACTAGAGGCATCGTGTATGTCAGCCATCCAGCGATCGGTGGACTGCCTTATTTTACTCTGGAAGAGGGCCTGCACCTGAAGTTTCTTCAGTCGATATGATTACCATTTTTGGTCGATTTCCTCCTGAGATACCTGTGCTTTCTTTGCCATTCGGTGTTTCCTTGAAGCAGCCCGTCGCTGTTGAATAGCTTCCCTCTTTTCCTTATTCCACCAGCTCCGTGGCTTCCTCTATCCATTCCAGCGGTTTGCTACTTAAACCTCCTGAATTTTCCTCCTTATGAGTAGTTCTACCCGTTCATAATCCCAGTCTTCCATGGGGCTTTTCTCTATTGCTTCCTCTATATCTGCTGCTATCTGCGCTATTTGATCGTCGTTTAATTTTGCGTTTACGTTTTGTCTAAGTTCCATTTCTCTTTTCATCAAGGGCCCCATCTGCAGACTAATAAGTTTATGATCACTTCCCAGACTACACTCCCCTTCTTCGTCTATTTCCATTTTTCTGACCTTGCTCTAAATTTCATGCGACGTTAGACAATAGTGAATGGTCGTCTGCCTGTTGCGGAATTCCCACGTGAATTGGCCTTCACATTTTGTTTCTCTATTTACTATAACTAGATCGTGTCGCTCACAGAAATCTAGCATTAGCTTCCCGTTACAATACGTGTATCCATCCAGATCGTCGATGTGGCCGTTCATGTCCCCCAGTAGAATATTGGCCCCTTTCCAAACTGGCTTATATCGTCACTGAGACATTCAACAAGATTCTTGTTTTCTTGCCTGCATTGATGTCCTGTTCCTAAATAAACTACCCCTAGCCATGTCCTTAAGCCGGTAATTGTTCCTGAAACCCAGATATGTTCTTTACAAGATGATTTAATTATTTGCCAATTTGTTCCCTGGTGTATCAACATACCTACCCCTCCACCTTTTTTTTCCGTTCTCGTTCTGTTGCACCCTTCCCAGACATAGCCTTCTATAAACGGCGGATCTTCTAGATCCCTGAGATGAGTCTCGCAAAGAGCGTACACATCTATTTTGTCATTTTTCAACTGCTGTTCTATCTCTAGCCATTTCGCTCTTTTTCTACCTCCTTGCATGTTTAAGTAGCTCATCCTAGTGTTAAATTTCTTTTTGTACTTTTCTTTCTAGGCCTACTCTTTGACATTTTTGGGGGCTCAGCCTCCATTATTACACTTTCTTTTGCTTCACTTCTAACTACCTCTGTGCACGGAGTCCTCGCGGACCCCATAAAAAAGCTACAGCCCTTCCTGCCAGGTGCCAGCCGATCTCTGCTTCCACCCTTCTGTTAAAATGAATGCCATCTCGCTGAAAAGCCCTACCAAAACCTGCTTTATGTACCTCCCTGTTTACCTCAACCACTTCGAAACGCTTCTCCAGGCTTAACTTTCTTATGTCCTGATTAACTGTCACCACGTCCTTTTCCAGCTTTCCGTTCAATCCTAGCACCTCTGGTACTGTGCATACAACTATCTGCGTCTGCTGTGCTATCTCCCTGATCTCGTCAACTCCCTTAGCTAAACTTTCCACCACTCCTGCAGCGTCACCATTTAGGACATTGTTTAGCCCCGCGGCTACTATTACCATACTGCGCTCTGCGGAATGTTAGAATCAACGGCGATAAGCACCTGGGTCTTCTCTCTCCCTCTCGCAACTGTTGGCTCCTGCTTTCGATTATCTGTGTCCTTATCTCTGGGATTTTCATTCTTTCTTTCTTCTTCCTTTTTTTCCGGCTTCTTAGCTGCTTCTAAATAACTCTGACGGTTCGGATCCGTCTGACCTACTTTGCTTATGCCTTCCATGCCAGTGTTGGCCCCAGCCACGTGGCCCGCATTGGAATGTTCGTCCTCGTTGGTTTCAAGGATAAAGTCTGCCCCTTTTTTTTTTCCAATTTGAGGAAGCTGTCCAAGCAGTTTCTGATTTTCCGCTCTTGACAAGCGTACTTCATTTTCTAAATCATCCACACGAGACACTAAACTGCCCCTTTCTTGATCAAATCTATCTAGACGCGCACTCAGTACGCAACACCGACACAAAAAGTCGCTGCCTCCCGCTTCACCTACAGAATCAAAACGCGTTTCCTTGAGATTAACCTGCGCCTCACACTGAGTACACTTTACCTTCTTTTCATTGCACATCTTAAGCGCTCGTCGACTGAACTATATCTATTACGAATTCTCAGATTATAGAAATTGCCAAAAGAAGACTCAAGAAACGAGTGGCATCATTTTGTAAAAATACACAGCGCCACAAACTTAGGACAAGCGAGTAGACGGGAATAGCGCTGTTCCCGTCTACTCGCTTCTACCCCCTGTTCAAAGAAACTACAGTGTTGTACAAACACAGAGAGAAATTAACACGAGAATTAAAAGAGGCCTATCTCATTCACAAGGATTCTGACACATGCGTAAGCACCCCATCTGTTATCATTCATCCCCGAGAAATCTCATATCTTGACGAAACTGGTTAAAGTAAAATGTTGTTTTATCTGCGAACATGCGCACTTGAGTGTCAGAGCATTTTTGTATATATTCGTGTTCTTTCAATAAATCATGCAGTTGATAGTCAGCGCTGTTCCCGTCTACTCGCTTGTCCTAAGTTTGTTGCGCTGTGTATTTTTACAAAATGATGCACCAACTAGCTCAACTCACAGTTCTTTTGAAACGACTAGCAAACACACGTTAAAAACCAATTCTGCGAATGCCAATAGCCTTGAAAAAAAGTATTTATCTAAACAAGATAGTTAAAGAATGAACACCAAGAAAACCTAGCTGCCGGCACGAAAAACCAGGCCGCTAGGACCAAGAGCTAAAATCTATTCTTTAGGCTGCACCTAACCAAACTAGCTGAAAACGAAGTAAAGTTAATAAAAGAAAGGACTCATCTGTTTGAGGCTTCGGAAGCTCCCGCTGTCGCCAGTTCGTTCGTTTCTGGTAGCCACGTGCAATCGGAGGAGCGATGGAACACGCGTCCGCACCACACGGCTATCAACTGTCAACTCCTGTTCCTGTGATCCTGTTGTCCTGTTCAGTGGTCCTGTTATTATTCAGCGCTTTCACGTCCAATTTCCGGGCAGATTCATCATGGCAAATTTCCGGCATAATTTTCGTTTACCTTTTATTTCACTTCCTTAAACTGACTGGACCCCGAACTATCGAATGCTACTCCTCAATGAAATTTTGTCTTCATAATGTTTAATGCAGCAAGAGCGCCACGATCGATGGCGAAATTTTTGAGGCGTCTGCGCATATGTGGACCATTGGGGCGATAATGAAACACCGGAAGAATGCATGAAAGTCTTGTTTTAGTGATACACCGGCTATATTGAAACGCTGGATGGAGGAGCTTGTTGATCAAGAGACCGATGACAGTGAGAGGATTCTATAAATGATAGGAGCTCAGTGAAATTGTGGTAGTGGTCCAGTAACTCCACTCCGTTGCAGAACTCTACAACCACGGCCGAGTGTAGGAGTAGCCTATCGAGTAGACAGCCGTTGGTGATAGAGGAAGATCCAGTTTGCCGTGACTGTCGATGCACCACTGAAGGCCCTGATGAGGAAATGGGCACACCTCTAACAGAACTCTTGCCTGCAGTTTCGCGGTATGCACTGCGATTCCTGAATTGTTTTATTTTTCTTTTTTTCCATTGCACAAACTTCCTCACACAATCGTGCTTGATGAATTCTGTGATTTATCATCTGTGAATTAAATTTAATACAGTTCAGTTTAACTAGCACATAACTCCATTAGTAAAGAAACTTTGCTCGTGACGGCGCACTTCGCGCTTTGATGTACTCGAGGAAGTTAGATAATTTAATTCTAAGCCGGCCGTCATCTGGTTTCGCAGATGCGTTTGCCTTTACTTCCATATGGAGATTTGAAGCTCATGCCACATACCCAATGTCTTCATAAATGACAAAGTTGGTCTAAAGTGCCTCAATTCGCAAGCTTTGTCGTAGGACTGAGCGCGGTCCCGAAGGAAATCTGCTGATTTCGACAGGCGAAAATAATAATGTTCCATGGCATACCTTCGTTTTATTTTAAGGCTGTTTGTACATAACACCAACTTTATAGTCACGCTGAATTGGCCAACGGGTACTCGCCGAGCGTAATTAAAAAAAAATACGCCTCCGATTATCTTTACATAAACAAACATCTCACTGTCCAGAAGGCTCTTGCGAGGTGATAAGCATTAAAGGAGAGAAACAGCCAGTCACCTTTGACTACCGGGAAATGGAACATGAGGGAGTCAACGAACATGTCGCGGAACATCGATGTGGTGATCTGCGGTCAGCGGCTACAAAACGAATCTCGCCTGTACCACAGCCTGCAAACCTAATATATAGTGTAAAAAAGCAACTCAGCGGAATAATTTAAGGTGGGAAATACCCTTCACTACAACGCAGAGGAGCCTCATCATCATCATCAGCCTGATTATACCCACTGCAGGGCGAAGGCCTCTCCCATATCTCTCCACTTAACCCGGTTCTGTGCTAGCTGCATCCACTTGACCCCTGCGAACTTCTTAATCTCATCCGCCCACCTAACTTTCTGCCGCCCCCTGCTACGCTTTCCTTCCCTTGGAATCCAGTTTGTTACCCTCAGCGACCATCGGTTATCCTCTCTTCGCACTACATGTCCTGCCCATGTCCATTTCTTCTTCTTAATTTCCACTAGAATGTCGTTAACTTGAGTTATTTCTCTGACCCACTCTGCACGCTTTCTATCTCTTAATGTTACCCCTACCATTTTTCGTTCCATAGCCCTCTGGGTTGTCCTCAACTTAAGTAGAACTCTCTTGGTTAGCCTCCACGTTTCAGCCCCATAGGTGAGTACAGGCAAGATGCAACTGTTGTATACTTTCCTCTTGAGCGATACCGGTAAGCTGCTAGTCATAATCTGCGAGTGCTTGCCAAATGCGGTCCATCCCAATCTTATTCTTCTTGTTATTTCCTTTTCATGGTCCGGATCTGCGGTTACTACCTGTCCTAAGTAGATATATTCGCCTACTACTTCCAGTATTTCGCTACCTAATGTAAACTCCTGTTCCTTCCCGAGGCTGTTGAACATTACCTTAGTCTTCTGCATATTGATTTTCAAGCCTACCCTTCTACTTTTCCTGTCTAGGTCATCAATCATTATTTGCAGTTCATCTCCCGAGTTGCTTAGCAAGGCAATGTCATCAGCAAATCGCAGATTACTGAGGTATTCTCCATCTACCCTTATCCCTAACTGCTCCCATTCCAAGTCTCTGAATACTTCCTCTAAACAAGCTGTGAATAGTACTGGGGAGGAGCCTACATGGTGGCTACTATGGCGGAACCTTTTTCTTACACTTTGTAAACCAGCCGGAATATCCTATTTACCTGGATATAATAAATTGTTTTCGGCCCGATCCACATTTGGCCTCAGATCTTTCCTCTCCAGTGGTTCCTCGCTCTCTCCTACATCTTTAGCGGCGTTTTCGGTAAGCTTTCTTCGCAGAATGTTTTTCATAGATCACACTTTCTCAGTGCTGGCTGTTCACATGTTCTTTCTCGAAGCTCATTAACTGTCCTAAGACATATTTCGCAGTCTTGTCAGCATTTTCTGCAGCCTTGGTCATGTTTGGCCAGGGTCAGCGTGCACAGCTGGTTAATCTTGATAACTCCTCAGTTACTCACATCGCCGAAATGTCCTTGGCATTGAAATTGAAAACGATGAGATATTTTGTAATATCAACAAATAATGTTATATCTCATGACGTTTCGCATTCGTGTTTTATACACTCTTTAATCATGCATCAATCAACACCATATGCATTAGTCAGAGTCTACAGCTACATCCAGCTCAATTTGGAACATTCGCTTTCGCCGTTTTCAGTTCTCGGATCTGAATGTATAAATTTTTCCTTTACAGTCGTTCCTCTCGATGTACCCTCTAACCAATCAGTGGTACCTGGGGGCGTCAGACTGGGCTCGAGAAGATTTTCTCTGGTTCTTTAAAGTCACCTCCGCGCCAATATGTTACGTAGCCACTCCTCCCGAAAGTCCTCGTTGGGCGGTATTTCATGCTAACAAACTTGCTGGCTTCTTACAGCATTGCATTCACCACGCGGCAGGCAAGATTTTAGGCATTACTAGAACCCCTAGGAGCCAGATTTGGCAAACACGGAGCCTAAATGTTTGTGGTGTCCGTATGGGCATGACTCTTGAGGTTATTTGTTGTGGGGGTAGTAGGGAATATAAAAAAATTCGGTGAGGGGGGCGCACAGTCCTATAGCGTCTCCTATAATCCGGGACTATCGCTACGGGGCTGTGCAGAGGGGGGCAGGTGAAAGACGAGTAGATGAGGGTTGGTGGAGAGGGAGTAGTGGGCGTTAGGCATATAGAGACGGAGATGGCGTGAAGCCGCTCGGACGCACCTGCCCCGTTTAGAGGCGGGGGCGAAGGTGGGTCGTTTCCGGGAAGACTAACAGCAACCTGAAGGCGGCAGTTTGTTTAGCTCGCGCACAGTTCGGAAAGAGCACGTCACCAAAGGATGCGGAAGGAAGTCCCAGCCAAATTTTAAGGCGGCTCGAGGCTGGTCGAGGGCAGAGCACGTTGAGTATTCGAGATGGGCACCACAAATAGTACACGCAGATCTGATTGCACTACGGAGGCGGATCGCACAGAACCAATGCGTAGCCGAAGAAGAAAAAGTCACTGCGCTCAAACTCACGTGCGTCGAGGAGACATGCGCTGTTTGGCGGCCGTATGTCTGGCCGGGTGCGGACTGCGAGCGCAGTGAGCGATGATAAGTCTCGCTGAGTCGTAGTGTGAAGCTGAATGGCGAGAGGGGGACGGAGAGCTGGTGCGCCTGCTTAGCTAGCTGGTCGGCGGTCTCGTTGCCGTGAACGACAACATGTGACGGGAACAATTGAAAAGAAACTTGCGAGCCGTATAGCTCCAACTCATCGATGACGAGTGGAAGGTTAGAGCCTCTCGCGTGGTGGAGAAGAGACTGCCACGCAGACCGGGAATCAGACATAATTGCAGTATTGATGGGGTGCGGCATGTCGAGAATGAGATCCAGTGCGCGATCAAGAGCCACGAGCTCTGCGATGGTTGAGGAAGTGGGCGTGGGGAGTCTGCATTGCTTTTACAATCCAAGAGAAAGGGAAACACAAGCAGTTGCTGCGGAGTTTCCATCATTGATGACGGAGCCGTCAGTGAAGATGAACGTAAAGTTGGCGCATATTTCGTGCGATACAGTGGTTACTTCCTGCTGTAGAGCACAGTGAGGGGTGCGACGTTTGCTTGTAACACATGAGAGCTTGGTGCCAACTTGAGGCGGTTTGTAAAGATGGGGAGGCCTGGAGAGGTAAGCTGACTTGGGAGGTGTTCCCAGGAGCTCATTTAGGAGGATGACCGCTCTTCCCACTCGTGAGCGAATATTGCTGCGCAGATAACGCAGCAAGGGCGCGCACTCGGGTGCACGGTGCGTTAGCTCGACGCGATCAAAGAGCGTTTTGAGGGACACGGGCCAAGAACATGTCTCCGCATATGTGAAGGAATGGTGGACGAGTGGTGACCGATGGTCTGCGTCCATGCCACTTGGACGGCTCGAGGTTGACAATGGGAAGGGCATAAAGCCCCTTAAAAGTAGCCATAGCATCATAGAGGCACTAACATTGGGCTGGTGGGGCGCCTTCGCCCCGCACGAGGAAGCGACGTGGTTGACGTGCGACTTGCTCTTTCTCCCTTCGGAGAGTTTTGAAGCGGGTGACCACTCCAGAGAGCAGCCGATTTGTAGGCCCAAATACCGGACCTTCTGGATCCATGGAAGAGGTTGGCCGCCTAGTCGGAGTTTGATGACACCCCAACGCGCTTTGTACCACGGCGATGTAGCATGAGCGCCTTGGATTTTTCACTCCAGATGGTTAAACCTATGTTGCGAGGAAATCCACAACACAGTCAAGAGCGCACTGCAAGAAGCGAACTGTGCGGTAGCGCTTTGTTGTTGAGGAGGGCGTGAAAAGCGCTATGTCGTCGGCATAGACAGCGACAGGCACCACATCACAAACTGAGATATGAATGCAGTCCGCCAGCACTAAATTAAAAACAAAGGGGCTCAAGACACTGCCCTGTGGGACACCGCACGGCACTGGGCGAGAAAAGTGTAGCTCTAAATGGGCGCGCACACGACGCTCGGGCACTCAGGAAGGAACGGACGTAGTTGTAAAGGTGTCCACAAATTCCCATGGCTGTAAGAGCATTCGAAATGGACCAGTGTGGATGTGGAAGGCAATGAAATGCACTTTTGACGTCTTGAAAATGAGAAATCTGGCATGACGCGAGACGAGGGATATCTCCAGTCCCTAAACATCTGCGATGGAGTCCGCTATAGAGCGAAGTTTCGAAAGCCACTGTGTTGTGGGTCAAGCGCGTTGGCAGCCTTGGCTACCCAGTTGAGTCGATGAAGGGCCATAGTTTCTAGCACGTTTCTTGGCGCGGAAGTGAGGGACAATGGTCGTTACATGGTGACATCGCCGCGGATTTTATCTTTCTTCAGAAAAGGAAGGAAAATGGCCCCTCGCAAAGATTGCGGCCTGTCACCGCTGCGCCAGACTTCGTTAAAGGCAGTAATGAATTTCTGCGGTTTGTCAAGGTTTCGGAGCATTTCAAAGCAAAATGCCATCTAGGCCAGGGATGCTATGCTTTTTGCGGTGGTCTAGGGAGAGACGAAGCTCGAATGTGGTGAAATCCGCATCGCATAAGGTAGAAACTTGGTCATTGGCAGCGAGGCCGAGGGCAGGCCTCACCGAACTCGAGAAGGAGCCGAAACGGCTGTCAGGGTTGGTGCAAGCTGTGTGACCAGCTGCTCTGCGAGTTCAAGGTTCCTGATGCCCCAATAAATGGCCACTGCCACCACCGGACTCTGCGGGATTCCACCCTGTAGAAAGAAGCGCATTATGCGTCATACTCGATGCAGGTGATGCTCTGCGCGAGAGAGGGCTGTTCAGAAGCTGGCCCAGCTGTGTCGACGCAGGCGCTTTGCTGGCAACGGCAAGCCATATCAATAAGGTTATAGATTGTCCAGAGTTCTCGTCAGAGCGCGGATAGCACGACGCTGGACAACACGGCGAGCGGCAACGAAGGTTCAGTAGTTTTATATCCGCCACCGGGGCACCCGCAACCACAGTAGACTTTGTTGTAGCCATTTTCGCGCATGTCTTAGGTGAGTGAATAAACCTGCCTCTCTGCTGTCACCGGCGCACAACTCACGAAAACGTGAACAGCGAATTACTCTGTAAGTGTGCACAGCGGACGAGACACAGGGGGACACAGATCGATCAGATAATGATCCGACCCTTTTGTGTCAGAGAGGAATTTACACCGAACGGCATACGCACAGGCTTCGGTAGCGAAATTGAGATCAATTGCTCTGGACGCTCCGCGTGCACTGACAAAAGTTACTTGTTATTCATTGATATGAAGAAGACCTGCAGAGGGGGTAGCGTCAAGTAGTTCTCTACCGCAGCGACTGGTGGTGGCATTGAGTAAATTAAAGCATCCGAAGATAGACGATGAACGATGCGGGAAATTACTGTGGCGCCCCAACTAGAGTTGGGGCGAACGTAAACACTCGCAATTGAGGCGTCGGTATCATTCACACGCACTGTAATGGCGACACATTACAAAGGGCCACTCAAAGCACCTGAAAGTGCGTGAAAGTTTGGAGCGAACATACACAGCCACTCCGTTTCCCAGCTGGGTGGGAGATGAGAGACGGGACAGCGGTGCACGCGGATGACACATTTAATAAGACCACTGCATCCTGTGTAGCCATGAAGAGGCACGTCCTCCGCGCGCGTGCAAGTTTCCTGCTAGGCCAGAACATGATACGCGCTGCGGAGAAGGTGCTGAGCCTGTTCAGCTTGTCTGCAAGCGCACGGAGTTACCGTTTCACTGTAGAATGCGTGGCCGAAAACAGCTGATCTAGCTATGGTAGGAAAGAGTCAGTTGGGAAGCTAGGGCCCCAGCCGACGCTGAGTGGACGTGCAGGGGAGTTGGGAGGGAGGTGATCGATGATAGCCTCCACAGCAGCGGAGAGTGCTGCCATGACTGCATGACGCTGATCAGCCTTTGGTGCCTGAGTTGGAGCATTGCTGGCGGGTGCGACGTTCCCGCTGGAGACATCACAGAAGGAGTGGACTTGGACCGGCGGCGAGGGTTTCCTCATTGATGTGGGATCGGAAGGCTCATCACACATTACTTTGAACTTGCCCCGGTGGCTTTTGCACTCGGACAGAGCGCAGGGAGTTTTGGCGAGTCATGGATTGCGTCTACGACGAGAGAATGGTGGCGACTTTAAGCTCCTCTTGCCAGCAAGGGCAGCGGGGTTCAGTGGCTGCATGGTTCCCAACACAGTTAACGCACTTGGAATGGGTGGCTTCATAGTTTTGATGTGGCGACCACCGCCGCGAAGGCAGCGGGCCGAAGGCCCCGAAGTTGGAGTACTGCACAGGACGAAGGAGACAGGTCCGCACATGTCGGAGTTTAAAGAGGGCCACCTCGTCCGGTGGCGCAGCACTCGCAAATCGTACTAGGGCGTTTCTCACGGTTCAGGAACATCCGCCAATGGGCGACTTGCTTTCGAGGCTCTCAACAATGTCCTCGATAGGGAAGGAGGGGTCGACTGCGTAGATTATACCAGTGCTTGTGTATAATATACCTCTTTTGCCCGAAAAGAGATACCACACTCAATTGTGACAGCGAGGAGTGGCGCAATGTTGGCTGACTGCGGGAAATCTACTGCCACAACATTCCCGTGGAATTTGATGCGGACTTGCTTCACAGCAGGGAGCTTAGAACATTCCGCTGCAAGTAGATCACCAGAGGCACCAAGGAATGTGGTTCTTTCCGACAGGTCGGAAAAGAACAGTTTCTGGGTTTTGGATTGAGAGAACGGCTTATACGTGCGGCGCTGAAACATGTCGCTGATGCAAGAACCAGCTGCTGAGCACTTTTCGGAGCCGAAGCTGTGGTGTGTGTAGCCGTCGGTTGGTTCCGAAGCAGGTATGTTGCCGGCAGAACAAGCTGCGGAGGGCAGGGCTTACTTAAAGGGGAGGAAGGCAAGGCGACGCTTCTTTCGGGTATCGCGCTGGCAGGCGGGGCCTGCTTCCTGGGAGCGACGACATCATCTTTTGGCTGAGGCTGGACTTTTTAATCATCATCATCAGCCTGATTATACCCACTGCAGGGCAAAGGCCTCTCCCATATTTCTCCACTTAACCCGGTTCTGTGCTAGCTGCATCCACTTGACCCCTGCGAACTTCTTAATCTCATTCGCCCACCTAACTTTTTGCCGCCCCCTGCTACGCTTTCCTTCCCTTGGAATCCAGTTTGTTGCCCTCAACGACCATCGGTGATCCTCTCTTCAAACAAGATGTCCTGCCCATGTCCATTTCTTCTTAACTTCCACTAGAAAGTCTGTAACTTGAGTTATTTCTCTGACCCACTCTGCACGTTTTCGATCTCTTAATGTTACTCCTACCATTTTTCGTTCCATAGCCCTCTGGGTAGTCCTCAACTTAAGTAGAACTCTCTTGGTTAGCCTCCATGTTTCAGCCCCATAGGTGAGTACAGGCAAGATGCAACTGTTGTATACTTTCCTCTTGAGTGATACCGGTAAGCTGCTCTTGCCAGCAAGGGCAGCGGGGTTCAGTGGCTGCATGGTTCCCAACACAGTTAACGCACTTGGAATGGGTGGCTTCATAGTCAGTTTTGATGTGGCGACCACCGCCGCGAAGGCAGCGGGCCGAAGGCCCCGAAGTTGGAGTACTGCACAGGACGAAGGAGACAGGTCCGCACATGTCGGAGTTTAAAGAGGGCCACCTCGTCCGGTGGCGCAGCACTCGCAAATCGTACTAGGGCGTTTCTCACGGTTCAGGAACATCCGCCAATGGGCGACTTGCTTTCGAGGCTCTCAACAATGTCCTCGATAGGGAAGGAGGGGTCGACTGCGTAGATTATACCAGTGCTTGTGTATAATATACCTCTTTTGCCCGAAAAGAGATACCACACTCAATTGTGACAGCGAGGAGTGGCGCAATGTTGGCTGACTGCGGGAAATCTACTGCCACAACATTCCCGTGGAATTTGATGCGGACTTGCTTCACAGCAGGGAGCTTAGAACATTCCGCTGCAAGTAGATCACCAGAGGCACCAAGGAATGTGGTTCTTTCCGACAGGTCGGAAAAGAACAGTTTCTGGGTTTTGGATTGAGAGAACGGCTTATACGTGCGGCGCTGAAACATGTCGCTGATGCAAGAACCAGCTGTTGAGCACTTTTCGGAGCCGAAGCTGTGGTGTGTGTAGCGTCGGTTGGTTCCGAAGCAGGTATGTTGCCGGCAGAACAAGCTGCGGAGGGCAGGGCTTACTTAAAGGGGAGGAAGGCAAGGCGACGCTTCTTTCGGGTATCGCGCTGGCAGGCGGGGCCTGCTTCCTGGGAGCGACGACATCATCTTTTGGCTGAGGCTGGACTTTTTAATCATCATCATCAGCCTGATTATACCCACTGCAGGGCAAAGGCCTCTCCCATATTTCTCCACTTAACCCGGTTCTGTGCTAGCTGCATCCACTTGACCCCTGCGAACTTCTTAATCTCATTCGCCCACCTAACTTTTTGCCGCCCCCTGCTACGCTTTCCTTCCCTTGGAATCCAGTTTGTTGCCCTCAACGACCATCGGTGATCCTCTCTTCGAACAAGATGTCCTGCCCATGTCCATTTCTTCTTAACTTCCACTAGAAAGTCTGTAACTTGAGTTATTTCTCTGACCCACTCTGCACGTTTTCGATCTCTTAATGTTACTCCTACCATTTTTCGTTCCATAGCCCTCTGGGTAGTCCTCAACTTAAGTAGAACTCTCTTGGTTAGCCTCCATGTTTCAGCCCCATAGGTGAGTACAGGCAAGATGCAACTGTTGTATACTTTCCTCTTGAGTGATACCGGTAAGCTGCTAGTAATAATCTGCGAGTGCTTGCCAAATGCGCTCCATCCCAATCTTATTCTTCTTGTTATTTCTTTTTCGTGGTCCGGATCTGCGGTTACTACCTGTCCTAAGTAGACATATTCGCTTACTACTTCCAGTATTTCGCTACCTAATGTAAACTGCTGTTCCTTCCCGAGGCTGTTGAACATTACCTTTGTCTTCTGCATATTGATCTTCAAGCCTACCTTTCTACTTTTACTGTCTAGGTCATCAATCATTATTTGCAGCTAATCCCCCGAGTTGCTTAGCAAGGCAATATCATCAGCAAATCGCAGATTACTGAGGTATTCTCCATCTACCCTTATCCCTAACTGCTCCCATTCCAAGTCTCTGAATACTTCCTCTAAACAAGCTGTGAATAGTACTGGGGAGATTGTGTCTCCTTGCCTAACACCTTTCTTTATGGGAATTTTGTTACTTTCTTTATGCAGAACTATGGTTGCTGTGCAGCCACTATATATATCTTCCAGCACTTTCACGTACGGCTCGTCTACCCCCTGATTTCGCAATGCCTGCATCACCGCCGAGGTTTCAACTGAGTCATATGCTTTTTCGTAATCAATAAATGCTATGTATAAGGGCTGGTTATATTCCGAGCATTTTTCTATCACCTGATAGATGGTATGGATATGATCGATAGTAGAGTACCGTTTCCGAAACCCTGCTTGATTCTTTGCTTGATTGCAGTCTAAGGTTGTCCTGATTCTATTAGCGATTACCTTAGTAAATACCTTATACGTAAGAGACAGTAAGCTGATTGGTCTGTAATTTTTAAGGTCCTTAGAGTCCCCTTTCTTGTGAATGAGGATAATGTTTGCATTCTTCCATGGCTCCGGTACCGTCGATGACACAAGGCACTGCGTATACAGGGTGGCCAGTTTTTCTAGCACGATATCCCCCCCGTCCTTCAGCAAATCTGTAGTTATCTGATCCTCTCCATCTGATTTCCCCCTTTTCATAGTTTCTAGTGCTTTCTTGACCTCGTCCTTCGTCACTGGTGGAACGTCTGACTGTTTTTCCCTACCGCAAATCTCATTACGGTCCTGACTACTTTGGCTACTGTAGAGATCTGTATAGAACTCCTCGGCTACTTTGACTATCTTGTCCATATTAGTGATGACGTTGCCCGTCTTCTCCCTTATCACATACATCTGGTTTTTGCCTATGCCCAATTTCTTCTTTACCGCTTTAAGTCTTCCCCCGTTCTTTACAGCATGCTCAATTTTCTCCATGTTATACTTCCTTATATCGGCCACCTTGCGCTTATTGATTAGCTTTGATATCTCGGCCAATTCGATCTGGTCTGTTGGATGGGAAGCTTTCATACTCTGGCGTTTCTTAATCAAATCTTTCGTCTCCTTAGACAGCTTACCGGTATCCTCTCTAACTATCCTACCGCCTACTTCTACCGCGCACTCAGTAATGATATCTCTGAAATTATTGTTCCTTGCTTATAGGGTAATGTCGCCTCCTCGGTTAGAGCTGAATACCTAATCTGTAGCGAGATCCTGAACTCCTCTGCCCTCTCCCTCACCGCTAATTCGTTGATGGGTTTCTTTCTTACTAATCTGTTGCGTTCCTTCTTCAGATTTAGGCTAATTCGGGACCTCACCATCCTGTGGTCACTGTATCGCACTTTCCCAGTTACCTCTACATTCTGTACAATAGCGGGGGTTGAACACGTTATGAAGTCGATTTCATTTTTAGTCTCTCCGTTAGGACTTTTCCATGTCCATTTCCGGTTCTTCCGTTTGCTGAAGAAGGTGTTCATGATTCGTAAGTTATTGCGCTCTGCAAACTCAACTAGTAACTCCCCCCGGCTATTCCTAGAACCAATGCCATAGTCACCTACTGCCTTGTCTCCTGCCTGTTTTTTCCCTACCTTGGCATTGAAGTCGCCCATTAGTACAGTATACTGCGTCTTTACTTTTCGCATTATTCCACATCTTCATAGAAGCTTTCAACTGCCTGGTCATCATAGCTACATGTAGGTGCATAGGCCTGTACAACCTTCAGTTTATACCGCTTATTAAGCCTAATTACGATGCCTGCAACCCTCTCATTAATGCTATAGAATTCATCTGTATTACCCGCTATATACTTATTGACAAGGAAACCTACTCCTAGTTGTCGCCTCTCTGGTAAACCTCGATAACACAGTACATGCCCATCCTTCAGTACAGTATATGCTTCATTCGGCTTCCTGACCTCACTAAGCCCTATGACATCCCATTTCATGCCCTCTAGTTCCTCTAACAGCACCGCTAAACTAGCTTCACTAGCTAGGGTTCTAGCATTAAACGTTGCCAGGGTCAGTTTCCAATGGCGGCCTGTCCAGCGGAACCAGGCTTTCTTAGCACCCCCTGCTGCGTCACAGGTCTGACTGGACTTTTTACGTGGTGGTTTTCTTTGGAGCGGGAACTGTAGCTCCATCTTCTACGGCGGCTGTAGCTGTGTCAGCTGGTGGCTTGGAGGGGTCTTGCTTTGTTTGCGGAGCATAATCTGCGACTGAGGCAGGGGTGAGGAAGAGAACACTGCTCTTTTCGCCTTGTTGCACCGGAATGGTGAAGTAAGCCGCTGCCGCTTGCTCTGGTGAGGTGGCAGCTTAGCCGTTGGTAGTTCAGCTGTTGCCCGAAGGCTGGTCACGCCGAGCTTCTTGTAGGTACTGGTAGGTTCTGGTTCTGCTGTGATGTGACATCTTGCGTCGGTGGTTTTTTGATTGCCGCCATTAGGTGACGAGCGTCTTCCTGAGATGCCAGCGAAAGGTTGGCGTAATTCAGAACCTGTTGCAGGGAACTTTCAGGGGAAATTTTCTCCATGGCTGGTAAAGACAGACGTCAGACGTGCGTCTATGTGTCGGGGAAGTGGAAGAACGGCCGTTCAAGCCATCCAGAATCCATGGTCCACACGAGAAAAGGGTGCACCCCGCACTTCCCACACAACATTACACACACGAGTGCGAGCACATGGGTAAGCCTCGGAGTGTCTCACAGCACAGAGCCTCGAGTTGGAGACGCTGGGCGAACGCGCACAGGGCACAGCAGCCAAAAGGTGCACTCAGATGCGTGCACAGGGGTGATCACAAAAGGACCGGCGCGCACCGGGAGAATGAACAGAGGATGTCACATCATAACAGAGACAGGGCGCAGCGCGGAATGGGGACACCACGAATAACAAGTTAGGACTGTCTGATCAAAAAATATTCAGGAGAGTAAACGGGAAGCTGGCCAACTTACCGCCTCATGCGATGTAATCCACAACCGCCAGGAAACAGGAGGCGATCCAAATGGGAGTAAATTCTAGAGGACACTTTGGGCCCTTATAGTGTAATGAGGAGAAAGCCATTATAGCACGGTAGATCGTAGACCTCCACTACGGTACCTCTATCTCCCTCTCTTCTTTCACTCCCACCTTTCTACCTTCCTTTACGGCACAGTACTTATGTCCGCAGAGAATTTTGAAAGATATTGCTCCTTTTCCATCCTGTAAATCAATTTGAAAAACCGCTGATACCTGCTGTACTAACGCCACCTAGACATCTGGGTCTGCTTCTGTTTGCTGTGGTGCGGCGTTCGAGGAAGTGCCAAATGGAAGGCGAAAACAACAAGCATTCCATTAAACGCATCAAAGTTCACCAGCGTTCTATAATTTGTTTACAGGAAATCAAAGGAGCAGTATCTGTCACTCGCTAAATCCCGCTATCCTCGCGGTAAACAAGGGGAATAATAATAATAATAATAATAATAATAATAATAATAATAATAATAATAATAATAATAATAATAATAATAATAACTTTATTTATTTCATCACCACAAAGTACATGGTGGCAGGATGCCTACAGTAAAAGCTGCCTCTTGGGCAGCTTGACAAGGGCACAGGCACCCAGCCGTTTACTTTGATGGTGAACGTTTAATGATGATGAATTATGATGAACGTTTAGCGGTCCGGGGCGTGGCACAGTTGGTAAAGCGCTCGGCTTGGGATCCACGGGACGGAGGCTCGATTCCCGGAAGACACAAGATTTATTTATTTCATTTTAACTATCTTCCTCGAAAGTATGACAGCCTCTGCCGACAGCTCCTGTTGACAACGATGAGGTATTAAAGGCTTTCGCCTCGAAAGAGAAAGAGTAAGAAATGAACGGGTACAACGCGAACTCATCTGGTGGTAGGACTACGCCGGTGCGCGTCCGCCACCGCGTAGCGCGGAGGCGACTGAGGAGCATTGAGGGCGAGGCCTCGAAAGCGCGGACCTACGGGAGGCACAGAACGGCGGACGAATGAGCTGAGCGCGACGAGAGAACGAGAGCACGCGGAGAGGAGGGAGCTCGGGGCGTTGCCTCCGATCACTCCGAGAGCTGTACGAAGAAGCGGCGTCAGCAGCTCCCCCAATGCCTTCCCCTCCCCTAATTCCGCTTACCCTACCCCTGGTCGCCAAGAGTGATGCCACAAAGTTGACCGACGTAAGACTCGACCAGTATCCCTTCCCCAAAATATCCCATAGTCGTCACCACAACCACCAGCATGATGAAGACGATAAAGAGAACGCGTCGAACGCGCCCGCTGCGATCCGCGAGCCCCGAATGAGAGCGAACCAGGGAACATCCTTTTGTTCGGCGAACATTAATACACCAATTTCCGGCTCTTCGCAACTGCGCAGTGAGGTTAGATTAGGAACACTAAACAAACGCACGGATAAAACACAAAGCCACAGCTGTGTAGCCAGACGCCACGCCGGCCTCCCGGAGTTTTACCTATGCCTGGCGTCCTCAGTAGCTGGTGTTAAAACTGGGGCGTCACAGGCTTCCCACTGCCTGATCCGCGACTCGGCAGGCCGCTTCTGCGGAAGTTTGAGTTAGAGCAAAGGAAACGAAAGTCATCGCATTTCGTCTGTTGCAATGCAGCCGGTCATCCTTGAAGTTTTATTGCGGTAGCAATACTATTTTAGTTTCGAGCTTTCAGCGTAGCGCGGCCGCTAGCCACGTCTTACTCACGTGACGCTGTGACGTCACACCCCATGAGACACTAGGGTGTGGGCTTGCAGGAGCTGCCACTTGGATCCCTCGTTTCACATTGGACGGTTATGTCAGAATCAGCCTGCTAGGACCCAGGCATTCACGTCACGCTTATAGGCCACTAAGAAGGAGGACAAAACATTTATTGACGCAAGGGTATTCGGGGCCACCTGGCCTCTTTGGTCACCGCACGACCCCACCGCACTCAAACGTTCATTTTGATACGGCTTGGTTAAAGCGGGGCTTTATATGTGGGCTTAGGAAGAAGAAAATGAGAAGAACGCTCGGTAACCCGCAGCTAATGCTTTCGCTCAATATTTGGTTCAGCAACGTTGAGCCCTTTTAATTTTTTCTGTCTATTTTCATTTTGCGCCACCGGCGCAATCTTTCATTCTTAGTCTTAGCAGATGTGCAAAACGTCTACCGGTCACCCTAGAACGCAGGAACAACGGGGTGGCTTTTTGCTTTTGTGGCGGTCTCTTAAGGCTGCCAAAAATTACGACGATAGCTGGATTTTTTGGGGAGAAAGCTAGCATAATGTTTCGTAGACCAAACTTTAACGTTTACTCTATCAGAGCGCGATTCCGGCTTGTCCTAATTGTTTTTTTCTGCGATGTTTATTGCCTCGGGGCACAAAAAGAATGTTCTGAAGGATGAAGGGTATGATCAAATAAATTAAAAATGGCTGATGTAATAAGTCGAGGAGCGAACGATGATGCGGTCCCTACGTCCAAGTAGCATATGACGACGAGTTATGGGGGAGAGGTCAGTGGCCACCGGGTGCCGGATCGGCTTCGGCTTCAACGCTGGACATTCCCACAGCCGGTGGTGAATATCGGCTTCTTTATCTCTGGGCTTTCAGGCGAGGCACCTATGGTAGGGATACAAATACGGAAAGTGAGGCCGCTTTCAAATCACTGCAGTTGTTAGAGCCACACAAACTATAATCCTCCAAAGCGCCATCTCCTCAGCTCGGGTTAGACTGCGGGGGATGCTTACCGTATACGGAGATATGAGAGCACGAGTACGGCGTCGGAGGTGCTCCTTTCTTGTTAAAAGTATTGTAGCATTGTCCAATTTTACCGGCTTTGGAGATGATGATGATGTTGAGGTCGAAAGGTGGGTCGCAGCATTCGCATGGCTTTGCGCACATAGGTCACGCGGAGTCCATTCAATACGAATTGGCTGCGGTATGTGTGCCGCCAGACTGTGTATGTTTCGGTTGATTTCTGTGCCGTTACTAACGCGTCTAAGTAGCTTTGTCACCTGGAGGGCATCAGTGCGTATGATAATATGGGCCGTGGGAAGCATGAGAATGGCAGTGACGGAGCGAAGCGCCTCTTGCACAGCAAGCAGTTCCGCACAAAATGAAGATGGAGGTTCTGGTAATTAAAACGTTGATGCCTTGTTCAATGAAAACTTCCTAGGGCAGTAAAATGCAGTTGTTACTTCGCAGTCTTGAATGTTTGCGTCGACGTAAATTACGACGAAACCTTGCAGCAAGCGGGCGTCCTGTTCCACAATTCGGTCGCGAAGTAACGACGCCGATTCCTGTGTTGTCGGTCGTCATAAGTTAGTCGGCTTATCACACAGCTGCACAAAACGCTGTACTGGCAGAACTGGCAGCGGCGGTGGTAGGATTGAATGTGACGAAGCATGAGCCCTCGAAGTGTACGTTGCCTGAGAGAGGGTGGCCTTAAGCCTGCGTGCATCACGTCGTTACTGCACCAGTTCATCTATTGTGTTCAGCTGTGCGTTTTCTTGGAGCTCCACAATTGGTGTGATGCAAGGAATGCAGGTGATGACCCTCTTTGTCTCTCGATTTATAGCTTCAATGAGGTCCCATTGTGCCCTTGTCAAAGTCTAAAACTGGGCTTGATAAACAAAGCGGGGTTGCACAACTGCCCGCACCAACTGTCGTGCAACATCTTAGCGAGCACCGCCCGATTTTAGAGCAATGCGTCTATCAGGCCCTGAGTATATAACACCTGTTTTTTAGTGCGAGACAGCATTGAAGTTCCGGTTCATGACTCATGAATAGTTAAACCCAAAATTTTTACTCTTGAACTTTCCTGAAGTGTGGTTCCGGACAGATGTAGACGAGTAGATGTTGCCGCTAGTTTACGGCGCCGCCAGCGGTTGGCGACTGAACGTAGTTTTACTGGCGAAAAATACAAGCCCAATGGAAGACGCATATGTAGACGTAATGTCTAAAGCTGGTTGCAGGGCAGCGGATTGAGTCAGTAAGTCGCTGTGCGTGCTGATGATGTCGTCACTATGATGTCATAAGCATATATTAAGAATTTAATATCAAGCATTTCATGTAACCGCCATAGAAGAGAGATACATGCAATAATAAATAATGCTGGTGACAACACTGATCCCTGTGGTACGCCGCGAAGAGGTAAAAATGATCATATGGCATCGCTGCTGCGGCGTATTGAAAATTGTCTACCTTCAAAGAAAGATTTTACAAAATTGCCTATTCTATGTGGTAAATGGAGCATGTCTTTTTTCTTTTTTTCTTTATTGCCTGACTTCGGCAGGGACCACAATAAACAAAACCACTTACAGGGCACAATGAGCAATCATTAATACAACATTCAGCCAGGTGGGTTGTGGCGTCGTCAGGCTAAAAATTTTCTTAGGGTCACTAATTGCTCCAATCTTCCGAGCCACTCGGGAGCTTCAGGAGCAAGTTTCTGAATTTCAATATATCTACTCATGCCTTCCCGAAAATAGATCCATGCTGGCCGTGCGTCAGGATCGCAATGGTATACTGCCATTCTCGAGCGCCAAATACAGTGGAGGGCCATGGAGGACCAGGACGCGACATTCTTAAGCGGGTGAAGGCGATGCAGGTGCCGTCAAATGCAAAAATGGAGCATGTCAACTGAATCCAGAATGGCAACATCACTGATATTATCAAAGCGTTTTCGATATCCTTAGTGAGGACGGTGCGTACATTGTGGCCGCGGGTGGATGATTACACTGAGGACGCCAAGACAGCCAACCCGTCTTATGTGCCTATAGATGGTCGAAATACAATTTGCGCTGTGTGCTAGAAACTGTTATTTTCAAGTCACCACGAGATTTGTGTGGTGAGCATTTTCTCAGCGAGCTAGCAAAATGTTGGCGTTCAGGGTATATAGATCGAAGATTGCTAAGGTCTATTGGCGTTTTCCCCGGGTTTGGAACAGAGATCAAAAAAGCCGATCGCTGTCTAGCCATACCTTTTTTATGGTGTCACGGAGTTGAGGAAGTGCATCACAACTGAGGTTCTTGTAAACCTCGTACGTAATAGAGTCCGGACAGAGCGCTGTCTTTAGGTTGGCTTCATCTATAGCTGCAATCAATTCAGGCATGGGAAATGAGCTCGCGATTCCCTCGGCGTCGGCGGCAGATTGCAGTCCATCGACATAAGCTGGCATGCCCCACAAGTAAGTTCTTGTAACTGGCACAGGCAGCACGTCATACTTCGAGAAACACTTCCACGCTGCTGCTTGTCTTGCGAAATCATCCGCAGAAACATTTGCTGCAAAGCATGCTGTGTCCGCGGCATCAGGACGATGACAACCGTGCGCCATGTCATAGAAAGTTCGCCAGAGATAAGCAATTGGTGACTGTGTTCGCATCACAGATGTCATTGAGGCCGTGAGAGATCAGACTCATACCTTCGAGCCTTAGCAGTAATGTATTTCAGTACTGTGCGGGCTTGCACAAACTTTGAGTCTCTAGTTGCAGTCAATTCCACTTGCATATGAGCAGCGCAAAAGTTCAGCAGAGGCACATCCGGTGCTGGTCGACCAACCTCCACCCAGGTGATGGTCGTAACCTAATTTAGTGCGCCTTTTATGCTGTCTAAAAGCAATGGTTTGGAACCCACAGAGTGAATTTGAAGGATGGCACCGAAATTGTCCCAGTGGACAACTGAACATATGCAGCGTAATCGTCGAGCTTGCGATGGATAGAGGGCGATGATAGCAGTATGATGGTCACTCCCCCAGGAGTCCGGCTCCAAGTGCCATGAGGGAGTGATGGGTCCTGTCCACCGCGTGAGATCTCGAGCGTATGTTCCACTTCGAGTATGGAGCACAGCTCTCGTCGGTGTATAGGGATGGTTCAGGAGAATAAACAAAGCATCCGCAAATGCTTCCCGCACTCGCCTGCCGTGAGGACTTAAAGTGGAGTGCCGCCAGTAGGATGAGGTGCATTGAAGTCACCACCAACTAAAACTGGACATCCCGGGTATTGTTGCCTAATGTTCAATAACTATCCCAGATTTATGCGGGACGGAGAGCCGCTGCTAAGTCTGACATAGACTGACACCACAACAGTTGCCTTACGGAACTTAACTGCCACTGCAACTACCTCCTGATATGGAGTACACCAGTTTTCCAGAGCAAGGCGCACCTGATGAATCCGTGTGTCAACATGCACAGCCACCTTTCTCGGAGGGTACCCGTGTGCACACGTCCGTCGGTCATGGAAGGAGACACGTATCCACTGAAACCAGGAATGGCTAGCAATGGGTTGGTCTCCTGCGGTAACAGGGCCCATACATGGAGATTGTTCTTGCGAAGATGGAATTTGAGCTCTCCGACCTTTGTGGAGAGCCCTCTGAAGAACACCGCGATAACTTGTAGCCGCCATCTTGATTATGAGTCCTGGTGTCGCAAAAGCACAGATGTCAGGTTATTGACTGAGTTACCATAAACTTCAATAAGTTGTTCTTACTGTGCATTTTCTCAAAACAGTCTAGATGGAGGAGATGGTGGGGATGAATTTACGTGGATAAACGGCAGCTTTTGCCAAAGAGCGGGAGATTGCAGGTGTTCCTTTTTTAGACGCGACAGCACAAAAGACCCAGCTAGAAGACGCTGTGGGGTAGCTTGTTGCTTCCCTCCCGTAGTGTAGAGCGCAAGAGCCAAAAATAATCGGCGAGCAAGATGCACACACTTGGACAGCGAAGCACAGGACGGAAGGTTTGGAAAGCAGCGCTGTGGTATTGCATCAACCGTAACAAAACTGGCTAAGAGGAGGGCCCTATAGTTTTGTTTGCTATTGTTGAGTATGAGACGCCGATTAAATGGTAACAATACGACTCCAGTCTGCTTTCACACCACAAGCAATTACATCGCTAGCCTGATACCATCTATCATCTGTGTTAGATTTGCTAAAAATAGGGAAACGTGCTATTTTGTGAATTCCACTTGCGGATCGCACAGTGCACCGCAGCTCGGTAGGTAGATCTAACCCCCGCATGGAGACGTAGCTGGAATTGCTAGAACAAATTCGCACTTAGCTCCCAATTCCAGCCAATGCAATTTGAATCGTCCCGCTTACGGCATTGCTACATGATATCTAAAATGCTCTTCATTAAACGCACCTAGATTCGTAGAGGTAGTACATCGGCCACGCCTGCAAGATAACTGTGAACCGAGTGTGGATAGAAAGCTTTGGCTGCGGGCGGGCGAGCGTTGCATCATATACAACCAGCGTTCCGTTGAACCCACAAACTTCACTGGCGTTTTAGGTGGTGGTGTTAAAGGCATCTATTGCTTCTAAATATGGGGGACATTTGAACTCTCCGCCTTTAAAGGTATGACGTAATAGCGTAGGTATGACGCAATAGCCTGCGTATTGCCGCATGGATGGAGTGAGTGAGTGAACTTTATTAACTACTCGGGGATCTTTTTCTTCGCCTCTTCAATCGAGGCTGATGAGCGGTTGGCGCCCCCAGTCCAGGGCACCACTGGCTTTCGCCAGTTTGCGAGCTCTTGTGACCAGGTAGAGCTGAGCGTCCGGGTCAGAGCTGGCCAGCAAAGCCTCCCACTGTCTTTCATTTGGGTTTTCAATTTTTTGTAGCTGATGTGAGCTGCATTCCGTGTACCACATAACATGCTGCATGGATGGATGGATGGAATATAGGAGCGTCCCCTTTGAAACGGGGTGGTAGCAGTAGCTATCATGCTCATTTTTCTCCCTATATCTTAAATTTTGTTTTAGATTGGTTACCTATACCATCATTCTATTTTTAAAATTTTTGTTTCTATATTACTAAAATTATGTCACCTCTCTGCTTTTAAGCCACCAATCTTTCAGTCGTTTTTGCTAGCTTCCACCGCAGGTTTATTCACCCGGCCACTGGTATCTCTAAACCCCAAAGCTTCATAGGCCTGCATAAACTTCCGGATGGATACAATTATATTCGAGTATAATATGGTGAATTGTTTCACTGGAGTTACTACATACAGCACATGCGTCATCTACATTGTTAAATTTTTTTGTAGCTGCGTGTTCTAAGGCACCCTGATCTAGCTTCAAAAAGTAGGGCACTGCCTCTTGAGTTATCAAAGCAAGCTTCTTTCCTGATCTGCCTTTTCCACTTTCGGTATAATTCCACACTCTGTTTCTTTTCCATCGAATTTATCCAATTTTTACCTTTTGGGTTTTTCCGCTGTTGCTTAATGCTCTTTATTTCTCCGTCCTTGTGACTAGCATACTTACTGGTTAGTTTCCTAGTTCTTTTCCTCCATTGTGAGTCAACGCTTTTTAAGTACAGGCATTTAAATATTTAACTCGCCATCTGTTACTGTCTAATTTCTTCAGGCATTCCTCATATAATATTTTACTCTGAGCTTCTCGTACTTCGAAAGATGCCCAGCCCATATCTCCCTGTACCGCCTCATTTGTGGACTTGCCGTGGGCACCTATCGCTAATCGTCCAATGGCTGCCTGATTTATTTATAATGTTGACTGTACTTCTAATTTTAGGCACAAAACCGCATATCCGAAAGTAAGTCCGGGCACCATAATTCCCTTTCCAAATACCCCTCAAAACCTCATACCTGTTGTATCCCCACAACGCCCTATGCTTCATTATCCCGCCATTTCTTCGCCCTTTGGCCTTAAGTGATTTCTCATGCTTTGCAATGTATGCCAATCCATCGTTTACCCATACCCCCAGATATTTATATTCTGCTTCTCTGGGTATTTCATGGCCTTGTGTTTGAAGACCCTGTTTAGTTGAGCCGTTGAAAATCATCAGATCCGACTTAACTGCGCTAAAACTGAAGCCTAGAGCGTCCCCTTCGTCTCCGCAATACTTAACTAGAGTTTGCAATTCTTCCAGACTCTCAGCTAGCAGCACAATATCGTCAGCATACGTGAAACCGGGGATGCGGTGCTCTACCGCCTTTCCAACTAATCTATATGACAGGTTAAAACCTAGGTTACTGTCTTGTATCCTCCGTTCCAGGTTTATCATATAAAGCGTGAGCAGTAGCGGTGATAGAGGACAGCCTTGTCTTAATCCTTCGTATACTTTGACATCTTCCGTACTTCCTATTCCTTCCCATGCAATTTCTACTTTGTTATCCCGGTATATTTCCTGTAGGAACTCTATTATCTCATAGCCGATACCTTCTTGTTTTATAATGTTCCACATGAGCTCCCTGTTTACGTTGTCGTACGCCCCGTTTATGTTCAGGAAGGCCAAATACAGAGCTCGATTCTCCACTCTAGATATTTCGATGCATTGGGTAAGCACGAAGAGTCTATCATCTAAGCGCCTACCGTTTCTAGAACCGTTCTGAAGTTCTCCGAGTATCTTGTTACTTTCTATCCATGCTTGCACCTTTAATTTCACCGCCTGCATGGCCAACCTGTACATAACAGATGTTATGGTAATCGGCCTGCAGGATTTTATGAGCATCCTTTCTCCTTTCCATTTATAAATCAAATTCATTTTACTCTGCCGCCAGCTGTCTGAAATTTGCTTATTCGTTATGACTGTTTCCGGAGCTTTTAACAACGTTTCCTTACTTTTTGGACCGAGTTCATTAATCAGCTTGATCGGAATTCCATCTATTCCTGTAGATGTGGTTTTAGGATATTTTTTTCGCCTTTTTCCAGTTTAGATTGGTGAGTCCTAAGCTGCTTTGCATTCTGCTACCTTGTGTTGCTTCCTGATTTGCGGAGATTACCCTATCGTCGCTCTTAAATGAGTCGGCTATAACTGATGTAATGTAGTTCACTGCGTTGTCTCCCTTTAAACAATTTCCCTCGTTATCTTGAGTTCGATCCTGCATTCGTTGATTCTTTTTCCCTAGCCAGCTTATATGGTTCCAGAATTTTCTTGCTCCGCCTCTAGGGGCATCGTGTATGTCAGCCAATGTTATCTTGCCGGCGCCGCCATCTCTGGAGACTGGCACGCGCTCGTCTTCTTTCCTCCGGGTGCTTGCCCGCCAGTCGGTTCCGTGCTTTTTTTTTGTGCTTTTGCTTAGTTGTAAGTAAACAAGCTTAACCAGTTCCATTGGCTTCTCTGACATTTTTGGTGGAGCTTCCGGGTAGATCTCATGTACTGAGAGCCTCTGGCTGCCCCCTACTCCCATCTACATACCATGGACACGACACGTGCACAAAGCGAGCCGCCGCTTGACAGGCATAGCTCCCGAGTGTGGTCCTCTTGTTTCCCCACCGCGAGCCGCGATGACTACAGCGGCAAGCCAGACCATTCAGCTTCCCGTGAGTGGCCAGCCGCTGCTCTTCCATGCTCCGCGTATGCCCACGCCGTTTCATGGTGATAAGTTTGAAGACGTTGAGGACTAGTTGACCAGCTACGACCGGGTCGCTTTGCCGAAGAGATGGCCGAACTCGCTCTACAGTCTCGAGCACAGCGGCCTAATGAAAGCGTCGCCATGTTTAGAGAAGAAATGACTCGCCATTTCAACCGGGCGGACCCGTCCAGCAAAGAAGATGCGCCACTTTATGCGAGGCGTCAAGGAGCAGCTGTTCGTTGGCCTTGTGCGTGACCCTCCACGTACTGTGGCTGAATTTACGAAAGAAGCAACAAGCATCGAGCGTGCCTTGAATCAGCGATTCGTGCATTTTGATCGCTCTGCGTACATCGCTGCTGTAGACTTCCGCTTGCCAATGACAAGAAACGACAGCGAAGCCCTTAGTGAACTTATTCGAAGCATCGTGCGCGAAAAGCTGCGAAAGCTTCCCTCTCTCGAACAGCATCCACGGGTTGGGGGGCACCTCGGATGCACATCATGACGTACAGCGACGTGTTGCGTACCCCTGCGCCTGAACCATCGGCACCCTGCAACCCTGCTCCTCCCGCTCGTCCTCCGCCTAAATAGCCAGTTTCGACTGCTGTGCCTGAAGCTCGACCACCCGTCGCAAAGCACGCGCGTGGCGCAAGCCGAACAATCTGCCTTTATGCTTTCACTGCGGCGAAGCCCGTCACGTTCTGCGCCACTGCCTCTACCGTCGGATGGGCTTGCGCGGATTTTCACCGGATGCCCCTCGGCCACGCTATGGCGAACGACCTCGGGACATCGACCGATACCTCCGCGACAACGTCCCACCTGCGTCCCTTAAGCGACGCCAGTCCAAGTCACCATCGCCGAGACAGTTTTCCTCCTGTCGCCGTTCTTCCTTCAGGCGGTCCCCAAGTCCGCGCGGGGAAAACTGAAGACGGCGACCCTTGGGGGTAAGGCCGCCGTCGATGAGCACTACGACCAATATCCTCAGCTCACCGATTCGATCACACAAACCGACCTCCGACCCTTCGCTCCGACTAGCAGTCCGACCACTTTTTTACGATCGCCGAAGCTTTCCTCCGACGCCCCGCAATCGACGCATCGCACGACCAACGAGTCCGACCACCTCCCGATGCTCACAGAAGCTTACCTTCGACGCCGCAATTTGATGCAACGAACGACCCGTCAGCCCGACGATGCCTGACCCGCCGCACATAGTCGACGGTGAGCTACCTTCCGCCGAGACACCGATCGTCGTTGATAACCACAGCACGACTGCCCTTGTAGATGCCGGTGCTGATTTTTACGTTATGAGGTATGGGCAAGCTTGCAAACATTCTGCGAAAAGTCCTGACTTCTTGGCACGGAGCTCCGATAAGGACAGCCGGAGGGCATGTAGTAACGCCGCTCGCGTCGAGATTCGCCACGTAACTTTCTCGTATTGCTTCGTTGTGCTAACAGTGCTCCAAGGACCTGATTCTCAGCCTTCATCTTCTTAGAGAAAACGGCGCAATCATCGATCTCAGTGACTTCATGGTGACTTTTTCCACTAACCGCGCAAATTCCGACGACTACACACAGCACAGCGATGACTACACAGGCAGGCCAATTTTCCGAGTGTGCGACGACCATGTCACTCTACCTCCACGCATCAGCTTGTTTGTTATAGTACAGTGCGACAACCCACCCGGCCTTCAAGGCCTCGCGGAAACGAACATGGATTTATTGTTGAGCCTACAAGTCTGCGTCGCTCGGGGGGTCTTTGCCTTGAGAAATAAACGAACCGAACTGCTTTTAACGTGCTTTAGCGCCGAATACCGTCATTTACCGCGAGGTACAGCCATCACTTATTTTGACGAAGTCAGTGCGCCCTCCGCCCACTGCGCCCTTTCGCTGGCCAACGAGAACCCTCCCGAGAGCGCTGGACATACTCTTCAAACTGACGTGAATTCTGCTCTGTATTTTACCCAGAAACGCTGCCTTCAAGCAATTCTGGACAGTTACCGTGACTGCTTTGCCGTCACTTCCAAAGTGAAACAGAAGTCAGTAGCCAAACATCGAATTAGAGTTGATCCCACCGAGCGTCCTATCCGCCAACACCCCTACAGAGTATCGGCGAAAGAACGAGAGGCTATTCGGGCGCAGGTTGATGAATTGCTCCGCGATGATGTGATCCAGCCGGCCATAAGCCCATGGGCCTCACCAGTTGTGCTGGTTGCTAAAAAGGACGGAACACTCAGATTCTGCGTCGACTATAGGAGGCTCAACAAAATTACGAGAAAGGAAGTCCACCCATTGCCTCGAATCGACGACTCGTCCGGCCGACTCCGCCGCGCCCGATACATTTCATAGCTAGATCTACGCAGTGGGTACTGGCAAATCGAAGTCGATGAACGTGATCGAGAGAAGACCGCGTTCCTCACTCCTGACGGACTGTACGAATTTAAGGTGCTTCCCTTCGGTTTGTGTTAAGCTCCCTCAATTTTTCAAAGATAGGTGGACACTGTCCTAGCCGGCCTGAAATGGCAGACGTGCCTCGTCTACCTCGACGTCGTTGTCATTTTCTCCGGGACCTCCGCGGGGCCGGACTCTCGCTAAAATCAGAAAAATGCCACTTTGCGATCCAGCAGCTCAAGTTTCTGGATCACGTCGTGAGTGCTGATGCAATTAGCCCTGATCCAGAGAATACGGCTGCCGTAGCTGCTTTCCCGACCCCCACTGACAAAAGTTCCGTGCGTCGGTTTTTGGGCATCTGTGCATATTACAGGCGATTTGTGCACAACTCCTGAATATCGGAACCACTGACTCGTCTAACAAAGGACGACCAGCATTTCATCTGGGCCGACGAGCAGCAAAGGTCCTTAAAGGAGCTTCGCAAGCGCCTTTAAACCACGCCCGTACTTGGCCACTTCGACGAGGAGGCCGACACAGAATTGCATACCGACGCCAGTAACGTTGACCTCGGTGCAGTTCTCGTTCAGTGGCAAGGTGGCGTTGAGTGGGGGAGTGCTTACGCCAGCCGCACCCTGTCTCGTTGCGACGCGAGTCATTCTACTACCAAAAAAGAGTGCCTTGCAGTTTTGTGGACGGTAACAAATTTCGGCCGTATTTGTATGGTCGGCCGTTTAGAGTGGTCAGTGACCACTGCTCACTCTGTTGGTTAGCAAACCTTAAAGATCCTTCAGGCCTGTTAGCCCGCTGGAGTCTCCGCTTACAGGAGTTCGATGTCACTATTGTGTACAAGTCCGGCAAGAAACACAGTGACGATGACTGTCAATCCCGAAACCTTATCCCGTGTTCTTCAATTGAAACAGATGACTCCGTTTTTCTCGGCGCTCTCACGACGCCAGATCTAGCTTAACAGCAGCGAGACGACACCGAACTGCGGCCCCTCATCGATTACCTCGAGGGAACCGCCTCATCGCCGCCTCGCCTTTTCACGCGTGGCCTGTCGTCGTTCTGCTTGCTTGACGGCGTCCTCTACAAGAAAAACTACGCTTCCACAGACATTCAGTATCTGCTAGTGGCCCCAACGCCGCTCCCTATCGACGTTTTACAGGCACGCCCCAACGAGCGTTCTGCCGGACATCTCGGGTCATCTCGTCCCTTGGCACGAGTACGACAAACGTCCTACTGGCCTAAGCTTGACTTATGATTCAGCGCTATGTTAGGACGTGCCGTGATTGCCAACGTAGGAATATACCACCTGTCAAGCCGGCCGGCCGGCTGCAGCCTATTGTTCTTCCGCGAGCACCTTTTTACAGAGGCGGTATGGACTTGCTCGGGCAATTTCCTGCGTCATAATTGGGCAACCGGTACATTACAGTCGCCACTGATTATCTTACCCGCTATTGTGAGACGAAAGCTCTTCCCAGCGGCACGTCTACTGATATTGCAAACTTTTCATCTTTAATCTAGTACTTCGTCACGGTGCCCCGGCGATCGTTTTAGCTGACAGAGGCACGGCATTTACTTCAGCTCTAACTCAGGAAATGACGCGGCTCAGTAGCACTTGTCATCGCAGAACAACTTCCCATCCTCAAATGAATGGCCTCACTGAGCGACTCAGTAAGACCATCGCCAATATGCTTTCTATGTACGTCGACGAAGACCATAAGAACTGGGATCAGATACTACCGTATGCAACATTTGCGTATAACACCGTAGTCCAGGAAACGACTCGATTCACACCGTTTCGTTGGTATACGGTCGCGAAGCTGTCACCATGCTGGACGTAATGCTGCTCCCAGATGTTGCCCACCCATCGATTGCTGGTGCTGACCAATTCGTGCAGCATGCCGAGACCGCTCGTCAGCTGGCTAGATTGAGAGTCCGGACACAGCAAGCTAAAGATGCCCAACGTTATACCCTTTGTCACAGGGAGGTAATTTACAACCCTGGCGATCAGGTTTGGGTGTGGACACCTGTTCGATAGCGGGGTCGCTCCGAGAAGCTTCTGCGTTACTTCGGACCGTACGAAGTGCTGCGCAAACTCAGCGACGTCACCTACGAAGCGATTCCGCAAGGAACTGTTGGCTCATCCTGACGGCAAGCACAATCAAAAGTCTTACATGTCGCCAGGATGAAGCCCTTCTACTCCCGCTAGGTCAAGCTACATGGTCAAGCTACATTGCGGCATCCTCGCCGAGTATGGTTCTGCTCGCCCTAGCCACTCGGCATCGGGACGATGCCTTTTCCACAGGGAGGGGCAATGCCGCAATGTTATCTTAGTGGCGCCGCCATGTGGCGAGCTCGGGAGACTGGCACGCGCTCGTCTTTGCTCTCGGTGCTCGCCCGCCAGTCGGTTCCGTGCCTTCTTTTGTCTGTGCTTTTGGTTAGTTATAGTAAACCTGCTTAACCAGTTCCACTGGCTTCTGTGACTATATAAAGCCCCACTTTAACCAAGCCTTACGAACGTGCCTCAGTGGCCTATAGGGGTAACATGAATACCAGGGTACTGGCAGACTGATTCTGATGTAACCGTCAAATGTGAAGCGAGATACCCAAGTTGGCAGCTCCCGCCATGGTGCCCAGCCGATCGCTTGAAGACCTACAGTGGTGTATCTTTCGCTAGAAAAAAAAGGACAAAACATTAGCGTGTCGATGTAATAGCGTAAATAGGTTTGGGGTGCGTCGTGATGCCGATGAACCGCGACCCTCAGTCACCAGCGGCTGCATAGCAACTGACCACGGCGGCGATCGGACCAGTGACGCAGCGGAGTTGCTAATAAATTATAACTTCGCTAGACCGGCTGCGATTGGAAAATAACCGTGGCAACGTTTAATGCTATAACTCTAGCTAGTGAGGCTGGTTTAGCAGTGTTGTTATAGGAACTAGAGGGTATTAAATTAGATATCATAGGGATTAGTGAGGTTACGAGGCCGAATGAGGCATATACGGTACTGAATAACGGGCATCTACTGTGTAAATATTGAGTTTTACGGGAGTGGAGCGAACTAGGATTAGATTTCCGAAGTCAATAAGGATATCTGAATGGTCAGGCTGTGATCGAGGCGAAAGAAAAACGGCGGGGATATCTGTACGGTAGTCATAAGAAAATCCGATGCAAGGAATCGGAAACCATCGACTGCGGCAATGTCGGGGTATGTCACCGACGCAGGAACACTTGAAACATATGGGGCGGACATCAAGCGTCCGCCATTCTGGTGGATTTCGGTATTCTGTAGCATTAATGTGAGGGTAGAAGGCATCTTATTGAAGCTTAATTTATTATTTATTTATTTACACTGTAAGCCCTTTGACAGGATTACAGTGAGTAAAAAAGTCATAATTTTGCAGACAGTTTAGAATACATGCTAGAAGACACAAAAAAGAAAAAAAGCGGAATAAAAAGAAACATTGAACAATAAGGAACATTAAGTATCTCGCTTAATACCGGCGATGTATGCACACGAAACACACTCAACACACTCCACGATTTGTTAGAGCCATCCGCATAAATGCTCATACTGTTGCAGTTTGCTGGGCAAAAAATATTTTCACCTTGGTGTTGAATGCATCTGCAGATGTGGAGGAGACAATGCCACGTGGCAGATTATTCCAGGCTTTTATGATGGACGGAAAGAAGGAATGTTTAAACGTGTTACAGCAGGTGATAAATGGCCTGATCGTCCTGTCATGGTTTGTTTTGGCTGAATGTTTGTATGCTGGTTTCAAGTATTCTTGTTGATATAATACAGTCATGATAGAGAAGGTAAAAAAATTTTAAAGAAGCAATGTGTCGACGGCTGTTCAAAGTTTGGACGTTAACTCTGTTGCGCAGCGTAGTTGCTGAGACATGCCGCGAGTACTGCGAAAAAATAAACCAAAAAGCTTTGTTTTGCATCGCTTATAAGTGATTGTTAAGGTATACTTAATGCGAATTCCAAATTATACTGCCGTACTCAAGGATTGGTCGTATGAGGGACTTATATCTTGCTAGCTTTACTTTAGCTGACGCTCGTGCAAGCTTCCTCCGAAGGAATGCAAGCAGTCTATACGCCTTAATGCACGTTTCGTTGATGTGTACATCCTATTTCATTGTGTTGGTGATGGTAATGCATAAATTTTTAACTGTGTCGACTTCTGCTACTTATACCTCCATTCCATAAGTAAACTTTAAGGGCACCCGTTTTCGGGTTATACTCATGGAAGCGGTTTTTTTTTCATCTTTAATTCCATTCCTCATTATTGGCACCGCCTGGAAATGTTAGTTAAGGAAGAATTGAGGCGTACATGGTCGTTAATAGTGCGCACTGTTGTGTAGATGACGCAGTCATCTGGAAACATCCTTACCATTCTATTAGGTTCGACATGAGAATGAATTTCATTACCAAATATTAAGAAGAGAATGGGACCCAGCACTGACCCCTGTGAAACCCCGGAGTAGACATGTAATTCTTCAAGTTCACATTCACCTGTGAGCGGTTTGAAAGATACGCAGCTACTGTGTCTATTACGTAAGTGTCGATACCTGTAGCCTTTAGCCTGTTAGTTTCGAATGGGGCACCCTGTCAAAAGCCTTGGAGAAGTCTATGAATATTGCGTCAGCTTGAAGTCCGGAGTTAATTACTGCAGCAAAGTCATGCGTTATTTCGAGAAGTTGGATTACCGTAGAAAGACCTTTGCGAAAACCATGCTGTTTGGAGTAAAGTAAATTTTTGTCCTCTAAGTAGGTGGTAACTGCCTTGCATATTATATGCTCCATCATTTTACAGATGCAACTAGTAAGTGAAATCGGCCTGTAATTGTTAACATGTAGTTTGTTGCATCCTTTGTGGATCAGAAGAACATTTGCACGGAGCCAGTCGGTTGGCAGCGTGGCTGTTTGGAGGGACGCTGGGAAAATTGTATGAAGAAAAGGGCTTAACTGCTCAGCGTAACGACGGAGGAACGCATTTGAAAAGTTGTCAGGACCTGGCGATTTTTTAATGTCGAGTTGTATCCCTTGCAGAGTTATTCTACTGGAGGCATGGATAGTGCAGAATCTCTCACAGGTTCAAGTCCTGCACACCTGAATAAACTGAAGGTTGTACAAGCCTACACACCTATATGTAGTCATCATGGCCAGGCAGTTAAAAGCTTCTGCGAAGATGTAGAATCGGCAATGTGGAAAGGGAAGCCTCACTACGCTGTACTAATCGGTGTCTTCAATTCCAAGGTTCGGGAAAAGCAGACTGGTGACCAGGCAGTGGGTAATATGGCTTGGGTTTAGGAATAGCAGGGGGGAGTTACTAGTTGAGTTTCCATAGCGCAATAACTTAAGAATCATGAATACTTTCTTCAGCAAGCGGCAAAACCGGAAATGAAAATGGAAACGTCATAATGGATAAGAGGCGCAAACGGAACGCAGACACAGAGAAGGAACAAGACAATTGCCGTTTTTGTTCCTTCTCTGTGTCTAAGTTTCGTTTGCGCCCTCTTATCCATCATGAACAGCTTTCAACTAGCCCAACTTTCCATTCTGCGGAAACGTCCTAACGGAGCAACAAAAAAGAAAATTTCCTTCATACTGTGTTCTAACTCCGCCATTATGCAAGATGTAGAGGTAACCGGCAAAGTGCAATGCAGTGACCACATGAGGCCTGGAATCAGTCTAGATCTGAAGAGGGAACGAAATGAAGTTACGTGGCAGGAGGCGTGTACACCACGTAGAAGACTAGTACAACGCGACACAAGCACAGGGCGCACCGGATGTCAAACCACAGACCGCTGCCCAGGATTTGGGCTCCGAGCTTTCGCTAAGTGCAAATACACGTCTGCCTAATCTTCGATGAGTCGACCATCTGGGCGCAGATGCACTGTCACGGTGCTCCTTAGGGAGTGTCAGAACAAGGTAGATTGTAAGGCTTAATAAGGCGCGGGACGTGAAGAATATCGGAGGGTGCGGTACGGGAAGTGAGCTCGGGAAAGGCAGGTTCAATCTCGTAGGTGACGACGGTGACTTGGCACAGCACCCGATACGGACCCACAAAGCGCGAAAGGCGCTTTTCCGAGAGCCAAATACGGCGAGAAGACACCCAGAGCAACACTAGGGACCCAGGTGAGAAGGAGCGGTCGAGGCGGCATAGTGTTCCGAGAGAGAAGCTTTAGAGGCTTGCAAGCGGGAACGGGCGACTTGGCGACGAGCATGGTCGGCAAGGGCAATGGCATCACGAGCGTATTCAGAATGGGGGGAGGGAACCAGATGTTCGAAACTATGTTTCAAGCGGCAGTTGAGGCTTAAGGCCGTACAAACGGTAAAACGGAGAGTAGCCGGCAGTGTCGTGACGGGATGAGTTATACGCAAATGTAAAGTATGGGAAGGCGACGTCCCAGTCACGGTGATCAGAGGAGATGTACATGGCGAGACACGCCCATCATCATGCCATCGAATTACCATCGAATTACCATCGGTAACTTCCTCGTGCACGATCGGGACGATCGCTCGGTGGCCCCGTTTCATGTTACGGATGAAGGAGGAAGAAGAGGGCAGTGATGCGGGCAGGAGCGCGCGCGCTAGGCCCGCAGAAAGTTTCATTAAACGTCATCTCACGACCATCGAGCATCTTCTCTGTCCTCCTGTTGTCATCGGCTTGCCGCTTCGCAACAATATATGTAGTGGCTACACAGCAACCACAGTTCTGAATAAAGATAGTAACTAAATTTGTATAAAGAAAGGTGTTAGGCAAGGAGACACGATCTGCCCAGTAAATGCACAGCTTGCTTAGAGGAATGTTCAGCCGTGGAATGGGAGCAGTTACGGATAACGCCACCGACATCTGCGATTCGCTGATGGCGTTGCCTTGCTAAGTAACTCAGTAGATGAATTGCAAATAATGAGTGGATGCAGCTCGCACAAGAGGGTAACCCCCTCCTGGAAGGGGTTATCCTCCTCTCCCATTGGAGGAATATGGGAGAGGCCTTTGCCTTGCAGTGGGTATAGTCAGGCTGATGATGATGAACATTGATTTTGAAGTTGACTCAGTCCTGGGGCAGTTTTGCCTAAACGAGTTTTATGAATTTTACTTTTGAACTGGCTCAAAATAACTCGCTTCAGTTTTTGGATCTAAGACTGTGTTTTAAGATGACAAGCCACATTTTTGGGCCTGTATGCCACGCACAAAGACATCTCTACCGTATCATTTCTCACATTCTAAACTCGTGAAACGTGGTATCGTCTCCTTGTCGTTTAGATCCGCGCTTTCTAAGTCGTGTATTCTACTAGTGGAATCGAGTTTCGCAATTCAGGCCGATCGCCTCAAGGATGCTGACTGTTCTCTTTCTGGCCATTTCAGAAATTCTCGCCATTTTAGGAATTTCTACCGGAACTTTAAGGGTTTCATTCATTGTGTCAACCCTTTTGAACCATGCGGGAACCATTGGATCCTTTTCTGGCATAGGCGCTAGCACCGCTTTAAGTTCTTTTGCATAATCGCCCAACTTCGGACCGGACCTCTGTCCACATTGCGCATCCGCCAGTGGTTGAAGTTGCATTTGATTCTGTTTTATTTCTTCCAGCTCAGTTTGGAGCTTTAACTTCTCAGTTTTACACAATTGAACCTTATGCTCCTTCTCTACCAGCAACGCCTGCATGACAATTCCTAGTGCCTGCTCTGACACTGGTGACTTTGATGACGCAGATTGTCCGTTAGGCTCTAGACCATTCTCTGCGGCATCCATTCTTGTATCAGTCATTGTGGCTACCTATAGCGTACGATCACTACACAGACATGGCAAATTCGGAGAAAGCAAATAGATGTCCTACCTATTTCGATGCTGCGTCGACCGCGCTGCTGTCGCACTCGGTTTGATGACAGCGGGCTCCCGGGAAGGTTTATGCCCACGAGTTGCTCCTGGTCCCTCAGTAGCTGGCCGCCTTGAACGTTGCTTGACTTGATCGCCTGGTTCTTGCTTTGAACCTTTCGATGTGGAAGCCTGGTTCCTTGCAGCAGTGTGCTGTCTCGAACACTTGATGACTTGTTGCCTGGCTCCTTCAGCTCCTCACTGATTTGAGCTTCCGACGTCCTGTCGAACTCGACCGGTGATCTTGAAACTTCTCGACGTCAGTTTCTCGACGCGACTTCCCATTTTCTCCTTTAGGATGAACTACCCTGTAGCTTGTCCACCGACTTCTTGTCACCTTCCGTCAAATGCCTCGAGTAGAAAGACGTTGCGATCCTGCCATGACCGCACCAGTTGCAGTTTCCCCTTCACATTACTTAAGGATCGGAATGGAAGGTTAACTATTTTAGTTACACATAAATAAAACAAGAAGACACAAGCAAGGAAAAACTATTTACATGACTGACCTGTTGATCCTACGAAATTCAGGCCTGGTTTAACCCAGAGCGCTTACTTTTAGCCATCTGTCTCCGTCCTTGGCGGGGACAGAAGCCAATAAGCAATAAGGCAACTGTTCTCAGCAATCAAAGACTGGGGAAAGGATATTAACTAATCAATCACTTGGGAAAGGAAGTCTCAGGCGAACGTAAAAACAGCACTGACGTGACTGCAATCCGAACCTTGCCCTTCCCAACATTTCTTTTTCCGCACGCGTGCATACCGTACTGGTGCTGCGGTACGAAAAAAAGAAGGAAGCTGTTGCTGAGAGGTAAAACGCTCAGGGCCAAATCCAGCTTATTCAAGCGCTTCTTCTGAGCATCTACAGCTCAAACGATCCATTGTGCCTCATCGCGCACTGATCAGCCACCGTACACCTGCATCCCAGCAAAGGATGCAGGTTCACTTTTGTTGACTTCATGACCTACTTTCTTCTCACCCATTCTCCCCGTCTCACTCCTTCAAACCTACTTTCTTCTCACCCACTTTCCCCTCCCAGCTTTTCTTCTTCGAAAGCAGAAGCGTATTTAATCCCCTGCCAGTGATGATCGCTTTGCCCAGAAGACAAGTCCACTTGTCGAAACGTTGGCTTTCTTTCTTCCTTTCGTTCTACCTGGATCTTCAACAAGTTGGGTCACTGTCGAAAAACCCCTCCTAAAACCGTGCTGAGCTGTTGAAAGAATAGGATGAGTATCAAGAAATACGCTACTGTGTTTATGAATGATATGCTCCAATAACTTGCAGCAGGTACAGGTTAGAGCTATTGGTCGATAATTCGAGATAAGTTGCTTGTTTTCGACATTTACGTAACGGTTTTATTTTTGACAATTTCCTGTCCTCCGGCAAAGTACTAGATGAGAGGGATGCGTTGAATATAACTGTCATAAATTTCGACGACCATTCAGTGCACCTCTTCAAAAAGGAATCGGGTGTTTCATCTGGCCGAGGTAATTTTCTCTCGTCTAAATTCAATAAAAGGTTAAACACGCCTGTTCAGTTATTTCCAAGTCATCAATGGCAGACAGGCTATCAAATCCAGCAAAATGAGGTCTGCTTGAGTTATCAGATGTGAAGACCGATTTGAAATGTTCATTAAAGGCGTCTCAGATTTCTGCTTCATCAGATGTGAACCGATTGTTTATCACAAAAGTGTCAGCGCGAGATGTTTTTGGTGATATGAATCGCCAGAACCTAGCCGGAGATTAATTTAATAGCCTACTTAAGTGACCATTGTAAACATTCTTCCGTTCGTGATGAATTTTATTTTTTAGCTTCTTGGACAAAAGCCAAATTTTGTCATCTATGTTTTGAGCGTTGCGTTTCTTCTTCTGTTTTTTAAGACTAATAACTTCTTTTTAAATTAATTACATCTCTCGTGATCCATGAATTAGTCATGTTTGTTTTCCTAAGTTTAAAGAAAACGAACAGCTGAATACAGGCAAGTACAGTTTTCTTGAGCTTCAACCACATTGAGTTTACGTCATCAGAATTGTTATTAGCGCTATTTAGAAGTTAACCAAATGATAGTTCTAATTTATCTATAATGCTAACGTCATCTGCAGAAGAAAACACTGGCACACGAGCTATATTAGTTGACCTTGTTTGTTTAATTGAGCTAAAGTGAACTAAGTTAGCTGTATGGTCTGAAATGCCATCAACAACCTCGCATTGAATTTCACCGGAGATGTTGCCACGTACAAAAACCAGATCTAGAACAGACTTACTGGCACCCTGAATCGCTGACCAACTGATTTAAATCTAAACAAAACGCAATGTCAATGAGCTCTTCATTATGGGCAACATCACTACCACCTGACGAAAATGTAGGCCAATCTATACCCGGAAGATTAAAACCGCCATACAGTACAATCTTGGTATTAATAGTCGTGCTGCTCATAATGTAGGTCTTCACGTTCTCTAGAACATCCATTCCAGAACCTGGCAGTCTGTAAACAATGCCAACAATTACAGAGTGTTCATCAGAGAGCATCTTGCAAAACAAACATTCAATGTTGGATCAATCATGCGCGAACTTAGTTTTTTCTTAAACAGTAGCGCGACGCCGCCGCCCCTATTGTAGCGATCCCGACAATAAACTTTAAAGTCAGGGGGAACAAAATCACTGTCATATATCTCATCATGCAAATAGGTTTCAGTAATTGCTACCACGTCTGGGTAATCATGTATTCTAAATTTGCTGCTTTATTTACAATGCTTCGGCAGTTAACGTTCAAGAGCTTCAAATGGAAGGCGCTCTTTTCTTGTCACGGTTTTTTTCGATTTGGAACGGCTACTTTTTGTAGTTTATTCCATAGGTAAAGATATCCATTCACTGATAGTTTTTCGAATACTAGTTTCACGCCATCATTACTCATATATCCGTGCATTACTACTTATTTTCATACACGGGCACTCACCTGAGAGAGGCTTGGTTAACTCGCCCGATAGGGTTAACTCTATGGGAAATACCGCAAAGTCTTCCAGCTCCGCCAGGAGCCGCGCAAATGAGAACAGCTGCCTCATCCAAGAGCCATCTCTTGGATGGCTCTGTGCCAAGAGCCATCATCACGGTCCCTGTTGCTAGCAGTGCTGTACCACAATTGTTTTCTAATAGCGCGTATTTTCTGCGAGAAATCAACAGTGACGTATTGCCCATATCCCTTCAGCTTTGAGCAGTTCTTTAATATCAAAACCTTTTCTCGGTAATCCGTAAGCTTTAGAATGACCGGAGAAATTATTCTAGCGGATTTTTTTCCAAGCCTGTGTCAGTTTTCTATTGCAGGAAGTCTTATTTTCAGTTTACTCTGCAGAACGTCTTCAGTTACTGTGTCGCGCAACGTTTCGAGGCTTTAGTTGGTTTTTTCCTCGAGACCATGAATGATAATATTGTTAAGGTTTATTTACAGAGTGGTTCTGCACCTTAGCCTCATGTGCTAACCAACAGATGGTGAGCTTCTTCTCCTTTTTCCTCTATTCCGGAAAGCCTCTTTTTGCACTTCCTTCTCTTCTGTGCGCATGCCTGACATTTCCCCCTTCGCAGACGAAGCCCCTGGGCTGTCAGTCAGAGTACCGAGCGAGAGTGGCAGCGCTTCATTCTTGCGACATGAACTACCTGTGTTTTCCGAGAGGGGCGACCTTGGGAACATTGGCGAGACACGACGTAATTCAACTCATTGATGCGTTTGAGCACAATAAATGGGCCTGTGTAGTGCGACAACAGCTTCTGGAACAAACCACGCTTGCGGAGAGGTGTCCAGAGCCACACTAAGTCGCCGGAAGGTAGGAGACATCCTGATGCCGACGATCGTAGCGCTGCTTAGAGCGGTCCTGCGAGGCCAGAGTGCGTAATCGGGCGACCCGACGAGCCTCTTCAGCGCGGCAGAGGGTGCTCGAAACAGAAGGCTCGGTGTCGAGAGAGAACGGCAAAATGGTGTTGAGAGAACGTCGAGGCGGACGGGCGTAGAGGAGGAAAAATGGACTATAAGAAGTTGTCTCATGCTTCGAGGTGTTATATGCGTAAGTAATGAAAGGAAGCACGTCATCCCAGTTCTTGTGCCGCGAGTCAACATACATCGCAAGCATGTTCGTCAGTGTCTGGTTTGTACGTTCAACGAGGCCATTTGTATGGGGATGTTATGGCGTAGAGTGACGCAACTGTCAAGTACAATAGCGCAGACGCTGTTCCACAACATGTGGCGTAAATTGGCGGCCTCGGTCACTGATAATTACACGAGGAGGCCCATGACGGTGGACGACAGCGTGAAGAAGAAAACGAGACGTCAGCGGCGGTGGCGGAAGGGATGGCGGCAGTTTCACAGTAACGCGTGAGATGATCAACGCACACGATGACCCAGCGATTGCCTTTGGACGAGCGGGGAAACAGGCTTATGAGGTCAACACCCACTTGCTCATATGGTGTGGTCGCTGGTGTCACCGGATGTAAGTGGCCCGGCGGAGAAGTCATGGGGAGCTTGAACTGCTGGCACTGCACGCACGAGTTCACGTAACGCTGAGTCGTTCGACGCATATTTGGCCAGTAGAAACGTTCCTTAATGCGGGTAAGAGTCCTGGCAAACCCCTAGTGCCCAGCTGTAACGTCATCGTGCATAGTGTGTAGAACAGAGGAGCAGAGGCTAGCCGGAACGACTAGCAGAAAGCGTACACCACCAGACGAGCAATATTTTCGATACAGCAAACCATCGCGAATGCAGAAAGGGTTTGCTAATGCCGGATCACGAGTTTTTTCAAAAAGTGATACCAAGTCGTGAACTTTTCGTTGTTCTCGCTGGAAAGTGGCAAGATCCGGAAATTGTACGAAAACGGCGGCAAGATAGTCGTCAAAGTTGTCATCGCAAAGGGTAGTTGCGAGGAGGCAGCCGAAAAACGCAGTCAGCGTCAGCGTGTTGGCGGCCACTTTTGTACGACACTGTAAAGTTGAACTCCTGAAGGCGTAATGCCCAGCGAGCCAACCGACCGCAGGGGTCGCGTAGATTCACCAGCCAGCAAAGCGAATGATGATCGGCGATGACTGTAAAAGAACGTCCATAAAGGTACGAGCAAAACCGCTGTACGCCAAAAACGACGGCAAGGCACTCTTGCTCTGTCACGGTATAGTTTCGTTCAGACTTGCTAAGGGTGCGCCTTGCATAAGCGACAACGTGTTGGTTTCCGTCATGCCGTTGTATGAGCACAGCACCCACGCCGATGCCACTTGCGTCAGTGTGGAGTTCAGTGGGAGCTGTCGGGCTGAAATGACGCAGTAAGGGCAGCGAGGTAAGACGAAACTTGAGCTGGCGAAATGCAGAATCACATTCAGGAGTCCAATTGAAATGAATATCTTTCTGCAAGAGGCATGTGAGGGGGTAGGCTACGTCAGCAAACATAGGGATGAAGCGTCGAAAGTAAGGGCAAAGTCCCAGGAAGCTCCTAAGTTCTTTCACAGACTTGGGCTCTGACGCAGCTGACAGCTTCAGTATTCTGTGGGTCAGGCCTAACACCGTCTTGGTCAACCAAATGCCCAAGCACAACGATCTGGCGTTCACCGAAGCGGCACTTCTTAGAGTTCAGCACGAGACCCGCTTTCGCCATGCAGTTAAGGACCACAGCTAAACGGCTGTTATGCTCGGCGAAGGTCCTCTCAAAAATCACTATGTCATCTAGGTAACACATGCAAATTTGCCACTTCAGTCCACGCAAAAGAGTGTCCATAAATCTTTCAAAGGTAGCCGGAGCGTTGCATAGGCTGAAAGGCATCACGTTAAATTCATATAACCCATCGGGAGTCACGAATGCCGTCTTCTCCTTGTCTTTCGGATGCATTGGTATCTGCCAGTATCCGGAACGTAAATCAACAGATGAAATGTAGGAAGCTGAATGGAGGCAGTCAATGGCATCATCAACACGCGGGAGCGGGTAAACATTCTTCTTGGCGACAGTATTGAGGCGGCGATAGTCGACACAAAATCGCCAGGTGCCATTTTTTTTTTTTCACGAGAATCACAGGGGCGGCCCATGGGCTAGATGATTCCTGAATAATTCCTCTTTGCATCATATCACGGACCTGTTCGTCAATTAACTTACGTTCTGAAGGTGAAACACGGTATGGTGTCTGTCTAATGGGGTGTGCAGATCCAGTGTCCATCATGTGATGGGTGCGGGAAGCCGGAATCTGTGGTGGCTGATCTCGACCAAACTCGAACACGTCCGCATGTTTCATAAGAACCTCCATCAATATTCGGCGGTCGTTGGTGGGTAGCGATTCATTTATCAAGGACTGAAACTGGGAATCAGCATGATCGGGACGTCTAGTTGAACGAGCAACGCCGTCACTGAACGCGGCGATGTGCATAGAAAGGCGTTCTTCAAAGTCGGCGAGTTCAAACCACGCGGCAATACGGAAGGTTCATTCGTATGGTTGACAGTCCAAAGCGTGGCATGGCCCTCGTTCACTCGAACAATGCTGAGGGGCACCAACACAATGCTGAGGGGCACCAACACACTCTTTTTGGCACCGGATAGGGAAGCGGGCTCCACCAGAGCGTCGAAGCCTTGGGAGCCGCGCCCGAAGACACAACTGGGACGAAGATGGCGGACATCGCCGGAACGACGGTATCCTCGAAGACCGAAAACACGTGGACAGCCCACGGCGATTCTTCTATGAGGGCCGATCGAAGGCTGGGGCTTATTGATATCTCGCCACTGTTCAAGTCGAGAGGTGCGCCACACTGCTGTAAAAAGTCAACTCCTAGAATAACGTCGTGCGTAGAGCGAGGGAGCACCGTGAATTCAGTTCTAACCTCGTGTCCAGCCATACATTTACATAACAAATATCAAGGGGGACCAACTATTCTCCCCCTACACCTCGAAATATGACAGTTCTATCCCAACCAAACATAATTTTGCGGCCGAGACGGTTATTAAAATCTAAGCTCATCACGGAAACTGTAGCACCCGTATCCACCAAGGCCATAACACAAACACCATCCACTAACACTTCCAAACGGTTCTTCAGCATAACGACCGGTAGAGGAATTGGCAATATCGATGACCTGGCGACCGCACCTCCATTGGCCGCACACGCTAGTTTCTTGGTGGCGGAGAAGAACGGCGGGGAGAAGGTGAACGTCGGGAGCGGCAGGCAGGAGGAGTCAGGCTGCGATCAGAAACTGGTGAGTCGTTGCGTGGTGGTACGTAGCGGTAGGAGCCCGAAAGAGGGGGATAGGTCGGGTCACGGACTTCTGGACTCACGGTAGAACGGCGATTTGACCATTGGCGCTAGTAGCGTGGTGCCGGGTTCCGGCGGCGGCAGAATCTGGATATGTGGCCAAGCATACCACAGCGGTAACAGACGGGTGGTTCACGAGCACGGTCCAAATAATAGTCCTCGGTAACAGGATCGAAGCGATCAGCAAAGTCCAGCCGCTGGGGTTGTTGCGGAGGAGGTGGCGCTCTGTAGTGGGAACAAGCTAGGGGAGCAGGGCCATATGAGTCGTTTCGGTGGTCACGGATGGGAGGAGGAGCGGTAGAACCCCAAGAAGAGCGCTGGATGGGAGCTGCCTGCAGGGAGCAGCTATCACAGGGGATTGCACTGCGGTTCACATCTTGATGGCGGAAGAGCTCATCACGGACGATTTGGCGAATCATGTCAGCCAAACGCGGAGGATCATGTGAGTGCTCGTGAGAACCCACGCTTGCAACAGTGGTCACGTTAGGCAGACGGCCGAATTTCGGTGTTATGCGACGCAGCTTGAAAGTTTCGAACGTACGACAGTGCTTGATCACGGCAGTGGGAGAATCTGCGTTTTCTTTTATAATTAAAAAGTTATATACGTCTACCGCGATGCCCTTTAAGAGGTGGCCAACTCTGTCTTCGTCAGACATGCTCGGAATCACTGCTTTGCAGAGTTTTAGGACCTCTTCTATGTACATTGTGCATGTTTCACCAGGCCCTTGGGCTCGCTGGAATAAAGTCTGCTCAGCGCATTTCCGTTTTGCGGTGGTATCCCCGAAACAATTTCGGATGTCTTCTTCAAAACGACCCCAGCTCGTTTGGAACGCTCAAACCATGTCTGGGCTGTGGAGTCTAAGAAAACATTTGTAGCATTACAGTGGCATCCCAGCGATTGTACTTGCTCATCCACGTCTTCGCCAGCCTTGCCAGAAAAGGCTCACGGTAATGCTGCCATGCGTCGCCGTTTTGGATCATTGTGGCGGTCAAAGGGGGAAGCCCAGCGAGTCGTCGGCTCGAACGAGGTAGAGAGGAATTCGTGGTGATCGTTGCAGCACCTTCCACGACACTGTTAAGGTTTATTTACAGAGTGGTTCTGCACCTTAGCCTGATGTGCTAACCAACAGATGGTGAGCTTCCTCTCCTTTTTCCTCTATTCTTCTTCTCCCTCGTTGTAATGGCTCATACCCACAGTGGGGGATTAGCCAGAATTCGTTGTAGGTAACATAATATTTTTGATAAGGTCGATTTGACTGTATGATATAGATAACCTAATAATTAGGAGCTAGTGTTGATGAAATAACTTGAAATTTGGAGGCGATGTAATAGAAAGCAATGAAAAAAAGGAATAAAATTGTAAATTACTAAAAATAATAAGAAGAAAAAATACAATTCAACAGATCAGTGCTAACTCACAAATCTTCCAGTAGCAATATTATAATTATGAAGTAAGTCACACACCGGTTTTAGGGCATACCCTTTGACGGTTGCACGAAAGGAGAGGAGGACAGGAACTGTGAATGGCAATCCTAGGTGAGTAAGAGGTATTTCTAGATAATTTTTTCTCTGAGTAGCATACCTGTGGCAGGAGAGGATGTAATGTTCAATTGTTTCCACGTAATTACATGACGCACAATGATTCGACGGCGTGAATCCAGAGCGACATAAATAAAGAATGAGGGAAGGAATTCTACAACGCATGAGCGTCATGGAAACCTCACATTGCCTCGAGGTACAACATCGGACATTCCAATGGAAATTTAAATGGTTAAAATCCGTAGTCGCAAGGAGTGGCTCATGGCTCAAGGAGTTTAACGTTTGAAATCGTTCAAAACGGGATATATTTAGCTAGATAATATTGGGTACAACATCGGCAACAGGCCCACTGAGAGCTGAATTTGCTAAATAATCCGCCATTGTATTAGAAGCGATGCCGCAGTGTCTCGGAACCCACTGAAAACGTACTTCCTGTAAATGTATCGGAAGGAAAAACATTAGGGTTTGTTTCAAAACACACATTTTCGAGCTTTCTAATACTGCTAAGACTGACAGGCAGTCAGAGAGTATGATTACGTGAGTAACATTACCGGGAACTTTTTGAAGGGCCAAACCAATTGCAAGCAATTCAGCAGTAAATATTGGTGTGTAATCAGGGATCCGTACAGAAAAACTCCAATCAAGTGCTTGGGAGTAAATTCCTATTGCTGCTTTTTCATTTCGTTGTGAGGCATCTGTGAAAATAGCTACGTGTCGTGGATACTGTAATAGATAATCTTCAAGGTGTCCCTTTATTACCGTGGTAGTCAAGTGTTTTGCATTAGATGGCAACGACTGGTCAAAGCACAGTGTGGAAGTAGCTTGAACATTGCCAACACGTCTTACTGACATAAGCGAAACTGCAATTTTGGACAGCAAGGACTGAGTAAATAGAAATTGTGGTTGCTTATATTGCGGCCAATGATAATCTAGAAACTGACATTGGTGTGTAATAAAAATGGGAGAAGCCACTCCAGACAGAGATTCCAGAGCTCGTAAAAAGGTTCGCACAGTGAGCAGCTCAAATCGAGAGTTCACGTCGCGTACACGGGCCTCTAAATTGAGGACTGCATTTGAAACTGTTCTTGGCAACCCCAAACATAGTCGTAAAGCGCGCCTCTCCAGTAGCAACAAAGGTCGTAGTTTGTATTTAGGACTGCCCGAGAAAAGAACACAGCCGAACTCCAGAATTGGTCTCAAATAAGTTTTATAGAGAATCAAGAGTATCTCTACGCATACCGAATTTCTTATGGCTAATTCGAATCAGGCGACCAAGGGCTCGCTCACCTTTCAGGCAATTACTTTTGATATGAGGCCACCAGTCTAATTGGCAGTGGTATAATACACCTGTAATAGGAGTCCTTGAACAGGGCACTACGCCGTCAACAGTCAATGGAGCTTTCTGCGATCAGTCGTTGCACTTCTGTAAGCCCACGATCGAGCATCGGAGAGAGAGCTTCGTTGTCGTTTTCTTTCCTGACCGCCACGCGCGTTGAACATGGTTGTCGTTCTCTTCGGAGCATCAGGCGCTGAACATATCAGAGCCGAATACCTGTTTTACAACTTCCCCCGGGCGAAAAGACGCCATCCTGGCGGATTATGGCGATGTGACGATGGCAGGGTCGTAGTAAGGCTTCAGGCGGTTACTGTGTACTATTTCACGATTGCGGCGACGATGGTCAGTGGATGGCGTAAGGGGTTCGATGAGGTAGTTGACGGGGGATGTTTGCTTGACAATACGGTAGGGGCCCTGATACTTGCTCAGAAGTTTGGATGAAAGGCCGGGACTGGAGGAAGGCACCCATAGCCAGACCAAAGAGTCTGTACGATAAGTAGGAAGAAGTGCAGTTTGATCTCGTGTGGTTTTCTGCTGTTGCTGAGAGTGAGAAGTGAAGGACCTGGCAAGCTGGCGGAATTCTTCAGCATAAGTTGCAGCTTGTGAAACAGTCGTGAATTCGGAAGAATCCGGTCGGTAAGGGAGAATGGTGTCCATGGCGCAAGAGGGCTCACGACCATACAGAAGGAAGTATGGCGAGAATCCTGTGGTTGCTTGAGTGGCAGAGTTATAAGCCAATGTGACGAATGGAAGAACGCGGTCCCAGTTGGAGTGGTCGGAAGCGACATACATTGCCAGCATGTCGCCCATGGTGCGGTTAAAACGCTCAACCATTCCATTTGTTTGCGGATGGTACGCGGAGGTGGCGCGATGAACGATTTTGCATTCTCTAAGAACAGCTTCGACAACTTCAGAAAGGAAGGCATCACTCAGCAATGTCACTCAGCAATTCTTTGGGAGACCCGTGGCGAAGAATGATGTGATGGAGGATGAAGGAGGCAATGTCTTGGGCTGTAGCAGATGGCAAAGACGCCGTTTCGGCATAGCGTGTGAGATGATCAATTGCAACGATGATCCAGCGATTGCCTGTTGATGTGCTAGAAGCGGGCCGTACAGGTCGATTCCAACGCGCTCGAAGGGCTGAGCTGGGCAGGTCAGCGGCTGCAGAGGAGCGGCGGGCTGGCGAGGTGGGTGTTTTCGGCGCTGACACTCTTGGCAGGACTGGACGAACCGACGAACATAACGGTACATCCCACGCCAGTAGTACCGCTGTCGCAGGCGAGTGAAGGTTTTCAATAAGCCTGCGTGGGCACGCTGGGGATTGTCGTGGTAATGGGAGCAAATCACAGAGCGCAGATGGGTCGGAATTACAAGCAGCCACTTTCTACCATCCGGAAGGTAATTCTTACGGTAGAGGAGCTCATCTCTGATGGCGAAATGGTGAGACTGGCGACGGAGAGCGCGGCAAGGAGGTCGTGAAGCACGGCCAGATAAAACATCCAGGATTGAAGCGATCCATGCGTCTTTGCCTTGCTCGGAAGTCATATTGGTGGGCATGTCGGTTGTATGTAGAACGGATATAGCAGGAGTGGCTTCGGACGGCAATGGAGAACGTGAGAGAGCATCAGCATCGGCATGTTTACGGCCAGAGTGATAGAGGACGTTAATGTCGTATTCTTGGAGCCTCAGAGCCCAACGGGCCAGTCGACTAGAAGGATCTTTCACAGAAGACAGCCAGCAGAGAGAGTGATGATCGGTGACGACATCAAAAGAACGGCCATACAAGTAGGGGCGAAATTTTGCTATTGCCCAGATGATAGCGAGATACTCTTTCTCGGTGACGGAATAGTTTGCTTCAGCTTTTGTTAGGGTCCGACTGGCGTAAGCGACAACGTACTCATCAAAGCCAGACTTCCGCTGAGCAAGTATTGCGCCGAGGCCGACGCCGCTGGTATCAGTGTGGATTTCCGTGGCAGAAGAAGGGTCGAAATGACGTAGGATTGGCGGAGTCGTCAGAAGATGGCGTAGTGTCGCGAAGGCATCATCACAGTGTGGAGACCAGGCTGAAAGATCGTGGCTGGACAGAAGCGTGGTGAGAGGGTTGATGATTGTGGCGAAATTGCGAACGAAGCGGCGGAAGTACGAGCAGAGGCCGACGAAGCTGTGGAGTTCTTTCACATTAGTTGGCTTTGGAAGTTCTGCCACAGCCCGCAGTTTTGCCGGATCGGGAAGAACGCCATCCTTGGAGACGACATGCCCGAGAATGGTTAGCTGTCGTGCTCCGAAACGGCACTTCTTTAAATTTAATTGGAGGCCAGCGTCGGTCAGGCATCGCAGAACTGTCTCAAGGCACTGGAGGTGAGATGGAAAATCTGGGGAAAAGATGACAACGTCGTCCAGGTAACAAAGGCAAGTGTGCCATTTGAGCCCTCTGAGTAGGTTGTCCATCATGCGTTCGAATGTGGCAGGGGCATTGCATAGTCCGAATGGCATGACATTAGACTCATAGAGCCCATCGGGTGTGACGAAATCGGTTTTTGGGCGATCGGCCTCTGCCATCGGCACCTGCCAATAGCCGGAACGCAGGTCTATTGAAGAAAAGAACTCAGCTCCCTGCAGGCAGTCAAGGGCGTCGTCGATACGAGGGAGAGGATAAACGTCCTTGCGCGTAATCTTGTTCAGTCGGCGATAGTGTATACAGAATCGGATGGAGCCGTCTTTCTTCTTGATCAGGAAGACCGGAGACGCCCAAGGGCTGTGCGACGGTTGGATCACGTTGCGCTGGAGCATGTCAGTCACCTGTTCGTCAATAATGCGGCGCTCGGCGGCTGAAACACGGTACGGATGCTGGCGCAAAGGGGCATGCGTGCCGGTATCAATGCGGTGAGCAACGGCAGTTGTGCGCCCCAACGAAGGTTGCTGGGAGTCGAACGAAGCCGCGAAACGTTGTAGGATGGCGACAAGCTGGGCTCGTTGTAAGGGCGTCAGGCCGGCGTCGATGGACCGGTGGAAAACTTCGAGGGAGAGTGGCGACAGGAAGAGACGTTATGGCGCTGATGTGAAGGCCGGCAGTGTTATCGACGAAGGGATAGGTGGGAGTGGAATCGAGCAAAGCAACGCTACCCAGTGACTGGAAACGGAGCAAAGTAGTTGGGCAGGGGCACGGGTTACAAACAAAAATAGCACTTGAGCTGCGAAAAATTGTTAGCAGAGCAGGGGGCAGCAACACCGATTTTTGGTCAGCGCATCGTAACGAGGGTGTGTAGATAACAGTCGCGTCGGAAAGAGCAGCACAATAAAGAGGCACAAGCACTGAGGAGAAAGGCGGAACGTCGGTGTCCTCTGCGACGTGCACGGTAGCGGCAGCAGCAGCGGATGCGTCGAAAGAAGTGGCACTGAGGGGTGATAACTCAAGTTGAGCACGGGCGCAGTCTATTATGGCGTTATGATTGGAGAGGAAGTCCCAACCAAGGATGACGTCGTGTGATGAGCGGGCGAGGACGAGGAATTATATTGTGTATTGAACGTCGTCGATGACAAGGCGGGCGGTGCAGGCGGCTAATGGTCGAATGTCCTGAGCGCTGGCGGTGCGAAGAGAAACGGCAGGAAGCGGCGTCATTACCTTTTTGAGTTTGCGACAGAGGGTGTAATTAAAAACTGATACGGCTGCGTCAGTGTCGACAAGTGCTTCGACAGGAACTCCCTCAATGAATACGGTAATAATGTTCGCTGGTACTAAAACAGGTCTTGTGTTAGTCCCTGATGGCGCAGTTCTTGCCTCCGGAACTGCAGCCGTTAGTTTTCCGGGTGAACGGCTGATCGGCGGCGGAGCATCGGTGAACGGGAACGACGGCCAGGTGAAGGCGAGCGGTGGGATCGGCGATCGTAACTTGAAGATGACTGCGGAGGAGGCTCAGGGAACACGGGCGAGGGGGACGGAGTAAAATTCTACATCGGCTCACGTGTATAGTCTTAGGGACGATGGCCACGATTGCGGCACAAACGAGCCACATGGCCGGCGACTCCACAGGCGTAGCACATGGGTCGGTTGTCTTGTGTGCGCCAGGGGTTGGAATGCTGTGGCTGTAATCGACGGCGGAGAACCGGACGATAAGGGGGGATTGTAGGCTGCTGAGGTTGCTGATTTCCCTGAGGCTCGTATAGAAGGGGAGGCCGGCTATATACAGGGGCGACAGGGGGTAGTGGCCGCACCAAAACATCAGCGTACGTGAGAGGAGCCGCCACTAGGGGCTGCTGAGGAGGTGAAGGCAGAACCTCAGCGACTTGCTCTTGTATAACACGCTGAAGGGTGGGATTGAGCGGCGGTGCAGGCGCAGGTGCTGGGGGCAGGTAGACAAAGAAAGCTGGCGTGCGACTTCCTCACGAACAAACTGTTGAATCTGCTGAATTAGCGACTGCTGATCCAGGGCACCATCGTCAATGCCTTGCATAATGTGTCCGATCTTCTCGGCCTCACGGTAGGGTTGACGCGCTTGCAGAGGTCGACGACATCTTCTATGAAACTGGTGAAGTTCTCGCCCGTTTGTTGTGCCCGACTTTGCAAGCGTTGCTCGGCGCGAAACTTACGTATAGCGGGACCGTCAAAAACTTCGGTCAGGCTGGTCTTGAGAGCCGCCCAGGTAGGGATGTCACTCTCATGGTTGCGAAACCATAGATTGGCCACGTCGCTCAAATAAAAAATGTTTGTGAGCTTCACGTTGTCGTCCCACTTGTTGTACACACTTACGCGTTCATACGACGCCAACCAGTCTTCAACATCCGTGTCATCGGTGCCGCTGAAGATGGCTGGGTCGCGCTGACGCGCTGCACCGGGACAGATGACAGGCGATGGGTTTGGCGGTTGGTTGGCGGTCTCAGGCATCACGGAAGTGGTAGGCAACGCTCGGCTGCGAAGCTCCATGTTGAGGGGATTGCTGTCACCTCCACCACTTGTAATAGGAATCCTTGAACAGGGCGCTACGCCGTCAACAGTCAATGGAGCGTTCTGCGATCAGTCGTTGCACTTCTGTAAGCGCACGCCCGAGCCTCGGAGAGAGAGCTTCGTTGTCGTTTTCTTTCCTGACCGTCACGCGCGTTGAACATGGTTGTCGTTCTCTTCGGAGCATCAGGCGCTGCACATATCAGAGCCGAATACCTGTTTTACACACCGAAGTATTTGAAGGATTCAACCTGTGGGATTTGTGAACCGCAATACGCAAGGGAGATATAAAGAGGGTGTGCCAGTGGGAAAACGAGTACCGAGGATTTCTTCACGTTGAGAATTAATTTTACTTTAATGAGCCAAACTTCAAGGGCATTCAAGTAGGCTTGCAATAGCCGATATAAGGAATGAACATCTCGTGCAGAAGAGAAAAAGGCAATATCATCCGCATACACGTACACTTTTATATTTGGATGAACAGGAATATTGCTCATTAATATATTAAATAGCAATGGAGACAGCACCGATCCCTGAGGCACGCCTCTAGTTTGGTAATATGTTTCAGAAGTTGTGGAACCTCTCATGCAGAAAAAGTTTCTATTGCTTAAGAATTATTTTAACCATGCAAACATGTAAAAAGATTACCTAATTTCGTTTATCTTATTCAACAGAATAGAGTGTTCTACACTGTCATATGCTTTGGCGATATCCAAAGTGTCCAATGAAGACACTTCTGTCTTCTTCATTGCTAACCTAATTCTACTCTCCAAATCTGTATGAGCCGTTCAAATGGAGCACCCTTGACGAAACCCAATTTGTGCCTCATTAAATGCATTCAGGGTCATCACATGGTTTGTGAAGCGCCGGTGAACTATGCGTTCAATAAGTTTCACTAGATTTGAAGTTAGAGAAATTGGCCGAATATTATCCTAATCAAAGCCTTTTTTCGGATCTTTGAGGCTTAGTATAATTTTTGCAACTTTCCAGTCTTGAGGTAATCAAGCATTTTCCAGAGAAAAATTGACAATATTCAACACTTCCGAGCTGTGGTCTTGCACTAAAGCTTTCAGCATAGCCACTGTAATACCGTCACACCCAGGAGCTGCAGGTTTCAGAGCAGCCGCTATACAATGCAATTCCGGTGGCTCAACTGCAACGAAATCAGCACGTGGCGTAGGTCGATGTAACGGAGCCACCGTTTGCGCTTGAAAGCGAATAGCAAGACCGTTCGCAATGGTTCAAGTTTCTCTTTTGCTTCATTGGGTGATAACACCTCTGACTCGGTTACATGTGGTGGAGAAGAACTTTGGTTGCGTTCCATGAACCTATACAATGCCTTCCGAATGATTGGATTAGAGAGAAAAATATTCATATTAGCATTTTACTTATCCTTTGCTATACGAATAGTTTTTTTTTAAATGCAGCCGCATAAAATTTGTAATCTATCCAATTTTGGGGACACTGATTATGGGAAAGGCTCTTCCACGCAGCTTTTCTACGACGGAATGCTTTCTCACATTCTTCGTTCCACCATCGGCATAACATTTTGTTAGGGACAGACGATTTCACAGTGAACACTGAACGCTCAGTGGCATCTAGCAGAGAAGAGAGTGCTTGTTGAGCACGTTCAGAATGCTGAGATGATGCTATGGAGGAAAAAGAGGAGTTCACAAACTTTTTAAAGAGTTTATGGTTGACAAATGTTTGTTCACAAGTAGTTACTCTAAGGGGAGTAGATTCTATATTAAACTTAACTGGAAAGTGGTCGCTAGATGTACCACAATCCACCGTAGCCCATGATGAGACCCTTAATCCATTTGCTGCTAACTTTAAATCAATTACTGACCTAGAAGCTGCTCGCACGTAGGTTATGCCTGGACTATTACAGCAATGCACATCATTTACAGACATCCAGTTCCAAAGTCGTTGCCCCCATATATCTGAACGGTAACCCCAAATAACATGGTGTGAATTAAAATGCCAAAATAGAAGCCTGGGCGAGTTGGTATGTATACATTCTAAAACAGCGCAAAAGAACAGGGACGAGAGAACGAACCGTACAACACGAGCGCTCGTGTTGTACGTTTCGTTCTCTCGTCCCTGTTCTTTTGCGCTGTTTTAGAATGTGAATTAAAATCGCCAGCAATAATCAGTCCGTTGGTTGAACTCAAAATATCATTTAAACCATCTGTTGTACGGACACCTGTTGGGAAGTAGACATTTCCAATAGTGAGAGGAGCAGACTCTTTTTTCACTTCCTTCTCCTCTTCTTTGCGCATGCCTGACAATATTGTTTCGACGGCTACGGTTTCCAATTTCTTTAATTTTACCTGCATTGATAACAACATTCTTTTCAATTGCTCGAATCAGAGTTTCCACGACCATGACTTTCTCTTGAGAAGCCGATAAGCCGGAAAAAATCGTCTTTCCCTGCATTGTACTAACGCATCTGTCAGAGAAGCCTGTGTTACAGAGAATTTGTTCATACGGCGAATGATTTCGTTCTGACTGTCTAGAACCCTGAGGAGGAGGTTATGATTGGTCACTGCAGCAGTGGTTGAATTATTGTCTGAGTTTTCATCATTTTAACCCGCATTGTTAGGCCCTGGATTTTGCTCTATATTGCCGCATTGAACAAGGTCAACAGAAAAAGCGCAGACAACTAAAAAACACACTTTTAGATCTGTCGGGGCAAGACAGCAGCACAAGACACACGTCGTTACTTGGACAACACTTTGTATTGGCTAAATGACTAACCTGCGGTAAGCATGGTTGGAGACCTGCTGCTGTCCTGCCCACTGAAGGACCAGTCCCTCATCTCAGGCTTTAAATAGTCCAGGCAATGTGACGTCACATGGAAGGAGGAGTGGCAACGGTTGATGATGGAATGAGTCGGTGTCTGGAAATCAGTGACATCACAGGCTTCCGGGTCGGTAGATTCCTTGCCGTCTTGAAGAACTTCCACGTCGGCGTGCAGTATATTTAGCATATGATAGGGGAGTGTTTCCGATAATGAAGGCGCCGAAAAACTGCTCAAGAAAAAACATATGCCTGGTAAGCATTGTTGCTGACATGCTGCCGTCTTGCCCACTCACCTCGATCCCGTGAGAAATACAAGAGCACTCGTCCCCTACACGTCTGTCCGTATCTTTTTTAATTTGGCCCATTTTGCTCAGAGTTTCCACAAGCCTTTGGAAATTAAAATTCACCTCCACCGAGGAGTCAACACGAAAGCCGGCGTGGCGCTCAATTTTACAACTGCGCCTCCAGCGTGTTCAATGTTGCTTGCTTTCAATGCAACGTAGTTTGGTAAAAGAGCATTTCGCACCTTGCTGCAATCGGATACTTCTTAGGTCATTCACTGCCAGCTGTAACAGATTTGGCGCTCGATCAGCCCGAACTTCTTAATGAATTTTGGGGCTCTATATTGAGCAACCTGAAATAATTACCTTTAACTTCGGCAAAAATTACCTGGTCATTTGACAGCCCTGCAAATTTCTTGGAGTGCAAAACTTGGTAATAATAAAAAAAATTGCTAGACATCAAATATTTTACTTTCGCGCTTGAAGTGGTTTCAAGCGAAAGTTGCTCTACGTTCGGTGAAGTCAAGGTCGCCGAAGCCTCAAATTGACCTTAAATTGACCTTGGCCATCGTTATTATATAAGAGGGCTGCCGCACTCACAGCCTTCGTTCTATCGCTAGGATCAAGCCACGTTTAAGCCGGAAAAAAATTTTGTCGTCATCAGGCAGTCCGCCAGCACAGTGCGGGCCTCAATGAAGCCGGTTATGGCCGCCATAAAAAAAGCCCTAGATGGTTCTCCCTATCCGGCTCCCGTCGCGTTTCTCTCGCTTTATGAAAAAATTAGCTCTGTTTTAGCTTCGATTAAACCTGGTGAGAAGCGATAGCTTCACGTGGCTGGGAAATCTTTGTTTCTCGACTTGTGTAACTATTGTTGCTTCTTTGGACCTTCGGACGTTCTCTGGGAAGTAGAGTAGGCAACCGCAGCAGCCTCCAACGTTCGGCGATCCCGCCTATAGCTGCGTCATTTCGCGAGGCGCTCCTCTTGTTCGTGCGATGTTTCGGCTGCTCTCTTTGCCTCCTAAAGCCTTTTCCGCAGAATATCGTGGCGGCTTCTGCCGGATAATTAGAAGCGGCTAACCATCGCCTCTATCATGCGGTTGCTCACTTGTTCATCGCATGACTGTATGGCTCTGACTGCAAAGCGTCATCGCTCCCTGTTTCATTCACGGCTGGAGGCATGACGTCACGGCCTACAGCGTCCATATGGTGACCACTTGACTCCTTGCATGGCCTCTGAGATCACCCCCATGCCCATGTTTCTGCGCGCAAGTGATCTCGGAGGCCATGCTCTTTCATGCGGGAGCCGTAGCTGCCTCTAATGCTCGACTCCGCTGCCCCGTTTCATATATGGCTGGCGGCGTGACGTCACGGCGACAGCGGCCCCACGGCAAGTCTCCCACAGTGGTTGTGCACATGACCTTTTCCTGGTTCCCCACTAGCATAATGTAATGTTTGTCCTTGGCTAAACCTTGAAGGTAATTGTGATACACACCCCTCATAGTGAAGCTACAGCATAAAAAACATTCTTATAGTATGAAGGCTGCCTACGCGCGATAGATAATACGTCGGTCATGCCACTCAGTGTCGCCTGCAAATCTAATAAAACAGTTTGTGAAGAATGCGCGATGGAAATGCTTCATAATGCTACGCGAGCAGAGGCTGCCGAAGCAGCTGTTGGTGTTGGTTGGTGCGCGGAAGCTAAACAGCTGCTTTCGAATTTCGCTTTAGGGAATGTCACCCGCAGAATATTTTCGTCCCACGACTCAGTGTTGATCACAAGAGCGACGCGCCCGTTTCCTTCGTTACTGACGAATTTCTCTCCCGTGCAGGAAGTGACGTCCCCGTGCTGCAGAGGGACGTTCGGACTCTTTCGGATGGGCCGGGAATGGCCGCAAGTATTGCCACTATATTGGGCCTCCTACAAGCGTCTGGGATGCCTGACAGACCAACGCACAGCGATGGCGGCAGTTCGCTGTCCCTCAGCAATCAAGTACGTTTTCTACCGCTCTATCTTGGTTCATCATCATCATCATTATCAGCCTGACTATACCCACTGTAGGGCAAACGTCTCTCCCATATTTCTCCAATTAGCCCGGTTCTATGCTACCCAGGTAGCCGAGAATGTGGGGCCCCAGTAGTTGTGATGTAGGCAAGTGGGGCTGGTGCAACCATCATAAAACCTGCATCGGTCCCCGATGGGGCAAAAGTAGGCAAGCCCCATTTGGGCTTGCCCCTATTCCTCCTGCATGGGTCCCATAGCGGCGTTGCTCGGGTAATGCAGAGCACATTCCTGCATCCAAACCGCAAGGGTCCATTGTCGGATATTTAAGGGCAATCCAACCTAAATGTGGGCTCTTTATGGGAAAGCCCACATGGATCCGAAATGAGGCCGTCCCCATAAAATATTTGTGGGACCTACATCGGCCGTAGTGGGGCAAGAAAACGGACATGCCCACATGCTGCCCCAATCGGCCCCTTGTAGGTTACTTGAGGGCAAGTGAAATATGAATACGAGCTCAATTTGGGCAAGCCCTCATGAAGCCCAAATGAGGCAGCCTTTGCTAAACCGCTTTAGGTCCCGCATAGGCTGTAATGGAGCTGGAAGGCGGGCATGCCCGCATGGTACCAAAATTGATCCCTTGTGGGAAATTTGAAGGCACGTGCAATCGCAGGTGGGCTTTAGGTTCAAAAACAACACCTCCCAAGTAGCACAAAGTGGGCTATGACGTGGGGCCCCGCGTTGGGCCCGTGAGGGCAGCCCATACGGGCCCCACGCGGGATTTGCAAGCACCTACCCCGAGGGGCCCCGCGTGGGCTGCCCAATTTCGCGGCGATCGGTCCCAAACTGTATCAGCGTGGGCAGCCCAAATGGGGCTGCCCGCATTCAGCCCAAATAGGGCTGCCCGCATTCAGCCCAGGTAGACGAATGTGGGCAGCACACCAGAACCATTAATGGGTCCCACGTTTGTGCAGGCAGTGACATCCATTGATCAAGGTTTTAATTTATAGGTCGATTAATCCCTCCGATACCTGAATTGTGCAGGCGCGGGATTTGCGAAAGCCAGTCAATTTGGGGCTGACCCATGTGCTGCCCTCATGGGTTGAATCGGGCATTTTCAGGGCTGCCCAAGTTCCAATAATGAAGTGTGAAACATTAAGCACTATTTTTTTGCTATGTATGTTACACTCAGTAACATGAGAGAAATTTATCCCAACGCTACAATAATGTGGGCTGGCCCACATCACCCCAACATGTTGGTCTGAATATTTATTTCGGTGCTGCGTGCAGAATAGTAATGCCGTAGGAAACATTTGGAGGTCGTTCAGTACATACTCGTAAAGCGGAACAGTTACTGTTGCATATTTTCTGTCGATACTGCATAATTAACGTAGTTTGTAGAGTAAACTTAGATAGTATTTATTCATTGCATGGATATGCTTAGGACAGTTATGTGAAACCTCCAGAAGAGCCAATTAGTGGCCGGTATAACATGATTTACATAAATAAAATGGTGCCTTAAAGATAGGGTGTAGACGTTTCAGAGCGGTATGCCCGCCTACGGCCAATTTGGGGCCCACTGCGGCCTTCATGGGCTGCCCCAATTGGGCTGACCTTATTTTTACCACATGGACTACGAATATACGTTGCATTTTTCCGCAAGTACCCCAAGAAATACCCGTGTGGGCAGCGTGGTGGTGTGCTCGCTTTTCAGCCCGGCCGCAAACCATGTGGGACCTATTCGGTTTTTGCGTGGGCAGTCCGAATCGGACTAGCCCGTCATCTGTTTGCTTTAGGCCCACATTTGCATCACATCTGCCCTAAATTGCCCCGCAAGAGACCGATGCAGGCAGAAGCGGGAAGGAGTACTTGCCTGCCCCGCTAACGGCCATGCGGAAATTATCTAGGTTTTTGGTAGGCAGCCCTATTTGGGGCAGCCCAGGCATTTTCTGCATGAATTCCACATTTTCGTCTGACCTTCCCTCAAGTACCCCTCTAGGGTCCCATGTAGGCAATGTGCGGGCATACCTGTATTTAGCCCCGCCGCGGCCCATGCGGGACCTATTCGGCTTTTGAGTGGGAAGCCCCAATTAGATTAGCCCAGGCTTTTCCTACACAGAGCCCAAATTTTATTTGCATCGGCCCTAAAATTTCCCAAGCGGGACCCTTGAGGGCCAGATGTGGGAATATGTAATCAGTTAGCCCTTTCCGCGCCTATATGATGCCCAGATGGAAAAAGCAGGGGCAAGCCGAATTTGGGCTTGCCCGCTTGATCCCTAAAGGGGGCCCTCATGGGTGTTATTGTGATTACCCAAGCCCAACTTGCCCATACGGGCCCCAGGTGGGCCACGTAATGTGTGCTACTTGGGCTAGTCCAATTGGGGCTGTCCGCACAAAACTGCTTTATATCCCACATGGGCCGTAATAGGGCTGGAAGGCGAGCAGGTCTGCATGATACCAAAATCGGTCCCTTGTCTGGAATTTGAAGACACGTGCAAATGTAAGTGGGCTTTAGCTTCAAAGACAACACCCAGCCCAATTGGGGCTGCCATGTTTAGTCAGTTAGAAATATTCCGTGGCTTTAGTTCTCGCACTCATGCAGATTACGCAAACAATACTGATACATACTGATTGCGAACTGTTGCTCCTAACGTGGTTGCTGTGGATAGATTGCAACACTCAGCACAAAATTACTTTTCAGAACACACATCTCCACAGCCTAATGTACACGAAGTCATTTAGGCTAGATTAATATTAAGAATTATTGTAAAATTTAATATTTTGGCTGTTTATAAAGGGCAGACATGTATAAAATAATTACCTAATTATGTGCATAAATAATGATTGGGAAAACTCTGACAAGGGCTTCCCATCAATTTCCTGCGTCCGACCCCTATGAGAATAATGTGGGCGAGCCCAAGTGCGGCTTGCGCCATAGAGCCCGCATGGGTCCTATGTCATTATCTGAGGGGCTAACCGAAATAAAAAAATATAAATGTCCATCCGGAGCGGCTGCCCGAGTCTGTCCAAAGTAGGACCATCGTGGGGAGTTGGCGGGATGTGCCCTTTTGGCAATGCGGGAAACATGTGGGCAGCAAGGGCTACCTGCATCGGTCCCTATAGTGGGGCCCATCGGGGCTTTGTCGACAGCTTCCTTCAGGCCTACGTCGGCCCCGCTTGCAGCACCCACATTGAGCCCACCGGGGCTGTCCTGCATTGCATACATCGGACCCACCAGGGGCCCCCCTTCATAGCCCACTTTGTGCTACCTGGGTAGCTGCATCCACTTGACCCCTGCGAACTTCCTAACCTCATCCGCCCACCTAACTTTCTGCCGCCTCCTGCTATGCTTTATTTCCCTTGGAATCCAGTTTGTTACCCTAAGCGACCATCGGTTACCCTCTCTTCGCACAACATGTCCTGCCCATGCCCATATCTTCTTAATTTCCACTAGAATATCGGTAACTTGAGTTATTTCTCTGACCCGCTATGCACGCTTCCTATCACTTAAAGTTACCCCTACCATTTTTCGTTCCATAGCCCTCTAGGTTGTCCTCAACATAAGTAGAACCCTCTTGGTTAGCCTCCACGTTTCAGCCCAATAGATGAGTACAGGTAAGATGCAACTGTTGTATACTTTCCTCTTGAGCGATACCGGTAAGCTGCTAGTCATAATCTGCGAGTGTTTGCCAAATGCGCTCTCTCCAATCTTATTCTTCTTGTTATTTTCTCTTCATGGTCCGGATCTGCAGTTACTATCTGTCCTAAATAGACATATTCGCCTACTACTTCAGTACTTCGCTCCCTAATGTAAACTGCTGTTCCTTCCCGAGGCTGTTGAACATTACCTTAGTCTTCTGCGTATTGATTTTCAAGCCTATATTTCAACTTTTCCTGTCTAGGTCATCAATCCTTATTTGCAGCTCATCCCCCGAGTTTCTTAGCAAGGCGATGTCATCAGCAAATCGCAGATTACTGAGGTATTCTCCATCTACCCTTATCCCTAAATGCTCCCATTCCAAGTCTTTGAATACTTCCTCTAAGCAAGCTGTGAATAGTACCGGGGAGATTGTTTCTTCTTGCCTAACACCATTCTTTATGGGAATTTTGTTACTTTCTTTATCCAGAACTATAGTTGCTGTGCAGCCACTATATATATATATATATATATATATATCTATCAGCACTTTCACGTACGGCTCGTCTACCCCCTGATTTCGCAATGCCTGCTTTGCTGCCGAGGTTTCAACTGAGTCAAATGCTTTTTCGTAATCAATGAATGCTATGTATAAGGGCTGGTTTTCTATTTTTCTATCACCTGATTGATGGTATGGATATGATCGATAGTAGAGTACCGTTTCCGAACATCTGCTTGATCATTTGTTTGATTGCACACTAAGGTTGTCCTGATTCTGTTAGCGATTACCTTAGTAAATACCTTATACGTAAGAGACAGTAAGCTGATTGGTCTGTAATTTTTAAGGTCCTTAGAGTCCTTAAACCATTCTTTCATGGTTCCGGTACCGTGGATGACATCAGGCGCTGCGTATACAGGGTGGCCAGTTTTTCTAGCACAATATCCCCCACGTCCTTCAACAAATCTGTAGTTATCTGATCCTCTCCAGCTGATTTCCCCATCTTCATAGTTTCTAATGCTTTGTTGACCTCGTCCTTCGTCACAGGTGGAAGGTCTGACTGTTTTTCCCTACCGCCAATCTCATTACGGTCCTGACTACTTTGGCTACTGTAGAGAGCTGTATAGAACTCCTCGGCTACTTTGACTATCTTGTCCATATTCGCAATGACGTTGCCCACCTTGTCTCTTATCGTATTCATCTGGTTTTTGCCTATGCCCAATTTCTTCTTTAGCGCTTTAAGGCTTCGCCCGTTCTCTACAGCATGCTCAATTTTCTACATGTTGTACTTCCTTATATCGGCCACCTTCCGCTTATTGAATAGCTTTGATATCTCGGCCAATTCTGTCTGGTCTGTTGGATTGGAAGCTTTCATACTCGGGCGTTTCTTAATCAAATCTTTCGTCTACTTAGACAGCTTACCGGTATTCTCTCTATCTATCATTCCGCCTACTTCTGCCGCGCACTCAGTAATGATATCTCTGATATTATTGTTCATTGCTCCTAGGGTAATGTCGCCATCCTCGGTTAGAGTTGAATATCTATTCTGTAGCGAGATCCTGAACTCCTCTGCCCTCCCCCTCACCGCTAATTCGTTGATGGGTTTCTTTCTAACTAATCTTTTGCGTTCCGTTTTCAGATTTAGGCTAAATCTGGACCTCATCATCCTGTGGTCACGGCATCGCACTTTCCCGATCACTTCTACATCTTGCACAATGGCGGGGGTTGAACACAGTATGAAGTCAATTTCATTTTTAGTCTCCCCGTTAGGACTTTTCCATGTCCATTTCCAGTTCTTCCGTTTGTTGAAGGAGGTATTCATGATTCTTTAGTTATTGCGCTCTGCAAACTCAACTAGTAACTCCCCTCTGCTATTCCTAGAGCCAATTCCATAGTCACCTACTGCCTGGTCTCTTGCCTGCTTTTTACCTACCTTGGCATTGAAGTCCCCCATTAGTACAGTATACTGCGTCTTTACTTTTCGCATTGCCGATTGTACATCTTCGTAGACGCTTTCAACTGCCTGGTCATCATAACTACATGTAGGGTCATAGGCCTGTACAACCTTCAGTTTATACCGCTTATTAAGCCTAATTACGATGCCTGTCACCGTCTCATTAATAGTATAGAATTATTCTATATTACGCGCTATATACTTATTGACAAGGAAAGTTACTCCTAGTTGTCGCCTCTCCGGTAAACCTCGACAACACAGTACATGCCCATCCTTCAAAACAGTATATGCCTCATTCGGCCGCCTAACCTCACTAAGCCCTATTACATCCCATTTCATACCCTGTAGTTCCTCTAACAGGACAGCTAAACTAGCTTCACTAGCTAGGGCTCCAGCGTTAAACGTTGCCATAGTCAGTTTCTAATGGCGGCCTGTCCAGCGGAGCCAGGAATTCTTAGCACCCCTGCCGCGTCACAGGTCTGACCGCCGCCGTGGTCAGTTATTCCGCAGCCGCTGGTGACGGAGGGCCGAGGGTTTATGGAACTTATCCTGAGAGGTTACATCTTGGTTACAGGTCTCCAAACAAACTGCTAGAAATTATTTAACTATTCTGCTAGTACTCACGACGCATTGTAACGAACAGCACTCTGAAGGCGTACGTGTTATTACTGGCCATTGTCATTAACAGCAGCCTAGCTGCCTCGACTTAATCTTGCCGTGACTCTGGTAGGTCGTCGCAAAATTCAAGTTTTCATCCGACTACCTGATGTATCAGGCACGTATATGACGGTGCGTCTGTGCCGCTGACATGCGCGGTGCGAGGCTGCCTGTTATCGCTTGCGGGCTATATGAGCAGAACTCTTCAATAAACGCACGTTCTTCTTCTTCCTGGACACCATGCTGTTGCCACGTTCTTTCCAACACGGATACACCTGAATCTGCTAGCCCGTGCCTTCTTTCCGAATTCATAATTTATCAGCTGTGCAATCTGCACATGTTATCTTTGAGCGCGCAGCCCTTGAACCTCTGTTGATTGCAACTAGCGTATATATCAGTCGATAATGTTATTCTTGCAATCAACGTATTCCGTCCCTTAGCGCTATTAAAGGATCATTTTCATTTTTGCAAATTTCGGCGTCCTGTACATTTTATGTTCCTCGTTAGCCTTCGAAGTTGGTGCCCTATCGGAGAATACTGGCAAAATTGCAGAGCTCCAACCAGAAGGGCTTTGTTTTAATGCGGAGACTGTCAATACACGCGGCACCTCTCATTTTATTATATAAGCGTGTTTTTAGCTGCAACAAAGCTTCCTTAAAGGATACCAAGGGGAACCATATTATAAAATTTGTTTCACTAAATTCTAACTCCCTTTCTGGGTGTGTGGCCGTTTGCCCAGCAGCGAAGTTGCTGACAACGTATTTACTTTGTTAATTTATTCGTAACTCGCTTGTAGACTACTGTGCCCAAGTGTGCGGGATCAAATCCCGGTCTCGGCGGCTGCTTTTCAGTGGAGGCGAAACGCCAGGCGCCCGTGTGCTGTGCGATGTCAGTGTACGTTAAACAACCCCAGGTGGTCGAAATTTTCGGAGTCCTCCACTACGGCGTCTCTCATAGCCTGAGTCGCTTTGGGCCGTCAAACCCCACAAACCATATCGTAACTCGCTTCAAAGTTGTGTGGTCTTCACTGAAGGTGAGTAGGCCTACATTACGTAAACGGCGGTGTTGCGTCGCCTGAAGCAAGCAGCAATAAAAAACAGCATCGACGCATGGTTTCTGCCGACAACCATCTTTGCTAGTAATATCCTGATTACTTTTGATAGCTGACAAAATGCACTATGGTGACAAATGCGCTTCAAGCTGCCTGTACTAAGAGTTGTGCCCCCATGGCGCACTTCAGCTTTGTAAACGAAGTGCAATGCCTTTATCGCGCTGGTTACTCGTCTTTTCTGGTCTCTTATCATTGCGAGAACATGCTACAAAGGTTAAAAGAGGGGGGAAGGGGGGGATCAAGAAAACTAAGGAAAAAGAGTAGAACCACGTGGCAGTAATTCCCTACTTTCTCAAGGTGTTGCACAACGTTAAAAAGATCGCTGAAAGATATGATGTGCGGGTTTTCTTTTCCGCCCCATGCAAGCTGTCGAAGATATGCGCACTGAATACCAGACCTAGAAAGGCGGCATGCACTACTAGGCATGCAGAACGGCACACCAACTGCCGTACCACGGTGGTATATCGGACACCGCTCACATGCGGCAGTGAGTACATAGGGCGGACAGGACGGTGTTTTAATGTTAGGACCAGGGAGGAAAAAGATCACTTCCTTAATGTAAAAATCCGATGCGGAGGAAATCTTTCAGATCACTGCAACCAGTCTGGCCACACCTGCGAGCCGATATTAGCGAGCACGAGGCTCTTGGTGACGGCAAAAAACAAAACTAAAATGGAGGTATCGAGGTTTTTTTCATAGCTAAGCTCTTGCGTAAGCACTCCATCGATTTCAACGCACAGAAAAGAAATGCGTTACCTGGATCATACCTAAATACCGCCTTTTTTTTTCGCTGTTATAAGTTTCTTCGATTGAGACCGTTGTAAATGTCTGCCTGTTCACCCTCTTATTTACAGAACCGTAGCCTGGGTTGTCAAAGTACCTTTTGATCCCCCTATTTCACCTAGATTATCATTGGCCTTACCAAAGTTTGTATAATGGTGTATTTTTTTTAGGTAGTGCTTTTGCTTCGCTGTTTTTTGTCGCATTTACCTGCTCATTAGTCGTTTTTCGTTTTATTCTTTCTGACACCACCCCTAGGCTACGCCGTTGGTAGCTGTTTCATCCTTTATGTGTCATGCAGTGATGTCATGCTCCCCATCTCTCTATTTGCTATCTGGCGCGCGTGCTGCAAAAATCGGCGCGAGGGGTGTCTTGATGCGATATTTAAAAAAAAAAAAGAAAAGAAGCGCTGTACACACGTCATGATTTAACTGTTTTTTCTTTTCGCCCCTTCTCCCGATAGTTACATGGTCTGCGTTTTGGCTTATATTGCGCTTGGTTTTCTTGAGAATAAATATTTGGCAGTCAGCGCCCGTCCTCGTTGTGTTCCTTTGTCCTCATTTTTTGCGCTGACCTTTCTATGTGCGAGGTTAAGAAGTTCACAGGGGTGAAGTGGATGCAGCTAGCACAATACCAGTTTCATTGAGGAATACAGGACAGGTAGTGGGTATAGTCAGGCTGATGATGATGAGTCTATGTCAATCCAAAGGCCTCCCTGAAGGCACATATATAAGTGCAGGGCGTCAAATGCTACATACCAACCCATTTGGGAAATTACGCTAAAACGTCACAAAATAGCCTTCCAAAACAAAAATGCCAAATTAATTTTAGCGTTACATAACAATCTCTCTGACGCAGGTGGGCCTGCAAGGTGTCAGCAGAATGATCACGCAGATGACCAACAACGCGCGCCAGGCCGCCCTGGAGGAGACGCGGCGCGTGTACTGCGGCCGCATGGCTGCCTGCGAGCGCGGCCGGCAGATGGCGCTCAACATGGGCCATCATGAAGCGGAGTGAGTCTGCTTTGGTCTCCATTGGTCATACCGCTTTCACCTGGGCATGAGGCAAATTTATCAGTGGGATTCGGTGGTATGTTTGAAATGTCACACTGTTGAATCCATGTTGAGGAGACCGAAAACGGGACAAATGGGCCCCACAAAGCGATTCTGACACTCATGGATCGGTCGAAGGCACATAACGTTGCTGAGGGGACCTTTTTGCTCCAGGAGAGCTGAACACAATGAGGGCGGAAATCTCGCAGCCATTCAAACCCGGTCGCATCGAATCTAGTTCCCTGCCCATAATGCGAATGAAGCGTTTTACCGACCGATCTTGTATCTATCTAGAGCGAACGTTTGACTGGGCACATATATTGTCACGCAGTGATGACAAGGCCGATGACACCAATGAAGAGTCTGGGAGTGCACTGAAGAATTTTATTGGGCTGACTTGCGTCCGCAAAAGAACTAAGCGATTTGGTGGCGGCGATAACAACAATTCTACTCGCAGTAGTCGAACAAAGTACGCCAGTTCAACTTGTCAGCTCTGAATTTAAAGGCGGTGATCAAAGATCTAGGTAAAGCCGCAAACGGCGACTAGCATGACGTGGTAGATTCTAGAAACACAGACAAGCGACTGGAATCTTCGTGATTCGTCCCGTTCGTGATTCGTCCCGGTTCATCTTGCGAGACAAATAAAGTGATAAGCGTCGTCTCGTGATAACGAGCATGAAAAAACACGAAATACTGAATCGATCCGCGCGCTAGAATCACAATGATAAGGCCGCATGCCAGTGGCTGTCGGAAAAGAACAAATAATGATTTAAATAGTTAGCGGAATTACTTCCCCCTTAAAACCATCACCTCTTTCTTTCAAATAAACAGACATGAATTAACATAAACATCTGGAAGTTAACATGAATAGCCTTTAGCACGCGTGGTATTGGTTAAGGCGCACAACATGCACGATTTCTGGGTGCGCTCGGCGCCGCTAAGAGGCGATCGCGCCATTGGGAACGACCCCGTAGTTAATTGTCCTAGTCGGCGAAGCAACTTGTACGGCCCATGCATCGGCGTAAATTTTCGCTCAGTCCGCGGCTGCGAATCGGCGTCCAAACCCAGACTTGATCTCCCAGCCTGTACTCAGCATCGCGTCGTCGTACGTTGTAACGTCGGGCGTCCGTTCGTTGCTGATCTTTAATGCACATCTGGGCGAATCTTCGGGCTTCCTCTGCACGTTGAAGTAGGCGGCGACATGCATGTTCTCCTCGTCGGTTACGTGTGGCAGCATTGCGTCGAGCGTCATCGTGGGCTCCTTGCCGTACACAAGGCTGAAGGCCTTGGTTGTCCCCTAGACGGCCGTGTTATACGAGAAGATTATGTACTGCAGGATAGCGTCCTAGGTCTTGTGTTTGGCGTCGACGTAAATCGCAATCATGTCCGCAATCGTTTTTTTTTTAGTAGCTCCGTAATTCCATTTGTTTGAGGATGGTACGCAGTCGTTCGTCGATGACTTGTGTCACCGCACTGCAGGATGGCTTGCGTCAGCTGTGCTGTAAATGATGTTCCCCTCGCCGTGATGAGCACTTCGGGGGCGCCGTGTCGTGTGGTAGCAAAATGCGTTCGACGAACCCCTTGGCAACTTCTGCCATGTTACCATTAGGCAGTGCTTTTGCTTTAGTGTAGCGGTAAGGTAGTCAGTGGCCAAGATGATCCACTTTTTACCCGCAGATGAAGTCGGAAAGCGGCCATAATAATAATAATAATAACAACTTTATTTACCATCAACGTTTACATGATGGCGGGAGCCTGGAGTAAAAGCTGCCTTACGGCAGCTTGACAAGGCTTCAAGCTCCCCACTTTGGCAATGGTACATCAACGGTCTTATCACAGTTCATAAAAACATTTGGGAAGCAATTAATCAATGTATAATAAATAATAGCGGGTAGAAATGAAAACAAAAAGAAAAAAAAAACAACACAACACTGCCTGATGTATACAATGCATTGTTTTGGATTATAGAATACGGGAAATAAATACATAACACAAGCAATACATTCACAGCAATACATAGCACAGAAATAGATAGCGGAAGCATATGAAAGAAGAGAAAAATCGTTGGCAGAAATGTTCACATTTGAAAGCATTTTTTTTAAACAAACAAATAAACACACACACAAAAAAAAAGAACATATCATCGGATGAACCTGTGTTTTAAGAAAGAAAGTATGAAAGTAATTGTTGGAATGATGCCTCTGAAAGGATAATATTGCCTTGCGATAACTGATTAAGTAAGCGGGGCAATCTATTTTCCAATTTGTGCAGCCCGTATGTGGTCCGGTATGTGTTAAGGTTCCAGGGATCTAGATTGCGGATTGCGTATGCTTGTACTCGTTTTTGTAGATTAGCCAGTGAGCGAAGAAAACATGTATTTTTGGAAATTTCTCTTTTGTAAGCACGACATAGCGCGTAGTTAGGTAGCTTTATTACTGGGATTATTTTGTGCTTTAAGAAACATTGACTGGTGGGATGAAATTGTGGTACACTTTCAACTATGCGTAAAAAGCTTTTTTGTAGCACATGTAGTTTTCGCAAGTTTCCCTTTGTTGTCGAGCCCCAGATTAAAATTCCATAATTTAGGCGAGAATGGAACAGGGATCGATATAATGTAATCTTCACATTGGTCGGTAACACATGACGAGAACGACAGACTATACCGATAACCTGTGATAGTTTTGTTGTAAGATGATCGACGTGGTCATCCCAGCTCATTTTTTCGTTAAAGGTAACACCGAATATTTTGAATAATGATATGACTTCTAAAGGAACAGACCTGTAACATATGTCTCTGGTAAAATAGACTTGTTTTTTTTTTCTTAGCTCTGAAAACAGCATTCGTTTTAGTAATATTTATTTCAAGTGCATTTCGTTGTGTCCATGAGTCTAACTGAGTTAATGTGCTATTGGCTGAATCTATTAACTTGTCAACGCTATCGCCGGATAGAAATATGCTTGTGTCGTCAGCGTAAATAATAAATTTTGCGAATGGTGCAATGCGGACGATGTCATTAATATAAATATTAAAAAGAAACGGACCTAATATACTTCCTTGCGGAACACCACTGGAGATGGATAGAGTTTCAGAAAGAAAACCGTTTACACTAACTGCTTGTTTGCGGTGTCTCAGATATGATTTCAAGAGTGATGCAGCGCGCCCACGTATACCATAGCAATCAAGTTTACGGAGCAGCAAGTCATGGTTTATCATATCAAATGCTTTGGTGAAATCTATAAATATACCGATAACTATCCGGCTCTGTTCTAGTTGTCTTAATACGTATTCTTTTTTTTTTCGAGCAGTGCAAGTTCTGTGGATAAGTGTTTTCGGAAACCAAATTGTGAAGCAGTTATTATGCGATGTTTACTTTCGAACGATATTAAACGTTCGTGAATAACTTTTTCTACCAACTTTGAAAATATGGGCAGGACGGATATCTGCCTATAATTACCAAAATCATTCCTATCGCCTATTTTAAAAAGCACCGACACGCGCAGATTGCATGCGACGAGGGAACACAGCATTAGATATGCATAAGTTTATTATATGTGAAACATAGGGCGAGATTAAGTCAATGACGTAAGCGATAGGTTTCATTTTTAAACCATCGATGTCGGTTGCTGTTGTGCTATTCAGATCGTTGAAAGTCGCCGTTATTTCACAGTCATCAACAGGGCTAAGAAATATAGTATCGAGTCTGCAAGGAATATCGTTAAGATTATTCTGTGGGCACATATTTCTAGAGCTGTTAAACTAATCGGCTAATTTTTGACCAGTTAAAGATCTCCCGACTACATTTATAGCCGAAATTTGTTCTTTTTCTTGTTTATAGGCTAATAGGCTGTTCAAGTTTTTCCACACAATATCGGTACGACCACGTGTTGATTGAAATTTACTGGTATAGTAATCCTTTCTGGCCTTTTTTAATGCTTTATCCAAACGATTTCTGAAAGATTTAAAAGCATTCAGGTCATTTGCATCTTTAGTTTTGATAAACTTATGATATAACTTATTATTCGTGTCTATTTTGGTAACAAGTTCCTTTCTAATCCAAGGCTTTCGACAACGCCGCGTTTGTTTCAGTGTTTTTATTGGAAAGCAGGCAGTATAAATGGGTTTCAAAGTGTTCATGAAAGTCTCATATGCTTTTTCGGCATCCTTTTCCGAGAGAATAGTATTCCAGTTCGCATCAGCTACGGAGTTCCTAAATGCAGAGAGGTTATGCTCGGTAATATCCTGAAAAGAAAATGTCTGACTAATTTTCTTTCGCTTTTTTTGTTTGAAGCAAAAAAAATATGGGAAGATGGTCACTCACATCTGAAATAAGTACACCTGAGTTTACAGCACTAATGTCCAGATTCGTAATAATTACATCTAGTAACGATGATGATCTAGTTGTGATTTTTGTTGGTTCTTTAATTACATTCACAAGTCTATTAGCGTTGTTACGACCAAGCATCCGCATTTGCGCGCTCTATTGTTCGCCTGTGGGCATGGATAAGTGCTGTGAATATGTGTTGATGGTCCAATGGCTCTAAGTGAGCCTGTTTCCAGGAATCCTGTTTTGTAAGCCTGTTTTGCTTTGTGGACACTCTGCAAATGCCAAAATTGACCCTGCCAAGAGAACGTCTGGAAAAACACAAAGAAACGTCCCCCTGCGGGAAATGCAGGAAGTGCTTTCGTTCTTTTGTTCACCCTTCCAGTCGATAAGCCCTATCGTCCAGTGAGGAATGCCTACTTTCCAAAGGAGACGACAGAGTGACATGTCCGCTGACGTGCAGGACAAGAAAGGAGCATGACGCATACAGCCATTAAGTGATTTCCCAGGAATGCAGGAAAGATTTGCAATTGTCGAAAACGGACAATGCTGGGAGCGGATGCGGCGCCACGTGCACTCGGGTTTCTGAGAAGTAAAACCACTTGTCAGAACCAGCCTGTGGTTTCTTTGCTGGAGAATAGAAATGTACCTCCTCTCCTCGCCGTTCCCAAGCTTTTCCCGCCAACAAGTGATCACGCCCAACGAATGAATGCCGGACCAGTCAGTGCTTCAGACCATCAGTGCAGTGATGTGTTCGATTGGATGCCGATACCTGAGGGGCGTGCCCTGGATTTGGTTGGTCAGCACCTTCAGAGAGGGGCTGGACATAGGGGGTTTTAAGGACGCTGCAGAGCACGAAATGTCGCTCTGAGCCCTGGGTAAACGGCTCATCCAGTCGCTTCTCGCTATGAACTCTTAACGCTTGCCATTTTGCTGATGTACCCTTCTTTTTCGTGTAAATAATCTTGTAAATAAGTTTCTCAAAGTGCCATTAAACCTGCTTGTACATATTTCACCAACTTCGAAGATTCAATCCTACTTCAACCCCGAGTCTCTGCACGCTACCAAGTGAAGGCCGGGTCGACATAGCCCCAGCGTCACGACAACTGGTGACCAGCGTTGGGATCTGAATCTACAAGCCACAACATCTGATGACTGGAGGTGGGATCTGGATCTACAAGCTACAACATCTGGTGATTCGAGGTGGATCAGAATCTACAAGCCACATCTTGTGATCGGAGGTGGCATCTCAAGCAACAAGCAGGCGCAACAATCGGCCAACAAGAGAGCAGCTCGGAACATCGATCGCATGTGTGGGTGAGTGCTTGGCTTTTCTTCTGATGTGGACCAGGTTCTAGAACAGGGTTAGATTTTAGAACTGGTAAAAAGTGTTGAAACGCCTTTAGGTTTGGTAGTTTGCACTGTTGTTTTGGAAGTAGCCGACACTCGGAGCGATCACGGACCTACAAAAGCTGCAGAAACCGGAACTGTTGCAATTGTGTGAGGAATTGGGAATTGATACAAGAGGTTTGGCACGAAAACCTTTGATTATAAAGGCAATCACAGATTTGGGAGCCGATGATGAGGAGCTCAGTGAAGCATGGAACCTCATCGCCCAAAAAAAGGAGGAGCAGCTCAGACAGCAGAAAGAGCGGGAAAAAGAGGAAAAGAGGCGTGAGCGTGAACTTGAGAGGGAAAAAGAGGAAAGGGAGCACGAACGTGAGAAGCTTGAAAGAGAAGCAAAAAAGCTGGACCAAGAAATTGAGCTCCGGAAATTAGAACTAGAGTTGAGCAAGAGGTCGGGCGATTGTCCCCAGCTAGCGGTACCTCATCTCAACAAGGAGGCAGATTTCAAGATGTCAAAGTACATGCAGCCATATGTGATAACAGGGGATATCGGTCTGTATCTGGCTAACTTTGAGCGAACCTGCGAAAAACTGTCCTTCCAGCGAGACACTTGGTCTCAGAGATTATTGACGGTTCTGCCCAGCGAGGCAGCGGAGGTTGTCGCGCGGCTAAGCAAGGAGGACGCGGACAACTACGAGAAGGTCAAAGCTTGCCTTCTGAGAAAGTATAGGCTTAGCGCCGAGGCGTTCAGACAACGTTTTCGGAACGCTACTAAGTCCAGGGACGAGAGTTACCCTGAATTCCTGTATAATTTAAGAGTCAATTTGGGCGAGTGGCTAAAGAGCACTGATTCCTACAGTGATAGGGAAGCTGTAGTCGAGCGAATTCTTTTGGAGCAGTTTTATACCTGCCTCCCAGAAAAAGAAAGAAATTGGTTACAGGACCGAGGCGACATTAAGTCGGCAACTGAAGCTGCCGAACTCATTGAGGAGTATGCTTCGCGCCGACAATTCAGCAACCCAGCAGTGGATAGGCCCCGCAGTCTTAAGTTCAGTGTGAAAAACCGTCAGGAAAGGCACTTTGCTAGAGTTGGAAACGAAGAAATGAAGGTTTCTTCAGGCAAATTCCCTAGAAAGGACGGCAGTGAGAAAAGTGGGGAAGTGACCAACGTGCAGAACACAAAGAATAAGCTTGAGGCTAGGAAGCCGCTCACATGCTTTAGGTGTAATGAGCAGGGTCACATTGCCGTCAACTGCCGGAAAGAAAAGATTGCTTTCTCGTATGTCAGGGACTGCGATGAAAATATGCAGCTTTTAGAACCCTACCTGCATGACCTAGTAGTCAACGGGAAGCCTTGCAAGGTACTGCGCGATTCGGCCGCAACGATGGATGTTGTCCATCCGGCGTATGTATCGCCTTCCGACTATACAGGACAGTGTGCATGGATCCGACAGGTAGTTGAGGAACAGAGTGTGTGCTTGCCGATCGCGAACGTGGTCATCGAGGGCCCTTTCGGCGAATTAACAACCGAGGCTGCCGTTTCAGGAAAGCTTCCTAAGTGCTATCCGTATTTGTTCTCCAACAAATCGGACATGCTGCTGCGAAAGAGGGGCATCCTTTTCGGAGACAGAGTTGTGCAAGCCTTAACACGTTCAAAGGCGCGAGAACTAGCTACACTGCTCATTCCAGAAAAATCCACAGCGGAGGAAACGGCAGTTAAAACAGTGGTAAATGCGGAAGATAGCAGGTCAGAAAACTTTGAGAGCGAGGCATCTCAGATATGTCAACTTGAAAGTGAGCTTGATGAGACGCGGAATGAGGACGTTCTTGAGAGTAACCTCTTGCCGCCAGTGTCTAGTAATCTCACGAGACTTTTAAGTGGAACTCGAGAGGACTTAGCTATGGAGCAAGCCAATGATCCCAAGATACAGGAGATAAGAGAGCGCCACCGCGCCACTAAGACAGCAAAGAACATTTCTTTTGAGATGAGAAAGGGACTGCTGTATCGCTTATTCAAGGATAAGCGCGGAGTAGAGCGGGACCAATTAGTCGTTCCCCAAAGGTATCGCGGAGACTTACTGCGACTTTCCCATGGCAGCTCGTGGTCATGTCACCTTGGAATAAAGAAAACAAAGCAGAGGCTGTTGCAAGAATAATATTGGCCTGGATGTTTTAAGGACACGGAAAATTTTGTACGGTCATGCGACACGTGCCAGCGGGTTGGAAAGGTGCAAGATAAGTGGAAAGCTCCGATGGTGTTAGTACCGATCATTACCGAGCCGTTTCACCGGTTAGTAATAGATGTAGTTGGGCCACTTCCTGTGACAGAGTCAGGGTACCGTTATATCCTCACTATGTTATGCCCAGCCACAAAGTTTCCAGAGGCTGTTCCGCTGCGCGAGGTGACGTCCGAGAGTGTAGTGGATTCGCTGCTGTCAGTGTTTGCACGAGTTGGATTCCCTTCCGAGGTCCAAAGTGATGAGGGTAGCGTTTTCACGAGTGTCCTCACCACCCCATTTCTCGAGCGATGCGGCATTAAGGTAGTGCATAGCTCGATCCATCATCCGCAGAGCAACAGCGTAGAAAGATGGCACTCTGTTCTCAAACGAGTCCTGAGGGGACTGTGCTATGAAAACAAGCGCGAATGGGATACCTGCCTGCCTGCAGCGCTTTTCGCTTTGCGGTCAGTGCCGCACGAATCCACTGGATTTAGCCCAGCCGAGTTGGTGTACGGAAGGTCACTGCGCTCACCTTTGCGAATGGTGCGCGAAGCCTGGGAGGGGCGCGGAGAAGACCCAACAGTATTAGAATTCATTCTGAACCTCTTGAATCGCTTACATAACACTAAGGAACTCGTTGAGGCCAGCATGAAGTCAGCCCAGGCTCGTTCCAAGGTGTACTATGATAAGACAGCCCGTCAAAGGACGTTTTGTATCGGGGACCAGGTGATGTTGCTGAGAAGTTCAAGGCAGAATAAGCTCGAAGTACAGTGGGAAGGACCGGCTGAAGTCGTTGCAAAGCTTTCTAACACTAACTACGCAGTGAAAATTCCCGGTAGGCGTAAAGAAGTGCGCATTTATCATTGCAATCTTATGAAGCCTTATGTGCAGAGGAAAGCCGTGGTAAATCTAACGTTAAACCTTCCCGAGGAGATGGGGGACAACTTGATTTGCCTCAGCGGAAAAGGAAGCAACGCTCAGGAGCTTCTCAAAAAGACGGAGCAGAGAGGAGAACTAAAGAAATCCCAGCTGTCCGATCTGGGCGAGATAATAACAGAGTTTGAGGCCTGCTTCGTGGACAGGCCAGGCAGAACTGATTTGACTGAGCACGATATTGAGCTGACTTCAGACGTGCCAGTGCGATCAAGGTGCTACCGATTTTCTCCAAGGCAAAGAGAAATTCTGGATAGGGAAGTAACTCGCATGCTGGAATTGGGAGTAATAAAACCCTCGGAAAGCGATTATGCTTCGCCTATGATCTTAGTAGAAGCTCCAGGTAAAGACCCTAGGCCTGTGGTAGACTACCGAAAGCTAAATTCTCTCACCAGGGATCAAGTGTATCCTATTCCGAATATTGAGGAGAGAGTAGAACAGGTCAGTAGAGCGGCATATGTGACTACGCTGGACCTTACTCGAGGATACTGGCAAGTACCGCTCACTGAACGCGCCAGCAGATACGCGGCTTTCGTCACTCCGACGGGCAGCTACCAGCCAACAATGATGAGTTTCGGGCTTTTTGAGCCCAAAATGCTCCATTTTGTTTTTCCCGACTCATGGATAGGGTTTTAAAAGGGTGTGAAACATTCGCGGTGCCTTATTTAGACGACATTGCGGTTTTTTCCGACTCATGGGCGGACCATATGGTACATCTAAGAGCTGTACTGAGCCTTTTGCGTCAAGCTGGACTAACCGTAAAGGCCGAGAAATGTTGCCTGGCAAGGGCGACCGTGGACTACTTGGGTCACAATGTAGGTCAAGGTTTCAGGAAACCCAGCGAGATTAAGATCTCTGCGGTAGCAGACTACCCGCGGCCGAGCACGAAGACGGAAATTCGAGCATTCCTGGGTCTGACTGGGTACTACAATCACTACATCCCTAACTATTCAGCTTTGGCTAGCCCTCTGACCGACGCTCTCCGCAAGACAGAACCGACAAATGTAGTCTGGGACGAACAAAAGGAAGCCTCCTTCGTAAACCTGAAGGCTGTGCTGATTAGCCGTCCGGTATTGCGAGCTCCAGACTATGGCCGAGAATTCACGGTCCAGTGTGATGCCAGTGATCGAGGGTTAGGTGCTGTTCTCTGCCAGAGAGATGACGACGGTAATGAGCACCCCGTGCTCTACTTGAGCAGAAAACTGAGTTCTAGAGAGAGGGCTTATTGCGCGTCAGAGAAAGAGTGCGCTTGCATTGTATGGGCCATTCAAAAATTGCAGTGCTATCTTGGAGGGGCCAAATTCACCGTAGAGACGGACCATTGTCCCCTGGCTTGGCTGCAAACTGCGACATCAAAGAACAGTCGCCTTCTTAGGTGGAGCCTGATTTTACAGCAGTACAATTTTGAAATAAGATACAAAAAGGGGAAGTTAAATGGGAATGCGGACGCGCTTAGCCGCTGTTTCTAAGCAGTCCGAGGTGTTCCTCACCATGTATCCAAATTGATAATCAGGTTTTATTTTTTTTTTTCGTGCGCTTGTATATGTGTGGCTATGTAAAGCAGCACGTTTGGTTTTCTAGGAATACGTGGGTCCTGAACGTCTTGAGAGTGGGCTTTTCTCGAACAACAATGGCAGTTTTCTTTTGACCTGGTTTCTTCAGACGGGAGCCGAGTGCTTGCTTCGACATGTGGTTGAGTTTCAGACAGCTCGAGCAATTTGGCCTACAACAATCAAGACAACGCGACAAGCAACAGCGAGCTTCAAGCGTTCACGTGCAGGCCATTAAGTCGTCTCTTCATGCAGCAGCTGGGACTGCTGCCCTCCGAGACTCTTCTGGCGGGGGAGGAGGCTGTTACGACCAAGCATCCGCATTTGCGCGCTCTATTGTTCGCCTGTGGGCATGGATAAGTGCTGTGAATATGTGTCGATGGTCCAATGGCTCTAAGTGAGCCTGTTTCAAGGAATCCTGTTTTGTAAGCCTGTTTTGCTTTGTGGACACTCTGCAAATGCCAAAATTGACCCTGCCAAGAGAACGTCTGGAAAAACACAAAGAAACGTCCCCCTGCGGGAAATGCAGGAAGTGCTTTCGTTCTTTTGTTCACCCTTCCAGTCGATAAGCCCTATCGTCCAGTGAGGAATGCCTACTTTCCAAAGGAGACGACAGAGTGACATGTCCGCTGACGTGCAGGACAAGAAAGGAGCATGACGCATACAGCCATTAAGTGATTTCCCAGGAATGCAGGAAAGATTTGCAATTGTCGAAAACGGACAATGCTGGGAGCGGATGCGGCGCCACGTGCACTCGGGTTTCTGAGAAGTAAAACCACTTGTCAGAACCAGCCTGTGGTTTCTTTGCTGAAGAATAGAAATGTACCTCCTCTCCTCGCCGTTCCCAAGCTTTTCCCGCCAACAAGTGATCACGCCCAACGAATGAATGCCGGACCAGTCAGTGCTTCAGACCATCAGTGCAGTGATGTGTTCGATTGGATGCCGATACCTGAGGGGCGTGCCCTGGATTTGGTTGGTCAGCATCTTCAGAGAGGGGCTGGACATAGGGGGTTTTAAGGACGCTGCAGAGCACGAAATGTCGCTCTGAGCCCTGGGTAAACGGCTCATCCAGTCGCTTCTCGCTATGAACTCTTAACGCTTGCCATTTTGCTGATGTACCCTTCTTTTTCGTGTAAATAATCTTGTAAATAAGTTTCTCAAAGTGCCATTAAACCTGCTTGTACATATTTCACCAACTTCGAAGATTCAATCCTACTTCAACCCCGAGTCTCTGCACGCTACCAAGTGAAGGCCGGGTCGACATAGCCCCAGCGTCACGACAGCGTGTAGCAATAAATCCATATCTTTTTTGTATCTATGATCACTTAACATGTTGATGTTGATATCACACTACACACAAGCTTCGCGTCTGTGTCCCGAACATAACAAAACAGGGAATCAAAAAACGAATGGAAGCTGGGTACAGAGCCCCGTGGTGGGCGGTAACATACAACACTGTGTTTTGTGAAACCAAAGATAATCAGGCCCAGAAAAAGTAAATTGCGGTTCCCAGCTTTCCTGGAAAAGCACCGCCTCCACGGCTTTAGCTGCGGTTTAAAAACAACGTCTGATAGTTTGCAAGACGAAAAAGTTCTCTGAGTCATTTGTACACCAGGTTTCTGTAGTCATTATCACTTCAAACTGTGCATTCAGTTCTGTACTGTTAAATTCAGTTGTTTGTTGCTAACGGACTGTGCGTTGAGATGAAGGCATTTAAAAGATTTTCTCAAGTCTGTGCCAAGTTCACTTAAAAACTTGTTACGAAACACATAAGAAAGTGTATTCTGGATGTTCGCCATATTGATCCTTATCCACTAAAAAAGAAAATGCTGCCGTTTTTCAACCTCGGACAAACCTGTCTAGGTCACTCGCACCTGAGATGACTATTGCTGATGCGCCTTCCATTTGCCTCATCAGAATTTTGCCATTGCTGTGCCAAACAAATTTATAGTTGTTTGCTTTGGCCCAGTCTTTCACCTGTCTCAACAGCGCCCGTGTTCGTTTTGTCAGGTTCTCAAGTATATGCACATCTTTACTTTTCCCAGAAATGTTCCGTCTCTTTGACCACCATGGGTTTCTTACACTCTGCTTTGCAAAACGGCCGATAGTACCAGGCACTTTATCTTGCTTGGACGGCAAACGGTGCACCGCTGCCACATCACCATCAGACAATTCTGGAAGCCTGCTCTGGACGGCAATCGCATTGATCTCAGCAAGAAGATTTTCATTTTCACTTTGTTGCACCCCGTGAAATTCGAGGTTAAGACGGCGGCTGCACCATTCAAGCTCATCCATTTGGAAAGCTAATGTTTCAACCTTTTTGTCTAGTCTTTCCGTATTTAGAACTTTCGCTCTGAGATCCTTGATTTCACGTTCGTTTGCACCCGTACGTGCTATCAGGTCTGAAACTTGGGTTGACATGAATTGCACAGCATTTTCAATAAGGTCAACAGCTTCTTTTAGTGGCATCAAAACTTCAAGCTTCTGGTATCAACCAGAAGAACCGTGCTTCAACCTATCAAGCCTGAAGCACGGTCCACATGTCACGCAAATTAGGCTCTTCTTACACTTTTTCACTCTGTGAACGGGCCTTAGGCGCCCTACATTTTGTGCACCTCCAGCTTTTCCGATAAACGTCTCCCTTCGATTTTAGAGTTGCTGCAGCTACTCCGGCACATTTGCCCGTGTGAAAATACTCATGCATGCCGTACACGATACACTCTCATCGGTATCAACTACCTCATCTTCGCGTACCGGGCAATCAGACATAGCAACACCTCTGGCAGCAGCAGCAGCAGCAGCAATAATACAGCAATGAGGGTAAAAACAGTTTTGTTCTAAAAATTCAACACCAACCTGTAAGTATATGACAGATAGTTTAGTGCTTCCGTGCTTCCGAGGCCACTGCCAAAGTGATCTCTGGTAGACTTGGGTGTCCCTTTATGAAGCCCACAATCAGTGACAGGCGGTCAAGCGCCAGATCACGTGGCTGGCCCAGAAATTGATTACGGCACAGTCGGCCGCAGCAGGTAGCCCTTGAAGAAACTTGCTATCGCAGTTCACGCATGTGCAGCGGTACGCTGCAAGTATATGACAGATAGTTTAGTGTTTCCGTGTTTCCGAGGCCACTGCCGCTGCCAAAGCAGATCGATCCCAGTTTTATGAAAGGGGTTGGTAGGGGGCAGTATGGAGGTCAGTAGCCCAGCTAGTTTGATCGGGGGCTTTTTGAGTCGCTGGCACTCACGGCACGTTATACATAATGGTAAACTTCGGCAGGCAGCTGCGGCCAGTAATACCTCTCTTGGATGCGATGGAACGTTCGCGACGTACCGAGGTGTCCTGCGGTCGGCTCATCGTGGAATGCCTGCAAACGTTCCTTCCGGAGTTCCCTAGGTACGACGAGGAGGTATGTTGTCTTGTTGAGCGCGGAGTTCTTCCTCACGAGGACATCGCTACTCAGCGCGAAGGATGACAACTGACGTCTGAACACAGCAGGAGAAGAAGCGATCTTTCCTTCTAAGTAGTCTGCCAGGCCCCTCAACTCAGTCTGAGAGCTGCTGTTGAAGGAAACTGCTGGCGCTTACCGGTCCCAAGAAGACATCGTCTTTGTCTTCCGGGGGGACATCCCCAGCAGCCCGGACAAACAGTCTGCGTAAGAATACTTCCGACCTCACTTGTAGACAACTGTGGTGGCGTATTCTTGGAGACGTAAGCTCCATCCAGGAAGGCGACCGGATGGATCTTTGAAATCAGCGAGCCAGCAGGGCGCATGATGATCGCTTACGGCGTTGAAAGGTCGACCGTAGAGTTACGGACGGAACTTCGAATTGGCCTAAATAATCGCGAGTTACTCCTTTTCGGTCGTTGAGTAATTGGATTCAGCTTTTGAGAGGGACTTGATAGCGTAGGTGATTACCTTCTCCTGTCCGGCATTCTTCTCAACGAGAACGGCGCCTAGACCCGTGCTGCTGGCGTCAGTGTGTATCTCAGTCTCGGCGTTCTCATCAAAGTGGCCTAGGGCAGGAGGGGACTGTAGGTGGCGCTTAAGTCTCTCGAAGGGTTCCGCTTGCGGTGCTTCCCATTCAAATGCACGTCTGCCTCTGTAAGCGGCGTCAACAATTCGGCGAGGCGCGAAAATTCCGTGGCAAATCGGCGGTAAAATGCGCACAGTCGAGGAATCGGCGTACAGCTTTTTCGTTACCGGGTTGTGGAATGTCGCTTGTGCGGAGCAGAAGCCGAATGGCATTACCTTGAAGTTGAAAAGGCCGTCTGGTATGAGGAACGCGGTCTTCTCAGGGTCTCTTTCGTCGATCCTAATTGGCCAGTACCCACTCCTCAGGTCCGTAGACTATAACAGCCGTTATAACAAAACAGAACTGCGCGAAGGAAACGGGACAAGAAGGCATGAATACACACACACAAAGCGCGTGTATTCGTGCCTTCTTGTACCGTTTCCTTCACGCTGTTCTGTTGTGTTATAACCATGAACCGACTAGCCCAACATCACGTCTCACTGGAGTAAGAGCCGGTTCAGTGTGTCTTCGATGCGGGGAAGCGGGCAGATATCCTTCTTCGTTATGCTATTCAAGCATCGGTAATCAACGCAGAAACGATGTGTTCCGTCTTTCTTCCTCATCAGGACGACGGCTGCTGCCCAGGATCTCTGAGATAGCCGGATGACGTCGTCACGAAGCATTTCATCGACTTGATCTCGGATGGCTTGGCGATCTTGCGGGGATACCCGATAGGGGCTCTGACGAAGAGGTTGGTCGTGTTCGCTAGTGATAATGCGGTGCTTTTCCAATGGCGTTTGTAGCTGTAAAGCGGTAACTGTAACTTTTAAGAAAACTGCGAATTTGGTCTTCTCCGCACCGGGGTTATGCTGGGTTGACGATTAATGTAACCAGATTTCTCCGGGTGGTTGTTGTTCGGATTGGACGAATACATCTCGTGTGTCGCTAGCTCGTCGAGAAAAGCGATCGCCGTGCCCTAGTTGAGATGCCGGTATTATTCGGTGAAGTTCGTCACCAGCACTTCAGCTTGCCCTCCCCAGAAATTGGCGATGCCTCTTGCAATACCGAGACCTCGTTTCAAAAGCAATTGGGTTTTTCCTTCTGCGATGCCTTCAGCGGTCTCGATGTCAGCGCTACCCATGCAGACTACCACCCTTGACCGGGGTAACATGGTCAATTCTTCGTCGAGAACATTGAAAGCGGTATATTGCATCGAAGTAGCCGTATTAGGTATGGCGTTGTCCGCCGAATGCTTGATGGGTTTTGATCGAAGGTGGATGATCGCTCGATGTGTACTGCGAAATTCTATACCCAGGATAATATCTCGCGAGCAGACCACAAAGCTCGTAAGATAAGTACGTCCATTCACTGTCACTCTTGCGGTGCATCTCCCGGAAGGCATAAAAGGTTACCACCAGTGGTGCGGAAGTGGTCCTCACTTTCCCTTTCAGCCCTGATTTTTTTTGCCCCTCCAGGAGGTTTTATTTTGTAGTATTCTGCTTCACTATCACTCAAGAAATACATCCACAAAAGAAAAAAGTTCTAGGATTTCATTGGTATAAAATAAAGTGTCGTGTCCTATATTTAGGACACCAGGGCTTGGTGGTTGCAAGAATGAAAACAGGAACGTTTAGTGTAACTTTTTTATTTTCAAGCTTCAATGAAAATTAGAACGTAGAAAACAAACATTCTACTTGCTCAGGGGTTGTAGCTAATGTTGAACATTGATTAGTGAGTGTGGAACGCTTTGAAACAGTTCTTTGCACTTGATATGCTCAGGTGGACGTTGCACTTTTCGTACTTCGCTTTTGGCCTCCCTTTGCAGCCTTCAATCTTGCATCGCTGTTGGTCTTCCGTAATTAGGGGCCAGTGACCGATTTTGTCGTATCTCACGTCATACACAGGCCTCTGGGCTGAGAAATTGTTTTGCCCTTTGAGAGGCTGCAGGGGAGAGGGCGATTGTCTTTCACGTTTTTGTGGCTTGTAAGTACCATCAGGTTTTGCTAGGCATTCCACGATACTTAAAGTAAATTCAAGTAAACTCATATTTTCTTTGCTTAGCCCTTGAATTTCAACATCGCGCCTGTATTCAAGCCACGAGGTAGTAACGGACAAGTTCATGAAATGCGTGATGACTCGCGGTGTCCATTTTCAGTTGCGAACGAATGTACGGTACAAGCTGATCAAGGAGGCAGTCTTGTCGACTCCTCCCATAATTACGTTGTACTCCCGAACAGCTGCGGGGCGTTCACATTTATATCTTTCAAATCTGCTTTACTCCGTCACGGAACTTCATCCTCATCAATAATGCCGAGGAAATTAGGTTTACCGCCCTATTGTCCATCCATCTCGTGATGATTTTTGCATTGCTGCCTCCCATGCAGTCAAAGGACTTTCTTTCCTCCTTTATCAGTTGGCTTTCTGGTTTCAGCGGGCATTTCTCAGTCCGGTTTGATCGGATTGTTCCTGCAGCATATATAGTCTTCTCACGATGCACCCGCAAAACAAAAGTTTATGCCCATCACCATCCGGAAAGCGCTTCGCAAGATAGAGGACAAAAGCTCTGGTCACACCGAAGTCCTTCTTGTCGGCTGGGATAAGTTCCGTAGTCGAACCTTGATAGACGAGGAAGTCGTAGATAATCCCCGAGGCTCTGCCTAACATGTGCAGTGTGGTAATCTCCGTCTTCATAGCCACTGCCATGCATCGCGTGCTGGCGCGCTCGAGGACGAAGAAGTTGGTCGTTGTCTGTATGAATTGCTACGCCTTACGCCCCGCTGCGAGTTCATCCCGAGCAGCTGGATCCATCTGCGTCAGCTGAATAAACACACCCCTACACATGATAAGTTTCACTCCCCATGGATTTGGCTTCCCTTTGATGTACCGTTTGATATCGAACTCTCCTTTGAACGGGATAATTTTTCATCGATGCAAAAATGTTCTTCTAAAGGCATTTTTAGGCATCGTTCACGAAATGAGACTAAAAATGACCTGACCTTCCAGAGACTGATGCTGTGGCTTTCATTCACATCAACAATGTGCAAGCAGTTCCTCAGCTTTTTGAACCGGTTTCGGGACATGTACACAGTTGAGACAAGCTCAGATTTGAGTGATGGCTTCCAGTACATGCGAAGGCGTGGGTAAAGAAAGATGCCCATCGCCAGATGCAGTGAGATCAGCTTTCTGATTTCAAACAAGACAAGACAAACAGAATACCTGTTTGTCTTGTCCCCAAGGCCAACAAACGCGCTTTTCAGCACATATTTAGAAAAATACTCATACGGGGTCGCTGGACCATCAGAATCATTCTCTTTATAATCACCAGACACTTCAGGTTGATACTTGGCTGCTGGCGTTTTGAAAACTTTCGTGCTCCATTTTTCTTCCTGTGTTGATTTCTCATCTTCATCATCGCTGGAGGAAGCCGACTGCTCCTCTTGTGCCTCACTAGCCCCGTCGCACACGTCTTCCTTTGCATCTTCAACCTCCAACACGTCACCATCCCTCAGAGAGGCAAACATGACTTCTGGATCCTCGAGGTGCACATGCCTTAATCGAAGCCTTTTTGCAGCTGAATAAAACAACCCGGTCGGAATTCGAGCTTCTACAATAGAAAAAGAATCCAAGAGAAAGTTGTCATTACAAAAAAAATGCTTTGCCTTCGCACTCAACACAATACAATGGTTTATACCCAATGAGCCCTGATGTCCTTTATATAGGACACGCACATCGCGCAGTGCTACGACAAATATAATAACAATTAAACATCCTTTCTACAACTGTCGAGGCCCTGAGCATCTTAGAAACAACATATAAAATACTAATCACGCATACCTTTGTAGGTATTGAGTGGAAAATGGTACAATATCGCTTACCACTGGGGGCGCCGTTTCCACTTTCCGCAATTTTGTTTGTTTACAGTCAGCTCTACGAAGAGGAGCAAGATGGGAAGGCTGATGTCCGTTTTGATCGATCTGCCTTCGGAGCCAGCTGAGTTCTTGTTTCCGTTTCCATATCATTCGAATCTCGATTTATAGCCGTCTTTCTTCATGTCCTTTATATAGGACTTGGCGGCGAACGCTCCACTGATGACAGAATAGTCAGCTCCGCTGTCCACTAAGGCAGTAACCGTGTGATCATGGAAGACAGTTGGGCTAGTTGGTGTGTATTCGTTAATGACTGCGACATTGCAACTAGCGTGAAAAAACACAAAGGCCAGCGACAAAAGGTACTGATGGGACAGCACGCTTGTGTCCCGTAGGTAGCGTGCTGTCCCGTCGGTACCTTTTGTCGCTGTCCTTTGTGTTTTTTCACCCTAGTTCCAATGTCGCAGTCATTAACCGTGTGCCCGTTGACAGCCCAGGTCACTTGTTCGCGTCCTCTTATTGCATGTTGGCTTTGGTGTTCGATCTCTGCTACGTCTTGTGCTGAGGTCGCTGCCGGGGCCCACCGTCGTCACTTCGCTGGGTGCGGTGTCAGCTTGGAGTCTGGCCGCGTCGTCGTGGACGTTGACGTCGTGCGTAGCTGCAGCGCCGCTATAAAGTCTGGGCGCATCGAGGGAGCCTTCATAAACAGTGTCGGCGTCATAGTGGCGTCGTCGTCACTCGTAGTCGGCGGAGAAGAATCTTCGTTATTCCGCCATTTAGCAACCTCACGTTCAAAGGTTGCTACCTTTCGTTTTCCCTATGGAGTCCTGGGGACCTTCCTCGCGTACTGCCATTATAGTTGCGGCCTGGCGACGCAAAGAGGGCACTGTACGTCGATGGGGACCTGAACCGACGGCTTGGGGGCGCAAACTCATCGCTACGCAGGCAGTTCTCGATTTCTTGCGGTCGTTCACCGGGGCGAGGTCGTGGGGCGTCGACTGCAAATTCGCAGAGGCCGATGTGTCTGTATGGGTAGTGGCATAGAATGTGGTCGGCCTCACCGTTGTAGAAGCAGAGCGGGCGATTGTTTGTCATCCTCGAGCCGTCGCACTTCCTGGGGCTTGAAGGTCGTTCGTAGGCTTGGCAGGCGGTGACCAGGTGGTGACCAGGCGGTGGCCAGGCGGTGGCTTTCGGGAACAGGGCGGTAGCGGCGAGGGCTTGGAAGTTCACGTCGGGGCTCAGGACGACGTAACGCAGCACCATAGTTCATCTCTGCTGCTTCCTGCACTGGAGTCATCGAAGCTGTCGCTTCAGGAACGCCCAGTGCCTGTTGGACTTCCCCCCGGATGACGTCCGTGTGCGACGCAACCTGCCGCTGCGTTGGCGATGGGAGGAATCGGCGCACCGCTTCTCGGATGACTTCACGGCTAGCTCTAGGGTCTTCGCGAGAACTTAAGCTCAGAACGTCCTCGACGAAGCTTCTGACGCTCTCCGCTGGGCCCTGAATACGAGTTTGTAGTAGCTCTTCGGTATGCTGTGGTCGGCATTAGTTCGCGAACGTGGGTTCGCTCTTGCACGTCTCCAAAGATGTCAGCGAAGCTTCGTGGTTCTCGAGCCAGTACTTCGCCGGTGCCTCCGGCGAGAAGTAAATGTTCTGCACATATTGATCCGGTGTACACCCGTTGGGGCGAGCAACTCGTTCATACAGCTGCATCCAGTCTTCAACGTCATCCAGGCCATCGCCCCCGAACGTGGAGACAGTCCTTAGTGTTACAGGCACGTAGACTGGCGCTTGGCATTGCTTAGGTCGGCTAGCGCGGATCTCAGGTGCTGCTGCGTACTCCAAGAAATTCCGGTGGCCAGGACGTAATGCAGAGCTCAAATGTCGTGTTGCATGACATTCTTTCCCCAGCCGCTCCACCAATGTCACGTCCTGACGCACACGGACACGACGGCAGCAGAGACCTCGGGTCAACACGGCAACGGCACAGGGCAGCGCTACAGTAGCGGAACCAGCACGCGTGCGAGTCACAGCAGCAACGTCGTCTTCGTCTATGATATCGCGCTTCCTATTCTTCGGGCGCTATAATATCAAAATGCTGGGCCTGATGTTTGTAGATAGGACACGTAGATCCTTCTAGGCTTCACAAGCCTCCAAATAAAATGGCGGGTGGAAGTGTAGTGGCGCGGTTCCTTCACCAGAATAGTTTGAGGGCGCAAAAAACAGACAAGATATGTAGGTAGGTGACAGGACGAAGCGCTTCGTCCTGTCACCTACCTACATATTGTTACGAAGCGGCAAGCCGATGAAGACAGGAGACAGAACATGACTGATGACGATGGTAGATGACGTTTAATGAATGTTCGCGGCGGGCATGGCGCGAGCGCTCCTGCCCGCGCCACTGCCCGCTTCTTCTTCCTTGTCGTCCGTAACATGACCAGGGGCCACCGAGTGATCGTCCCGATCGTGGACGAGGAAGTTTAGCGATGTTAATGATTTTATGGCGTGATGATGGGCGTGTCTGGGTGCTTGAAGAAGAAGAGGAAGAAGGAAGAATAGAACGGCTTGCCGGTACGATGTCTTATGCGTCGGTGATCCGCCGCCCTTGGAGCTGTCAACCATCCGTCACCAGAGTCCATGAGACCGATGGCTCGAGGTCACGTCGGGCAGCTTGGGCGGGGGTTGCGTGTTCGTGTCCATCGGTTCCTTCGGGTCTTTCGGGTCCTTCATCTCGGTTCTGATTGGTCTGTTCTCCTTGTCTTCAGGTCCGGGCTGGGGGCTGGGCGGTAGTTGTTGTTCAGGTCTGGGCTTTAAGGGCTGGGGCGAAGCTGCTCGGCGATGTCCCTGAGCCCTCGGTGATGGTCCCGGCTTGAAGGTGGCGTCGATGCTCCAAGGCGAGGATGGGGATGCCGTACGCCGCCCCTCCAACCAAATGTTACGAAGCGGCAAGCCGATGAAGACAGGAGACAGAACATGACCGATGACGATGGTAGATGACGTTTAATGAATGTTCGCGGCTGGCCTAGCGCGAGCGCTCCTGCACGCGCCACTGCCCGTTTCTTCTTCCTTGTCGTCCGTAACAATATCTTGTCCGTTTTTTCCGCCCTAAAACTATTCAATCATGAACCGAAACCAACCGAAACCAGCAGCAAGTGCTTTGTCTTTCACTCGAGTTCAGAGTCACAATATCACCTGTGTGCGACTGTTCCATACAATGACCGCGGTCATGCGCAACCCCACCGACAGCACCGGGCGCGCTCGCGCGTATTTCCTTCTTTCTCTTCCACCCTCGACGTGGCGGCTCGCCCTGGCGGGTTTCCCGCCGCTGCAAGGGCTCCTTTTCCCAGCCAGTTTTTGCCTCCGTTATGGTGTCGCTGCGCTGGCAGACAATGACAAAGGACTAGGGACACACACAACTGCGCTTACCCTCCTCGCCTTCGTCGCGCAGTAATTTGACGGAGGAAGGTAGTTAAAGGTCACCTGAAAGGGGTCACAAAGAAGGGTAAACAACGCCATAACACTGATACTTATTGAACCACCCACCATTCTCCCGCAAAAATGTTCGATCTAGCTTCTGCAACACCAGAGATATCGGCGATTAAAAATGACCCTTCCAATTTTCCCTCTCAACTCGTACGCCGAAGGGAGCCATAAAAAAACGAAGAATACAAGCAAGTTCAAAGCTCCGCCCGGACATACGTCACTTCGACGAACTTCCGGTTGCCGCGCGCTCGCTCGCTGGCGTAATCGCGCCAACCCGTCCTCGCTCGCACACGCCTGAGGAGTTCGCCAGTTCGCGCAGCGACGGTTAGTGTAACCGCGAACCCGTGGTTATCCTATGTTACACGGCGGACCAAACCATGGTTGCACCACTAACCGCGGTTACCGCAAACCGAGCTTGACGATCTCAGTTTGCGGCTTTAACCGAGGTTATGGCGGCGTCTGTTGACGGAAGCTACTCGTCGGCGCCCGAGTGCGGGAAACGTACGAGCGGGTCTGCTTCACAAAGTTATTCATTTGCCCACTGTATCACATTTAAAGATCGATGTATAGATTATGGTGCCGCCCGACGTCTTCGATTACGGCCGACAGCGCAGCGACTGCGTACTGAAGCCTTGTCTTGCCTACAGTATCGTTTGAACGGCTTGTTGCTGAGCAGAACGTCAAAAAATACGCGGCCTTAGCTATGAAAGTACACGAGTTTGCAACGCTTGCAGCACGGGATGCTGCGAGCAGGCTGAGGTACGTTACACAATTACCGCGGGGGTGGAACGTGCGAGCGCGGTGAACGCCGGCGCCGTGCGTGACCGTCCCTAGTCGTCGCAAGGCCTACATTGTTTCGCTTCGAAGCCGCGGCGGTCGACGCTTTGGAACATGATCAACGCTGTCGTAAATCGTCTACTTATGAAACTGCCTTATAGTGATTCCTATCCTGCCATAGTAAAATAATTGTAGGATTAACTCTGCCGGCGCATTAATCGCAGAGCTAGTACGAGCAAATCGGATCAGCCGAAATGCACCAGCGGCAGCTGGTTTGAGCAGAAACTAGCTTGTATCCCGGCTATCGCTCTTACCAGCAATTTGCTGCTGGTCAGCGATCCTCACGAGGGCTTCATACTTGATATTCGGCTCAATAGTCCAGACGCCAACAAATTTTAGCACGCTTTATTTCGGACATCGGTGCTAACGATCCGCCGTGTCGTTCGCGAACGGTATGCGGGAGGAGGGGCCACAGCGGCGGTGTTTACGGCGGTCGAGGAGGTGCTGCCATCGTGCGGTGCTTGACCGTGCTGTTGACGCCTCGTCGGACGACCCTCCGATACTCCTGAAACCACGTTATATAAATAGGATATTTGTAAATGCAGGTTCGTTCTGCCGATCCCTGCGTCGCTTCGGTTGTTGCACTTAATGGGCAATGGCCACCTAACCGATTAGGGCGGCGAGCTGTGTAACAGCCCGCACAGAGTTCGAGCAGCGCACGAGCAGACGACTTTCGCAGCTACCGGAAGTGTGTCCGTCACGTCATGGTTGCAGTGACCGCAGATAACGCCACAACTATAGCACTATAGTGCCCAGAATATACTGGCTAGTGTGACGAGCGCGCCGGCTGGGATGGCCGCCGGCGGCCGTGCCGGGGCGCTGCTATGCAAGAGGGTGCTGCTTCCGCACGCCAGTGCGACCGCTTGCCTGTGAGCGTCGCCGGATGCCAACAGGTTGCGGAGAATATATCTTATCTACCCCGCCGGTTCTTCGCAGGCAATATCAACATTTTCTGTCAGCAATGCTGAGTGAAGACGTTGTAGGTCTTTTGTTTTTATATTTACAGAAGAGAAAACGCAGCATTGTGCGCGTGCCAGGTTCCGATTTGTGTTCTGTATTTTGTTCTTTGCTTTCGCATTTCTGCGAAAAAGCAGACGGCACACCTGCCGATAGCAGTTATCACAGGCCATACAGTTTAGTATGCGTATGCGTTTACATATCAATAATCTGGAAATAAAGAATGGTACTCGGGACAATTTCAGCTTTTATTTCATCCGAGAAAGAGCTTTTTTTTCGGCTTCTCAACACAAGACAGTACAAATACACGATACAAAATACACATGCTCAATACAAGTTATGCAAACCTGCATTCGACTTTCGAGCTTTACCTTGAACTATTGGCAGTGCCGCAGCTTCAAATACTTCTGCCGCTGCCTTTGTCCTTCACGCTCTCTGTTCAAACCTTTCACAAGGAATCGAAAACGTAAAAGAATGTAGAACCTAAGCACTGTTGCTAAAGTATTTTTTCCGTGTTCGGGACACCCTAGCTGAGGAAATGTCAAAGAGTGCAGACACTGCGCAAACTCCTGCATGCTGTCTTCGTGCAGCTTATTTTTACTGAAAAACGCAGTGAATGCATCCTCCATGACCCTTACAGCCTTTGCTAGGTCAACAGAGGGATAAATTAGCCCGCCATTATCAAAATGAGCTGTAAACCAGGAGTCAGCATCGTTCAGCGCATCTTTTCGGGTGGCACACAAGAGAGCTGCACAGGTGGTACACGCATTTCTAGCAACAGCTTTTCTAGCAACATAGCCCGCAGCATAGTAAATTAAAGCTGAGTTGCTCTTTTTTTTTGAATATCCGTCATGGTCATCTTCAAGCTGAACAGACTGGAAAACATTCTCTGCTTCATCAATGTTTCCACTGTCGAGAAGGCTGTCCAGTGTTTCTGAAAAGGACTTGTCTTTCACCTCAGGCACATCAGCAGTAGTTAAGAGCGATTTAACAACAGAAGGAGAGCAATTGCCTCCTCTTGGTGACCTTGCAAGGTTATAAAAAGACAAAAGGTTGACAGAAACCAGAAACTGTGATACAGTAGGGTGGTCGTTGCACCCTGAAGACTGTCTGATTATCCCAAAGAGATTTTCAATTTTGTCTTGGCTCAATCGAGCAGTTAAGAGGTATTTGAAGCCTGCAACAGTGGTCAGGTGAGATAACAGCTCTAGAGTACTTTCAATTGTTACCCTCAGCCCTGAAGCTGTACTTCCTGTCAAAAAGCCTCCTCCAGCTGGCTTAGCATGGGCCTCCCACTGGTCTAAGTAGTCTAAAAATTTCTGCATGAACATTACATTTGGACTGTCAGGCTTTAATGCTCTTGTATACTCACTCTTGCTGTCATAATTCGGATGAGTTTGTTCAACAGTTCAATGAAATCCTCAGTTGGCTGCACTACTTTGAACTGCGAGGCGACATGTTTTCTGTGCACAGAGAGCCCCTTGATAACCTCATCCCCGAAAAGCGAGGTTGACTCGCATTTTCTCGAAGCAGTTGGGCTTGATATGTGCAAGTGTAGAGTTACGCTGTCACGATCCACATCCCAGGCTGCCTGTATTATTCCACTGTGAACTGGGCCAGATGGTGTTAAATAGCCCTTATGAACAAATCCATTTCTAATATTCTTAATTAAATGAGGCAAATCGGAAATGAAGAAGAGCCGCCTAGTAGGGTCCACAGGATGTCGTGTGCTGTTCTGGATGCGACCATCTGCACAGACTAAAAAGATAATGGTAATTGGATTTCTTTCACTAAAGTAACTGAATGTTTTTCACGTGACCTCTAAAAATATAACAAGGAAATCCTAATAAAGCAACGACACATAGGAAATACTTGCAGAAATAAAACAACCACCTGAACTCCGACAGAACAGAAACATACAGCTGTCTATTAAAGAAGAGGTACTGTGATAACTTAGCTTTGCGCTCCTAAATTTTACCTAAGTCATTCAGTTATCCGTGGGGCGAAGATTGTTTCGCCCAATATACTTCAATATATTTGATACAAGCTACAGGATCAGCTTATCAAGCAAAGGCCTAATATATTGAGCACAGTAAAAATTCCGTATATTGTTCTATCCTGGCTATTTTTTTCTTAACGTGACAAAAATCTGCATGTTAATCTCACCTTGTACACCGAAGCTCCGCCACATGCTCCGGTTCCAGCTGGCGCCGTCACATGTTATAGTATCCACAAATAAGCCAGCTTTTTCAGAAAGAATAGTGGTTTCTACAATGATCTTTGCGAGAGTTGGCGCCTTCACATTCCCTCTCGAAGCGAAAATTCCAAGTATCTGTGTCCAATCTCCTAAAACAAGGACAAGTAGGAACAATATGGATATGTTGCTAGCAAATCCTAAAATTGTACATCTAGAAAATGCAATTTCAAGCAGCTCACCTGTGAACGGTTGGAACAGTACAATCATACCATGGTCTGCCAGAATGCCTTTTTGGTCACTTGATGATTGGTCACCAAGGTCAACGAAACCCTCAAAGCCACCTGAATTGCAAAAGTGGAATAATACTGAGCCCTTTATTCTTTCTTACAGTATTTCCAATTGTTTGCCTATGCATCAATCCAGGCTGAGCACTGATTTTCTAAATTCAAATGTACCTGTGGAACTACACGTCGAAAAATTAAACCAACGATTTCATGCATTCTGGACATGGGGGTAAAACTCACCGCTAGGTTTCACATCAAGGTGCTCTGACAACTTCAGTTCGTCTATTACGAGACCACCACGACGGCTGAAGGCGTCCATGTCCTTTGTTTTTTCCCCCAGTGCAGCATACACTTTAGGATTCAGTCCAAAGCAACCCTTGAAGCGTTGCAGATATTTCTTCAGGCAGGCTCGGCTTGGAAGTATCGTGACCTTTTCTTTCCGTAAATGTTCATAAAGTCTGGGACTTCGCATCGGCATCATTATGCACTCAACAATCCATTCGTCAGGGTAAGTCATTCCCCTGAGTGATTTTCGTTGAGCAGCAGCGAAGCAGTTCTTGACTGCAAGTTGCTGTTTCTGAGGGAGAGCCCGAATACTAGCTTCTAGAGCCTCTTCGGTGATTGATTTATTTTCATCTTTCATTCGCGCCATTTGCTCCTGCACGCTGGCCAGTTTCTTTTTTGTCCTTCTCAGGTTGCGGGAGACGTTCTGGCGTTTATTTTTCTCGCTGCTGGTCCTTTCCTGCTTTTTCAACCTTTGCATTTTGTTTTGAGCAAGCACTCGCTGGTATTTGCATTGAGCACAAGAGCTTCCTTCAGCTTCCGTTGTTAACAAGCACCTTGCCGCAAAGTACATCTTCCTGTACTGGACATATTTGCTTGACACTGGCTTTATTCCACTCCCGCAGCACAGTACCATCGCAGAAACTTTCTGAACCAGCAGTTCTGCCTCGCTGCACAATGTAAGCACCTCCTTGCTGTGCTCCCTTCCTCGTAAGTACACAGTGGCTAAAACAGTCCCCACTTCAGGCAAGGCCTTGTTAAACGTAACCATTCTTTCAATGAACAAAGTTCCGAAATTGTTTGCTTCGGCTTCGCACAAAGCATAGGACAAATTTACACCGGACGCACTCGGGACTTTCATCCATGCAGTCGGGATGAATATATTACTAAATGGGTGACCACTCTCGGCAGATGGCAGCTGTACAGCTTGGCTGTCACTTTGCGACGGTGACTCTTTTTCTGAATTGACTCTTTCGGCGGGGGTCATACCGGCAGCGGCATCGTCAGAACAGGCAGAACATTCAATATCACCTGTTGCACTGCTATCGCTAACATCGAACGGCTCGGATTTGTTTCGCCGCCTTTTTGTAGTAGGCTCCTGCAAGCAAAGGTTCCTCACCTTTCTCTTCAGTGCTTTTTTGGGCACTAGATGCTTGGGATATTGCTCAAACAATGTTGGCACGGCATCAGGAGGGCTCGGGCGATCTCGTTCACCACGCCGTTCACAGTCACCTTGAAAGAACGTTCAATGTATTGCTCTTCAAAATGCTTCTCGCACACCGCGGATGATGATGTCAACCGCCTGTCCTCTCGTTTTATCAGTCTTTCCCACTCAAGCAGTCGCGCAGCGTCGGTGGGCGCAGTAAACAAAGAAACATGCTCCTTATTCGAACGATACCCACTTGTACACAACGGGACAAAACACGTTCTTTCCTTGCACTGTCTCTTTGGTTTGGACATGTTGTGTCGATAGCACTTCACTAAGTGGCACCAAACATCAACGCTGTGCCTCGGTGAAGAGCAGATACGGACACAAGGCAGGCAATAACGGGCGCACAGCAACAACAGCTTTCAAACATGTGGCTTTACGATGCGAGAGAGCCGCGTCGTCTGCTGTGACAGCACCCTCCGGCGAAGCAGCGCCCACTGTCGTCCGCAATTGGCTTTCATAAGATGCGCGACCATCCTCTCCCATAGCGGAGCCTATGCGCTCGTCACACTAGCCAGTATATTCTAGGCACTATACCACAACGAACGCCGCGATTGTCCCATCGGCCCTTGTAGCCGCGCACCGCACTTGCCGCGCGTACCGACGGCGGGCCGGCATCTGCTCCAGGAGTCGACGCCAGCGCCACGTCGCGGCAACCGCCTCACCGCGAGAGCGCCACTTTTGCAACTATGAAGCCTTCTAGAACACTGCAGCTTAGTGGTCCGCCTTTCGTGGGCGGAGTCAGTCGCTCTCCACCCGGCGGCACAATAGAGAAACAGCCGCGGCGCCAGCCTAGCAAGCATTATTTCGGACATCGGTGCTAACGATCCGCCGTGTCGTTCGCGAACCGTATGCGGGAGGAGGGGCCACAGTGGTGGTGTTTACGGCGGTCGAGGAGGTGCCTTGCCAGTCAACCGACCCGTGACGTCACGGGGCTAGGAAATAGTTCCATGCGACACCACCAAGCGACATTCTTTCTGCCCGCGAATTTCAAAAAACGCTGTTTTTAAAAATTAATAATAAATCGCTGGCTTTGTTCCAAGGAGTTATACTTTCCGTTATTGCTCAAAATGATGTGTTCTACACACTGAACACGTTTATCAGTGGTTTCTTGGGGGCCGTTTCCGTGGACCTTTAATGGTGCCGAAATCGGGTGGCTGTTTCTCTATTGTGCCGCCGGCTGGAGAGCGACTGACTCCGCCCACGAAAGGCGGACCACTAAGCTACAGTGTTCTAGAAGGCTTCATAGCTGCAAAAATGGCGCTCTCTAGGTGAGGCGGTTGCTGCGACATGGCGCTGGCGTCGACTGCTGGAGCAGATGCCGGCCCTTCGCCGGTACGCGCGGCAAGCGCGGTGCGCAGCTACAAGGGCCGATGGGACAATCGCGGCGTTCGTTGTGGCGTTATCTCATACAAATCCACCTTTTTACGAAATAACCTAACGGCCCCGTGTCGCAGAAAATCCGGCGTCGGCGTAGCTGTGGGTTTAACGCGAAAAGCAGCCGGAAGCAAAAACTAAAAGGAAAATAGCCTTGCAGACCCATTTAATCGAACTCGGTTACATTGATGTGATAATTTAACTTATAAAACCTGTGCAGCAATCTTTTTTTTTTGCGCAGTGTTCACGATGGTGTCATACCATTTTGCTTTCCACTTAGTCGTCATTTGCTAGACCAGTTGAAGGCTAGTCTGCGATATGGATTATAATCCTTACGGCATATAAATATACGTACGTACCTCCGACTGCATGATGGTAATTGTAAGCGTAGGCGTCCACTGAGAACTGAGAAATACTGCTCCTTCCTTTCCCCAAAATCCAACATTAACAAAAAAGAAAGATTGCGAATTGAAGGCGGTGTTAAAGGCACTACCATGCCAAAAAATAAACACGCTTGAGCAAGCGTCTTCTAAGCCTTCTCTCTTGCTTTTTTCCCGCCTGACTGTCACGAGATGCATAAAAACGAGTGGGACCTTGCTTCCTACTCTTTTTAAGTAAATCAGTTGTCTGAAGTAGGTATTGTGTAAGGAAGAAAATGATACAGAGCCTACACTAACGACGATGAAGACGCCAATCAGCTGGCGCGCGCACTGAGAGCTCGGACTGTCTTGTTCGGCGGAGATTGTGCTTAGCTCTACGATCGTCTTGTGTCACCGGTCGCCGTCTCCAGTCCTCCGAACCACACCACATCGACACCGGCAGTCATGCCTCTCTTCGCCGGCGCCCTTACCGTGTTTCGCCTATGCAGCGCCGTGTTATTGCTGGGCAGGTCGACGACATGCTAAAACGTGGTGTAATTCAGCCTTCATTTAGTCCGTGGTCGTCTCCCGCGGTACTTATGAAAAAGAAGGATGGCTCCATAAGATTTTGCGTTGACTAGCGCCGCCTTAACAAAATTACACGTAAAGACCTATACCCACTACCTCGTATTGACGACGCCGTCGATTGTTTACAAGGATCCCAGTTCTTTTCGTTCATGGACCTGCGCTCTGGCTATTGGCAAGTCCCTATGGCTGAGTCTGACCGACCCAAGACAGCCTTTGTTACCCCTGATGGACTATATGAGTTCACTGTGATGCCGTTTGGACTTTGCAATGCTCCTGCTACGTTTGAGCGAATGATGGACAACATCTTACGCGGCCTCAAGTGGAACATTTGTCTTTGTTATTCGGATGATATCGTCGTTTTCTCTCCCGATTTTCCGACGCACCTCGTGCGCGTGCACCAAATCCTGAGCTTTTTCACTGGCGCCGGTCTCCAACTTAACCTGAAGAAATGTTTTGGCGCCCGCAAGCTTACAATACTGGGTCATGTCGTGTCCAAAGATGGCAAGCACGTAGTTTGTCCGGATCGGGCAGGAGCCCGATCCGGACAAACTACGTGCGGTCACTGAATTCCCGAAACTGACTTCTGTTAAAGAGCTGCGCAGCTTCGTCGGCCTATGCTCATATTTTCGCCGGTTTGTCCGCAACTTCGCTACCATCATTGCCCCGCTTACAAAATTGCTGAATGGTCCCGCCGACTTGTCTACATGGACCCCACTTTGCGACGATGCTTTCACTACGCTCCGACGTCTACTAACTTCACCGCCCATTCTCCGGCATTACGACCCATCCGCTCCTACAGAGGTGCACACTGACGCCAGCGGCATCGGCGTCGGTGCTGCCCTCGCTCAACGCAAACCCGGGTTTTCCGAATATGTGGTTGCTTACGCTAGCCGAGCGCTAACTCCGTCACGGAAAAGGAGTGTCTTGTAATCGTGTGGGCCTTAAGAAAGTTTGGCCCCTACTTATATGGCAGCCGCTTTAACGTCATCACCGACCAGCATGCCCTCCGCTGGCTGGCTTCCCTAAAAGACGCTTCTGAACGCCTCGGCCGCTGGGCTCTTTGCCTTCAAGATTTTGACGTGATATATCGATCGGGTCGCAAACACTCCGACGCTGACGTCCTTTCGCGCTCGCCGCTGCCTTCTCCTGCACACTCGGACCCGATATCCGAACCCTCCATTGCAGCCCTCACTTCTGACGACCTGCCTATTAAAAAACGCCGGGATCCCTGGATATCTTCGCTCCAAGACGTCTACGCCGCGTCCTCAACGTCTTCATTCACGCGAGCCCTTCGTCGCCAAGCTTCCCATTTTACGATCCGGGGTGGTCTGCTGTATCGCAAAACCTATCGCCCGGATGGTCATTCCTCGCCATCTTCGCACAGAAATTTCTGCCCGTCACCATGCCGATCCGCAAAGCGCACATGCTGGCTTGTTGAAGACATACGAGCGTCTCCGCAAGCGGTACTACTGGCGGGGGATGTACAACTTTGTCCAATGCTATATTCGCTCCTGTACTATTGTCAGAAGCGGAAATGGTTTCCGCGCCCCTCCGCCGACCCATTACAGCCATTGCCTTGTCCATCGCGACCCTTTGATCGTGTCGGCATCGACCTCAATGGCCCCCTTCTATCTTCGACATCAGGCAACCGCTGGATTATTGTCGCCATGGATCACCTCACTCGCTACGCGGAGACTGAAACCCTGCCTACGGCTAGTGCTCGTGACGTCGCCTCCTTCATCCTGCATCACTTCGTTCTACGTCACGGGGCTCCTCGTGAACTTCTCAGTTACCGCGGCCGCGTCGTCCTATCTCAAGTGGTCAACGAGTTGTTGGAAGCTCGCCAAACAATACATCGAACCACCACAGCTTACCATCCTCAAACCAACGGCCTCACAGAAAGTGCAGAAGTGCAAGATGCCGGGCTAGTTGGTTTAACCGAACGCTTGGTGACATGCTCGCCATGTACGTTTCTTCTGACGCCTCTAATTTGGATCAGGTGCTTCCGTACGTCAACTATGTCTATTACACAGCGTCTCAGGCAACGACTGGATTTTCGCCATTTTTTCTCCTATACGGTCGTGAGCATTTCTGTCTGCTGGACACCGTACTTCCTTACCACCCCGACAGTTCAGAGTACACTTCACTTTCTGTTGTTGCCCGTAATGCTTAGCAGTGCCCTCAGTTGGCTCGCTCGTTCACTTCGCACATTCAAGATCTCCGCGGACATGAGAGCGATCACGGCAAGCCCGCTTCTGACTTTCCTACCGACACCCTCGTTTGGCTCTGTGTTCCGGCTGATTTGAAATTTTCTGTAAAGTATAATGGCCCTTATCGTGTATAAAGAGCGTACATCTCCAGTTAACTACGTCGTGAAGCCGACAACGCCTTCTTCGGACCACCGTCGCAGCGGGCCAGAAGTTCTTCACGTCAGTCGACTTAAGCCATACTACAATCCCCTTGCCATACCTTCGCCTTAAGTCGCCATGACGGCTCCCCCTTTCCGCCGGGGCAATTTTAAGGAAGAAGATGATACAGCGCCGGCACTATAACGACAATGAAGACGCCGATCAGCTGGCGCGCGCACTGAGAGCTCGGACTGTCTTGTTCGGACGAGATTGTGCTTCGCTCTACGGTCGTCTTGTATCACCGGTCGCCGTCTCCAGTGCTCCGAACAACCCCCAATTAACCCCTCTTCAATAGGTTTATTTTACTTTTTTTTCAAGATCGGTGGCTACGGGAAATATATACGACTTCCCAACACTCGTTAAAGTAAACAATACAGGCCATCACAATTATTACACACATCACAACTTATGTTGTGCGCAACATAAATCTACAAGCGTGCCGAAACTCTGACTATGGCATAATAAGGAGAATAATACCAATATATAATATAATTACATATGGCACAACTACACAAACAATTATCGCTGCTTAGAGAAACGACAATGAAGTAAAACTGCAGGACTGTGTGAGAGAGAAATAAACTTTATTTCTTCAAAAAAAAAAAAAGACCAGTTTTGTCTAGATCGAAGCTCTGTACGTGCTTGGGCAGCTTAGGTGCAAGCCTGAAACGCGTTCTGTGACACGATCGACGATGTTTCTCATCTATTCAGTGGTTGAAAAAATTTGGAGGACGGTTAAGCTTCGCCTTTAAGAATGGAACGCGATAGCACGAGACACCGTAGTGCGCCCGGCGAGGGTAGACGCAACCGCTTTCATTACACGTCTCTCAAGAGCAAGCTCATGTTCCGGCGCTTCATGCCCTAGCGGTGACGCCATCGCTTCCCCTAGCGGCCTCTGCGAGAGAACCTTTCGGCTCCAGTTCGCGCGTACAAGTGTTCCTTCGCTTACAATGCGGCTGAGGCGTGCACTAAGAAGAGAGGCTCTGTTTCGAATTCCTACATAGAGCAACTTGCTATACTGATAATCTTCTTTTGTACATACCATCGTCATCGTCCCGCGGCGCCGGCTCCAGCACGCGCCTGGGTTCACCATCAGATTAAAAACGCTGACACGGCGTACGTTGCCTTGCCGTCACGACTTTAGTGTCTCGACCTGGCCTTCTTTCACATTATTTTTATTTATTAATCCTTCCGGGACGTAGAAGCGCTGTCAGCCACCTTGCCGAAAAGCGTGGGCCTCAAGTTGCACTCTTAGTTCGTCGGCAACATCGTTGCCGATCCTAGCCGGCGCGATGAAGATCTCGGAGGCCATGCCCTGTCTACCTTATTCCATGCGCCACACGCATGATGGCGCTACGTACACTCCAAGCGAAGAGGAAGTACAGCGGAAAAGTAATTTGCCACTCGCTTAACTGCGTGTTCTGTAATTTACATGCTCATAATTGTTATTATACGCCACAATACACTTCTCTAAGGGACATTTCTGAGACAATACCACAATAAATAGACGCGCCTTTGTCCATTTCAAACCATCTAGCTGGTGTGTTGCAGTGGTTAGCGTGCTCGTCTCGCACCCCGGAGACTCCCGTTCGATTCCTCAGGTCGGCGATTTCTCCTACTCGTTTTTATTTATGGAGTTTCTGGGAGTTTTCGCTCACGGCCAACGCCGGACGACGCGAGACGACGGCCGCCAACGACGACACCGACTTTCCTATGACACGGGGCCCTTAACGCTATCGCGTTAGAAGTGCTGATTACCGTGCGGTGGAATGAAGTGCAAACTTACAGCTACAAATTAATTGGAACGTAATGGCACTCTGCTCAATTTTCTGAGCACACACGGGGAAATATGAAAGTAGAAAACCCGCTGAAAATATATTTTAGCGGACATTTATTTGCAGCGAAAATGAGATCCATAATCAAAATCTTGTTCCTTATATGCCATAAAAATGCACGCATGTAAAATAGAAACACATAGGCAGATTATATTTTTATCTTATGCACAGTGCGCACGAATGAAAACATACATGACAACCGTAAGTATAAACATCGCACATTTTGAAAACAATTGGCACTGGTGCAAGTTTGGCTCCTTCGAAGCCCACTAGTAATTCAAGCTCTGATGGAGATGGAATAAAGAGGGGAATTGAGAGAGAAAGCGGGTTGCGCACAAATCGTTTTAAGGGGGAAAATTTAAATGTGGGTTTTTGCTCAGTTCATGACACATACTCGAAAAAGGGAAGTGGCACATGCGCTGTGCCAGTGTCCTCGACAGTAGGTAATGTAAAACAGCTCGCAATAAAACAAAGCTTTGACACCTGCAATGTGTTTATTATTTTTCGTGAGACCATTACCATATTGTTTTGCCATCGATTGAGGAGCGTCTCAACAGTCCCCACGAGCTGGAATCGAGATCTTAATCACAAAAGTAAACACTTGTAAATTATATTTCTGCAAATTAATGTTCATTAATACACTTTAATAGAAAGTGAGTCACATAAACTGGACAAAATATGACTAATTTCGCTGCACAAGTGAACGAAAGAAAATCTCTCTCGGAGAGACTTGGCGCGAGTGCAGAACAAGAACCGACTTGTTTTCTCGGCCGAGGGATTCAGGAAACATGGTAATGATTCTTTCTAAAACACTGCAAAGTATTTGAAACGATAGAGAAAGAATGTTAATATTCAGACCACCACTGAAAACAAGGTCAAAAACTATTGCCTTACTTATATTCATGCAGTCTTTAAATTAGAGCACGGAAGGCTTCAGATCCTTGTCAAATACTGATGGGAAGATCTCCGTACCCTGACAGGCAAACATCCCGAAATTAACGCATTAAAGTCTGGTGCGATCGACCTACGTTTAGCGGCTATGCATGGACAACGGTACAAATTTATCACCTAAAATGCCATCCTGTCAGTACTCATGTGATTCCGAGTGATCAGAACACTCTCATGCCTTTTTCTGGCTTTCTATCGCAGGAAGCGCTAACGTGATCGAATAAAGAAGGAAACGCGCCTATGAGCCCACAGAAATACACAATGTAGAGCAATCTAGTTTCAGCGACAGGAAAGTAGCGCAGGACGAGCAGACACAAGGCCGTTGGTCGTACGTACGAACTCTGATTTTCAACTCGTTTATTTCCCAGTATCGAAGTACGAGAAATGGAAAAAGCTAGCCTGAGAGGCCGCCTTTGGAGGCCATCTCGTTCCTAAGCTGTATTCGACCGTAGGAACGAACCAATTAAGCAAAAAAAAAAATAAATAAATAAAAGCGGGTATTAAAAAAAATGCTCTGTTGCGCAGTTTCACTGCTCCAGGTATTTTTCACTCTTTATACGTTACAGCGACGCACCCTAACCTTCGGGATAGCAATGCTTCCGTGCAGTGCCAGTTCAGGCTGCCTGTTCGCGGCTTCCCTTCTGTTGAGTGGTGTCACATGTGTGAGGGAATCCCATGCATATTCATGACTATTTTTTTTTCACCTCAACACGACTACCAGCCGAATTCGTCGCTTTCGTCCAACGGTAGCGCTTACACTCGCTGCGATGCGCCTCGCTCCTACGCTGCGCTGCGAAGCAGACAGCCAGCTTTTCTCCTCCGATGAATGGATGGATGGAATATAGGAGCGTCCCCTTTGAAACGGGGTGGTAGCAGTAGCTATCATGCTCATTTTTCTCCATATATCTTAATTATTGATTTAGAATTGTTAACTAAACCATCATTCTATTCATTAAATTTTGCTCCTACATTACTAACATTATGTAACTTCTCTGCTTTTAAGCCACCAATCTTCCAGCCGTTTTTTGCTAGTTTCTACCGCCGGTTTATTCACCCGGCCACTGTTATCTCTAAACCCCAGAGCTTCAGGAACAGTGATTGCGCCTGCATCAACTTCCGGATGGATACCATTGCATTCGAGTATAATATGGTCAATTGTTTCACTGGAGTTTCCACATACAGCACATGCGTAATCTCCATTGTTAAACTTCTTTTTGTAGCTGCGTGTTCTAAGGCACCCTGATCTAGCTTCAAAAAGTAGGGCACTGCCTCTTGAGTTATCAAAGAAATCTTCCTTCCTGATCTGCATTTTCCACTTTCGGTATAATTCCGCACTCTTTTTTTTCCATCAAGTTTATCCAATTTTTATCTTCTGTGTTTTTCACCTCTTGCTTAATGCTCTTTATTTCTCCGTCCTTGTTACTAGCATACTTACTAGTTAGTTTCCTAGTTCTTTTCCTCCATTGTAAGTCAACGCTTTTTAATTACAGGTATTTAAATACCTTAGCTGCCCATCTGTTACTGTCCAATTTCCTCAGGCGTTCCTGATATAATATTTTACTCTGAGCTTCTCGTACTTCGAAAGATGCCCAGCCCATATCTCCCTGTACCGCCTCATTTGTAGTTTTGCCGTGGGCACCTAGTGCTAATCGTCCAACGGATCTCTGATTTGTTTGTAATGTCGACTGTACCTCTGATTTTAGGCACAAAACCGCATTTCCGAAAGTAAGTCCGGGCACCATAATTCCTTTCCAAATACCCCTCAATACCTCATATCTATTGTATCCCCACAATGCCTTATGCTTCTTTATCCCGGCATTCCTTCGCCCTTTGGCCTTAAGTGATTGCTCATGCTTTCCAATGTATGCCAATCCTTCGTTTACCCATACCCCCAAATATTTATATTCTGCTACTCTAGGTATTTCAAGGCCTTGAATTTTAAGAGCCGTGAAAGCGGGAAGGCGCGCCATCTAGCGGAAGCGTCACCAGACGGCTTCAACGCTCCCCACAGACGCCGCTTGGTGGTAATCACACTTCAGTATTCTAGCCACTGTAACTCTACATCACGGCTTGCGTGCGCGACTGAGCGAGCGTCTGCGAAGCGGCAGCGCAGCCCACGCGGGTGCGCATGCAGACAACGGTGCGCGAAGAGTAAGGAAAAAAAAAAAACGTGGGCTGCGCTCCTGTCCAGTGCCCCGCAACACGACCCCCGACAAAGCCTTACGATGTTTCAGCTGATGCGCTAGCTTGTATTTTTGAATGGGTTTATTAAAGAAATTTTGTAACTTCTGCCGACCCATTTCTTTATTGAGGACAGAATTAATTGTGTTCCTGAGCATTTCTTCTATTTCGCTCATTGTCAAGAACAATATTGCTGGAGTACAGTGGAAAGCTGGGTAGAGTTGGACCGTGTGGTTTGGTTCTCTTTGTATAACGTCCCTTCGCGCTGTTTTTTTCACCCGAAATGAAATTATTGCAGTGCGCATTTTGGCTGCGCTTGGATGCTGGCTTCTATATATTCGTACTCATTTCTTTTTGCGTAGTTCGCGCGCTGCTTGTACTGAGGCTGAGGTAAGAAGGCGTCCCAACTCCAAACTGCCGCGAAAGGTCAAGACACTACATGCGGAATATACGAATTACAAATTGCTTTTATCTCGGGCGCTGAACTAACACCATTCTCAAATAGCAGATCGGGAATTTCATTCGCTTCCATTTAGGAGCCACGGAAACGGTACGTCGTTGAAAGACGTTCAGCTGGCAGTTCTTCTCACAAGCGTAAGCGGATCCAAATGAAGAAAAGGACTTTGGCAAATTGAGACCATGTAAAGCATGTGGCTCGAAAGTTGAACTAAGAGCCATTATATCATCATCATCAGCCTAACTATACCCACTGCAGGGCGAAGGCCTCTCCCATATTTCTCCAATTAACCCGGTTCTGTGCTAGCTGCATCCACTTGACCCCTGCGCACTTCTTAACCTCATCCGCCCACCTAACTTTCTGACGCCCCCTGCTACGCTTTCCTTCCCTTGGAATCCAGTTTGTTACCCTCAGCGACCATCGGTTATCCTCTCTTCGTACTACGTGTCCTGCCCATCTCCATTTCTTCTTCTTAATTTCCACTAGAATATCGGTAACTTGAGTTATTTCTCTGACCCACTCTGCACGCTTCCTATTATTTAAAGTTACCCCTACTATACTGCTATACTACCATTTTTCGTTCCATAGCCCTCTGGGTTGTCCTCAACTTAAGCAGAACCCTCTTGGGTAGCCTCCACGTTTCATCCCCATAGATGAGTACAGGTAAGGTGCAACTGTTGTATACTTTCCTCTTGAGCAATACCGGTAAGCTGCTAGTCATAATCTGAGAGTGCTCGCCAAATGCGCTCCATCCCAATCTTATTCTTCTTGTTATTTTCTCTTCATGGTCCGGATCTGCGGTTACTATCTGTCCTAAAAAGACATATTCGCCTACTACTTCCAGTACTTCGCTACATAATGTAGACTGCTGTTCCTTCCCGAGGCTGTTGAACATTACCTTAGTCTTCTGCATATTGATTTTCAAGCCTATATTTCTACTTTTCCTGTCTAGGTCATCAATCATTATTTGCAGTTCGTCCCCCGAGTTGCTTAGCAAGGAAATGTCATCAGCAAATCGCAGATCACTGAGGTATCTTCATCTACCCTTATCCCTAACTGCTCCCACTCCAAATCTTTGAATACTTCCTCTAAGCAAGCTGTGAATAGTACTGAGGAGATTATATCTCCTTGCCTAACACCATTCTTTATGGGATTTTTGTTACTTTCTTTTTGCAGAACTATAGTTGCTGGGGAGCCACTATATATATATCTTCCAGCACTTTCACGTAGAACTCGTCTACCCTCCGATTTCGCAATGCCTGCATTACTGCCGAGGTTTCAACTGAGTCAAATGCTTTTTCGTAATCTATGAATGCTATGTATAAGGGCTGGTTATATTCCGAGCATTTTTCTATTACCTGGTTGATGGCATGGATATGATCGACAATAGAGTACCGTTTCCGAAAACCTGCTTGATCTTTTGCTTGATTGCAGTCTAAGGGTATCCCGATTCTATTAGCGATTGCCTTAGTAAACACCTTACACGTAACAGACAGTAAGCTGATTGGTCTGGAATTTTTAAGGTCCTTAGAGTCCCCTTTCTTATGGATGAGGATAATGTTTGCATTCTTTTTTGGTTCCGGTACCGTCGATGACATCAGGCACTGCGTATAGAGGGTGGCCAGCTTTTCAAGCACTATATCCCCCCCGTCCTTCAACAAATTTGCATTTATCTGATCCTCTCCAGCTGATTTCCCCCATTTCATAGTGTCTAATGCTTTTTTGACCTCGTCCTTCGTCACTGGTGGAACGTCTGACTGTTTCTCCCTACCGCCAATTACGGTCCTGACTATTTTGGCTATTGTAGAGATCTGTATAGAGCTCCTCGGCTACTTTGAATATCTTGTCCATATTCGTGATGACGTTGCCCGCCTTGTCCTTTATCACACACATTTGGTTTTTGCCTATGCTCAATTTCTTCTGTACCGCTTTAAGGCTTTCTCCGTTCTTTACAGCATGCTCAATTTTCTCCATGTTATACTTCCCTATATCGGTCACTTTGCGCTTATTGATTAGCTTTGATATCTCGGCGAATTCTATTTCGTTTGTTGGATTGGTAACTTTCATACTCTGGCGTTTCTTAATCAAATCTTCTGTCTCCTTAGATATCTTATCGGTATCCTCTCTAACTATCGTACCGCCTACTTCTACAGCGCACGCAGTAATGATATGAAATTATTGTTCATTGCTTCTAGGGTAATGTCGCCATCCTCGATTAGAGCTGAATATCTATTCTGTAGCGAGATCTTGAACTCTTCTGCCCTCCCCCTCACCGCTAATTCGTTGATGGGTTCCTTTCTCATTAATCTGTTGCGTTCCTTCTTCAGATTTAGGCTAATTCGGGATCTCACTATCCTGTGGTCACTGCATCGCACTTTCCCGATTACCTCTACATCTTGCATAATGGCGGGGGTTGAACACATTATGAAGTCAATTTCATTTTTAGTCTCCCCGTTAGGACTTTTCCATGTCCATTTCCAGTTCTTACGTTTGCTAAAGAAGGTATTCATGATTCTGAAGTAATTGCGCTATGCAAACTAAACTAGTAACTCTCCCCTGCTATTTCTAGAACCAATGCCATAGTCACCTACTGCCTGGTCTCCTGCATGCTTTTTCTCTACCTTGGCATTGAAGTCGAACATTAGTACAGTATACTGCGTCTTTACTTTTCGCATTGCCGATTCTACATCTTCGTAGAAGCTTTAAATTGCCTGGTCATCATAACTACAAGTAGGTGCATAGGCCTGTACAACCTTCAGTTTATACCGCTTATTAAGCCTAATTACGATGCCTGCAACCCTCTCATTAATACTATAGAATTCATCGATATTACCCTTTATGTACTTATTGACCAGGAAACCTATTCCTAGTTGTCGCCTCTCTGGTAAACCTCGATAACACAGTACATGCCCATCCTTCAGTACAGTATATGCCTCATTCGGCCTCCTAACCTCACTAAGCCCTACGACATCCCATTTCATGCCCTCTAGTTCCTCTAACAGCACTGCTAAACTAGCTTCACTAGCAAGGGTTCTAGCATTAAACGTTGCCAGGGTCAGTTTCCAATGGCGGCCTGTCCAGCGGAGCCAGGCTTTCTTAGCACCCCCTGCTGCGTCACAGGTCTGACCGCCGCCGTGGTCAGTTGTTCCGCAGCCGCTGGTGACTGAGGGCCGGGGTTTTATGGAAGTAATCATGAGAGGTGGCGGCCAATTACTGCACCAGGGCGGCGAACGCCTGTTCTGGTGAGGGAGTGCATTGCCGGAGGTGTTCACCGGCATCAGATCGCACCCCAAACCTGTTTTATGGAATTCCATCGACACGCGGATTTTTTTTTTAATCCGGTGGAGAATTGCGGGGCACCGGGATTTCAACCCCGGTCCTCTTGCATGCGAGGTGGATGTTCTACTGCTACGCCACCGCTGCACCTTATATAGACACAACCAAACCAAAAAACAAGTACGGCGTGGCAAACAAGGTTCGTGACAGTAAATATTGGCATTGGCGAAAAACCTTTTGGCTAGCAGGCGAAGAAGTCAAGAAGACTGCTGCACAGGTGAAGGAGGGAAAGAAAGAGGTAATGGGGGAGGCCACCATAGAAAGGAGCAGATGTTAAAACTGAAAAAAAAAAACAGAAAAAAAAAGGAAACAGCGGATGAATGGCGCGGCAAGAAAACATAATCAAGGGGAGTAAACCGACTGTTTGCCTCTTCCTGTAATAAAAGCTGTGACGTAGCCGCGTTTTCATGGTTGCTACTGCTTTCAAAGCCGCATGGTTCCCCAGAGCCGATATCAGTGTGATACTATTTAAAATCGTATTACATAGTTGATAAATGGCGATTTAAGAGCACTCTAAAATTTGTGGTGACAGCTCATGCTTCTGTGTTTTTTTCAATTTAGCTGCTTACTTATTAGAGTAATGTTACAAGAGTAATGTTATGCTACTCTTTATACTTTCTTCTTATATTCGTACCATTTGCTTACGCGCTATACGCGCGGTGCTTTGCAGTAAACTGTGGAGTTGCGTAGATGGCAACGCGTTTCATCCCTAAACCACAAAATACTGACAACAAATGCCGATTTTATTTTATTTTGCAATATGCAGGGCGCAACAAGTTGCAATATACATGCGTCGCTACTTCCGACAGATTTGCGTGAAATATTGGTCCGGTTGGCGCCTTGTTAGCTTGACTTTTTAACTTTTGTATCAAAAGCATCTTGCCATATTGTTGCAAACAATTCTTTTATTGATAAAAGAATTCACTATTCTCGTGGCCTTCAATTTCGCTGATTGCGAAGAATACTGTAATTGTTTGTAGAGGAAATTAAAAAGAAGAAATGTGCGTGGGCAGGACATGTAGGGCGAAGAGAGGATAACCGATGGTCGCTTAGGGTAACAAACTGGATTCCAAGGGAAGGAAAGCGTAGCAGGGGGTGGCAGAAAGTTAGGTGGGCGGATGAGGTTAAGAAGTTGGCAGGGGTGAAGTCTATGCCGCTAGCAGAGGACCGGGTTAATTGAGAGAATATGGGAGAGGCCTTCACCCTGCAGTGGCTATAGCAGGCTGATGATGATGAAAGTTTTGGAGTGAGCTGCAGTTTAATACATGCTTGCTGTAATTATACCCATTTCGTCTGGCGCAGTACGCGCGGTGATTGTACCGTTACCGAAGCTGAGATGAAAGCGCGTTCTAGCTCTAAACTGCTGGTTGTGCACGTGGGACAGCACGCTTCTTTGTTTACTCTCATAGAGACGTGGAGAACACGGCTTCCGCCGCTACCGCAAGGGAAGTCGGCCCCTCAGTTTTTTTTTCCTTGCAAGAGAAAAAAAAAAGCGCTGACGTGGAGTCATGTGGTAGCAGCGAGGTTCCGCCCGAACAGGTTTGACGGCGTCCAGCGCCCCTTTCTGTTTGAACATCGCGACCCTCCATCCATCGTGCGGTTTTCCCCGCCTGTGAGATTGAGGCCTTATTCGGAGAGTAAACAGTTAAAGCACGTCTGCGTTGTCTCGTCCCGGGGATCGCACTTGTATTGTCTTGCCGCTTGTCCTGTCTTGTCGTTGTCTCCGTCTTTTGTTCCTGCGCTATGCTCTGGTGACCCGGCTTTTTGCGCACCTAAGTAACGTAGGTTGCCAGAATTTCCCCAACTAACGAAGATTGGACATAAATCCATGCTGCTGGCATGGACCAGAATCAGGCATAGACTCCTGGCACGAGCTAGACAACGCCAGGCGGGCCCAAGCAAGCCGTCTCTGACATAACTGTTCGCGTTCCACCGTACTGGAAAAGCAACCGGGATGTGTGGTGCATAAAGTGGAACCACAATTCCAGCTCGGCTGAATCGCATCACAGAAACATAAATTCCATCACTTGGTGAGTCAACTGAAATCAACAGTTCCAGAGCAGATGGCCAATATTCGCACTTCGTTCAGCACCAGTCCCCCGGCTGAAGGCAACCCTACGGCAAAGAACGGCCGCATCAAAGAGGAATTCAACACTACCCTCCACGGAGGAGCTCGGTGACCGACGGCCAAGTCGTGAGTTGTTGTAGATAAAACCTCGGGACCAGCGCGCAAACTATACACAGTGCTGTGTTCGCGAACTTTTTTCTACAGCGCCTGCCATTCAACGCGCAAATGGTGCTTGCCACTGCCGCAACCATGAACTTGAGATCACCAGCTGACAAAGTGATGAAGGTGGTCACACCACATCGTCTGTGCCGTCACACAAGCATCATTGTTGGCCGCTACTCTCCAGCAGCCTCATATCGCCGTCACTTCTGAAGTTGACCGCCTTTGTGTTCGGCTCGAGCAATTCATCGCGGCAACAACAGTCTCAGAGTCGCCCCGACGCCATGGACTCCAAAGTTGTCGGTCGTTGACGCCTCGCCGGCATGAAGAACGGGAACGAAGAGTATCCGGAGGCCCCACAGCATGCTGCTATCGAGCATTGCGGTGTCGCAGCGCTGGCAGACGAGAACAGAAGAACAAGAGACACACACACACAACTGCGCTTGTGTGTGTATCTCTCGTCCTTTTGTCCTCGTCTGCCAGCGCAGGGACACAATAATGCTCGACAGCCCAGCAGTACACCCTATATGTTACTATCACTGCCGTTTCGGCGCCAACGCCCATCATTGCCTTTTGCCTTTCACCTGGGCGGAAAACCAGCCAGCGACCACTAGCGGCGAGGAGCGGTCAGTGGCAAGTAAAAGTGTCGCCTCTTCCACGTGTATGACCGAACCACCAGGCAAAAGTACCTCATTGACACCGGCCCCAGGTGAGCATTCTCCCAGCCACATAAGCACAGCGCGCTTCCGCTCCATTTTGTACCTACAAGCAGTGAACGGAACTCGCATTCTATAGTGTACAGTCAGCGCTCTTTGACGCTGAACATGGGCCTTCGAATAGTATTGCTGTAGACGTTCTTGGTCTTTGACGCTGGTTCTGCAATCATCACTGCCGACTTTCTCATCAAGCACGACGAGCTCCTCGTTAACGTCAAGCGAAAGAATCTTCTTTCCGCAACTCCGCAACTAAACTCTTCATTCATGGCATCGCAGCGAGCGCAACTACTGATGCAGCACCCTCATGTGCTACAGCTGCCAAGAGATATTCGCAGCCCTAAATAATGAGTTCCCCAAGCTAATGTAACCGCCGTATTGCTCTCAACCTGTGTGCCACAACATCCAGCGCCACATTATATCATCAGAACTACATGTTCTCTCCCGTCCTCGACGCTTGGCTCATGACAAACTCAAGGTGGCCCATACAGAATTTGAGCACATGCTGGAATTTGGCATCAGCAGTGCCTTCTCCAGAAACTGGGCATCTCCACTTAATCTTGTCCCGAAAATGTCAGGATACTGGAGACCATGCAGAGACTACAGGTTCCCAAACAACAAGACCAGCCCAGATCACTACCCGCGGCCAAACATACAAGATTTCACATCAGCGCTACATGGTGCAACCATCATCATCTAAGATAAATCTTGTTCGAGCCTATCACCAAATCCCGCTAACAGAAGACGTCTCCAAAACCGCAATCACAACACCATTTGGACTATAATATGTTAATAATAAGTTTATTCGGACATAAAGTGTTCGAATTTTTAAGAATGCCTATAGGCATGCCGCACAAACTGCCCAGCGTTTCAAAGACTCATCGTGTTCGCTTACGTGGATGACATTCTTGTGGCAAGTTCACACACTGAAGAACACCTGGAACACCTGAGCCTATTTTTCCAACGCCTTCCGGCAAACGGCATTGTTATAAACTCGGAAAAAAGCGAATTCAGACAACCCCCCCCCCCCCCCCCACCTTAAGTTTCTCGGCCACCACTTGGACACCAATCGCATCCGCCCGCTTCTCGACAAAGCGCAAACCATCACGAGTTTCCCAAGCCTACTTGAATCACGAAGCTCCCCCAGCTTCTAGGCCTCGCGAACTTCTACCGCCGAATCATCAGAAACTGCGCCATCTTCCTGGAAACTCTACTGCATGCTTTGCTGCAAAAACTCGGCGAAAACACTGCACTGCGACACCGCTGCTGATGACACCTTTGATTCCATCGAGCGCACCCTGGCCAACTTTACTCGCCCACCCAATCCCGGATTCTCCCCTCGTGCTCATGATAGACGCCTCCAACACAGGGCTCAGCGCGGTACATCAGCAGCAAATCAGTAGCATGTGGCAACCCTCGCATTCTTCCTTCAACGCATCACCTCTGCTCAGACAAGGTACACTGCTTTCGTCCGCAACTCCTCGCCATATGCCTGGTAGTACGTCCGTTCTGCCACTTGCATGAAGGCCGGCGTTCACCGTTTTCACCGATTACAAGCCATTCACCTACTCAATTAGTCATTCTGCAAATTGTCGACTCTCTGCTCAACATCGCCCATCCTAGAATTCGCGCAACCCAAAAGCTGATCTGATCCCGCTTTTTCGGTCTCGCATGAACACCGTCATTCCCGACTGGGTCCGCGCGTGTGCACCATGCCAGCGTGCACACGCGCGGTACCGGTACCTAGTGCCACCAGCCCAGCATTTCCTGCAGCCTGACCAGAGTTTCGCATTTAGCCAGGATGGCAGCTTGGGCTTGCTGGTTTTCTATGTTGTGCACATTTCCCACCGCTAAAAAGATTGAGCGCATAGCAGGCGTTAGTGTTGTTTACTGCTTCGAAATAACTGAAAAGCCTCTGCAGACGTGTGAACGCAGATGGGTCGCAAAAGCAGCAGGGATGCACAAGAAACCACCGGAGTAGCTTCGTAGAGTGCGCGGAATCCGATGCTTATTCCGTACCCTTGAAGTGTAGGAAGCAATACGTGGGACAGACTGGCAGATGCTCAAATGACAGGATGGACTAAATCAAAAATAACGTCTATCAAGCAAGCAGGCATTTGGGAATATATGTCAGAGATTGCTCGTCGAAATCTTGTTGCGTGAAATTCACACGATGTAAATTGCTAGCAAAACATAATGAGCACCTGGTTTCTGAAATAATCGATGCCACAGAAATAGCCAGATTTCTGGAACGATGAGCAAGCAAACTGTCCCTATTGTTAACAGAAAAGGACCTTGAGCGGCCAAATGTGCAATATTTTCCGTGAGTGCGCAGAAGTTAGTGTACCGCGTTGTCTGCAAGAGACGTTTATGTGGCACGTGTGGTGCGATTATGACTGTGCAGAGGTGTGCAAGGTACTTGTACGTGGCATGTGTGGTGCAGGGGTATACACAAAAGGGTATGTTTTTAAATATAAACGTTGAAATTCAGTGCTTGTTGCGTCGTCTAGTCTTGTGCTCCCGTCCACGTTTCGCGCTGTTACCACACGTTTCGTATACGGTCCACATCGATAGCGTTGGCCCCTTGCCCTCTTATCAAGGCTACCGATATTTATTAACATGCTTCGACTGCTTCACCAGATGAAGGCAAAGCCAATCGGTGACATCACGGCGGCAACGTCGCCTCGGCTTCTATTTAAACTTGGGTGGCACGTTTCGGTTGGCCCACAACCATCCTAACGGACCGCGGACCCAGTTCGAATCCTTGGTTTTCACAGAACTGCTCACACTGCTCGGAACAGGACGACTGCGTACTGCATCGTACCATCCACAAACCAATGGACTCGTGGAGATTCTGTAGCCACCTGATATCAGCGCTAAAGACGCATGGTCATCCAGACAACACCCGCCGGGGTGGTGCAGTGGTAAGACGCCCGACTACTGTGCCGGAGTCATCATTATCATCAGCCTGACTATACCCACTACAGGGCGAAGGCCTCTCCCATATCTCTCCAATTAACCCGGTTCTGTGCTAGCTGCATCCACTTGACCCCTGCGAACTTCTTAATCTCAACTGTGCCGGAGTACCAGGGTTCGAACACGACCTCGGCGGCTGCGTTTCGATGGAGGCGAAACGAAGAGGCGTCCGTGTGCTGTGCGATGTCAGCGCACGTTAAAGATCCCCAGGTGGTCGAAATTACTCCGTAGCCCTCCACTACGGCTCCTCTTTCTCTATTTCCACTTTCTCTCCCCCCTTCCTCCCTTCCCTTACGGCGCGGTTGAGGTGTCCACGGAAAAGAAGTGAGACAGTTACCGCCCCTTTCGCTTCCTAAATCAATCAATCAATCCCTTTCTCTCTCTCGCTCGACACACCCTTTCTCCTTTTCCTTCGCTAGGGTGGCGGCGGCAGCGGCAACACTGTCCCTATGACGTAGCGCGGCTCTCGCTCATGCGCAGCTTGGTCGGCGCAGAGCTCATGCGAAACTCCTTCCAACCCGCATATTGTAGCTCACGCTACAAAAGTGGCACGTCTATTGTCTAGGGATGAGTGAGGCGGTGGGTATAGTGGCCGAGAAGCTCTGTGGGATGGGAGGGGAGATGTGGGAGAAGTAAAAAAGCGAAGAAAGGGAGGAGTTTACAGCAGCAGCCATGGCACTTATGCATGTGCATACCATGCGACTCCGGAGTCTGAGCCGTAATGTTGGTGGAATGCCTTATCACGGGCTATACGCTGCTGTACGTGAAGATTGGGATGCATATTTCAGTGAAGGGGCTTGGTTTTAGGCTCTTTGTGGATGTTCTTGGGGTACGGAAGAGGTCTGAGTATTTGACAGGTATTCTTACTCTAAGATGAGAGAGCATGTGCGTGCGAGTCATGCATTCTGAATGGTTGTGGGCTTCAATGAGCTCCTCAATGCTATTGTGAATACCTAGGGCTGCAAAACATTCGTTAGGCGTGTTGCAATATAGTTTGAGTGCGGCTTTGCGAATGAGCATATTTAGAACGTTGATTTCGTGTTTTGTAAGTGGGAAGTAGGGATAGGTGCAGAGCACCCGACTAAGGACAAATGCGTGAAGGAGGCGGCATAAGCCGTAATTTCATTCACTCACCTAATGAAGTGCAACATGGTGCCAGAAATGTGCTGGAGTTTCTTGAGTGGGGTGATGTTCTTCCCATTGGATTGTATGTGGAGTCCAGTATTCTGAGGTTGGGAATATCAGGAACGGCCCGGTCTTCAATGGCGAGTGAAATCGGGGCACACGGAGAGTAACGTGAACAGATTATTAGTTGTGACGAATCAGGGCATCTAGGTGTTTCAGATCTTTCGAAACAATGTCCAACTCCTCTGATATTTTCGCGATGTCTCGTTGCTGGGGGCTGAGGTCATCTGTCTTCTTTAGTCCAGCAAGCTCCCCGTTGAATTGGTCCAGTACGGCGCGTGTCACCTCTCTCTTTGTTTGGGGTCGATCCATCGCCGTCTTCCGTTGCAGTTGGAATCGCTGCCTCAAGTTGCCGTTGTTCTTCGCTTATTCCCGAGTTTCGGCACCCAAAAAATTGTTCGTTTGTGGATGACGTTAGGGAGAACTTTTTATAACAACAACATGACTTTTATTGTCCAACTTCACACAAAGAGGTTCCGGCCGGAAAGCGTCGAAAAGGAGCACCGTACTGCTCCAGAGTCGCTGAGTGTCTGCTATCCGACCTTCAAGGAAGCGCCCCCTCCACCCGCCAACCCACTGACCACACAACACTGGCGCACACAGCCGTTCCCCGCGGGAACGATGGGCGATTCCAGTCCGTGTCCTACACCGGCCAATACGTCCCTGCCCCGGAGTCAGTAGGATGGCCCAGATGTTATGTCGTGAAGACTGCGATAGTGGAAGTGGCAAGCGGAATATTTAACATGACGCATTGTCTAAGCATTCGCTTTGCTTTCCTTCAATGAGTGAATTATCTGAACATTTGACAAGAGATGACTAATGAGGATTTCATGGCTATGTAGCCAGTTAACAGAAAATTCTTAATAGTGATTATAAGCTTAGGCGAAAAAAAAGGTGTTTAGAACGAAATATTCCACCAGAGTGGAGTGGCTTGTTGGGGGAGTTGGCTGATCATTATTTTTAGACAGCGCGCTAGAACACGGACAGATAGAAAGAGACTAACACACACTGCGCTGAAGAGATGACGTTCAACTTTGGCAACCATATGGAGACCAAGACCTGTGTGGTTGCAAAAGCTGAGCGTCATCACCTTCAGGCAGGGATTGAAGAATATAAGCTGACAACAAAGTGACTAGAAACCGAACTGTCTTTTTGAAATCTACTGTTGGAATTTATCGCTCTGGATGTCCTCGCCTGCATTCTGTTGGTTGCGAACGTAGAAATGTACGGAAGAAATGAGAGGCATTTTAAGTCGCAAAACCAAAAGCTTTAAATGATGAAAATTTGTGTGGCCGTCATAACCCTATTGCGAAAACCAGTGCCACTGGGTCCCAGCGCCCCAGCGCCTTACATGATTATGGGCCTAGTATGACGCTGGAGACTGGGCGCACTGGGAGGCGGCATACTGGCACGCTCCGCACTGGCGGCACTGGTCACCGGGAGAAAAAAGGCCTAGGATAAAAATTAAAAGCTATAAAGTAACGAAGCGCCTCAAATACATAAAAAGAAGCTAAAAAAGTAAAACAAAATAAAAAGAGCAGCACGTAGCGCGCGTCGAACTCGGTTCCTCTTACCTGTAGCTCTCTACGCTAATTACTCGGCCAAGATGAGAAATGGAAACCTATGAAACATTTTTGCATTTTATGTCGCGCTCGCATTTATAATGTTGGGATTTCATGTTTCGCAGTCTATAGGCCATTGCTGCCGCGCTAACAGTTACAACTTCTTCATCATTGGAGCTTGCTGCCTGCTTTCACGACTTGCAACTAATGTTCTGGATGCCTATGCGCACTATTTTGTGCACTAGAATTATTTTAACATGTGGAGTTTGACACGCTGGCAAATTTACCAACGCCGACTCTTCGGTGATGCTGCCACCGTGGGCGTAATGTTCGTTGAACACGGAGAATTAGTACAAACCTTGAAGGAAAAAAGTGCGACCAAGCTTCAACACCGGCAAGCGCAGCAGCGACGACACTTTTTTGCGTGTAACTAAACCTTATTTGTATGTAAACATTTCGGGGAGCGTTGCGATGACCGAGGGCTCGGCTGCTTTATACGCAGAGCAAGAAGGAGCACAAAAGCTTGAGAAACATGCAAAATATTATGCATTACAAACGCTGTATGGTTTTTTTTTCTCTCATGGGCCCATCGCTCGGTAAACTACTCTCTCCCTCGTTTTATGTTTTTCTTTCGGCTGTTTATGCTGTACCGCGGTGCAGGCTACGCTGACCTGAGATTGAGCCCGCATTGAACATTTTGGCAGTAATCATTGTGTTAGAGTTCCCTTATGATCAGCTATGAAGTTTGTTTTGCATGGTAGCTCACATTATTCAATTCCAGGTTTAGTTGTATGTTAATTGTCAGTGTACAATGAGATATCAGAGGAGTGGCGATCGTGGTCTCTGTCGAATGGCTCGAAACGAATTATCGAAACATGGAAACTAGAAAAAATCTACTGCATTTGTTTTGTTACAGGTGGGCAACGACTTCACAGCAAAAAGCGCTTACTTGAGCCATATTTTTCATAGGCGCCCCGATGGTCGATTTCGAGTACGCTGTTGCCATGTTGGCCCCTGAGGGATGCTAACCGGGACCAGTGCGGCACAAGCGCACACCCAGCACTTCTCCCAGTGCATAGCGGATGCCTGCGATACACCCAGCGTCAAAAAAATACTCCCAGCGTTTTTCTCCCATCGTACCAGTGCAACCAGTGTCTTCCCGTCACTGCTGCAGTGAATATCGCAGACCTCCAGCGTCCCCAGCAGACCGAGTGCAAAACCAGCGCGAAAATCTTACTGGTTTCGCAGTGGAAGACGCTGGGAAACGCTGGTTTTTGGCAACAGGGAAGAGCCACACAAAGAAACTGGACCCATCCGCAGCAAATGTACTCAGCCGAGGTTTAAATTTCAACCAAGCGAAGGTAACGGACCCACTAAATGTTGCATGCGCCGTAGAAGGAACAGAACGACTTCTGGAACGATACATTTAGGAAGAAGTTCAAACGAAGGCATTAGGAGTGTTGCCACGCATGAAGACGTCATCGAACCACCCTCTTGGTCAAGACTATCGCTCAGCAATCCGAAGCCTCGGCTGACAAGGATATAGCCATCCTACCAGCAAATAAAGGTAATGTTACTATTATCCTTGACCCGTCTTCATACAAGGAAAAAATGGAGGCCATGCTTCAAGACAAGACCACTTACGGCCGGATCCCTAAAGACCATATACCTAAACTGGAACATCTCTTCAAAAGTCACATAAATCTTCAAAGGGCTCCTTCTGTCTATGAATGGGCTTTATTATCAGTTGTTATGTATAAACTGTTCATCGCCTGCCATATGCGAACTGATAAGGGTGCATAAACCAGGGACTGCCATGCGCCCAAGAGTGGATTTTAAAATTCTGCATTTTACTCATTTCCACTGCGCCTTCATGGCGTTCTGGTCGCGATTCATCCTACTTCAACGACAAAGTTTAAGTGGGTGTCCTAGAAGAAAACACAAACGAGATCGTGTCCTTCGTTGCTGCTCGCTATTTACAAGCTCATCTCGCAGTTGAGAGATGTAAAAAGCATCTCGAGAAGAAGCCTCGTAGAAAAATTGGACGCCGTTTGTAGCAGCGGAACTTTGCAACTTTTGCATTTTTGTCTAGTCAACAGGTATTTTACATATAGTAGCAAGTTTTACCAGCAGCCTTTTGGCACAGCAGTGGTGGTAGCCACTTTGGGCACAGCGGCAACGACCCTTTGGAAGCCATCAAATTCAAAGCTTTGGCCCCCTTCCAATCGCGACCAAAAGTATTTCTAAGGTATGTGGATATCTGCTTCTTCGTCATTGACCGAAAGCACACGAGCACTTCCCTCGATCATCTCAACGCCTTTGAGCCCTCATTCAATTTTCTAGTTGAGGAAGAGACTGACGGCTGCCTTCCGTCTGGGGTAGCAGGGATCAGCGAGGGGCTAGCGCGGATGTTCCGAAAGCACGTCATCCATGTTGCACATGTCCGAACCAGCAAGATCACAAATGAGCTTGGAAACGTGAAAGACCAGCTCGCTCGGGCCACGTTTCCCGGCGTGGCTTAGGAAATTGCCTGCGCTCACTATTCGTCAGTTTACGTAGGCAAAATACAAGATTTTAGAGATGCCTGAAAGACCATAAGTACGATGCAAATATTAACCCTACAATATTTGCCTGGATCGAAAGCTATCTTCCCGCCGACAGTGCGTTGTATTACATGGAACAAAATCTAATTTTGTAGATATAACATCAGGTGCCCCGCAGGGCTTAGTTTTTGGACCCCTCTTGTTCTTAATATATGTAAATGATATTTGTTGCGGAATCAATTCTAGCTTACAGTTGTTTGCCGATGACTGTGATTTATATAGACAAATTCGAAATCAAGGCGACGTCGCCCAGTTACAAAGTGACTTATCATGTGCTCTTGAATTGTGTTCAAAATGGAAAATTAAGGTAAACACTAAAAATTGTATTCATATTACCTTATTTACTCGTAAAAAAATAAGTTAGCCTCAGAGTATAGGATCACCGGTGTTACAGTGACACAAAAAGTGGTGAATAAACTTTTATGTGTGACGTTTACACGCGACTGTTCATGAAATACAGATGTGGATACCCTAGTTGCAAAGGCCGGCTGGACCTTAAACATTATACAGCGAAATCGGAAACACATGCCTCCTTGTTTGAAATCGACAGCCTACTTAGCATGCGTTCGCCCACTGCTCGGATACGCTTGTGCCGTATGGCAACCTTGGAAATCAATACTGAGCAATAGAATTGAAAAAATTAAAAACAGAGCAGGAAGGTTTGTCCTTTGTCAGTACTCGAGAACTGATAGCTGTACCGTCATAAAGAATGATTTAGGGTGGGAAACCCTTTTCTCTAGACGAAGGAAATTGCGACTTAAACTCTTGTACCAAATATATCACAACAAAACAGGCATCTCAAAGCAAATATACTTAGTCAGGCCACATTATGTCTCTGCTCGCACAGATGATTGTTTAAAAATTTTGAAATACCGCCCAGAACTAACATGCATGCCAGTTCCTTTTTGTTCGATCTATCAGTGAATGGAATCGGCTTTCAGGTCATCAAGTGTGCTCCATAAATGAAGATGTGTTTTTTTCCCACTCGTCTAACCCTTCTGCTGTAGCGCCCTCGGGCTAAGTGGGGTAATCATTGAATAAAAAAAGAATAAAGAAAAAGTGACAACTAACGCAATCGCGCTGCATGAGTAGGAGACTGGCCACGAAATTAACTTGAGTGAAGCAGATATAGGGACAACGGAAAAGAATGTCCGTCGAAACCTTGAGTCACCAGTCATCATGTCTTACACCTAACAGGATAACCAAGAATGACTGCATATTGCACCCTATCTGCGCGAAATCTCTAAGAACAATACTAACCGCTACAAAAAGCCCGGTACCTCCAGCCGATTGCTAACTGTGAGCAAGGGAGCCGTAGCCCTCCCTCATTTTTGTTTCACCATGCTATGTGACCATGCAGTGAACCAGATCAAAATACAATAATATGTAAAATACAACAGACATCCTTGGCGCATGATAGCCTCAGTTGCTTATGCGCCATAAAACCCCAATACAATACAACAGACATCCATTGAGGGTAGACAGCGAAAACAAAACGAGGGCGTATGAAGAACACAAAAGAGCGCTGACTTTCAACTGATGCTTTATTGTTTGTCCCGCGAAAATATATACATAGGAAACAATCACCAAAAGCAAACGTAGTGACATTGATATAAACAGATACAAAATATCTTCAGCTGCGGATGACAACAGCGGTGTCATTGCCTTGTGTTCAAAAACCTCAATACCTTCGCTGTTAGTGCCACCGAAGCACTATTAACGCAATCTTTATCTAACCTCGCGATTTCAAAGGCTTCCAGAATATCTCGGGTTAGCTGATTACGGTGTTTCTTTATCCCTCTAGTTTGGGCGAATTGTGGCGTTCAATATCACAGTCCCTGCAGTGAATGCCAAGGTTCCCTTTCACTGCTTCGTACACATTGTAGTGATGCTCTCTGAGGCGCTCTTTGAGGCATCGTCCCGTCTGGCCAATATATTGTTTCCCACAAGAAAGCTGAATGGAATATACAACGCCTTCATGACAGGGCATACATTGATTTTTGTGTCCTACTGAGCAACGTTGCGCAACGAACGCAGCATTGTTTACCTTCTTGCATATTATCCCCAGCTTGTTAGGTGCCGCCAGGACGGCTCTGATATTAAATCGGCTTCCTATTTCCTTCAATTTGTGTGAAAGGCCATGAATGTATGGTACCACTGTTACTTTTCTTTTTTCTGAATGGTTGTAGGTGGAGCCTCATCCTCGTTCCTTTTCTTCGACCTTAGGCCTGAAAGAATTGATTCCGCGCTTCTGACAAACAGCTGCTTGGGATACCCTGCACTCACTATAGGCGTTGAGTTTGACAATCGAAGCTGTCTTTCATGGAATGGAAACATGACTTTTTAAATGCATTAACATAATAAGACTTGACAACGGCTCTTTTCACTAGTTTAGAATGAGATGATGCAAATGGAAGTAATGGTTTACTGTTTCGTGGTTCATACATCCAGCATGTATGACTAGGCGAAAAGGACAGCTTGAGGTCAAGAAATCTGATCGCGTTATCTTTAGGAAATTCACCAGTTAACTGCAAGACACTGTTTTTTTTTTGTACTTTTGGATCATGACCTCGAGCTCCAAGAAAGTCGTGTGTGCTGGGAATACCAGCCTCGCGCAAAGAAGGAACTTCTATTTTTTAAGTCTGCACACTTAAAAATTGTTAAAAGAGGCATTGCGTCTCCATGCATGGAATCGTCCCTCAGAAAGTCGTGTGCGCATAAAATGCAAGCACGTTTTGATATTCAGGCGCGCCGGCTTTTGTCAGCAGAATTCCCTTTGTCACTCTTGACAGCCGTTCCCGAGACATTGATCCAGAAGCAAAAAAACCAGAACTTCAAGGCAGAAGGCGGCGGAACGTGAAATGTTCAGGCCAGTGGTAATGCCCTAAATCTTCATAAGGTGTCACACCATCTCAAGAAAGTTGCCACCAGGCATTGTGTCCCTCTGGCATTTTCTGCCCCAAACAAGCTGTCTAAGCTGTGCTCCCGCACGTGCGGTGATGGAAGGCATGGTTGCCAAATAAGGCACGAGACCAGCTACATCCCATGCAATATTGGAGTGGTTTATGCCATCCCTCTTACATGTGGAAAAACCTACATCGGGCAGACAGGCCCATGTTTGAATGAGCGACTCAGGGAGCATGCGCGAAATGTAACAATCAAAGGTGACAAATGTTTCACCTCGTGTCGCACATTCTTGACTGAAGGTATGCACCGCGAATTTCTGATACGCCGATCTGGGCAGAAGCAGTAAGGAACGCGCAAGGTTGGCACTGGAAGCATATCACATAAAGAAGAAAGTAGAAGACTGCATTAGCGATACCTCCACTTCACTTTACGCTGCCGAATATAAGTTCATGTGCTCGCGTCGTTAACTTGCATTGAATGACTTGTTGTCTTGCATTGAAGAAGTTGTCAATTTTGGCTTGTTTTGCTCTCCTTTGCGATTGTGGCCGAGGGCATATATATGCGTTATCATGAAGAATAAAGCAATTGTTAGTTAGCGCCTGTCCTTGTGTTTGCCTCTTTTTTGTGGACCCTCTATTGTTCGCGCTTCAATTTACCTTGGGAATAATGCCCCAACTAGCCCCAACAGAAATTTTATTGGATTAATAGACAGTCATAGCATTTGTTATAATTTCCTCTAACCTTCCAGTGAAGGCTTCTTTGCATGCCTCCTCCATATGCTTTTGAAATACTGTCCAGTTGATGTGCATGTGCTTAGCTGGGGCGGACGCACCGACTCCAGTTAATTAGTGACAAAGAATACATTTTTTTTAGTGGTGGTTGAGTACTGACTGGATTTGCGATGGACATGTGACTGAATGGTACCTGCCCTATAGTCTGTTAAATAAACAATTTCTAAACCAGTCTCTGTCCTTCCCTGTTTTCTGTGCTCGCCTTTTTGATCGGCAAGAACCTGTTTTTCAGAGAATAAAGCAAAAAGTTATTTTAGGCTGACATCCCGGCTTATGTTTTGCAGTACCACATTTCGAAATTGCATATTTCGCTATTTTTGTGTGTCACAGGAAGACTGTGGACAAAGACATGGAGTACCTGGATTCCGTCATGATGGGCATCCGAGGCCTCGACTGCCGTAATATGTACCGCGGCTGTACTGACTTCCAGTGAGGCAACCTGTCCTCCACGCCATTTGCAGGACTGCTTTCAAAGTGGAAATAAAGTCTTACGTGCCAGATGTGGCGCTTCTGGTTTTTATGATTAAACTTGGCAAATCAGTCAGTAGAATACGAACACATAGAAGAGATACACGTGCGGTACAATCGCTGGTGTCCCTTTACTTTTAAACATCACGCTTAGTCTTGCATGGCTCAACACAGCAAGAAATTAGCACTGGCATTCCAAAAGCCTTCTATATGAACTTTTTTTGACTCTCTTAGCTCAACAAGAACGACAAAGAGACAACCAAGGTGAGCTCAGGAACACAGTTGTCATCAAAAGTGCACCTGCCGGGTGTACATGGTAGCCCCACATCGGAGTTACGAGTGCAGAAACAGGGAACACGAGCTGATTCGTAGGCGGAGCCGGCTAGTTCTCTTGCGTTTTGAGAAAAAAATATTTCCATCAGTTTAAAAAACATCTCGAAACTGCGACACCCACTGCCTACAACGAGTGCCTCTCGAGGCTTTTTCTTTCGATGTGTCAACACGATTTGAAATGAAAATGGCAAGGCAAACATTTTCACCGCGCTCAAATTATAATGTTACGCGTTCTCTAAGCCCCAGGAGAATAACTGGCTGTTCTCCACTTCCGAACGACCAGCGAAAAGTGCGTTCTGCGTTCTCTAAGCTCCAGGAGAATAACTGGCGGTTCTCCACTACCGAACGACCAGCGAAAAGTGACTGAACAAGTTTCCAGGTCTTGCGTGAGTTGAGGTGACGGTCCCCAGTCGGATGTCCCCGGTTGCAACTTTGTATATATGCCTCGGCGCACACTGCATCAACTTGAATCAATGATTAGAGAAAATGCGGTACACCAACCCCTAATCTAACCAACGGCATATCATATGCCGTCATGTAGCGCTCCTCAGAGTATTTTTAGGTTTCGCTTAATAAGCGAAAAAACTAAGGTGGGCATATTGTAAAATTTTTAATATTCACTTTGTGACCAACTGACTTTCATCTAGTTCTGGAGGGGTCTCGGAAAAAGCCTATTTAGATTTTTCTACCAATGTAGCTCCAACTTGGTCGCTTTCTGGCATTCGAAGAAAGCCCGCGAAATATTAGAAAAAAACGCGTGACCACGGGGCATTGCAGCGTTCCCAACTGCGTTTGGACGAACGAAACGTGCGCACTCACTTCGCCCAAGCAAGCGGCTGCCGCTAGTTTCGACGGGATGCACCATGACACAAAGAAAACTGAGCCTGCCTTGAATATCGCGACTTCAATGCTTTTGTGATAGCCCGATAAAAGCTTGTCCGAGTTGATTCACAGGGGCTTCTAAACATCATATTGTCACTTAGTGGTGACAAGCCCGGCAGCCACAAATGAAGACACTGGCGTTGCATATGAATAAAACACTCTATTAGGCTGACTTGCGCCCGCAAAAGAACTAAGCGAATATGCGGCGGCGATAACAGCAAACTTGCTCGTCGGTCGTCGAAGAATACCCGTCTCACCCGTCAACGCTCAATTTAAAGGCGGCACAGAAACATATAAATAAAGGCGCAAACAGCGACTAGCGCAACCTAGAACAATGCAAAAACATGCGCGAATGGTCGGAATATTCGAGACACATCTCGGCGCGTCTTTCGCGACAATAAAACTGATAAAGCGGCGTATCGCGACAGTGAGCATGAACAAGCAAAGGATACAGATCGATATGTGCGCTACAATCACACTGATAAGGCCGCATGCCAGCCGCTGTAATAAATACAGATTTGAATGGTCAGCGGCATTTCTTCTTCAATAAAAAACATCACCCCGATGTTCAAAAAAAAAAACCAAATAAGCAGAGAAAGGTAAGCATATACATTGGAAAGTTTAAAAATCACGGATTCTTTAACGCGCATAATACGGCTTCAGGCTTACAACATGTACGACTTCTGGCCGCGCGTCGCCGTTGGGAGGCTGTCATACCGTTAGAAATGACTTCTTAATCCAGCTTTTCGACGCGGCGAAGGATTTTGTATGGCTGGAAGTATCTACGTAACAAATTTTCACTTCGTCCCAACGGCGAGTCGACTTCCATACCCAGACTCTCTCTCCCGGCTTGAACTCAGCGTCGAATCGTCGCAATCTGTATTGAAGGGCGTCGGTGCATTGTTGGTCCTTATGAGCAGCCGAGCGAGTCGTCGGGTCTCCTCTGCACGCAATATATCACTGTGAAATAAAATGGTCAAAATGACGGAAAATTCCTGGCAGCTCTATTTCCAAGCATTATCCGTCATTTCAACTCATGGTGCTTATAGTCATTTTGAGGTTTACTTAAACTGGAATACATTTAAGCCGCCAATATGACAGTTGACCATCATTTCCATATGATGGTGCATTTGATCATTATGATATAACGTACTTAAGTTGTAAATATGACAGTTGATTGACATTCTCAAATGACTGTTCATTTCATTATTTGGTATAATACACTTAGGCCGTCAGGATGATGGCTGGCTGTCATTTTAACATGATGGTGTTGTTAATCATTTTGACGTACTGTTTGTGAACCAGGAATACAACGGAGTCTTCAATGTGCCATTGTACAATGTGCCGGCATATTGACGGTTGTTGTGTCAGTTTGAAATACATTTAAAGCGTCAATATGACAACTTGACATGTTTTCATTTCACGGTCCAATGACATTAAGCACTTTTTTGTACAGTACAGCACCAGCTAAACATTTTTTATAATTTACATAAATGCTATATGAATCCATCAATATCATTTAAGCTATGTGAATCTGTAACACATTTATTTAGAATTTCCTACAGCCTCGGTTGTAAGACGCTAAGCAAAATTTAAGTTGAACTTTGTGCCGCTCTGAAATCGAGCCTCAAGAGAAAAGTTCAACTGCTTCTCTTTGTCATTTGGATCTGTTTCTTTTTATTTTTAATCAAAGGCTTCCACCGCTGCTTCTGTCAAGCTGCAGTCTGACTTGAAGAATATCTCTAAAGAAGTCACAAAAATTAGCACTTTTAAAAAGCCCTTTATTGTTATAAATGCGCTAAAATGTAATGTAAAAATACATTTTGAACTTGCAGCTTGCTGCTTGCAGATTCTTCCCAAAATCATGCATGGTGTATCTAGAAAACAGAATATGACGTATACTCATATTAGATACACGATCATGTTAATATGGGGTCATAAGAAAAGCATCCGACATAGGCTGAAACTAACTTCGGATGTAAAAAATACAAACATTCAAAATTTGGGCAACTTCTGTACCATCATAGCATACCAGTAATTTCTATAAAATGAGACAACAGAAATCTCTCCAACTCGTATTTATGAACTTTGGGTCATTTTGTCCAGCCTCTTACCTGACTCTGCGAGAGATAGGGATTTTGTCAAGCTAGCCTGACATTACAGTTTCCAAGTCCACTTTTCCCAGCTGTTATCTCCCAAAGCCTTAGAAAATAAATAGAAAATAAACAATTTGTAGGACAAGTGGGCAGATGCTTGAGTGATAAGCTTTGGGACCATGGGCTGGGCGTAAAGAGCATGTGCGGGAAAGGTTTATCGACCCACTTCCATGTGTGCGAATGCATTCCCCATCTCAGAAAACGTGTGATTTTAAAAGTGCATAAAACAGGTTAACACGTGAAATAATTGAAGCCCAGTGGATCGTCCCTTTTGAAAGAAAATTATACAAGGAACGCTTCGGTCGCACTGTTAAGGGAACTTGTGTACCTGTCAGATACGCTTTGCTAGTGCATGCCTGATGGTCCTTTGTGATATGAAGGTATAAAAAAACTTCCTTTATTAAAATAAACATTTGTTGCACTGCATGTCTCTCCTACTTGTCCCCATGTCTTTTTGCGCTAAATATTTTTTTTGAGCTCACTAAACGACCACATTTTGTGGGACACTTCCCGGCATAATCTTGTAGTTCATGTGGCGAACTACTTTCTAAATACGGCAGTTGTAGCTGCGACAAGCCACCACTGCTACTGTGTTGCACTGCAGAAGGGTGTGCGAAGGCACTCACAATTCTGAATCATTTCTTGAAAATTTCCAAGAATGTGTGCAAAAGCAGAACACTAGATGAAATAAAAAAAAAATGGTCCTTGGCGCATGGTTTTGAATAATATTCAGAGCGTTCATTAGGCAAAAGTACTGTGATGCTGTATGTTCTTGGCAGTTTTGCCAGATTCATAGGGTCACTCAAAAATTCTAAACATTTACCTTGTCTCTTATTGATGAATTAATCAGGATTGTTGTATTTGCAAAGAAAGCAAGCACATGTGAGCTCTGCGAACTTTGAGCAGTGCAAGCTTTGGTAGTAGACGAAATCTCAGAACAGTAAGAGCTTGCAGCCATTCGCATGCACTGAATGAACCCACTGATGATAATAGACTTCCTTTTAATAGGCTCCTTTCTGGATTAAATTTTCTGTCTGATCACATTTTTGGCCCCCCTGAATTCGGAATTATTGACTTTCCACTGCGCATAAAATATAGTGGTTCGGCTTTTTTGCAGCAGCACTTCGACGAATATAAAAGGTATGAAAAACTGAGAACATTGGTTCTATAACTACTGCTGTGGTTCCATGAAAATGTCCAAATAATCGAGAGTCGGAAAACTCACAGGTCCGAAATTTCGCCTTTGAGTGTACATAGTTGGTCGTTTTGCACATTGCCTTCTTCGTCTAAGTAGTTCAACTACTGATATTGAAATTTTTGGAGCTGGAAGAAGTAATCATAGTAAAGGTTCTTTTTTCAATTTACTTCAACTACTACAGCAACTACCAGCTGCCGCCGAATATTTCCTTGTCTTATTCTCAGACGAATTTATAATACAAATGAATTCTTTCTTAATGCACCACACAATTTGCAACTTAGCCTTTCATGTCTAATGGTGCACCAATCAAGGCACACTGAACACTTTCTTTAAAAAGCCTTTCATGCAGCAATGAGGTTCCTTGAATTAAGAGGAGTGAAGGAAATCCCAATGCATTAACTCTAGCCACTGCTATAAGCTATCACAGTAGCATGACTGTGATCAATTCAAATGTCAACTCACCAGTGTAAAAACATCCGTAGCAGGCTCAACAAACTCGGTTAAATACCGCTGGCCCTTTACCCTTTTCCTCGGCCCTTAAAAGGATTTATTTATCCAAATTACCTGTAAGATATGAATAGTAAAAAAAAATTCGATTGATTTGGTGAGCGACGCTGCTAACAATGGTGCATTAGAAAGCCGGGGGGTGGGAGAAGCAAGAAAGTAAAGATATGGCATGAAGTAGTTCCAGCATATACTCAATAATTTGTCTAAAAATGGCAAGGTCAGTGATGGCATGAAGGAGCAATGAACAAGGGTAAAGGGGGTACTCTTCAGTTCGCAGGTCGAGCCTACATTTTATCAAGTGGACTTGTCTTCGCTGGCCTAGACGAAGACAAGTCCACTTGTCAAAACGTTGGCTCAACCTGCGAACTGAGGAGTACCTCCTTTACCCTTGTTAAGCGCTCCTTCATACCGTGCAAACCATCTTCCTCTCGTTCTACCAAGGCCAGTGATGGAGATATTTGCGGCAACAGGTGCTACCCTAATCAAAAGTAATGCGTGGTATAAATAAATCAATATTTTTGTTGAGCAGCATAGTGTTTAAAGTTTGATTACGCATGGATACAGGCTACTAAAATGTCGTTGGAAAGGTGAAAAAAATTTTGGCTCAGTTTATAACAATATATGGAATATGTGCCCATAAGATAACTGCAAAATAATGGCAAGCTAGGTTTAACAATTATTTCATTTTTGCAACACTAACAAAGAAAGAGTAATTAGAATGGAGGAGCAGGAAAAATAATTCTTGACATACTCTAAATTCATTTCCAAGTCGTATACTGTGACTCATATATTTTGGCATATAGTTGTGTAGAATGCCTTGAATGTTAATATTGCATAATCTTGTTTGAGGCTGCGTATACTGAAGTGGTGGAGAAACATTTTTGAATATGCTAATGGAAGACATGTTCACACTCTTATTATGCTCAACTATACACAATCATTTCTTTCTAGACATGCTTCAAGAGTAAACGAGGTTAATCTTTAATAGTAGTAGGTTGCAGTTAGGGCAAAAGACTAAACTTACATCAAGATGCAGCTTACAAAATTGTCTATGATCACTTTATGCGTTGTCTTTAGAAAATATGATTATAGAAGCTATCGGCCATCAAAAGAATGTCTTTAGAACACATATGATCTATGTATGACCACCCTTCCGACAATTGGCCACCGTGATTCAAAACGACGTATTTCCATAGAATGCATTTATACCTCCTATGATTGGCTTATTGACAATGTATATGGACACCGTAACGACTGTGTTCCGATGATTGGCCACCGTTATTTTAAAGTATCGTGTTTATACAAAGTACTAATATCTTGTGTTATCATGCTAATCAAATTTCAAGTGTTCAATAATAATGTGTATTTTACTCACTGTTCACATGTGTGTAATATTTCGTGAAAAGTGAGACTGGTCAAAGAGAAAGATGAAAACTCATACCTTCATTTATTGCACAAACCCTTGACACAGAAACGCTTGGTTTCCTACAGCAACAATGACATTGTGTGTTCGATGAAGCAGCCATATCCAAATTTATCATGTGTGACCTAGAAAAGAAATATACATGCTCAAAACTTTTTTGCCAATTTCACATGCTTTGTGCTAGCATCACACACATCTCTCTTCACTCAGATGCCCCCTTTTCCTAAAATATATGATAACTGGTTTCCGACCAGTTTCTGTACAAGCGAGTACCTGCAAAACATCCTTAGGAGAAAGAAACTACTGCTCTCTTTAGTTGTATTCCTTTTGATCCTCTACATCATTCGACATTGGTTAACCACAAAAAGGGCCCAAGAAACAAAGGAGTGAAATTTACTTGCCAGAGTGCTTGGTCATAAGACTATTAATAGTAAACTCTCCCCTCTGCCATTTGCTACATCAAGCAAATAGACATGTTGAGTAGCAACTTATCAGTATGTATGCATTCATTTTGGTGCATGCTACCAGCAAGTGATGCCACTATGCCTGTTTGCTCCCATTTTTCCTACGATGAGTGATGTCTGTTTGCTGTAGCAGATAACATACACACCTAAGTAATTATTGAAGAAAACCAGCTCACCAAGTTTCTAGGTGAATACCAGAGCAATAATAAGGAATGATGAAGTATATTATAGATACCTTGGAACATGCAGTCACATATACTTTTTGCTACATATGCAGGTAACAAGCCTCAATAGTGTATTCCCGAGAGTAAGAAAATAGGGAAAGTGCCACTCATGCCCATCTTTTCCTTTCAGCAGCTTGTCACCAAGGTAAATCTTGATCACATATGACAGCAAAATTTAGGAAAAATACCTTTCATTTATAAGAATTCCACATGGATGCTGAAGAAACCACACTGCAACGTCCCACTGCTACTTGTCCCGGAAGTCAGGTTGCTTCGTTTTTACTTGTCGGCACCGACAACGTCAACAGGGAGTCTCCAGATATGGCCGAATGAAGCAACAAGAGGAAAGCACGTACATACGAGAACACTAGTCAGAACAGCAGGAATAGTTTTTTAATAATAAAAAAAGAAAAGTCAAATACACAAGTAAAAAAACACAAGAGGAGTATTTCATATGGTTCCTGAGTAACAGCATAAAAGGAGGCCCAGAATAGGAAATGCAGTGCTCCACTAAAAAAAAAAAAACATAATCATAAAATATATAATAATCAAAGTATACTTAGGAATAGTGGCAAGTCTTATGTAGGCACTATCTTTTGGTGATATGCGGAAAGAAAGAAAGTCAGATGGGCTGGTAAAAAATGGCTGGTTTTGTTTTTGTGGTTTAAAGTCGCAAAGTAGCCCAGGCTACGAGAGACGCCGTAGGGGAGGACTTGGGAAAGTTCGACGAGTTGAGGCTCTTTACCGTGCACTGACATCGCACAGCACATAGATGCCTTTTTGCTTCCATCAAAAAGCAGCCACCGCATACTTGGGCATAGAAGTCGAGCGTAACCACGGCACTACTGTGGCAGGTAATAAAGAATGACTGCCTCTCCTATAATTTAAAATGGATGCTAGCATGAACCTGTATGGGCTCTGTGGTGGTCATTCCATTTGGGAGTGGCTGCATAATTAGAGGCCCTAATATAGTCCGACGTTTTCGACGCGACAGGCAGAGCCGGCAACGTCGGCCAAGGTACATCGGCTACGATGGGCGCGTCAAAAAACTGCCGCCACTACAGTCTGGCGCGGCAGGCGTGCACGGTGCCACGGCGCGCATGCGCAAAAGAAGCTCTTGAGGGCTGGCACGTTTTCGGTGTGCAGTTCCTCCCTGCAGGGCATCTGCAGGGAGTAACCGGCTGCCTATCGAGGCACTAATTACTGTTGTGATCAAGGTAATGATAGGATGTGTTTACTGCGAATGTTCAAATGGCACAGAGCATTTACAGCCAGCCTTGGAGACATCCAGCCCAGCAATGGCCTGAGCCCGCGTCGAAGACTGCTACTGATGGAACTATGATTGTGTACGTACGTGTTTTACTGAAAACTAATCATAATTTAAGTATCTGTACAATTACAGAAGAGTTAGAGACTACACAGTAATGAGGATCACTTTCTCAGTCGGCCGCAGTTCTTGTAGAATTCCATCAATTTCGCGAATTCCCTGGTGGTTGAGCCACTGACGTTCCGTGTGGCCAAATCTGGTATGGCCTTCGATTCCGGCGTATATACCGGTCACAACTCTATGCGAAGCCGCTTCCGCAGTTTATGGTATTCTTCTACTGAATGTACTGCAGAAGATTTGAGAAACAACACCATTGTTACATCTCCTAGAGCACTACAACAAAACGGGTATGGGCCACGCACTGCAAGCGAAGAACTACCAGCTGTGCCCGGCCGCACTGCTCACAGATTGCATCCCAGGCATTTTTTTTCCTCTGAACGTCTCTGTAGTTTAGTTTGGTATCATAGAGTCAGGGTTGCCCTCGAATGCTTTCTAGCAGCTTTTCCACAACAGTGTCTGAAACGCTATATTTGGGAACACAGCGCGGAACAAGACGCAACACAAGAAAACGAAGGTAGACAGGACGGAGCGCTGACTGACAACTTTTATTTGAAAAGAAACAAGGTGACCCGAATTTAAGCGGTGCCTATCAAAACACATGATCAATTCAGGAGGAAAAAACCCTGCTAAAATACCTTTCTTGAAGAAAGAATTGGCCAAAGACAGCTAAAAGGGATAAGCTGTGATAAATAATTTGCTACATGAAAGTTATCTCCATTGCTGATAACCAGAAAAAGAGATGAACATTTAAAAGCGCAAACACGACAATGTTTCTACAAACAAGAATGTGAACATGTTACTAATCGCAATGAAAAGAGGTAAACAAGTAATTTTGAATGCTAGAAATAAAAAAACATTGAGAGGACTGTGAGCACGACGATAACAGGATAAAAGCCCAACAAAAACACGGCAAAAAAATGATTGACAATGATAAACTAGTAATTTTTAATGCTAGAAATAAAAACATTGGCAGGACTGTGAGCATGACGATAACAGGATAAAAGCCCAACAAAAAAACACGGCAAAAAATGATTGACAATGATAAACGACTAAAAACACAACCAAAAAGAGGTGAAAGTTTTTCGAACTCTGTTAAACTCTGTACTCACTTGAGAGAAAGGCTACTTCTTTTTCTGACAGTAGAATTGAAGGCATGCTTACGCACTGATCATTCATCCTTTTTATGCTGGCAGCTTCCATAATCTCACGCGTTAGCTTATCGACATGTCTCCCTATCACTGAGGTTTTTTCGAATTCTGGTAAGCATCCTGATTCCGTATGGTCACAATCCCTACAATGAATGCCCAGATGGCGCGACTTTTGAACGGTTACACTGTATTTGTGCTCTTTCAGTCTCTCGTTTAGGCAACGACCCGTCTGACCAATGTACTTTTTGCCGCAAGACAGAGGAATGGAATAAATAATCGACTTTGAACATTGAACAAAGGGCTGCTGGTGGCGAGTGGTGCAAATGTTCCTTACTTTTTTAGGTTTATTTACACGATTGCAGAGACGTGCTAAACGCTCAGGGGCACTGAAAACTACTTCTACACCAACTTTTTTTCCAATTTTTCTCAGGTTGTGGGAAATTTGGTGCTTGTATGGCAGAACAACCAAATTTTTTCTGTGCATCTGTTGTCTTTCAGCTAAAGGTCTTTTTGACTTATTCAGCATACCCTCAGCAACAGAGGCCAACAGCTTAGGAGGGTAGCCTGCTTGTTCTAATCTGGCTGTCTGCCTTAAGAAGCTTTTTTTAATGCAGTGATTGCAAGATTTTGTGAATGCGTTTTTTAAAACAGCTTGAACAATATTCCTTTTAACAAGCTTAGAGTGAGCTGAGTCAAACGGAAGGATGGGCTTATTGCCCCTGGGTTTGTATGACCAACATATATGATCTGTCTTAAATTCGAGACTGAGTTCAAGGAATTGTAACACATTTTTTTCGGGCCGCTCATGGGTTAAAACTAAGGGTGTCAGGCACTGTGAAAACAAATCTAAGGCTGCTTCTACTTCCAGATTAAACACTTCATGACTGCAATCAAAGAGCACCAGAAAATCATCAACAAACCGGAAGACCTTAAGGATCTTCGTTCCTTCCAGCCGTCTATTAATAGCATTGTCAAGTTTAGCTAAATACAGGTTGCTTAAAACCGGCGCTATGACAGATCCAATGCAGATACCTTGTTTCTGCAGAAACACAAGGTCATTCCACGCGGCGAAAGTTGATTGAAGGTACGCTGATAAAAGATCCAAGAAACCTACTACAGGAATGCCACATTCATTTTGAAAGGCAACCGCGCCATACTTATCTATACATTCACTAATACATCTGAGAAGGTCATCATGGGGAATGGAATAATAAAGATCCTTGACGTCTACCGAGAAACCTAGAATTGTTTTTTTCTGCTGTGTTTTCAAATAGTCAACAACATCGCCCGAATTTTTTACCAAGAACGGGTCTAAAAGAGGTAGATTCTTAAGATGTTTTTGCAGAAACTCTCCTACACACTTTTGCCAAGTTCCTGTTTCTGACACGATAACACGGAGAGGAACACCTGGTTTATGCGTCTTTGATGTAAAAAACATTTCTAGGCTAAGTTTTTTACTACCCTTAATGTTTTGATAGGCACCGCTTAAATTCGGGTCACCTTCTTTCTTTTCAAATAAAAGTTGTCAGTATCAGCGCTCCGTCCTGTCTACCTTCGTTTTCTTGTGTTGCGTCTTGTTCCGCGCTGTGTTCCCAAATATGGATTTGAACCAACTAGCCCAACAGCAAGTGTTGCTTAAATATATGTCTGAAACGCGCGCGCGGTTGCAGTTTACATAGCAGGCCGCCATCTTCACTGCACGTGAGGACTGCTGGGATGCCTGGCCGACGCGGCGGACGCGGTCGGCGAGAAATAGGCGAGATTCTAATTGCGCGGCGGCAACGTTGGGTCGCGTCGGCTTGAGCGCGCTACGTCCATCACGCCGTGACGTTGGATTTTGCCGACGTAACGTCGTGGAGGCGGACGTGCGCGCGCAAGTGAGTTACGTCGGACTATATTGGGACCTTAAGGCATTGTTGGCCAGGGTGGCCAGCCTTCTGCTGTGGCATGTAACTCACTTTCCACAACCTGCTTTCTTCCTCATGTGATCAGGCTAAATAGCTGCAGGCATGGGGATTTCACAAGCATGCTAAATCATGTGGTGACCCAACTAATTCGAAGTCACTACTGATCTGGTCACACTCAAGTTGGGTTGGATGCCAGTTTTGACAAATTTAGGCAAAGTCAAATTTTGAGCATCCAGTAGGGGAAGCTTTAGTGGTCGACCGATCTAAATTTGATGGTTTTGCTTGGTTTATGAAATTTAACCTTCCAAAGCAACTCAGGTTATGAGATGGTGTAGTGAAGGGCTGAAATTTTGACCACCTGTGATTCGTTACGTGCATTGACGTCGTACACCCCATGGGCCCCTTGGATTTTGTTTCCCCTCTCCCCCCCCCCCCCCCCCCTTAAAAAGAAAGCAGCCGCTGATGTCAGGATTTGATCCCGCAACCTTAACCGCAGTAGTCGAGCACCCTAAACACTGCATCACCCCGATGGGTGCCACCTAAATTTGATAAGCATCGCTGAGTTGGTCTTATAGAAATCGCAATGAACACTTATTTTGGTAAATATGAATGAAGCCATATTTTGAGGGTGCAGGAACGAAGTTTGGGAATTAGTGCATCTGAATATTGAAGGCACCATTGAATTGGTCATATTAAAAAGAAGCAGGACACCAATTTTGGTCAAATTTGAATGAGCTCAAAAGTCAAGTGTTCAGAAGGGCAAATTTGGGGGGTGGCCCATTTAAACATAAATATCACCCCTGTATTTCACATGCTAAATTTAAGTTGGACACTAATTTGGTGAAAGGAGGATGACATCAAATTTCGGGGCACCAGAGTGCAATATTTTAGGGGTTACACTTCTAAATTTTGAGCTCACTGCTGAACTGGCCATACTCAAAATAGGTTGCCGCTACTTTTGTTCAAATTTAGACGAGGTCCTTTTCAGGATACCAGACTGGCATGTGTCCGAGACACATTCTGGGAGACATGTTGGCCCTATACAAAGGCTTAAAAAGTGGAGGGCTTTTCTCATTAAAACCCACTCGGCCCCCGCATAATCAATTTTTGGTGCCTGGTATTGCCTGTTTTGGCTATTCAATTCTAGGTTACTGACAATAGAGCTAAAGCGTTTCATTTAAAAAAATCATGCAGCTTACAGCTGGAATATGCAGTCACACATACCTTTTGCTACATATGCAGGTAACAAGTCCTAATAGTGTATTCCTGAGAGTAAGGAATTAAGAAAATGCCACTCATGCCCATCCTTTCCTTTCAAGAGCTTGTCACCGAGGTAAAATCTTGATCGCATATGAAAGTACAGTTTAGGAAAAATACCTGTCTTTTATAAGAAGTCCACATGAATGCTGAGGAAACCAGGCTGCTACGTCCCACTGGTTCTTGTCCCAGAAGTCAGGTTGCCTCGTTTTTCTTGTCGGCACAGAGCACGGCAACAGGGAGTCTCCAGATATAGCCGAATGAAGCATAAAGAGGACTGTATATACATACGTGAACACTAGTCATAACAGCAGGAAGAAAGTTCTTTTGAATTATAAAAAAAAGGAAAAGTCAAATGCACATGTAAAAGAAACATATGAGGAATTTTTAATATGGTTGCTGAGTAACATCATAAAAAGAGAAGCCCGAATTGGAAATACAATGCTCCACTGAATAAAACTACAGTAACATGCTCGTGCACAAAATTCTCTTCCATAGTGGAAGATTCAGTGATATAGGCAAGGGATTACATTTATTATGCATGCGTACGGTACTAAATGAGAGCATTACTGTCTGGGAAGTCAACCTCCACACCACCAGGTATCAAACTATTTCACAAGTTTCTGAAAGATTTGTATGCAATGACAGGAAGATCTTTCACTATCAAACACAGTAGCAAACAACACTAAAATCTAATGAGCCCACGTATGTTTCTCATAAAAATGTGCGGACAAAGTAAATGTAGTTGCTGCTCCTTGTATTTATTTACTTGTAACTAATACTGCATCATTTCCAGCTATAGCATGCGTGGTGAACATAATGCAAACACACACAGTATAGGTGAACAAGCTTATCTAAAGCTTTAGAATGACTTCTATGCAATAAAATGTACAGAAATCATTTAACTAGCCATGTGCAGGAGACAATGCATGTACTAAAGCAGAGCTGCACAGATTTAAGAGCCTTAAAAGCTCTAGAAAAACACCCTTTTTTGTTATTGTTTCCTTTTTCACAAACACTAAAGGCTGGCCGAGAGCTAGGTTACATACAATACCTCTAATTATCAAACATTCAAACTTATCACTTTTTCAAATACATTGATAAGCTCAGGTACACATGACCGAGCTTTCAAAACATCATCTTTTGGACTGAACCCTCAATATAGTCTTGGATAGGACTGATAATAAAGATCAGCATGGCGAACAGCCATTTGGCGCTTCCATGCGCTATGCAAGCTTAATAGCATTATCATATCTTACAGAACACTGTCGTCGTATTCCACAGCTGAGAATTAAATTTCATGGGGGTTTAAAGGGACACCTTTGAGCAAAGTTCACTGTAATATATTGCCCCCCAAAAACCCAATCACAACAATCTATAAACACATGTTCGACAGCCTCTGGCTTTCTGCTCAAAATACTGTTCACACCCCATGGCAGAAAGATCATTCTCCGCCATCCATGTTTACCCAGGCAGACCGCAACATGCAATTTAAAAAAGAATGTTTTTTGCAGACTGTAAAGGCATTCGTTTTGCACGTTAGAATACATTATTATTTGATACCCATAAAAGGGCAGCCACACTGATACTTTTTTCGTCTTGCAGCCCACCCCTTCTGCAACAAGCCCACTAATGTTCGTAGAACTCAAAAACATAAATTAAACAAAAAATGTTCTCCAAAAAAGATAAATATGAAAAAAATTAGTTCATGATGTTACTGCTAGTAGCTGTTTGGCTCTAGGATTAACGATGCATTTATTTAGGTTGTGTATAAAATGAGTGGGAAAGTTAATTGTAGATCTTGGTGGCTAGGAAGAAAGTAAATATTTGTGGCAATATGTTGCTTTGAGCAAAGTAAATATTCTCATTTAGTTACAGAAATACAGTAGACTACCACTTGGATGAACGTAACTTAAGGTCCACGGAAACGGTCCCCAAGAAACCACTGAAAAACGTGTTCAGTGTGTAGAACACATCCTTTTGAGCATTAACGCAAAGTATAACTCCTTGGAACAAAGCCAGCGATTTATTATCAATTTTTAAAAACAGCGTTTTTTGAAATTCGCGGGCAGAGAGAATGTCGCTTCGCGGTTTCGCATGGAACTATTTCCTAGTCCCGTGACGTCACGGGTCGGTTGACTGGCAACGCTAGCTAGAAGCTGCCATTCGCTGCGGTCACTGCAACCATGACGTCACGGACACACTTCCGGTAGCTTTTAAAGTCGTCTGCTCGTGCGCTGCTCGAACTCTGTGCGGGCTGTTACACAGCCCGCCACCCTTATCGGTTAGGTGGCCACTGCCCATTAAGTGCAACAATCGAAGCGACGCAGGGATCGGCAGAACGAAGCTGCATTTACAAATATCTTATTTATATAACGTGGTTTCAGAAGTATCGGAGTGTCGTCCGACGAGGCGTCAACAGCACGGTCAAGCACCGCACGATGACAGCACCTCCTCGACCGCCGTAAACACCGCCGCTGTGGCCCCTCCTCCCGCATACCGTTCGCGAACGACACTGCGGATCGTTAGCACCGATGTCCGAAATAAAGCGTGCTAAAATTTGTTGGTGTCTGGAATACTGAGCCGAATATCAAGTATGAAGCCCTCGTGAGGATTGCTGACCAGCAGCAAATTGCTGGTAAGAGCGATAGCCGTGATACAAGCTAGTTTCTGCTCAAGCCAGCTGCCGCTGGTGCATTTCGGCTGATCTGATCTGCTCGTACTAGCTCTGCGATTAATGCGTCGGCAGAGTTAATCCTATAATTATTTTACTATGGCAGGATAGGAATCACTATAAGACAGTTTCATAAGTAAACAATTTACGACAGCGTTGATCATGTTCCAAAGCGTCGACCGCCGCGGCTTCGAAGCAAAACAATGTAGGCCTAGCGACGACTAGGGACGGTCACGCACGGCGCCGACGTTCGCCGCGCTCGCACGTTCCACCCCCGCGGTAATTGTGTAACGTACCTCAGCCTGCTCGGCGGCATCCCGTACTGCAAGCGTTGCAAACTCGTGTACTTTCATAGGTAAGGCCGCGTATTTTTTGACGTTCTGCTTAGCAACAAGCCGTTCAAACGATACTGTAGGCAAGACAAGGCTTAAGTACGCAGTCGCTGCGCTGTCGGCCGTAATCGAAGACGTCGGGCGGCACCATAATCTATACATCGATATTTAAACGTGATACAGTGGGCAAATGAATAACTTTGTGAAGCAGACCCGCTGGTACGTTTCGCGCACTCGGGCGCCGACGAGTAGCTTCCGTCAACAGACGCCGTCATAACCTCGGTTAACGCCGCAAACCGAGGTCGTCAAGCTCGGTTTGCGGTAACCGCGGTTAGCGGTGCAACCATGGTTTGGTCTGCCGTGTAACATAGCATAACCACGGGTTCGCGGTTACACTAACCGTCGCTGCGCGAACTGGCGAACTCCTCAGGCGTGTGCGAGCGAGGACGGGTTGGCGCGAGTACGCCAGCGAGCGAGCGCGCGGCAACCGGAAGTTCGTCGAAGTGACGTATGTCTGGGCGGAGCTTTGAACTTGCTTGTATTCTTTGTTTTTTTATAGCTCCCTTCGGCGTACGAGTTGAGAGGGAAAATTGGAAGGGTCATTTTTAATCGCCGATATCTGTGGTGTTGCAGAAGCTAGATCGAAAATTTTTGCGGGAGAATGATGGGTGGTTCAGTAACTATCAGTGTTATGGCGTTGTTTACCCTTCTTTGTGACCCCTTTCAGGGGACCTTTAAACGAAGTATTCAGTTTTACGAACTTTAATTAACCCCCCCACCAAACCTCCATTGAGCACTATGCAAATGCCTTTCATTTTAACTAACTTCAATTATTGCTCATTACAGTTCTACAAACATTTTCCGCGGCGCTATCCTGTGTCTTCAACATCATATGAGCACTTAAAAAAGCACAATCTGCACTCTTTGTTCCATATTTTTATGTTGAAAACCACTCTTTATTATCGCGGGAAGAAAAGTGGCCGTTATTTAGCTTTAAAGTGAATTGGCTGTCTAAACTAGCTTGTAACCAGCCGAATGCATAGCTGTCTTTGCACGCCTAATTAGATGTACAGTCGCAGCCAGCCAAAGCCAGATCTTCAGTCCTACTAGCGCATTGAGCTCCAAGAATTGGGTACATGTGCATTTTGGTTAACCACGATCTGTTTGGGGGAAATGAAAGCCTTTTCTCCTCAGCCAGCCATTGCGATTGGCAAGGCTCTCAGGAGCTTGCACACTGTGACGGAGTTAAAGACCATTGTAGTCCTTTCAAAAGTGCTGCAAAAGGTTAGGCATTCCTCACTTGCAAGTGAGCGCAGTGACAAATAAATGGGCTCATATAAGATTTTAACAACCTACGTTTTTTGGAGCTAATGGAAATAATCTTCCACACATTTATTTCAGATCAATGAAATTTCATTTTTCAAGGTCTCTTGAACTTCATTCAAATGAAGCTTCACTGTATGTGTACATACCTTAGACAGTCTAAATAACCAGTAATTGAATGTCAGCATCAACACACGCACATATACACAGTGCAGTTAGCTATATTATGAAGCCATGCCTGTGCTTGAGCTATTAAAACATAGGTTTACTCCATTTTGCCTCAACCAGAAATAGTAAGTATTGCTGCAATAAAACAGCTAAGTATATCTCCCGTTTTAAAGCACTGAAGAGGCCAGGAAAAGTTTTCTTTAGCGCAGACTATCAGCCAGATACACCAACAGGCCAGTCCTGAGTTGAAAACACAGCAAGAATCACATAACAACACCCAGCTAATTTCAAGCTTTGCTTTAGTGAAGCCTGTTACACATACACCCTTTATGCTCCCAAAGGAAAACAATACACGCAAGAGAGCATGAACCAGTAAAGCTTTGACAGTCATAAAGCAAACACAAGAATGCAAAAAATATCAGTTTGTGATACCTACCAATCCAATGTCTCCTTTACAAGAAGGATGCTTTTGGGCAAGGCACCAATTGCTAATAGATTAAACTGTTCCAACAGATTCATGACGTTGTCTGTCTCATATTCAGGCAGCACTCCCTCGATGGCGGATGAAATCTGCAGCAAAAGCAGTGTGACAATACAATTGTATCAGCTGGACTGCGAGCACTATTGACAAATAGCCATAAACGCAGTAAAAGAAAGACTTCATTAAATCAATGTTTCTAAAAATCCGTGATATATCATTACTTTCCCTATACTTCTAAAGAAAAGCGACGAAAAGCTGTCTCAGAAAATAAACTCCATGCAGCTCTAGGTCACGCACGCCATAAGCCCCCAGCAAACTCGATCCTATCATCTGTTTCAATTCTGACCCTTGTCAGTAATGTCAAACATTTATAAAAGGAAGAATTTCCATAGTTGAAATTCACTTTTCAAAATATGTTGCTTCTCTGTGAAGCTTAAAGGTTCTCAAAAATTAAACAAAACAGGAGACTAATTTTCAAAGCTCGAATCCCTTGTATCATGTAATGCCATTAAGGCTATGCGCAAAAAACACGACACAAAAAACAGAGGCAACGACAGGACGAGCGCAAACTAACAACTAGTTTATTCAGAAGTTTAACCTCTAAATATATAACATAAGCGCATGCGCAGCGGGAAAAAACCACAACATGCCTGATAAACGCGAACCACCGTCATACCCTACAAAACAGAATTCAACACGGCAGACTCGCTTTGGTATAAGGCGATAGACGTATCACTGACACAATTCTGCGCTTTGTTTATCAAAAACGACTCAAATATTTCGCGCGCCACTGCGTTGCTGCCACGGCCAAGAATCTTAATCTCATTTAGTCGCGGCCGGCACTTGCAATCTCGACAATGTTCAGTTAAGTTTGTAGTGCATTCCTTATCCCCTAACGTGCGCACATGCTCAAAGCGCACGTTAGGGGATACAGGATACAGTGATACGTCTATCGCCTTATACCAAAGCGAGTCTGCCGTGTTGAATTCTGTTTTGTAGGGTATGACGGTGGTTCGCGTTTATCAGGCATGTTGTGGTTTTTTCCCGCTGCGCATGCTCTTATATGTTGCATATTTAGAGGTTAAACTTCTGAATAAACTAGTTGTTAGTTTGCGCTCGTCCTGTCGTTGCCTCTGTTTTTTGTGTCGTGTTTTTTGCGCATAGCCTTAATGGCATTACATGATTCAAGCCAACTAGCCCGACAACAACTCTTGTTTCGAATCCCTTAATTCACAGCCAATTTTTAGCTTGACCCACAAAACTTGCCACGCTTCCGTAAAAAAAAAAACACACTTTGTGTCTGTACTACATAAACAATGCATACTGACCTACTGAGGATATAAATATAACTATTACTGCATTGGAGTCTGCGAAATGTAATGAATAAAATTATATATCACTATTTGTGCTTACTCTAAAGTAAAGCTTAAAAAATAGTATAGCTTTACGCGCAAACGTCGTTGCTTATGGACTATTCCAATAAACCTCCAATTACTGGCTCTATGGGCAAATAGCTCAACAAAGAAACGCTATAAATAAAAAAGGTAGCGAGCGATCGCACATATCTGATGGAATATATAATGACAGGTTTTATACGCCTACACAGCTTTCACGCAGTACAAGGCCTCTCTCAATATTTGAAGTATGACAGTTCTGGCTTCGAGGCCAAGCGATTGTTTACCTTTGAATAATTAGTAATAGCTCGGCAAAAAAAAACGCCTTAAAAATCTGAACTATGTTGCAAAATGATCGGAAAGAGGCCGCGGACAATCGAGGATCACTTTTTAAAACTGAACTAGGTGATTAAAACGCTAAACGACAAAACATCTTCCTAGAACATCAGTCGTGCAGTATGCAGCAAATTAGAAAATGGGTAAAAGCTTGTAATTTAAAAACTGCTCAGTTCAGAAACAAAATTTTCCGTGAGTATGCGCAAAGGGTTTATAAGAAAAGAATGAAAAAGATTGGTAATTTACATTTAAGGTTTCTGGCAGAAAGAACTATTTTCCACGCTCGACATCGCCAAACGCCGCCTCCCCGTCACGGGAGAAGTTTTTTGCAGATCTTCGGTTCACAATCACGTGACATTGAGCGACGTCACGCATGCATAACGTAGCCTCTTCGTCGTCGCGGCGGAGAATATTTTTGCAGATGTTCGGTGAGCAATCACGGGACACATGGCGCCTTGCGTCCCGTCTCATGGAGTTTGCTTTTTGTTTTTCCAGTCGCGCAGCCGCGCTGCTAAGACGAAAGGCCGGATGAGTGAAATGCCGAGCGAGCGCCAGTGACAGTGAATAACTGCATAACCATAAGCATAGCCACAAGCACCACAACCAGCTGAACCTAGGCGTAGCCATAGCTATTGCTTTCGCAATTACCAGGCTTAACCAAGCTAAGCCACTGCCAATTTTTCGTCCGGTGGTTTTGTGGGGTGGCTGGTATTCGAGGCGACGCAGAGACTCGAAGTGGCGAGCCCACTTCTTCACAGCGCGCTGCATGGATCATGTGTTTGCTTTCCGAAAACTAAGTTTTTACCGTATGCAGGGCCGCACATATTGAGTACCTGCGCATGAGTTATTTGCACACACGCGCGTTCACACACATGCAGCTTTGCAGCGGAGGAAAAGAAATAGCTCTCAAGGCTGAGAGCATCATACATTTGTGCTAAATACACGCGAAAAACTGATTGCTGATTTCGTTACTTTCAGTCGGAGACAACTTGGTGAATATTTTATGAAACTTTAAACCCATCCTTTTTGCTATATTGATGACATCCCTGCGGTAATACCGTGAAATTGCGCTGTTATTCGGTAAATAACACATATCTATTTTGCTTTCTTTTTCCTTCTTTTGCTTGTTATGCTGTTGATCTCAGCAATGCCTGCAATGTTTATGCCTGTAATGTGTTCTATGTAAACTGGCTTGCGGTTGGACTGTCACCTGCTGATGTATGCGGGGGTCCTTTGCACTTTCAAGCAGCGCGCAACTGCTTTTTCGCTGAGGTGCCCTCCCCCCCCCCCCCCCCCCCCTGCCGTCCTCTGGATTTGAAAATAAAAGATTGACTGATTGATTGAAGGGCGCGTAAATATTGACGTAGCAGTCAAATCGTCAGCTGTACCTAGCGGCCGCTCAGGCTAAAGCAGTCCATGCCTATGTAGGGGAAAAAAATAAACGAAAGGAAGAAAGCGTGCCACCTGCTCTGTGCTTTGCCGAGGGAAGCTACATTTTTCTCTGCGCCACCCAAGACGTCACCGCGGCCAACAAGATGGCCCGGGAATTCATCCTGAAATCAAGTGAGGGCCCACTTCCTCTCGTTGGCCGCGCAAAACTCAACGGGGAGGTGTGTCGGGGTGTCATCACCGTCCACGAGGGGAAGACCTCGGCTACTCTTCGCAACAAACTCATCTGGCGCGAAGGAGAAATCGCTTTCGTCCGCAAGCTCGGATCCTCGTCTGTTGCGCTGGCACCTTCGTGGGCAGGAAGGGGCCACGCTTTGTCCTCTACAACTCAACCGTCACGCCGGTGCGGGAGTACAAGAGCACAATCCCTGCTTGTTACCGGTGTGGAACCATCGGACACCGGGTGGCCATCTGCCCTCGCCCGGTAGAAGAACGCTGCGGCCATTGCGGTCAAAACGTGGGGACAGTTGCCGATGGCATGGCGCTCCACGAGTGCAAGCTGGCCTGCATGGTCTGCGGGGGAGCCCATCTCACGGGCTCGCAGGCCTGCAAAGGAAAATTTCGAAGGCTTCAGCAAGCCCGGAGCCCCAAAGGGCCCCAGCAGCACGACATCTCCAGTCGCAGGTCAAGGTTTCTGGAGGTGATCCCGGCGGCAACGCTGACGGCGCGCCGGTCAATCAGAAGCTACCTCCATCCTCCAAGAAGCCGTCATCGAGGACGTCACCGAAATAGATTTCACAGGACCAGGGCGATCTGGTTATCCACGCTGAGGACTTTCCGGAGCTCGGAGGCAGTGGGTCATCAACCTATGCAGCTTCCAAGAAGTCAACGAATCAGGTAGGCAGCTGGGCTGGGGTCGCCTCCTCTCCCCCCTCTCGCGCTCCTTCCTCTCTTTCCCTCGAAATCATAGAAATGCGCCGCAAAATGGCAGCGCTTCGTGCGCAGGTAGCTCAGCTAGCTGCAGAAAACAAAATTTTACGCTCTGCACACGAAGCCCCACCTTCCCAGCCGTCATCGCCGGCGAACCCAGTGGTGCTCCCTGCGGAACCCGAGCCTATGTGCGAGGGCCTGAGGGGCCTCGCAGATAGACTCAGGTGTTTTCTACAGCCGCATAACGGCTGTAGAAAACACTCTAGCTGAGTTGGTAGGCCAGCTTTCCAACTTTGGTAAGGTCCTAGAAGACATCACTCAGAAGGTGACCATTGCAGTCACCAGTAACATCAAAACCTGGTTGAACGAGAATGGTTCGCGCCTTGGCCGCAGGCTTAAGTCACCGAAGGAAGTTAAGCGCCCGTCAAAATGTATGCGCAAAATTGACCTGGATGAAATCGCCGTAGATTCTGCGGAGCTCCTCCCAGCTGCTCAGGGACTGGGAGACGTAGCTGCGCAGTCTAACTAGGCCCAACTCGAAATTCAACATGGCGGTGGGAACTAATCCATCCTGCAGCCCCCCGAAACATCAGGCTTTTTCCCTCATGCAATGGAACTACCGGGGTATTAAAAACTCTAAAAAGAGAGCTAAAGTAAGATTATATCTCGAGACTTTCGAGCACCCATCAGCACTCCAAGAACCTGGGACTGCGCCGAAGCTGTCGGGCTACAACACATTTCTATGGGATCCGTCCACCTGTCTTCTTGTCCACAAAGGCTTTACCGCGCAGGAGGACGATCTTGAACTCAATTTATCTTATTTGTATGTGATGGCGACAGTTCTCCCCCTGCGCCGTACTGATTCACCCGTACACATCTCAAATATATGCTGCCCCCCTGAACTTAAGAACATTACGTTCTCGGACATCTTTAGCAAGGCAGGTCGCGATCCCCTTCTGATTGGGGGGGGGGGGGGATTTCAACACCCCCAGTCGGTTATGGGGCTATCGCGAGGAAGAGTCGCGTGGCAGAAAGCTTACGGAACTAATCTCCACGCTGGGCATTGCTCTTCATACTGACCCCGTCCATCCAACACGTGTGGGTAATTCCGTAACCAGGGACATCTGTCCCGATCTTACCCTCACCCGCAACATAAGACACGCTGACTGGATCAACACCGAGGAAACCCTTGTCAGTGACCACTGCATCATCAACACAATCATTTACACTCGTCCCTTACGCCGCACCATAACACAGGCCCTTCTGCCAGACTGTACGGCTTTCCGTAGATCCCTGACAACCTCCTGTATGCCTGGATACGACTATTCTGCCTGGGCCCAGAATCTCATTCAAACACTACACAAACGCGAGAAGCAGATACAACTCACAGATAAGGTAACGGATGTGGACAACCATCTCCTTCATCTTTGGAAGCGTGGCGCCGCCTCACTAAGAGTTGGCGCCGTCAGAAACATAACAAGGAACTCCGCTTGAGGATTCGCCATCTCAACCAAAAGGTGGCTGAGTATGCTTCCCAGCTCACCGTATCTGCGTGGATCGCTGTAACTCTGCTGCTAGACAAATGTCTAGTCGCAATACTTGGAGGCTATTCCGTAGCCTCATAGATCCCACTCAGACCCGCACAGAAACACAGAAACATCTGCAACGAGCAATTCATAATTTCAACGGCAATACGGACCAGCTTGCACAGACTCTACGGGATCAGTATCTGTGTCAAGTTCAAGACACCCGTGGACAGGAATATCTCTATGCAGGCAGAGATAATCCGGACATGGATCGTCCGTTCCAGCTCCATTATCTGCGGGCAGCTCTTGCTCCCGGCGGGGACAAGGTTACGGTCAAACTTTTGGCCAACCGTCCTGATCCGGCATATGAGTCCCTGCTAAAATATATGAACGCTATCTGGAAAAAGGAAACACCCCTCCCCCTAGAATGGAAAACAGCGCTTGTCACCTTCTGCCCTAAGCCGGGTAAGCCGATCAATACCGATCACCTCCGACCTATCTCCCTAACTTCTTGCGCAGCCAAGCTCATGGAGGCCATGATTCGAAATCGCCTCTCTGAATATCTTTCGCAGACACGATTTTCGGATTCTGACCTCAGAAGTCAGCACAGGACATTCTGCTTCAGCTCAGCCACGAGCTACTCACGCCTGTCGAGCACCCTCACAATGAAAAGGTGGTTCTCACCTAGGATTTGAAGGGTGCTTTAGACAACGTGAAACACAGTGTCATCCTCGCTTGCCTCAGCGAGACACAATGCGGACACAACACGTTTAATTACGTAAAACAGTTCTTAACGGACCGTGAAGCCTTTTTCCGCATTCAGGACAAGGAGCACGGTCCTTACATTATGGGTACGCGGGGCACGCCACAAGGTGCAGTGCTGTCCCCACTACTCTTTAATTTGGCAATGCTTCATCTCCCTGTCCAACTAGGTGAGGTTCAGGGTATACAGCATGCGCTGTATGCCGACGCCATCCCCATTTGGGCAACAGAGGGCAACATTGGTTAAGTGGAGGACTGCCTGCAAACAGCGGCGGGCATAGTGGATCGCTATGCTTTGTACTGTGGTCTCCAGTGCTCTCCTCAAAAGTCAGAATTCGTGTATCTACGCCCCTCGCCGAGATGCAAAACACCAATCTCTCTGGCTAGTGGACCCATACGCGAAGCCACAAAGATTAGAGTCCTCGGACTCTATTCACCAAATTTGTCGCGCTGACACAACACTAGCCAAGCTTCGCAAGGGTGGCGACCAAGTGGGCCGCATGGTCCGCCGCGTCTCCCACAAGCGTGGGGGCCTCAGAAGCAGGGATGCGATGCGACTCGCCCATGCTTTTGTGACAAGTCGAATTCTTTATTCAACTCCTTACCTCCACTTGCACAAGCATGATGAACACATCCTGGAGGTCACTCTCTGCAAGATGATCCAGAGGGCACTCGACCTCCCGATCTCTACCTCCAATGCGAGGCTCCTTGCAATGGGAGTGGTGAACACCTATCGGGAGCTACGCGAGGCGCACTTCACTAATCAATACACGCGTCTTGCCCAGTCCGTGTCCGGTCGTCGCATTTTGGACCGGCTACATATACAACACTTCTCACAAATGCTGCGCTGATTAGTTTTACACGAACAAAGGAACTGGACAAACGCTGAGGTTAAGCGCAATCTACCAACTGAAGTTTTATTTCTTAGAAAAGGAAAAAGGAAACACAAGCATGCGACGTAATCTGAGGATCGTGAATAAACATAAATCATAACAGTGCACTGTAACAGCAAGAACAACTAAGGAATGAAACCATGAAAATGTGAAAAATAAACACCTTATCTAAGCCCGGGATGACCCCCCCCCCCCCCGCGCATCTAACAGACACGCGCGGGTGACCTCATGCAAGTCTTTTGTCTCTTCTCAAAATATCTATTTCCCGGCGGGAAAGAGCTACGGAAGGAGCGCGAACGTAATCGCCTTCTTTGCCAGAAACCACCCGAAAGGCCTCAATTATCTCACGCTTTTTCTTTTCTGTTGCCCGTGCCAAAATAACTGTGTTTTGGAAATATGGGCTGCACTCGTGTTTCAGGCAATGGTTTGCCAAATTTTCTGCACCCTGCAAGGAACGACATTTCCTGCTGTCCTCCAAAAGCCTTTCATTCAGGCATCGCCTAGTTTGCCCCACGTAGCACTTGCCGCAAGAGAGGGGAATTTTGTAAACCACCCTCTTAGAGCATGGAACAAAAGGCGAAACAGGCTTGACGCCACACGCACTTTTCTCATCTGCAGATTCTTCCTGGTTAACGTTTTTGCAGATCCCTTTAAACTTAAAGGAGCTGAAAAAACAACCTTCACATCAAACCTCTGCCCAATCTTCTTCAGCCGTTGGGAAATGCCGTGCACATAAGGAAGGACCGCGAAAGGCTTGTTTTCATCACTTTGCTTCGGAGGCGAAAGCTCTTGGAGTATTCTTGAGTTCCGTAGGCAGCAACGCCAATTAGAAGCCTTAGGGGGTATCCAGAAGACCCAAGCCGGCCCATTTGGATAAGCAAGCTGTCTTCCATTTTATGGTCACATGACTTAGCGAGGGCCTGCTTCACGCAGGACAGCGCGATGTCTCTTTTTAGAAGCTTGATGTGCCCGGATGCAAGAGGAAGTATGCCCTTATCTCCTCTCGTTTTATAAAACCAACAAGTGTGGTCGCTTGAGAACACCAGACTGATTTTCAGAAATTGGAGCTGAGAATCTGAGGGGCATTCTGACGTGAATTGGAGCCCATGATGTGCACGTGGGAATAGTGATAAGATTTCTTCAGTTCTTGTCTCCGAGTATAGGCAAATGAGGAAATCGTCAACATACCTTCCTTTCCCTACCCTTGCCCTCAGCACGCACCTCACCCAGACACCACCTTCAGCAAAAACACAACAAACAAAAGCAGAACCTGTAGAGCGCTCGCTCGGTTGACGCACATGCCCAAAAGATGCTGGGTGGGGTCGGATAACCTCCGCGAGCGAAACATACGATGCTAGCGGTCAGGAACAGATGGGTTGAGATTTGGCTGCCTTAACCGGAGCTGCGGCGCAGAAGTGACTAAGACAATCGCTAACATACTGAGCGCGGCGAGAGAAAATGTCGGCGGCGGGCGCCGATCTGTTTTCATAAGTGGTGGGCTGGGGCGTATCGTGCACAGCGGGGTGGCTCGGCGGCGTTTTTTGCGCATACTTCTGATCCCGATCGGGTCGATAAAAAAAAAAGACAAATTCATTTTTCTTTTCGGATGAAAATTTTGTCCTCGCCAGGGAAAAGCACCCTCCATTTTCCAGTAATTTAGGCGCGTGGAGAAGGGAAAGGAGGCGGGGGGGGGGGGAGCTCCTTCAGTAGTTTACTGTACATGTGCATATACTCAATCATTGTGTGTATGCCAAAATATAATGCTAAAGTCCCGCCCATATACCTTCTGAGCTACGTGGATCTGATCGTCCAGGGCGCGCGCCTCTTAGAGAGCATCCCGTTTTGTAACCCGGCAACACCCCACAGCGCGCATTCGCCACTGTAAAGTCGGCGGTGCGGTGGCTGACACCGTGCTGTCCGCGTTTACCTTGCATTCGTGATGTGTTCGTCTTTATTGGTGCGAGCGAGCTCGGTTAAAGGACTTAGTGCGTCCTCAACAAGAGCGGACGCTTGACGAAGAAATGCACGATGAAGCTAGAGCGAAATAGTAACCAGTTAAATTTTTCAAAATATAACCTTGTACGTTTTTATCTATAATTCCTGCAAATTGATCATATCAATTGTCCTTTGCCATTTCTTTTTTTAACAGATGTTATTCATAAAAAAAACGTAAAACAAATATGAGTTGCAATGAACAGCATGCACTCGGTCAGTTAATTGGGACTGTATATCTTTTCGATCTAAACATTTTTTCTGAGATACCAAATTACTTCAATATATTTTAATAGCTGTGTATGAGTGGTATAAGAAGACATAATTTTCGAGGGCGGTATAAGGCATCGATCGAAAAAATTGCAGAAAGAGGCCGAAAGAAGGAGTTCAAAAACGTTCGGAAGGTGTTCTGACATCGAAACAGAGCCCTGGCTGCGCCCCTACTCGATATTGACTGGAGTGTATACAGAGAAGTATGTTCACCTAACAACTTGCTATGTACTAACTTTATATGAACTGATCTAAATATACAAAAGTAATCGTGTATGAACTTCGTATTTACACATGTCCATACAGATTAAAGGGCTCAAGTGGATGCAGCTACCACAGAACCGGGTTAACTGGAGAAATATGGGAGAGGCCTTTGCCCTGCAGTGGGTATAGTCAGGCTGATGCTGATAATGATGATGATACAGATTAAAAGTACGTGCAATATTGATAGAGTCAGTAAGGTGTTCATACGGATTCTAAAGACTGTTGACGACCATTTTTGTAAGGGATATATAAAGAAATCAAAGCAGCTTCTACATATGACGATGAGCGACAGCAATGAAACAACCTTTTCACATTATTACTGTGCAAGCCTTAAATAACAGCCTCAAACCCAAGACGCGAACTCAAAACCTTCAGGTAGTTACGTGGACTTGACCTAGAGCTATATAAAGGAGGCTATTAGATCTCATTAACAAATTTAGTGCTTCCTATTCAACAGAGTAAATAGAATGTACTGTCATGCTCAATATGAGTTGCAACGCATCACGAGTGAATAAATTCTGGCATCCATGCAATAATAAATCAGTGAGCATTCAGGGAGAGTTTTAAACTTGTAAAAATAATAAATGAACTCTGTTATCCGATTCTTCAACTGAATGAATAAATTGTGAGCAAGGTTCTAGTCAATATGTGCCACGTACTTAGCTCCTACCGCATCTTGTGTGCTGTAGTGCATATTGAGTGCGACAGTACATTTTCAGAAATTTTTATGCAAGTCAGAAATGTAGTAAGCACATGAAATAAAATATATTACTAATATGCATGATATTTACTAGTGTAAATTATTTGCCGTACTAATTACCTGCTAAGTAATTTCTTTACGCATGATAGCCAGGTACAACTAAAGAATGAACCAGCGGTTGCTCTACAAGGCCCTTCAGCAAATGTCATCAAACAGTTCCATAATGACATGGTTAATCCAAGTGCAGAGTGTTTGTTCCCTTTTCCTAGTCATCAAAATAAAAAATATCAGTTGTGCAAGTTGTTCTACGGAACCAATATGTACAAAGCTTCAGCAATGATTAAATTGCTCAAAAACTACCGATGAAATTCTATTTATTTCCTAGCAACCAAAGTGCTTTATCCTTATAGTAACACTTATGTCTTAAATATGTAACCTGTACAAAAATACAGCACCTAATGAAAAAAATTTTCCCATAATTTGAAACTCATTTACCTGATTAGACCAAATGCAAATTTATGCTGGTGTCACGTAAACGTTCTAATATTTCCTATACATATTCACTAAAGGCAACTATCATATCACAGGTTGAAACTTACAGGTATCTCGGCGTCCTAATCAGCAGTAAACTAACATGGAATGAGCACATCACCAAACTAGCTGCTGACACTTCGAGAACTCTGGGCTTTATTAGAAGGTCACTTTCACTATCACCTCCATCCATTCGCAAACTTGCGTACGAAACTTTCATTCGCCCGAAGCTCGAATACGCATCTGCAATTTGGTCCCCTCATCAAATGTACTTAATTAACGAAATTGAATCCATCCAGAATCGCGCTGCCCGTTTTATATCTTCAAATTATGACTTTTGTTTCAGCATCAGCAGTATTAAGACATCTCTCGGTATCAGCCCTTTAGCCCTAAGACGCAACATTTCTCGCCTATGCCTGTTTCATAACCTGTACCAAAACTTCCACCATCTCCGTGATTCTCTCTTAGTTCCACCATTGCGCACATCATCTCGTCTGTTCAACTTCATGAGCATGCGCTTACATGGATCTACTAACGCCTTTAATAAGTCTTGTCTATACAGCCGCAATCCAAGAATGGAACCAGCTTCCCGAACACATTGTAACCGAACGTGACCCTACTAGATTTAAAGAACGCTTGACATGTCATTTCGCTTCATAACCGATTGTTTCCTCTTCCTTTTTATTTGCAGTGCCTCCTTCATTTGAATTGTTGTATTTGAGCATTTTGACTTTTTGTACCTATGTTTAGACCATGAACGGTTGTTATCTTTATGTGTTACCTCCCCCCCCTTATGTAATACCCCACCCGGGGCCTTTAAGGGTATAATAAATGATGATGATGATGATGATATTGAACACGAAGAATGCTCCAAGTAGTCGTGCCGTTGCTTTCTCCATGCTTTCAATGATAATGCACTCTTCTTCATCTACTGCCAGCACAACTCGATGGATGTCCCCCATGTCAGAGCCTGCATGTGAAAACCAAAATACGTCACATAAAACATCATCACGGGTACCCAAAACAATTATGGGCTGCAACATACTTTGCATAAGTACACTGACAAACATGAAATGAATCTGGTGAATAAAAACATACAGGACAGGCTGCCCAAAACGCAGCAGCGGGTAGCTCTACTGTGATGTTGACTGGAGTCGTGTAACGCTTGGCACGTGGTTTTTTCCGCGCGTACATTCGCCTACTTAAGTACAGAGAAAAAGTCTGCTGAGGCTGTCAGCGAACATCGTCCCAGCAAGAAGCAAAAAGAGACAAAAAGTATTGTTATCAAGCACCTTTCTCTGCGGACTGCAGGTGGTCACTCGGCAGACGGAATACAAGCTGGGGCACCATGGCCGCACTGTGGCCCGCAGCAGCGAATTATATGATAGCTCACAAGAGCAGCGCCGAAGGACGGCAGGTGTTTAGGCGTGCGCTAGGCCCCGCCGCTTGAGCAAATCGGCTATGAGCGTCAGCAAGACGCCATCTTCCAACCAAATTTTCCGCGCACGCCACATACCCTGCCCTGGCGGCTAGGCGTCAAAGAGAGATAAAACGATCTTCAAACAGACGCAGCTCGCCAGCCATCGGATGATAATCCTTTCAATGTCTGCAGTCACCAACAGTAACTAAACACTCAACTAACTGTCCGTGCCTTTTGATAAAAAGAAAGCAGCACAGAAAAGAAAAGAACAGCCAGCGTTGTCCTGTGCTTTTAGTAGGCGAATGCGCGTACACGTTGAAAATAAGAGCCGCGTGACACCACTCCGGTCAAAACCACAATATTTCAGCTTGCACCGGTGTTTTGTGCTTTTGAACACGCGAGAGCCCTCTCTGAATGCTGCTCTTCAATCACTCACCGAGAACAATGTACCATTTACCTTATGCGCCTGTATCGCGCCCAACGTATGGTTCCTGCGCGCTTCAAAAATTACTTGCACAATGTGCAGTGAGCACCCTGGCCGTGAGCCACGCCATTCGCATAATTATTTAGCCACCCCATCTCCACAGCAACTCCTTGCTTATCACCTCTTTAAATCGCAACACAGCCGGCGAGGCCGAGCTGGAGTCCGCGGGCACTCCGGCTCGACGCTCCGAGCTTTGGGCCTAGAACACCACTTTTGTCAAAAACAGCTCAGCAGAACGAAGTAATTATTTTACAACAGCGAAAAAGAAATAATAACGCTCAAGAAGTTATCGAGAGCGCTACGCACTCGATACCACAGGCACAGCAGCAACGGACGCTCCACACTTCGATGGGGGCAAAGCGCGCAAAGGGCTTTTGTACTGTACAATGCCAGTGACCGCATTATTCAGCAGCGGGTGGTCAATATTAATCCGAGTACTCCATACGTTCGGCATCTCCCAAATTCCTAGTCGCTTTGTAACGTCAAGCCGAACAAGACAAACCAGACAAACTTTGCACAAATACGCGCGAAAAATGCACGTTCTCTATACAAATACCTCGCGCCTAAACATTTCCCTTACCGAGTACTAGCGGACAGCCTTCTGTCGTCATGTGGAGCACAATACGAGCGCACGCCGGCTGCCTTCAGATGAATGTTTCGCATAAGCTCGGCGCACGCGCTTATACCTTCACCAAAAGCTCCACGAAGTCCAAGTAAATAAAAAACACGCAGTACACTTACCGTATCAGGCGGACTTAGTCGGTGACTGCAGCTTCATGTGCGGGGCCGACTCGTCCTTTTTCAAAGCGCCACACAAAATGGCGTAACACACACAAAGGAACCCGGGAAGCCGACGAAAACGGTGCAGGAGACGTCGACTTCGCATGCAGCCAACGCAGCGGCAGGCTGGTTCTCGCCCGACGCCGAACAAAACATTGCGATAGGCCAAGTGCGGATCACGGGTTGTGTGACGTAACCCAAACGACGGCAAACAATCACATATCGCTGCGTGCATTGTGTTTGTTTTTTAGGACTCCTAGTCTGTTCTCCCTCTCTCGCTAGTTGACATCTCGGCGCCGTTTATTCTGTTGGCGTCGGCGCTCTATCAAAACTAAGCAGAGGGTGGCCGTTACGAATATTTTTTTACAATGCTGGTAGTCGGCTACTTCAAGGTTGACATCCTCTTTCCTGTGCGGCAGCATCGCATCGAGCTTCATGCGGGTTCCCTGCCGTATACAAACTTTAACGGGGTTGCTCTGATTGTCTCCTGGACGGCCGTGAAGGAAAGAAGCCGACAGTCGGCGAGGCCAAGGAAAGCGTTGGGGATGGAACTTTTCTTTTTTTTTTAATGTTTACTTGGATAATCACCGAAATTAGTAATGCAATCTGTTAGGGAAAGATAATTAAACACAAAGTAGAAGAAAAAACAACGTGCCGATGGTGGGAACCGAACCCACGACCTCCGAATATCGCGTCCGGTGCTCTTCCAACTGAGCTACATCGGCCGCTGTCCCTCCTGCTACTTGCTTGGGAATTTATGTTGTCTGTATACGAACCTTGGAATGGAATGGAATATAGGAGCGTCCCCTTTGAAACGGGGTGGTAGCAGTAGCTATCATGCTCATTTTTCTCCATATATCTTAATAATTGATTTAGAATGGTAAACTAAACCATCATTCTATTTATTAAATTTTTGTTCCTACATTACTAACATTATGTCACTTCCCTGCTTTTAAGCCACCAATCTTCCAGTCGTTTTTTGCTAGTTTCCACCGCCGGTTTATTCACCCAGCCACTGCCCAAGCAGCACGCCGTCAATGGACCGCCAATGGTCCAATATTTGGATATATTGGTCCCAATATTGGTCAAATTGGCGTCTGATTGGGGCGCACAAAGAGCCAAGATATATGCCAACCAATTTGATCGGCTCTCCTATCAAAACCAGTATTGGCATACTACCTTGTTTACTGGCATTCAACGGCACTCAATGGCTATTCAGTATCTTCCACCCAAGCTCACTCAATGGTTGTTATATCACGGCCATCCCGCCAAGCTCACTGGCCATCCAATATCTTGTATCCACGCTTATTCACTGGATATTCACAACTGGCATCCAGCCAGATTTATCGGCTACCCAATATTTCTAACTGAATCTTGCCCACTGGTTTTGCATTATTGGCATCCAGCCAGAGCAATTGGCAATCCGGCACCACGGATAGTTGCTTTTTCGTGCTATGACTAATAGGCAACTGCAAAGGCATCCCCTACTTATGCAGTGAAGATATTTTTCATGCAGCTTTTTATTTAAATAAAGCATGCTGAGAATATCCATGCACAGAAGATAATACAGCTGAAAGGTTCACTGCATGGTGATTTATTAGGTGTGCACGTGTTACAGGGCATGGAAACATTTAGGCAGAACTCTTAGACTTCAGTGCTCCTCCTGTTTTTGCGTCCCTTGACAAAGTGTTCTCAGATCCCAGGTTGGAGGAAGGCGCTGAGTTCATCGCAGCTTCTTTTGTGGTCGGTTGTAGGGGCAGCAGCTCCCAGCAGGCTTTAAAGATATGGACTTGAGCAGCGTGCATAACAATGTATTTCCTTTCGCAGATGGCACCTGGAAATAAAAGCAAAATTCATAAATCCCATTAAGACAGAAAACTTTTGGAAAGTGGAAGTACAGCTAGACCGTGGAGTAAAAATGCAAAATAAAGCACTACCTGTTGGCCCTCAGGCAACTTTCTTGTCTGGTTTACTCAGGTTGAAATAAGTAGCATGCTTGGTGAGGCCGGCCATATTAACTTGGTTACATTGGTTGCGACATCTGGGAGTGCACGGCTTCCCATGTGGATGTGTTGTTGACGCTGGAAACATAAAACAAAATCTTTGCCGTCATCTATTCGATAAACGGTAGTAAGTGCTTGCCCCCTTATACTTGTAGTGCCTTTGTGATCGAACACCTGTAGAAGAAAGACATTGTCATAACTGGAAGCTTCAAATCAATAGCTTTCCTTGTGGGATTCGGGCTTGCTGCGGCTGCCCTTTGCGCGGCCGCCGCCCGCTTCCCAGTTGTTCTCCCCGTTCCCTTTCTCCCGCCTGAGGCGGCGGAGAGGGGCTCGAACGACTTGTCACTGTCGTTCGGGCCACAGCTCCGCCCTGGCGTTCCAGTGGTTGTTCTCATTGGCGCCTTTTGGCGGGAACACGGCACCGCTTCGACAGCCGCGCTCGCGCGACTGTCGGAGCGGAGCTCAGAGACTCCTCCGAGACATCGCAAGGTGCGTACGCAACTGTTCTTGTCTGCCGGCCTTTGTCCGCGCAGACCAGTGTGTACTCGAGTTCGTCTGCTCCGGGTCTTACCTGAGAGCGAAGCTCGAGCCTGTCGATCGTGATCCAACGATCCGCGACAGGCGTACCTTGCGGTGGTTGCCCAATCTCTCTCAAAGGAACCCTTTGGTTACAGCGAGAGAGAGATCACAGCACGCCCTTGCGTGCTTGCGGCGCGCACTCCGTGTCACTTCGTGCGCGCAGGGGAGCCTAGCTCCTCGCGCGCTCCCTTGACACGGTGACTGTGTATGTGTGTGTATGTGCGTTTGTAAATATGCGTATGTGCGTTTGTAAATATGCGTATGTGTGTGCGTGTGTGTGTGTGCCGCTGGAGGATGGCGTTTCAATAAACGTCTCCTTGGTAAACTTGGAGGTTGGTGTCCTTGCAGCGAAGTGCTCTCCTCCCGGTGGAGGTTGAGTGCGCGCTGCAGTGTTTCAGTGCGCGCGCGGTGACGGCTGATCGGGGCTTCGGCTCGCGCGACGCTCGAACCCGCGGTGGTTCGTGGCCTATGTCCACGTAGAAACCACAACTGGCGCCCAACGTGAATTGTCCCTGGCTCCATGAGTCGTTGGACAGCACATCGGCCGAGCCGGTCGCCTTGACGATCAAGCTCATGCGCCATGCCTGCCGCCCCCCTGCGCGGCACTCGGCAAAGACACTGAAACACGCTACATGGTTATTCGGACCACCCCGCGGTGCGACCGTTGACCATATGCCTCCGCTGTTTCAGCTTTACGCCGTTGCGGAAGCAATGTGCGCGACGCCGCCGCTGCCGGCATCTCCGCACAACAGCACCCGTACCCCGCTTGCAGTCATTTCTGTTCGGGGAACGGCGAGGCGTCGGCCGGGCTCCCTCTGGAAACCGGACCGAAAGCGCGCTCAGTTGGCTGATGCGGCTCCTTGAACTTGCGAGCCGGCTGGCGCGCCATTCTCTCTTGGTACAGCATTTCGACTTTTCGGTGCAGTATCTACAGGGGAGAACGAACGTGGTAGCTGACGCGCTATCCCGTGCCCCACTCGCCCGCGGCGGCGTCTTTACGGACGGCGGGCGAAGGGGGCGAAACAGCGGACGAGCCGCAGAGCGGCACGGAGGGGACGCCCGCAGACGGGTTCCCCATTCCGCTATCCGGGTAAGCAGCGCTTCGCAAAGCAGGCGAGGGTGAAAGCTCTTTGTGAGCACATCTGAGACACCGATGCCAGCGGAAGTTTTGCTGCGAACCTGCGGGGGGACGAAACCAGGCTCTCCTTTGGGATGACTGGGATCATTTTCAGCCATGAAGAGTTACGACGGGCCAGCAAAATGACCCGTTTTGTCGCGATGTCAGCGACGGTCTCTGGGAGACGAAGCGCCGTTACGCTGCTTGTATTGCAGCGGGCGCAGCGCCGTTACGCTACTTGTATTGAGCGGGCGCAGGGGGGCACGAGCCAGCGTGTGTCGCGGCGTGCCCCGGGGATTCATATTTGCTGGGCCATGACGGGCTCGCGCTGAAATACATAGCCACGGATGATGAGTCCATGAACCATTTGAAGTGGCTATTCCCCAATGTCTGAGCGGCGCTCTGTTGCGTTTCTCTCACGACAAAGCATTGGCTGGTCATCTGAATGGCTCCAAGGTTTCAAGAAACTGAGTCAATCGGTGACTACAGCCCGGCATGAAGCGCGACATTTTCCGCTGTTGCCGTTCCTGCCATGTCTGTCAAATGGAGAAGTCGAGGGGTGGCAAGCCACCGGGCATGACGAAACCAACTGACAGTGTGCGTCCGTGGCAGATGGCCACCTGCGATTTCATGGGGCATTTCCCCAGTAACAAGCAGGGGCTCATTGCTGGAGAATCCCCCTATGGGGAAAGCCAGCCGTGCCTACATTGCAGACCTGAAGGCCTATGCGTAACGGTCTGACAAGCTTGCGCTGGTGCCCAGTGCTTTCACTGATGGGTAGGAGGGCAATTAAGGAGAGGAGGATGTGGGATTCGGGCTTGCTGCGGCTGCCCTTTGCGCGGCCGCCGCCCGCTTCCCAGTTGTTCTCCCCGTTCCCTTTCTCCCGCCTGAGGCGGCGGAGAGGGGCTCGAACGACTTGTCACTGTCGTTCGGGCCACAGCTCCGCCCTGGCGTTCCAGTGGTTGTTCTCATTGGCGCCTTTTGGCGGGAACACGGCACCGCTTCGACAGCCGCGCTCGCGCGACTGTCGGAGCGGAGCTCAGAGACTCCTCCGAGACATCGCAAGGTGCGTACGCAACTGTTCTTGTCTGCCGGCCTTTGTCCGCGCAGACCAGTGTGTACTCGAGTTCGTCTGCTCCGGGTCTTACCTGAGAGCGAAGCTCGAGCCTGTCGATCGTGATCCAACGATCCGCGACAGGCGTACCTTGCGGTGGTTGCCCAATCTCTCTCAAAGGAACCCTTTGGTTACAGCGAGAGAGAGATCACAGCACGCCCTTGCGTGCTTGCGGCGCGCACTCCGTGTCACTTCGTGCGCGCAGGGGAGCCTAGCTCCTCGCGCGCTCCCTTGACACGGTGACTGTGTATGTGTGTGTATGTGCGTTTGTAAATATGCGTATGTGCGTTTGTAAATATGCGTATGTGTGTGCGTGTGTGTGTGTGTGTGTGCCGCTGGAGGATGGCGTTTCAATAAACGTCTCCTTTGTGAACTTGGAGGTTGGTGTCCTTGCAGCGAAGTGCTCTCCTCCCGGTGGAGGTTGAGTGCGCGCTGCAGTGTTTCAGTGCGCGCGCGGTGACGGCTGATCGGGGCTTCGGCTCGCGCGACGCTCGAACCCGCGGTGGTTCGTGGCCTATGTCCACGTAGAAACCACAGCGCCAGTTGTGGTTTCCACGTGGACATAGGCCACGAACCACCGCGGGTTCGAGCGTCGCGCGAGCCGAAGCCCCGATCAGCCGTCACCACGCGCACACTGAAACACTGCAGCGCGCACTCAACCTCCATCGGGAGGAGAGCACTTCGCTGCAAGGACACAAACCTCCGAGTTCACAAAGGAGACGTTTATTGAAACGCCATCCTCCAGCGGCACACACACACATACGCACACACATACACATATTTACAAACGCACATACGCATATTTACAAACGCACATACACACACATACACAGTCACCGTGTCAAGGGAGCGCGCGAGGAGCTAGGCTCCCCTGCGCGCACGAAGTGACACGGAGTGCGCGCCGCAAGCACGCAAGGGCGTGCTGTGATCTCTCTCTCGCTGTAACCAAAGGGTTCCTTTGAGAGAGATTGGGCAACCACCGCAAGGTACGCCTGTCGCGGATCGTTGGATCACGATCGACAGGCTCGAGCTTCGCTCTCAGGTAAGACCCGGAGCAGACGAACTCGAGTACACACTGGTCTGCGCGGACAAAGGCCGGCAGACAAGAACAGTTGCGTACGCACCTTGCGATGTCTCGGAGGAGTCTCTCTCAGAGCTCCGCTCGGACAGTCGCGCGAGCGCGGCTGTCGAAGCGGTGCCGTGTTCCCGCCAAAAGGCGCCAATGGGAACAGCCACTGGGACGCCAGGGCGGAGCTGTGGCCCGAACGACAGTGACAAGTCGTCCGAGCCCCTCTCCGCCGCCTCAGGCGGGAGAAAGGGAACGGGGAGAACTGGGAAGCGGGCGGCGGCCGCGCAAAGGGCAGCCGCAGCAAGCCCGAATCCCACATCCTTTGAATAGTTTTCGTTAGGATGGATTGCCGCAAGAACTAAAAAGAAACTACAAAGGAAAAAACAAACACAAAAAATGGCAGTCGCACTCCGACCGCGGCTGCTAAATTTAGTGTGCACCGCATCATTACTGCAAAACAGAACATTTTAAAAGTTGTCAAAGCTGCAGCCAAAACAACGTACCAAACAGATGCTTTGGGGTTTGTATGATACACCCGAACTGAAAAAATTAAGAAATCCGTAGCTTAGCATCACGTTTGTAGTGGGAACAAGTTTGTACGTGTGATAAAGTATAAGAACTATGGTAGCAACTGTAAATAACCTATTTTAAGCGGCTATTGTATGACACTTCCACTACTTGGGATTAGGGCAAGAGAAAGATCAAACACGTGAATAAGCTACGCGTCGTTTAGACCATTCCAATAGCGCATTCATAACGGCAAATTACAATATTAAATATTCGCTCGCAACTAAAAATCATGTCCCAGAAAGCTCAAATTAACTCTGAGTTTTGAATATAGTATGTAAAAGAAACTGATCACTTCGGACACTCCACACACGCGCGAAGAAGTTGTAACCTGAAAATCAGACAAAACACGCGTCATGTTTTACAGGGTCACATTTTTCTTTTGCAATACAAATTGGCCACCTCTGCGCCGTAAATTTTGTCATTATGACCAGAGTTTATGCATACAAAATAGTGCGCTGAAAATACAGTTCAGAACTGACTGGCGCGGTGCGGTCGAAATAAATGACTTTCCGTTCTCGCAAGCATATCGGTTATTGACATGATGATCAAGGCTGACAACATAAAGCACCAAATCATGCAAAAAAGGTATCTTACCATACGGCTAGCGCAGATTCGCAGACCTCAGTTGCAACAATCCAAAATGAATGTTGCCACGCAAAGTACATCCCACGGATCTGATGCTTTATACACCTGGTAAGAAAAAGTAGCGAACTTACAAGGAGACAAAGCAAGAAATAATTTCAGAGAGCTCAGTTATGAACAAACAACTTAAAATGCTGGTGGTACTCACAAATATCCTCTTTCAGGCATGGCCATTAAAATGAATAGGAACTTTCACAAGGCTTGGTTTTTCGGTTCAGCTGTCCAAAGCTGCGGGAGCTCGAGCAGCTCGAGCGGGTGGGGATTGTGCAGCCGACCAGACGCCTCTGAATCAGCCACTTGTGTCGAGTTTCGAGGCACGGTTGGAAGGGGGCACAAGGATCGTTGTGTTTTCTCTCTCTCTCTCTCTCTCTCTCTTTTTTTTTTTGCTTGAGATCTGTCGAAAGAGTAGGCATAAAGCTCGAAAGGGGGTGAGAGAAATGAAAGAGGTTCCGCAGGACCGCGTGAGCCCAGAAGGCTGCCGGCCAGGAAAGTTGGCGGGAAGGAAGGGAAGAGTGCGGGGGAGTAGAGTGGGGGGCATTGTGAGCAACGCCTGCCTAGCTGGGAGGAAAGAGAGGGCAGTGAAGGTCGCTGTCCTTCCGCGATGACTGCTTCACGGGGAGAAAAGGCTACAGGACAGGAAGTTGAAAGCGGTTTGGAGAATTGCTTTAGTCAAGGCCCTCGGGCGGAGAGGCGACAAAAGGACGAGAGAATAGAAACCATATGTTCTTTGCGCCAAGCGTGTGAGGAAGAATGCGCAGAGTTTTGCCCTTGGCTTCGCTAAAACAACAAGGAGTGCGTTCGGAGCTCTTTGGTCGCCACGACTGTTGGCTCGGTAACATTTTCAGTGGAATGATAATTTCGCTATATTTTTTTGTTAATGCATAATACGTTTTACCTCAGTGTTTCAAATAATAATCACATACGTAAAACAATCTTCCGTTTTCACGGAATCGTCCTCGGTTCGAACAAATGGACCTATTTTTTTATTAAAGATGGCCCACAGGTCGCTGTTCATGACGGAGTGCTCTTGAAACGTCATAACGCGCAACTGAGCGATGCAACAGCCCGTATACTTGCTGTATTCCTATTAAGGAAAAGAAAAGCGAAAACGACCATAACTACGGTACTTCAAGGTTAAAATTCCCATGTTATTAAGTTTTATTTTTTCAAATCAGGTCGACGTTTAGAGCAAGAAAAAATCCGCATAGAACTAAGCGTGGGCATATAAAGCAGCAAGAGATACAAAATACTCGACGAGCTAAAATCTGAAGAACTAAATTGGCAGTAAAGAAAGAATAGAAAGAAAGCAAGGGTCAACATTGAAACTATATCTACGAACTTGGGACCAGGTAGTCCTCAGAAAGAAGCGCGGTAAAATCATCTTTCAGCCCGCGGAAGCAGCGCTTGTGAAAGGGGCAGAATATTTCAGAGAGGAAACCTAATTCTCAATCATGTGTTAAATTCTTCGAGAGTGGTGTTCTCTAAAAATGCCCCAAAACTATTAAAGTAACGCACTCGCATTACTTTTAATGTATATGAATTGCCATTAGCTACCTGGTTGACACGATGGAATAGAATTGTTTAGTTCTCTGGAGGAAAACGCCTTCGGTGTGGTGATTATATGGTTGAATAATAAGCCATAGAATGACTGAAGAATAGTTTCTGATCGGTGCTTAGGAGAACGCTGTAAAAAGCTGTAGTCAAATGCATCATTATGAGCCATGTATTGCAGCTTTCGAACAAAAATAACTTCCATATAGAGCATCATTATTATGCAATTTCAGTTTTGTTACCATATATGCTGGCGACACATGTGCGCGCATTCATTACACTGTAGGTAATTGTTTTGAATTTTTATTTTTTTTTCGTTTGCCTTGCCCCATGCAGTGCTGTTGATTTTTTTTATTATCTTTTACATGTACACAACTTTTTGGCAGTGTGCGATTTACGTCGCATTAGAATACGAACCATTCCAGGACAGTTCAGATTTCTTTTCTTGTCAAGTGAATTAGCTAGACATAGCCTAGAATATATGTTGCTTGTATTTTTTCTTCGAGCTGAAATATTTTATGCGCTGCTGCACCGATGGCCAAAGTCGTCAAGTCTTTGTCTGTTGCTGAAGCCCACAGCAGAGCGCAAAACAGTACAGTACAAATTTCTGTGTAGTAGATATTAGAACTCGAAGGCCCTGAAAGCAGCCCAATTCATATCTGTCTATACGAACAACTAGTACTGAGACGTGGTATAGTCGGGGCTTATGCTGAATGCCGGAAACAGCTCGCGTAATGACGAATCATGCATTGCGTGTTTGATTGGCTAGCGCGATCGATCTCTCCCACCTCTGCTATAGCTTGAACATGTTGGGTTTCTTTTCATCACGTAAAAAAAAGGCGAAAATAATGATGCTACGTGTGCATGTTCCCAATCATGGACAAACGTTTACAGGATGTGGATTCACCAGATATATTCGATCATTTCTGCGTTTACTATCCAAACGTAACCCCTGGTGTTTGTTCAAGCGACACACACGTTCTGTTGCGTTCTTTGCATTTGAGTACCTTGCGTTTCTTGACTGCGCAGGATTTTTTTCGCGGACACGCGTCTATTAAACTTTTGCTTGTCAGATCAGATGTGTGCTCGAGCGTGCGCGTATGCTTGTGCACTCGTATGCGTATAAATAGGCCCATGGAACGAAATCCCGTGCGCGAGAGTTGTGCGCGAGATGTGTTCGGGATCTGTGCATCGGATCTGTGCATTGATGTGTCAATCACTTTCAATCATCCTGATTTGACGAGATCAGAAAAACAGATCGTCTCCACCGGGAATCGAATTCCTAGCCTAGTTAACGCTTTGACCAGCTGCCCTAAACCCTGGATCGCGAAACTAGCACCATATATAATTCTCCTTGTCTACCGTGAGGATAGCGACGAGAATGACGCTGAAATTAGTGATAATGACAATGATGACAGTATCAATGATAATGACGCTGCGTTTAGTTGATAACGATAATGATACGTGATGCACCGTATGCAGTAGCATTAATTTCGCTTTCGCTAATTTCTGCAGTGTAGATTCCGCGTGGTGTCAGAATTTTTTTAACACTTGGCTAAAGTTTGGAACACTATCTGTGTTAGCTACGTCCACGCGTGATCGACATCCGGGCCTCTAGTCTGCAGGAATTGTCTCGAAGATATTATATGCAGAATTTTACATAACAATTATTCGTGCCTAAAGTCGTAAATAAAAGAGGTCTCTACCAAAATTCTCAAGTATAATCGCAGGTCATCCTCAACAATTAGCAAATCACGAAAAATGTATTCAGAAAAATATATTCTACATTTTCTGTGATGGGCGCTTCTGTGCCTTTTGTCTGGTCAGCTCAGTCAAACACTTTTAGGATAATCTATACATTAATCCCAATAAACGTTATATATATGGTGGCCCCAACTACGTATGGCATATGAATATCTTCTACAGTTGAACGTAAACTGACGTCCGGGCCAGCGAAAAATTTAGTTGGGACGAAATTAGCCCGAAAACACTGTCATATTGGGATACAAGCATTAGAAATGTCTGTGTCGGTCAGAGCTGCTTCTGCTGTTCTTTTAGCGCCGCCGCAGCCTGAAATGTGCAAAGGTGGCCAGCCATCAAAGCTCGTTAGACAATATCGACCACTAGAAACCATGATATATACAATGTTGGGATGCCATCAAAGCTGATCGGACAATAGTGACCAATTTATGTCGATATATGCAATGTTGACAAGCCATCCATATTGGCAGAACATTATTTCCCAACCTATGCCATTAGGGTGCAATGCTGGCTAGCCATTCCAGTCCATCGAACAATATTGAACAATATAATGCATATGTATACATTGTTGGCAGGCCCCCATGACAGACGGGTCATTAATGACCATTATATGCCATGATTTATTTATTGCTGACACGACAACCATAATGGCCGGACAATATTAATCTATTTATGCCATTATATGTGCAATGCTGGCCAGCCATCAGACCTCATTAGGCAATATCGACCGCTATAATCCAAGATATATACAATGTTAGGATGCCACCAAAGCTGGTGGGGCAATATTGACCAATGTATGCCAAGATATATTCAACGGTGACGAGGCAACCATAATGGCCGGACAATATTAGCCAAGCTATGCCATGATATGTGCAATGCTGGCCAGCCATCAAGGCTCATTAGACAATATCGACCACTAGAAACCAAGATATTACAATGTTAGGAAGCCGCCAAAGTTGGTTGGACATTATTGACCCCTCTATGCCTAGATATATTCAATATTGAGAAGCAGTTGTTATTGACCGGACAATATTTACCAGCTTATACCATGGTGTGGAAGATATCGGCAAACCATTGCAGCTGGTTGGCCAATAATGACCAGGCTGCCTCATTGTGTATACAATAATGGCAAACTGTTCAATATGAATGGGCATTATTGACCTCTGTTAGCCGGTTGAATGCCAATAACGGATATGAGTGAACTTCACTGGGCCGATAATGATTATGGTATAGCGTGGCTGCACATTATTGGTAGCTCATTGGCACCATTGGGCCACTTGTGGGCCAGTAATCCCCAATCAATCCCCATTATTGGGCCGATGAAATGTGCTGCCTGGGTGGTATCTCTAAACTCCAGAGCTTCAGGAACAGTGATTCCGCCTGTATCAACTTCCGGATGGATACCATTACATTCGAGTATAATATGGTCAATTGTTTCACTGGAGTTTCCACATACAGCACGTTTGTCATCTCCATTGTTAAATTTCTTTTTGTAGCTGCGTGTTCTAAGGCACCCTGATCTAGCTTCGAAAAGTAGGGCACTGCCTCTTGAGTTATCAAAGAAATCTTCCTTCCTGATCTGCATTTTCCACTTACGGTATAATTCCACACTCTGTTTCTTTTCCATCGAATTTATCCAATTTTTACCTTCTGTGTTTTTCACCTGTTGCTTAATGCTCTTTATTTCTCCGTCCTTGTGACTAGCATACTTACCAGTTAGTTTCCTAGTTCTTTTCCTCCATTGTGAGTCCACGCTTTATAAGTACAGGTATTTAAATACTTTAGCTGCCCATCTCTTACTGTACAATTTCCTCAGGCGTTCCTCATATAATATTTTACTCTGAGCTTCCCGTACTTCGAAAGATGCCCAGCCCATATCTCCCTGTACCGCCTCATTTGTAGTTTTGCCGTGAGCACCTAGTGCTAATCGTCCAACGGATCTCTGATTTATTTCTAATGTCGACTGTACCTGTGATGTTAGGCACAAAACCGCGTTTCCGTAAGTAAGTCCGGGCACCATAATTCCACCTTGAGAGTGTTCACCAGCGCCACCCTCAGCCATAGCGGCGGACGTGGAACGTCCTTTGTTACCGCCAGCGTCACGTAGAACGTGATCAAGAGTGAGGGCGAAAGCTGTGCTAGAACCCTCTTACGCTACCTATGGCTTCAAGACTGCCAGAACCGAGACCCCCGTAAGCTACAAGCATATCAATTAAGGGGAAATGAGGGTGCTCGTTATAATACATGAAGGAAAGAAGCCGACAGTCGGCGAGGCCAAGGAAAGCGTTGGGGATGGTACTTTTGTCTTTTTTTTAAGTTTACTTGGATAATCACGGAAATTAGTAATGTAATCTGTTTAGGAAAAAAAAACGTGCCGATGGTGGGAACCGAACCCACGACCTCCGAATATCGCGTCCGGTGCTCTTCCAACTGAGCTACATCGACCGCTGTCCCCCCTGCTACTTGCTTGGGAATTTATGTTGTCTGTATACGAACCTTGAGAGTGTTCACCAGCGCCACCCTCAGCCATAGCGGCGGACGTGGAACGTCCTTTGTTACCGCCAGCGTCCCGTAGAACGTGATCAAGAGCGAGGGCGAAAGCTGTGCTAGAACCCTCTTACGCTACCTATGGCTTCAAGACTGCCAGAACCGAGACCCCCGTAAGCTACAAGCAGATCAATTAAGGGGAAATGAGGGTGCTCGTTATAATACATGTTCCTTGTTCTTTTAAAACCAGGCGAAGGCACATTCACTGTTTTTCATGTAAACGTGCGTAGTATTCGCAAGCACTGGAATGAATTTTGTGTCCACGCTGGTGCAGTACGTGATATAGCTGATGTTTTCGTCTTAACTGAAATTAATATTCGGCAGGAACATACTGGTCTCTTTCAACTCCAAGGTTATCACAATCATTTTTTGACGCGCAAGGACGGCCGTGGCGGTGGAATTGCCATTTTCATTAAAAATGGTTGGATTTCAAGTCCTCTAAACATAATTTTCACAAGTGCTGAATCGCTAGCCCTTCGTATTCACACACAATCTTTTGCCATCACATTGCTCGCTATTTATAGGCCGCCAAATCAAAGTGTCAGAAAGTTTGTGGACGAATTGCGTCTACTTGCTTTTCCATCTGGTCACGTGTGCATGATAGGTGATGTTAACATTGACGTGCTGAAGAAAGAACGACACATTGTAGCTGATTACTTGAACACGCTTGCTGACGTTGGGATAGAATCTGTTATCAACCTTCCCACACGTGTCGAAATTTTGGGTACATCACTTGTGTCTTCATGCATAGATCACGTCAACGTTCGCACTGAAAACGACCAGGTATTTCCGTTTATTATTGAGCAAAAGCTATCCGATCACTTCTATGTTGGGTGTAGCTTTCTATCGTCTCAGCATGCTGCGGCTAACAACCCAGTATCACAGATAGAGGATAAAAGAAAGCTGGACTCGTTGTTGCAACGCTACGACTGGAAATCTTTCCTAGCAGAAGTTCCTGCCAGTCACCTCTATAAATCTTTTATTGCCGTTTATACGCAGACAGTGCACTCTTGCAAAAACCGAGTCGTCTTAAAGCAACGAAAGCCGGGATGCCCGTGGATAAATGGAAATGCTCTAACCGCGATAGCTGAAAAAGAACTAGCCTGGGCGCGTTGTCGTCGCTCACCTAATAATCAGTATCTTCGTGAAGCTTATAAGATAGCTCGCAATAAAGTCACTGCTGTGCTTAGGGGTGCCAAGCGACAGCACTTCCGAGGTAAATTTTCTGAATTTAGAAATAACCCGTCCAAGGCTTGGTCCGTGGTTAACGAATTAAGGGGTCGTCCCCGGAAAGGCGCATACCAAACTATTGCCAAGAATTTCGGTCCACCATCTATAACGTTAGCAGACCAATTTAATTCCTTTTTCTCGTCTACTGCAGTAAGTTTGTCCGGTAATACGGCTAGTTATTGTATGCCACAATCGGTAGTTGAGTCTGCCTTCCTGCCTGAGTGTACCGAGGATGATATTCGCTATATTTTATTTAACTTAAAACAGCACAAGTCGGTTGGATTAGATCGTGTGTCTGTGGACGTCCTTCGCAGGAATTTCGAGGCCCTGAAGAATGTTCTTTTAGCAATTATAAATAACATTATAACCACGCAAGAAATTCCACCTGACCTCAAGGAAGCGCTTGTAGTTCCGCTCTTCAAAAGCGGACAGGTCAATGTTGTCACAAACTACAGGCCAATTTCGATACTTTCGTGCATTGCTCTTATACTTGAAAAGCATATTTTTCACGTAATGCAGAGCTTTATTGATGCGCACAACATACTGTCGCCTAATCAGTACAGATTTACTTGTGGGCGTGGTACTAGATTAGCATTAGATGAATTAACCGATTACCTTAACAGTACTCTTGAAATTAGTGCATTCGCTTGTGCATTATTTCTTTGACTCCGTAAACCATAAAATTTTACTTCGTAAACTTCATAGCTATGGCTTCCGAGGGCCTTTCCTAACCTTCCTTGAGAATTATTTGCACGGTCGAATCCAAGTAGTAGTTCTCGGAAATATTAAAAGCAAACATAGGCAGTTGAGCGCTGGAGTACCCCAGGGGTCGATTTTAGCTCCCCTTTTATTCAAATTGTACGTTAATGATCTCAGTCGAGCAATTTTTCACTGTCGGGTGTTTCAATACGCAGATGACACGCTTCTAATATCTCGTCATACTAATTACCATCAAGCCGTGGCTGAATTACAAACTGACACTACAAACGTTATCAGTTGGTACCGTAATAACTTAATTTCTATTAACCAAAATAAAACTAAATTAGTATGTTTTCACGATCCGCTGAAATCTATTCCTGTCATCACTCCAGTGTTTCTTCATTCTCCTCTGTGTAACAATTGTTCTTGCTCTCCTATTCCATACCTCTCAAGTGTCAATTATCTCGGTGTTCATTTCGATTCTAACATGTCTTGGAACACTCACTTGGCTAACGTTTGTGAAAGGCTGCGCAAAATAGCCTGCCTGCTGTATTCTATTAAAGCACTATGCCCAATTTACGTAAGGAAAACAATAGCACATTCATTGGCGTACAGTGTGCTGAGATATGGAATTTGTTCTTTTTATTTCTGTTCAGTGTTTTGGCGCAATAAAGTTGATTCTTTACTAAAATCCATAATTCGGGCGGTGATGTATGGTGTGCACATTACTAACAATCCCGGTCTTTTTTCATGCTCGCACATGCCCTCGTCCAGGCTGTTATTCAAAGAAACAGTAATCCTTTCCTATATATGGAACAATGAGTTCTGCCTCCCGTATCTCCCCGCCAGAACATTACGTCCACGCGACCGCTTTTCCTTACCAAGAGTACGGACAAGATACGGGAAACATGTCCGTGCCTTCTATGTACCTGATGTGTTAAACAATCTGCCAGATAATGTTTTATCTTCCAGCACGCGGAAAGAAGTAAAATCTTATATCTTTGATCTGTATGTGTAATTTTGTTTCTTTCTTTGTTTGTTTTTTATTTTTTTTATTTTTTTTTCTTCCCCGTCATTTCTTACTGCCTTTCTTTAGTTTTTAGTTTGAGTCTTGTGTAACTGACTTACTGTGCCGCCCCTGGGCTTGCTCCATTCTGCCGAGCGCTGCCCCACAAGCCCATTGTTGGCTTGGGCAGGCTCGTATTTGTATGTAATTTTTTGAAATAAATAAATAATTTATAATTATATAAAGAAGCCGACAGTCGGCGAGGCCAATGAAAGCGTTGGGGATGGTACTTTTGTCTTTTTTTTTAATGTTTACTTGGATAATCACAGAAATTAGTAATGTAATCTGTTTAGGGGAAAGATAATTAAACACAAAGTAGGAGAAAAAAACAACGTGCCGATGGTGGGAACCGAACCCACGACCTCTGAATATCGCGTCCGGTGCTCTTCCAACTGAGCTACATCGACCGCTGTCCCCCCTACTACTTGCTTGGGAATTTATGGTGTCTGTATACGAACCTTGAGAGCGTTCACCAGCGCCACCCTCAGCCATAGCGGCGGACGTGGAACGTTCTTTGTTACCGCCAGCGTCACGTAGAACGTGATCAAGAGCGAGGGCGAAAGCTGTGCTAGAACCCTCTTACGCTACCTATGGCTTCAAGACTGCCAGAACCGAGACCCCCGTAAGCTGCAAGCAGATCAATTAAGGGGAAATGAGGGTGCTCGTTATAATACATGAAGGAAAGAAGCCGACAGTCGGCGAGGCCAAGGAAAGCGTTGGGGGTGCTTTTTTTGTCTTTTTTTTATTGTTTACTTGGATAATCACAGAAATTAGTAATGTAATCTGTTTAGGGGAAAGATAATTAAACACAAAGTAGAAGAAAAAACAACGTGCCGATGGTGGGAACCGAACCCACGACCTCCGAATATCGCGTCCAGTGCTCTTCCAACTGAGCTACATCAACCGCTGTCCCCCCTGCTACTTGCTTGGGAATTTATGTTGTCTGTATACGAACCTTGAGAGTGTTCACCAGCACCACTCTCAGCCATAGCGGCGGCGTGGAACGTCATTTGTTATCGCCAGCGTCACGTAGAACGTGATCAAGAGCGAGGGCGAAAGCTGATCTAGTACCCTCTTACGCTACCTATGGCTTCAAGACTGCCAGAACCGAGACCCCCGTAAGCTACAAGCAGATCAATTAAGGGGAAATGAGGGTGCTCGTTATAATACATGAAGGAAAGAAGAAGGAGTTCCTATGGTTCAAAAGCTGTAACCAATTTTCTATAGCTGCCGATAGATATTCTAATAGCCCTTTGTACCTGACTATAAAAGTGCATAGAGATAGCTGACCAAAAACTTTTCCATTGAAGATCACAAACTATTTTGATGGGAATGGCTGTTGAAGCTGACGCATGCTGGTTATCATTATTCTCTGTACATATCGTATGCAATTAACGCCGAAACGACCGCCCTTCACAGACGTTCAGACAAAGTGAAAGATAGGCCAATCGTGAAAATGTGCTGTTCTACGGTCTTCCCGATCAGCAGTCGAAAACATGGGCGGAATCGGGAAAGAAAATTATCGACACTATTACATCATTAAACATGCAGCTGTGAATAAAGCCATTACACGAGCTCATAGGCTGGGCACGTTAGTTCCAAAGACGTGTCGTTCGATGATAGCCAGTTTTTCGATATTTAATTTAAAAGAGACAATTCCCGTAGGTCCAAACTGAAATCTTCGGAAGTGCAGTGTTTGCGAAGACTAGTTGCCTGGCTTCTCGCACATCATGAAAAAGCTTTATGTCTTTAGTAAAATCGAGCGGAGCGCAGTACTCAATTCGATGAAACAATCTATTAATCAAAAAAAGAAGCTATGTCTACGTTTCTTCGACGAATAGTGTCTGTGTGAATGTGCAAATGATAATCCTAATGATAAGTCTGCAAATATCAATGCAGCCGATCGCCTTCATCCGACGATGACACCGAACCTCTGTCTTAGCAACCAAGCTTTTCTCGTGATTCTGGACGTAAAAGTTTGTTTTCAAAAATGTTAGGCCTAGTGGACAAGCGTGGTGACCTACTTTCGCCGATTTACACTTGAAAGGCCGATGTTTGCATACTTACCGAGAGTTCACTTAGCATAAAGGTTTCTAGCAATGAAATTTTCAGCTGCGAAATAGCCTTTAACGTATATCGATGTAATCTTGCCCACAGATCTGGCGGAGGTGTCCTAATTGCCGTTGAAGACCACTTTCGCAGTTTTCATATTCTTCCTGTCTACTTTTTGGAAATAGTGGCCAAATTAACCACCATGACTGTGTTTTTAAGGCGATAAAAAACTTTTAATGGCTCATCGTTGTCGTCAGCAAAAGTGTCACGCTTTTACGGCGCTCTGATTGGCTGAGGTCTCGACCAATGACAGGGCACTATCGTTTGGCCGAATCGAGCCTCTCCTTTCATATGGACCCTTGCATTCACGTTATCCCTACGCCACGCAGACACGCTCTTGCGGCTGAAGCGAGGCGTGGCTGGTAGCTCCGCTCTATACCGATTCAGGCGTCCGTGTGGCGCCTTTCTCGCTCTTCGTCGAATCACACAGCCCATGCAGTAAAATAACAAAGGCCTTATCGCACGTTAGTGGTCCCAAGTGCCACAATCCACATGCTACCGGTCTTCTGTTCCCCATTTTGCACCAATTTTTATGATGTTGTATTGAACATCGCCGTCACATTATTTGTTAACTAATGTTTCAAGTGTTTGATTTTATTTATCCTAAAATAAATTGGCCCGCCCCATTCCATTTGGCTTAGAGCAGTCATCACAAGCCGCTGCGTTTCTAAACTTGAGAGCTGATGTAAAATTCTCGCAAATCGTAATGCAGCCAGCACGAACCATTCCAACTAGTTCCAATACCCTAGGAAAGCTGAAAATTGGGCGAGTTGGTTGGGATGCGTACTGAAACGTTTGCGCAAGGAAAACAAGGACGTGCGTTAACTAATGTTAGGAAGAATAAAAAAATAACCGGCCATTACGTTACTTCCTATGCGAAATTAGAGCGCAGCTCATCAGTTTTTCAGCTTTTAGATAGAATGAGGTATGTGTTTCGGATCCGGCGGTGCACATATCGAGATCCACCGCCACTGATCCGGCGCTCTGACTGCCGCCGCACAGGAGTGGCATTGGAGGAGGAGCGAAGAAAGCAATTAAGGTCGCGGGAAGCAGCTCGTGGGCCGATAGGGACGTTGCGCGACGAAGAGATAGGAGCGAATGACTGATGCCGCTAACGCCTCCAGCGAGTCAATTCAACGCGGCTCTCCGTTTTGGCTTGAGATGCGTGCTTCGGTAACCGAATAACACCGTCGCCGCAACGGAGGAAGAGAAAAGGTACACGCAGCGGCGAAAAGTGGCGGCGGCAGGAGCGCGCGCTGGCCCGGCTGCGGAGCTGGTTACGAGGGAAAACGCTGACAGTGACGACAACGCGAAACGCAGGAACGGGCGCCAAAGAGCTGCGCTCTAAACAAACAATGCTGACAGAAAGAACATCAAGTACCATCTCAACTTATGCCTTGTGGCAAACTTTTCGATAAAAAAAAGTGCCATCCCGGATATCTTAGTGAGTTCGCCAAGAACCAATGTTCCCTATCAGAGTAGTTAGACGGAAGTCTCATTTACCCACTTAGCTCCATTTATACGCATATGGAAGGCTTCTATAATCTCGTGTACAAGTTCATTCCTGTCAACATCATCATCAGCCTAACTATACCCGCTGCTGCGCGAAGGCCTCTCCCATATTTCTACAATTAACCCGGTTCTGTGCTAACTGCATCCACTTGGCCCCTGCGAACTTTCCAACTTTCCCCGCTGATCTAACTTTCTGCCGCCCCCTGCTACGCTTTCCTTCCCTTGAAATCCAGTTTGTTACCATAAGCGACCATCGGTTATCCTTTCTTCGCACTACATGTCCTGCCCATGCCCATTTCTTCCTATTGATTTCCACTAGAATGTCACTAACATGAGTAATTTCTCTGACCAACTCTGCACGTTTCCTATCTCTTAACGTTATCCCTACCATTTTTCATTCCATATCCCTCTGCGTTGTCCTCAACTTAAGTAGAACCCTCTTTGTTAGCCTCTACGTTTCAGCCCCATAGGTGAGTACAGGTAAGATGCCCTGCACTCACTTAAATGTAATTATCATCTTATAGAAAAGTAGATTAAATTTGATCTTTTTCTTATCATTCTTGCCACACATGCGGCAGTGCTAGGAGGTTATCAAGGGAATCTAAACCCGAGCAGTATCCGGTTTTTTCGCCCAACCTTTCGTTGACGCATCACCCGGTTTGGCCCATGTACAATGCGCCAAAGGATAACGGCAACTTGTAAACAACTCCGTTAGAACATCGTCGCTACATCACTAGTTTATGTTTGTTTCACAAGTTCTTTTACTCTGAGCTGCAACAGGAACCTCACATCTGCGCACCCCGAACACGTATCTCCCTCCGCACCAGACATCAGCAGCAGGTGTCGTGACATCGCGCCCGCACCACTACATTTTCTTCATCATTCTTCCCCCGGACTGCCAACGACAGGAACAGCCTTCCTCGAGAACTAGCTGCTATTGCATTCCCATCCTTTTTTCATGAAAGAATCACGCGTGTACTTGCTTAGTGAAAATCTTATATTTGAATAACTTACTCGCACTTATCTGCTACCTACTTTGTTTTTCATTTTTGTGCGCCCCACCCCTTATCTAATACCTTCTAATGAGGATCTTCAAGTTATTAAAGGGAAGTGAAGATGTTCCGATTCCGCTGCTTCTCCTCTTAAGGTTCTCATTGAGTTGAAATTATTCCTTTTCGTTTTCTGATCAGTAGGGCCTTTTTCTATCATGTTGAATATTTATATGTATTAGTTTATTTTATTCTTGCTTCTTCTTTATTTTATTTTAATCTTACAGCATCACTCCTTACTACTAGTTTCCCGTGTGGCCAATCCCTCTCGGGGGTACGTGCGATTATCTGAGGGCCAAACAACAACAACTCGGTTGGTTTGTGGGGTTTAACGTCCCAAAAACTCCTCGGTGTGGCAGATCAAAATGTGTGGAATTTTCCAGTTTAACGACTGTGTACCATAATTTGTCCTGTTTCTTGGTTTTCGTAAATTGGTATATCGAAATTGATATCGTGTTTAATGGTTTAGAGAAGAAATGTTGCTAACTGGCTCTGAAATCCAAGAACGCTACCTGAGGCGGTTCATCGTAATATAATGCTGGTACCGGTAATATGCGGCTGCGCGCGAAATACGAAGTTACGTTATATCTTGATAAAAGTCCGATAAAGCGAATACCTTTCTTCTGCAATAAGAAAAGGATTTCAAGGTTATTTGTCCCAGTCACTCCCCAGACCAGCAGAATGTAGTGCAGCCAAGAATGAACTTCACTGAAATGAAGCTTTAGCCGGAATGGTAACAAGCTGTAAACCTGCTCGGCATTCATTGTGCTATGGTGCGCTTTATGCGCTGAAGAGTAGACGTAGTGAAGATTTTCGTAAAATTGGACGCCTGAGAATTTTATTGCCGTAACACGATCCAAAAGTTGGAGGCCTCGTCTTCTAGAAAACGGATTCGCGAAGCTATGGTCTCGCCCGAGAAGTGACAAATCAGTCTCTCTTAAAAACAACGATAAATTCTGGATGAAATAAAAAGCAATCAATAAATATGAAGCAACATTGAGTGTCCCTGCGCTGTAAACATGCTGTCGAGGAGCGCGACATATGACCACCAAGAATAAAACGGCGCAAGACAAAACACACTTCGGTAGAAAGACAGTCATTCCAGCTTACATTTGAAACCATGTTTTGAAAGTATTCCATCTGTCTCTGTGTTATATAGTGCCTTGTGCGCACGACCTTTCAATGTAACAAATGGTTGACAAATGATTACTAAAATTGCTTAACAACACAGTGGACAATTAGTCCACCGCACTATCTATTTTTTATTCGAGCTCGTAACACGTGTGGGCGCATTAATAATGTTAGAGAAGGCCTATAAAGATATGTTGTCAAGAAAATCACTTTTTGCTGGTGATTGTTCCAAACGTTTATGCTAAAATTGCAGATTATTATAACTGACTTAATTGCAGACACTGTGGCTAGTTTATTATCACGAAAAAAGAGAAACTCTTGTAAAGACGCACAGGAAGGCTGATAAACAACACCGAACACAAAAGCGAATGTTTTGATAAAAATCGTTTCATAGTGTAGACCCGAAAAACTGTACGTAGGCATAGTCTGATATGTAAGATTTTTAACGCACAGTGTAATTCCACCGTCTTTCATATTTTTTTAGAGGAAGCCGTCGAAGTGAACAATGTCAGTAGTGTCTGCATACCAAATTCCACTGAATGTCAGAACACTCGAAACTGTGGTTTAAATAAGATAAAAAAAGGTTCCCTTCCTCATCGGTATCCTTTAAGGTACGTACGTTCACGTGGTAAAAGAAAAATGTGGGCCTTATTTTTGCGGCCGGTTTCAGAAGACCGAGAAATTAAACATGGTAAAACATTTCGAATGCCTTTTTGTGGAATTCTGCACGCTCTGTCAGCTAGCTCCCAGTCAGAGGGACGTGAAGTAATGCTTTAAATGATGCAAGTGACACTTGTAAAGCCGATTAGGATTGCAAACGAGCGGTCGCATACACGCGTATACCTTGTTTCCGCGCGCGTCTACGACGGTGCGCTTGCCGCAGAAGTGTACGCAGCAACATGCTGGCATCATTCCGAATAGAGCTTGGTACAAGCAGCGACTGCTGTGATGTTAAAAAATGAAACAATCGCTTGTGATCATCTAATGCACCTTCCGGTGCAAGCTCGGGTTCCACGAAGGCGCACGTTGACAGCGTACTCGATGAGAGGCGCGGGCGGACTGAACAAAACATGGCCGCCAAGCACAGTTTCTGTCTCTTTCACTAGATGGCGCTAACTCTGGTAAAGCCTCTTGACAGTTGACAGCCGTGTAGTGCGGACGCGTGTTCCATCGCTCCTCCGATTGCACGTGGCTACCGGAAACGGACGGACAGGCGACAGCTGGAGCTTCCCAAGCGTCAAATAGATGAGTTCTTTCTTTTATTAACTTTATTTCTTTTCAGCTAGTTAGGATAGGTGCAGCCTAAAGAATAGATTTTAGCTCTTGGTCCTAGCGGCCTGGTTTTTCGTGCCGGCAGCTAAGTTTTCTTGGCGTTCATACAATGAATCTTGTATAGATAAATATTTTTCTTTCTAGGCTATTGGCATTCGCAGATTTGGTTTTTAACGCGTGTTTGCTAGTCGTTTCTTGTGTCTTCTTTTGGCAATTTGTATATTCTAAGAATTCGTAACAGTTATAGTTCAGTCGATGAGCGCTTAAGATGTGCAATCAAAAGAAGGTAAAGTGTACTCAGTGTGAGGCGCTGGTTAATCTCAAAGAAACGCGTTTTGATTCTGTAGGTGAAGCGGAAGGCAGCGACTTTTTGTGTCGATGTTGCGTACTGAATGCACGTCTAGATAGATTTGATCAAGAAAGGGGCAGTTTAGTGTCTCGTGTGGAGGATTTAGAAAATGAAGTACGTTTGCTAAGGACGGAAAATCAGAAACTGCTTGGACAGCTTACTCAGATTGAAAAGAAAGGGGCCGACTTTGTCCTTGGAACCAACAAGGACGAACATTCCAATGCGGGCCACGTGGCTGGGGCCAGCACTGGCATGGAAGGCATAAGCAAAGTAGGTCAGGCGGATCCGAACCGTCAGAGTTATTTAGAAGCAGCTAAGACGCCGGAAAAAAAGGAAGAAGTAAGGAAGAATGAAAATCCCAGAGATAAGGACACAGATAACCGAAAACAGGAGCCAACAGTTGGGAGAGGGAGAGAGAAGGCCCAGGTGCTTATCGCCGGAGATTCTAACATGAACAGGTGCAAGCGAGATATCTTGGAATGTGTAAAGGGTGATAAGAGAGTGTTGTTTGGAGCCTTCCCAGGGAGAACAGTGAGGGCTGTACTAAAAGAGAGTAAAAATAGGCTGTTGAAGGATTCCGCAGAGCGCAGTATGGTAATAGTAGCCGCGGGTCTAAACGATGTCCTAAATGGTGACGCTGCAGGAGTGGTGGAAAGTTTAGCTAAGGGAGTTGACGAGATCAGGGAGATAGCACGGCAGACGCAGATAGTTGTATGCACAGTACCAGAGGTGCTGGATTGAACGGAAAGATGGAAAAGGACGTGGTGACAGTTAATCAGGACATAAGAAAGTTAAGCCTGGAGAAGTGTTTCGAAGTGGTCGAGGTAAACAGGGAGGTACATAAAGCAGGTTTTGGTAGGGCTTTTCAGCGATATGGCATTCATTTTAACAGAAGGGTCGGAGCAGAGATCGGCTGGCGCTTGGCAGGCAGGGCTGTAGCTTTTTTAGGGGGTCCGCGATGACTCCATGCACAGAGGTAGTTAGAAGTGAAGCAGAAGAAAGTGTAATAACGGAGGCTGAGCCCCCAAAAATGGCAAAGAGTAGGTCGAGAAAGAAAAGTACAAAAAAGAAATTTAACACTAGGATCAGCTACATAAACATGCAAGGAGGTAGAAAAAGAGAGAAATGGCTAGAGATAGAACAGCAGTTGAAGGATGACAAAATTGGTGTGTACGCTCTTTGCAAGACTCATCTCAGGGATCTTGAAGATCCGCCGTTTATAGAAGGCTACGTCTGGGAAGGGTGCAACAGAACGAGAACGAAAAGAAAGGGTGGAGGGGTAGGTATGTTGATACACCAGAGAACAAATTGGCAAAGAATTAAATCATCTTGCAAAGAACATATCTGGGTTTCAGGAACCATTACCGGCATAAGGACATGGCTAGGGGTAGTTTATTTAGGAACAGGACATCAATGCAGGCAAGAAAACAGGGATCTTGTTGAATGTCTCAGTGACGATATAAGCCAGTTTGGAAACGGGGCCAATATTATTCTGCTGGGGGACATGAACGGCCACATCGATGATCTGGATGGATACACGGATTGTAACGGGAAGCTAATGCTAGATTTCTGCGAGCGACACGATCTAGTTATAGTAAATAGAGAAACAAAATGTGAAGGCCAAATCACGTGGGAATTCCGCAATAGGCAGACGACCATTGACTATTGCCTAATGTCGCAGGAAATTTATAGCAAGGTCACAAAAATGGAAATAGACGAAGAAGGGGAGTGTAGTCTGGGAAGTGATCATAAACGTATTACTCTGCAGATGGGGCCCTTGATGAAAAGAGAAATGGAACTTAGACAAAACGTAAACGCAAAATTAAACGACGATCAAATAGCGCAGATAGCAGCAGACATAGAGGAAGCAATAGAGAAAAGCCCCATGGAAGACTGGGATTATGAACAGGTAGAACTACTCATAAGGAGTAAAATTCAGGAGGTTAAAGTAGCAAACCGCTGGAATAGAAAGAGGAAGCCACGGAGCTGGTGGAATAAGGAAATCAGGGAAGCTATTGAACAACGACGGGCTGCTTCAAGGGAACACCGAATGGCAAAGAAAGCACAGGCTTCTCAGGAGGAAATCGATCAAAAATGGGAATCATATCGACAAAAGAAACTTCAAGTGCAGGCCCTCGTCCAAAGTAAAATAAGACAGTCCACCGATCGCTGGATGGCTGATATACACGATGCCTCTAGAGGCGGAGCAAGAAAATTCTGGAACCATATAAGCTGGCTAGGGAAGAAGAATCAAAGAAAGCAGGATCGGATTCAAGATAACGAGGGAAATTGTTTAAAGGGAGACAACGCAGTTATCTACATTACATCAGTTATAGCCGAGCCATTTAAGAACGACGATAGGGTAATCTCCGCAAATCAGGAAGCAACACAAGGTAGCAGAATACAAAGCACCTTAGAACTGACTAATCTAAACTGGAAAAAGGCAGGAAAAATATTCCTAAAAACACATCTACAGGAATAGATGGAATTCCGATCAAGCTGATTAATGAACTCGCTCCAAGAAGTAAGGAAACGTTGTTAAAAGCTTTGGAAACAGTCATAGCGAATAAGCAAATTCCGGACAGCTGGCGGCAGAGTAAAATGAATTTGATTTATAAAGGGAAAGGAGAAAGGATGCACATAAAATCCTACAGGCCAATTACCATAACATCTGTAATGTACAGGTTAGCCATGCAGGCGGTGAAATTAAAGGTGCAAGCATGGGTTGAAAGTAACAAGATACTCGGAGAACTTCAGAACGGCTTTAGAAATGGTAGGCGCTTAGATGATTGCCTGTTCGTGCTTACCCAAAGCATCGAAATATCTAGAGTGGAAAATAAACCTTTGTATTTGGCCTTCCTGGACATAAACGGGGCGTACGACAACGTAAGCAGGGAACTCCTGTGGAACATATTAAAAGAAGAATGTATCGGTTATGAGGTAACAGAGTTCCTACAGGAAATATACCGGGATAACAAAGTAGAAATTACGTGGGAAGGGATAAGAAGTACGGAGGATGTCAAAGTATGCAAAGGCTGTCCTCTATCACCGGTGCTGTTCATGCTTTATATGATAAACCTGGAACGGAGGATACAAGACAGTAACCTAGGTTTTAACCTGTCATACAGATTAGGTGGAAAGGCGGTAGAGCAGCGCCTCTCCGGTTTGATGTATGCAAACGATATTGTGCTGCTAGCTGAGAGTCTGGAAGAATTGCAAACTCTAGTTAAGTATTGCGGAGACGAAGGGGACGCTCTAGGCTTCAGTTTCAGCGCAGTTAAGTCGGGTCTGATGATTTTCAACGGCTCAACTGATCAGGGTCACTTAAAATTCAAGGCCTTGAAATACCTAGAGTAGCATAATATAAATATTTGGGGGTATGGGTAAACGAAGGATTGGCATACATTGGAAAGCATGAGCAATCACTTAAGGCCAAAGGGCGAAGGAATGCCGGGATAATGAAGCATAAGGCATTGTGGGGATACAATAGGTATGAGGTGTTGAGGGGTACTTGGAAAGGAATTATGGTGCCCGGACTTACTTTCGGAAATGCGGTTTTGTGCCTAAAATCAGAGGTACAGTCGACATTAGAAACAAATCAGAGATCCGTTGGACGATTAGCACTAGGTGCCCACGGCAAAACTACAAATGAGGCGGTACAGGGAGATATGGGCTGGGCACCTTTCGAAGTACGGGAAGCTCAGAGTAAAATATTATATGAGGAACGCCTGAAGAAATTGGACAGTAACAGATGCGCAGCTAAGGTATTTAAATACCTGTACCTAAAAAGCGTTGACTCACAATGGAGGAAAAGAACTAGGAAACTAACTAGTAAGTATGCTAGTAACAAGGACGGAGAAATAAAGAGCATTAAGCAAGAGGTGAAAAACACAGAAGGTAAAAATTGGATAAACTTGATGGAAAAAAAAGAGTGCGGAATTATACCGAAAGTGGAAAATGCAGATCAGGAAGGAAGATTTCTTTGATAACTCAAGAGGCAGTGCCCTACTTTTTGAAGCTAGATCAGGGTGCCTTAGAACACGCAGCTACAAAAAGAAGTTTAACAATGGAGATGACGCATGTGCTGTATGCGGAAACTCCAGTGAAACAATTGACCATATTATACTCGAATGCAATGGTATCCATCCGGAAGTTGATGCAGGCGCAATCACTGTTCCTGAAGCACTGGGGTTTAGAGATAACAGTGGCCGGGTGAATAAACCGGCGGTGGAAACTAGCAAATTACGACTGGAAGATTGGTGGCTTAAAAGCAGAGAAGTGACATAATGTTAGTAATGTAGGAGCAAAATTTAATAAATAAAATGATGGTTTAGTTAGCCATTCTAAATCAATAATTAAGATATATGGAGAAAAATGAGCATGATAGCTACTGCTACAACACCGTTTCAAATGGGACGCTCCTATATTCCATTCATCCATTCATCCTGTATAGAGAGCGTTTTTTTGAGAGCGACAGAACCAGTCTCAAACTTTTGAGGGCATTTTTGAGAGTGAAAATGGCGGCCGCGTAAATTGCGATGCGGCGCTTTGAGGCATTGTATCGGCGATCCACAGCGAAGATTGAAGCACAAGGACGCGTTTGACTGGCCGGACAAGTTGCTCCGGCTCTGTTTAACTCGGGAACAAGCAGAAAGTGTAGTGACTGGGCGACGATTGCCGACGAACATCGATGAACGGCGGCTTGCGGACGAGTGCGTCGTCACCGCGGCGGCAAGTGCACCGCATTTTTTTTTGCTACCGCAGGCTTCCGACTACGATTACACCGTGCTTCCAACCTACGTATTCACACACTGCGCCGGTAGCGGAAGCCATCGGGAGAAACGCTGATTTCGTCAAGGTGCCGCGGGGAGATACAGAAACAAATCGCTAGGCAAAGGGGTTTCACGCACATTGTGAATACTAAAATAATAAGTAGATTTTGTTTTTGATTGCGTGTATTTAGCTAAGAGTTTGGAAAATCATGGCAAAGTTGTATTGTGCCTGCTTTATCTCAGGTCTGCAATGCGAACATGCGCATTTCGCGACGCTCGGTGCACCGCCCGACCAACGCCTCCTCCACGACGCGTTCGTCTGGCGGTACTCATGGCGGTACTCCTGGTTAAGCTCTAAGAAACCTGTGTTGGTAATCGAATGATCTTGATTATATGCATTGATGTGTGCAATGGACCTCGGCTTCTCTACAAGGCTTTTTTTCCAACCAAAAGGTCTCGTTCCCACTCGTGCATTGTTCGAAAAAACGCACAGAGGCAAGTTCTCTTTTCTTTTCAACAGTTGTCTTCACGATGACCTAGCAAGAGCTGTCGAAAAGGTTCAATAGCTGTATACCTGCCCTTTATATGTAAAGTACAGGATGAAGCGACTATTGATTGTCCAGCGCGCCTTTCTCCCCGATGACTTGTTTCGGGCCATTTATCACGCTCCCTTCCTGCGACACATTCGCGGCTTTAGAGTGAATGAGCCGTAAAAACGCCTGCTTTTTTTTTTCATTTCAGCGAAGATCAAGACTGTTTTCTGATAACAAGACCTTTTTTTTTTCGAAAACAAGCCTTGCAGGGAGACGTTGAACACATTTCAGTAAGAGGTCCATTTTCTTAATATGTTTAAGCTGCACGAATGAGACGGGCTAGTTATGCCAGATAATGCACGTTGCAGTGAAATTTTCTTGTTATCATGGCCGAAGCAACTGGAGACAAATATTTATACAATTTAAATTTATTGCCTGCCTAAGAAACCAGGGGGCTTATGTTATGCAGGCAATCATAGCACGTTATTTATATCACTACCAAGTTACAAGGCTGTCCTTACAGTGATGCTTGCCTAGACAGCATTGGCGCACGTTGTCAGCATTCCTGCAAATGTTTACGATTCTGGCTGTGGGCTACTTGGTATGATGTTCATTTGTATACTAAAGCCTGCTCAAAAGCTTTTGAGATTAGCAAAAGGTGGGCCTAAGTGGATGTCATACTTTGTTTATGCAGGAGACGGCAACTACCCACTGAAGTCATGGCTGATTATACCAGTGCCAAACCATCCTAGTCCCAGCTCGCTTTACCTACTCTGCTACCGTCTTGCAGCCTGGTAGAGTTGGCTATATAGTCACTGTGTTGTAGACATGCTTAAACTGAAACGTGCAGTATTACAGCACGGCAGTAAATATTCATGATGCTGATTGTAATAAAAAAATACCACCAACAAAGATCTTTTTACTGCCACTTACATTTTCGCGAAACCTTCAAAACTGTATTTGTTGTTTTTTAACAGCCGCCGGCATACAGGCGTATCACTCTGATTCTGGATCGCGTATCAGTTCCGTAATCTTTGTTTGTTAATGCCCGATGTCGCGAGTCACACCTTTATCAGTTTCGTTGTTGCGCAAGGTGCAGCGAGATCTGTCTCGAAGACTCCGGCCACTCGTGCATCTTTCCACAACGTTCCAGCCCGTGCCGGTAGCTGTTTGCGACGTTATCTAGATTGTTCTGTGCAGCCTTAAAATTGAGCGTTGACGAGTGTGACGGGTATTCTTTGTTCGACGATCGACCAGCACGTTTGTTGCTATCGCCGTCGCCGAGTTACTTAGTTCTTTTGCGGGCGCAAGTCAGCCAAATAAAGAGTTAATTTCAGTACCATCAAGCCTGTGTCTTCATTTGTGTCATCGACCCTGGTCACCACCACGTGACATCTGGTGGAGGTGCTGCCCTTGATTCTCCAAGCGAAGACATCAGCCTTGTTCCTGTCACCCTAGAAGACCAGCCTACAGGTCATCGAGCCAGCCGCCGACTCCAAGGCCTACAGTTCGAACACGGTCTGCTGCCTGATCCCATTCGACTCCGGAAGGCACCAACTTCGGAAATGGCCCAGTCAACAGCACCAGTCGTCTTCGTGCAGCCCAGCGAGCCCCCCTTGTTCCAAGGACTGCCCATTGAAGATGCGGAAGACATGGTGGACCTTTTCGATCGTGTAGCACATTTCAACGGCTGGAACGACGCCGTGAAACTTAGGCAAGTCTACTTTGTTCTTCAAGTACATGCCCGAGTTTGGTTCGAAAATCATGAGGCAACTATGAAGGATTCGGAGACTTTCAAGGAAGCGTTTCTGACTGTATTTTCGAGTGTCGTCCGAAAGGAAAGAACCCAGGCCCTCCTTCAGTCAAGACTTCAACTCCCTAACGACCCTGTCCGGGCGTACGTTGAGGAGATGAAGCGTCTCTTTCGCCGCACCGACCCTAATATGACCGAAGGTGACAGAGTCAAATTTTTAATGCGAGGCGTTAAAGAATCGCTCTTTGCAGGTCTTGTGCGAAATCCGCCAAGAACTGTGGCGGAATTTGAAACAGAAGCGTCTACCATCGAGAAGACGTTGGACAACCGGATGCGCCATTACGAGCGACCACTTCAACCGGACTACTTAAGCCATTACCCCAGCGCATCTACAAACGAAAAGAACCTTCGCGACCTCATCCCGGAGATCGTGCGAGAGGAGCTCCGCCGATTGCTGCCATCATCGCAACAACACCATGTGGCGACGCTCGCGGACGTCGTCCGTGAAGAAGTCCAGCAGGCGCTGGGCGTTCCTCAAGCGACGGCTGCGACTGTTCCAGCACAAGAGGCAACAGCGATGAACTACGCTGGTGCATTACATCGCCCTGCGCCCCGACGTGATGACTTTCCGAGCCCTTGCCACTACCATCCTGTTCCTGAAAACCGCCCCTTGGCCCCCGCCCGCCAGTCCTACCAACGACCAACAAGACCCAGGATATGCGACGCATGGAGGACAGCGAACAACCGGTCATTATGCTTCCACTGCGCTGAGGCCGGCCAGCATTCTGCGGCACTGCCCGTACCGCCGAATCCGTCTTCGCGGATTTGCAATCGACGCTCCACGACCACGCCCAGGTGATCGACCGCAAGAAATCGACAATTATCTGCGTAGCGGTGAGATTCGCCAAGCCGTCGGTCCAGGTCTCCATCGCCGTACAGGGCCCGCTTTGCGTCGCCAGGCCGTAATTATGATGAGAGTGTGCGCGCAAGGTCCCCAAGCCCGCGCAGGAAAAAACTAAACAGAGCAACCTTTGGAGTTGAGGTTGCTCAACGGCGAAAAGACGAATATCCTCCGCCGCCGACGACCACTAACGAAGACACAGCCATTTCTCCTAAAATGGCGAGAATTGGGCCTAGTTGGTTATTCATATTGGTTTCACCGCGCTAACCATTTCTCCGCCGCTCCACACGACGACATCGACGACAGCACGACCAGAGTGCAAGCCGACACATCCGCCCAACGAAGTAACAACGATATGCCCCGGCCATGACCGGAAGAAACGACGGAGCCGACATCGGAAGCCAAGGCCCACGTGCAATGCGAGGACGCGAACATGTGACCTTGCAGGTGATATCGACGGCCGCAGATGCACTGCCCTAGTAGACACCGGAGCTGACAATTCAGTCATCAGTGGACCGTTAGCCTCCCATTTCAGGAAAGTTACAACTGGTTGGTATGGCTCGCAGATTCGCACCGCAGGTGGCAACCTGATTACTCCACCGGGACGATGTACTGCAAGAATAACCGTAAATGGGCGTAGTTACCCCACCAGCTTCGTGGTCTTGCAGCAGTGCTCCTGCGGCGTTATTTTAGGCATGGACTTCCTAAATGAACATTGGGCAATCATCGACCTGCGATCCAAGCTCATCAAGCTCTCTGCAGACAAAGCTATACCTGCTACGACGACTTCGACGCAACACATCGCTCTAAACGTCCTCGATGGAGAATTGACCGTGCCGCCCCGATCAAGCGTTGCAGTCTGCGTAGGTAGCGCAAACATCGAAACCGCTGAAGGCATCGTCGAAGGAAATATCCAATTGCTCTTGGAATGAGGCGTCGGCATCGCAAGAGGCATCGCGAAATTCCGGAGAGGTCAAGCTCAGGTGCTGGTAACAAACTTCACCGAAGAATAGCGGCATCTCAACAAGGGCACGACGATCGCATTTCTCGACAAATTAGCGGACCTCAAGTATGTATTCGCCCTCCACGACCAACCCCCGGAAGACGCACCGGACCTATTCCGTCAGCCCACATTTGACATCAACCCGGCATTGACCTACAGCAGGAAAGACCAGATTCTGAGTCTGCTTCGAAGCTGCGGGGAGTGCTTCTCGTCATCATCGAAGGTACGACAAACACCACTGGCTAAGCACCGCATAATAACGGACGAACACGCCCAGCCTCTGCGCCAAAGCCCTTATCGTGTATCGCCGCGAGAACTTCAGGCCATTTGCGATCAAGTTGAGGAAATGCTGCGTGATGACGTAATCCAGCCATCGAACAGCCCCTGGGCGGCACCAGTCGTTTTGGTGAAGAAAGACGGCACACTTCGCTTCTGCGTTGATTACCGCCGATTGAATAGAATAACGAAGAAAGATGTCTACCCGCTTCCCCGCATCGACGACACTCTCGACCGGCTCTGCAATGCAAGGTACTTCTCATCGATGGACCTGAAAAGCGGATATTGGCAAATGGAAGTCGACGAAAGAGATCGTGAGAAGACCGCATTCATCACACCGGACGGTCTGTTTGAGTTCAAGGTGATGCCATTTGGCCTCTGCTCCACACCAGCCACATTTCAACGAGTAATGGACACAGTCCTGGTTCCTGGCAGGCTTGACGTGGCAAATTTGTTTGGTATATTCGGACGACGTTGTTGTCTTCTCGTCAAACTTTGAAGACCACCTAAAACGACTACACACAGTGCTGGAAGCCATCAAGTCATCGGGACTAACGCTAAAAGCAGAGAAGTGTCACTTCGCCTACGAAGAACACCGGTTCCTAGGTCACATCGTTAACAAGGACTGTATTCGCCCAGACCCGGTGTGCGCTTATTATCGACGATTTGTCAGAAACCTTTCGCGAATCGTTGACGCAGCTTACGAAGCCTGACGTACCTTTTAAATGGGAAGCGCCGCAAGGAGAAGCCTTCGACGAACTTATGCGCCGCCTGCAATGCCCTCCTGTACTTGGCCACTTTGACGAAAACGCCGAGACCGAAATTCACACCGACGCGAGCAGTGTGGGCCTAGGAGCCGTTCTCGTCCAGAAGAGTGCCGGACAGGAGAACGTAATTGCCTACGCTAGTAGGTCCCTCACAAAAGCCGAAGTCAATTACTCGACGACCGAGAAGGAGTGCCTTGCGATCATCTGGGCTACTTCAAAGTTTCGTCCATACCTATACAGCCGACCATTCAAGGTGGTAAGCGACCATCATGCGCTCTGCTGGCTGGCTAATTTGAAAGATCCCTCCGGCCGCCTTGCCAGATGGAGCCTACAACTTCAAGAATTTGACTTGACTGTAGTCTATAAGTCGGACCGGAAGCACTCCGACGCACACTGCTTATCACGCGCTCCCGTCGACGCTCCCCCGAAGGACCATGACGACGATGCCTTTTTGGGACCGGTAAGCGCCAGCAGTTTCGCAGAACAACAGCGATCAGACCCTGAGCTGAAAGCGCTAGCCGATTACTTAGAAGGAAAGACCGCTTCCCCTCCTGGTGTGTTCAGGCGACATTTATTTTCGTTCGCGTTAAGCAATGGCCTCCTCGTGAAGAAGAACTTCGCAACCAACAAGACCACGTAGCTTCTTGTAGTGCCTAAAACCCTTCGGCAAGAAATTCTGCAGGCGTTGCACGATGAGCCCACAGCAGGCCATCTCGGATTTGCGCGCACGTTGCGTCGAATCCAGGACAAGTATTACTGGCCGCGACTGCCTGCCGAAGTTGCCCACTACGTGAAGACGTGTCATGAGTGCCAACGACGCAAGATGCCGCCGATCAGACCAGCAGGACTACTAAACCAGATTCCGCCCCCAATCCTGCCCTTTCAACAAATTGGGATGGATCTCCTCGGCCCCTTTCCATCTTCGTCTATGGGTAACAAGTGGATCATCGTGGCCACTGACTAACTTCCCGTTACGCCGAAGTAAGAGCACTACCAAATGATACCGCGGCAGAAGTCGCCAAATTTTTTGTCGAACAAATTCTCTTGCGACATGGCGCCCCAGAAGTGCTCATCACGGACAGGGGAACGGCGTTTACGGCTGAGTTGACGCAAGCCATCCTGGAATACAGTCATACAAGCCATCGACGAACAACTGCGTACCATCCCCAGACCAATGGCCTTACGGAGCGCCTGAATAAAACTATCGCGGGCATGATCGCCAAGTACGTCGACGCTGAACACAAGACCTGGGACGCCATCTTGCCGTACGTGATCTTTGCGTATAACACGGCAGTCCAGGAGACGACCAGAGCGACCCCGTTTAAGCTTGTGTACTGCAGGGAGCCCACGACGACGCTCGACGCAATGCTGCCGCACGTAACCAACGAGGACAACGTTGACGTCGCCGCCTACCTGCAGCGTGCAGAGGAAGCCCGACGGCTCGCACGGCTGCGTATTAAAGACCAACAGCGCACCGACAGCCGACAATAAAACTTACGACGACGCCACGCAGAGTAAAATCCAGGAGACCAAGTGTGGGTTTGGACACCAATTCGCCGTCACGGATTAAGTTAAAAGCTGTTGCGTCGATACTTTGGGCCGTACAAAATCATTCGCCGCGTCGGACCACTGGACTATGAAGTCATTTCCGACGGAACGTAAGCCTCACAACGGCGACGCTCACGCCCAGAAATTGTACGTTGTACGACTGAAGCCATATTACGCGCGTTAAAGTATCTGTGGTGTTTAAACTTTGCAGTGTTTATGTTTAAGTTTCTTTGTTTTGTAACATCGAGGCGACGTTTTTTTAAAGGGGGAGTAATGTCGCGAAACCTTCAAAACTGTATTTGTTGTTTTTTAACAGCCGCCGGCATACAGGCTTATCACTCTGATTCTGGATCGCGTATCAGTTCCGTATTTTTTGTTTGTTAATGCTCGATGTCTCGAGTCACACCTTTATCAGTTTTGTTGTAGCGCAAGATGCACCGAGATCTGTCTCGAAGATTCCGGCCACTCGTGTGTCTTTCCAAAATGTTCCAGCCCGTGCTGGTAGCTGTTTGCGACGTTATCTAGATTGTTCTGTGCAGCCTTTAAATTGAGCGTTGACGAGTGAGACGGGCATTCTTCGTCCGACGATCGACCAGCACGTTTGTTGCTAGCGCCGCCGCCGAGTTGCTTAGTTCTTTTGCGGGCGCAAGTAAGCCCGATAAAGAGTTAATTTCAGTACCATCAAGCCTGTTTCTTGATTTCTGTCATCGACCCTTGTCCCCACCATGTGACAATATTCAGTAGAAACACCTATTTCTAGGCAGCAGCATTTCACGTGAGTGTTCTTACTGCAAAAGAGGCAACATATAGAGAAGCACGTTTACATTGATATACATTGACCATACAACATTAACATGTACTTTGGAGAATAAATTATTAGGCTCAAAGAAGCCATTCCCTTTCATATTGAAACTACCTATACAAATAGGTACTGTCTACATGGTGCAGTATACAAAATGCTTATATATAAGATATAACAAAGCCAACTGGATGGTAGACTATTAGACGTCTTGCTCTCTGCTGTAGCATTTGCTAGGAGAATAGTGTACGTTAGTAGGCTTCAGTGCCTAGAATCACTGTTGAATGACAAAATCTTAGTGACAATAAAATAACTAAGCATAACAAATGCATTGCTGGGACGATGTGTGCATAAAGGTTATTGTACACTAATAAAACGTGCAACACTGTCAAGAAGAATGCTAAACAGCTTGAAGACAGTAGAAGAAGCTAAACTATAAGCATCCAAAAATGACTACACCATAAACGTGTGATAGGTACACCTTTACACAGCTACTTTTGTCATTGGAATTTATTTTCGAAGTCTTTTCAACAAACAACCAAAAAAATAATATTCTGTGCAAACTGGCATTTTAACAGAAAAGGCTTGCACATAATTCACAGAATATTGAAAGAGAATGCGGAATGTGTATAAAATGAACATATTTTGAAACACTACAGAGACTCCTTGATGGATTAAAGGCACACATTCTCCACCTTCGAGTTATCTGCGCACCTCTCTGCTGGGCCCTTTGTCATATTGCGATCGCGGACATTGAGCGAAATTACCAGGTCGCCTGCGGCATCACACAAGCATGCATAATAGGCTTGCCTCTCCCGCCGACAGAGTGGATACCGTCTAACACGAACAGGCACTATGACACCGTCAAGAGGCCTTCCAACAGTGTGCGACCAACACCATCAGTCCTCCCGCTGCGCGAAAGGCAACATATTAGACATCCCTGTTCAGGCCTACCTTTATTGCCTCTAAATTGAAGTCCGGTAGAACAAATTTGTTCTCGCCTCGGTGACGGTGAAAAAAAAATCTAAATTAAATGTTTTTTTCTCTTGAACAAACCAAATGGAATATAAACATCAGTTTCTGTACCTTAAACAGTCTGAACATCAGGAATGAACATAAACGGAATGGAGCAGCAGCAGCATCAATCGGAATATCAAGAACCGCCTGAAGTCAACTGGTTCCGAAGCACAGCAGCGAGTCACCGTGGCTTGCCCGAGAAGTGAGTGGTGGAGGGTCGTGTGTCGGATCACGTTTCCGGCACTGCAGTCGCGACTCGCGAGCTCCTGCATAGCGGCTGCCATCTACTTTACTGATACGTCCAGCTTTCATCTGTCGGCAGAGGTAATAGTGTACCCTTCATTTTCCTCTTGTATTTTCTAAAGAAACAGAACACTAGACCACATGGTTGCCGCTCTTCGCTCTTGTCATCACTGGTAAGCACTGATGAAAAACATCGACTCTCCTTCAGCAAGTCGACTTAGTCGATTTTCGTGACAAACGCTTTCACCAGAAACAGAACACTAGACCACATGGCTCCCGCTCGTCGCTCTTGTCATCGCTGGTAAGCACCGATAGAAAACACTGGGAAAATGCTGTGAAGAATGGCATCGATATTTAAAAACAGTTTAAGAAAGAGACAAGTGGCTGTGCACATGTCCAGCCAATCATCTTCCATCTTGAAGATGACGTGGACTCCGAAAGTGATGTGGGGAGTAGAGTCTCTTGAAAATTCGTAGAGCTAGCATCTATTCACCAGTGTTCTCCTACAAGTATTGAAACTCTATTGTCTCACTGCTGACTGCTATTTTATTTATTTATTTTTTTAACATACTGCAGGCTGAGCGCCCAAGCAGGAGTGGCATAGATTTACATAAAATTAAATAAAGCATGAAAGCACGAGGTACGAAACACACCAACACATCGAGTTGACCGGTTGAAGCGGTTATTACTGCACATAAAATATAAGCACAACAGTAAAAAAAAAACTGACACAAACAAAACCGACACCCAAGAACTGACAGGAGGCAATATTTCATAAGTCATAACATACTTAATTCAAGCATATCTAAAGACTGGAGGGAAGAAGCAGGCAAACTATTCCAATCTTGAATTTTATTAGGGGAAAAGGAGAATTTGTATAAGTTAGTCCTTGCAAAGTGAGGTGCTAAAGAAAGGGCATGAGAGTGGCGTGTCTGCCTAGTGGTAAGAGGCAAACGTAAGGGCTAGGATCAAGTGCAAGTTTGTTATTAAGTAAAAGAAATAAAAATTTAGGACGGAGGAATTTTCTTCTTGCTTGGAGAGTGACAATACCGTTTTCTGCCAATAATTCAGATACCGAATCGGTGTGACCGTATTTGGAATAAATAAAACGCACTGCCCGTCTCTGAATTGTTTCAAGAGCATTTATATTGCATATCGTATGGGGGTCCCACACTATGCAAGCCTAGGCCTTTTAAGTGTTTGTATGCGAGAAAGTCAACATGAGCAGGAGCATCCTTAAGCTTGTATCTGAGTAGGCTAAGTTTGCGAAAGCTGAAGAGGAGATGTTAAGAATATGTGTGTTCCAGCTGAGGCGGTTATTTAGTGTAACGCCCAGATATTTATATTGCTTCACTTCGGTTAAACTGCGGCCCTGGACACAGTAAGTGTACTGAAGTAGGTATTTTTTCCTGGTTATGCGAAGAAAGACAGACTTTTCGGAGTTTAGGAGCATGCCCCACTCCTGGCACCATTCCTGGCACCCCAATATCAGTTCGACATTAAGTGCGTGCTGGTCTTCGGGTACCACAATTTCATTAAAGATAAGGTGGACATCCGCGAAGAGACGAATTTTCACGGGATCGTGGATCACAATAACTATTTCGTTGAAAAATATCAGGAAGAGGAGTGGCCCGAGAACACTGCCTTGCGGAACACCGGAAGAGAATGGAAGACAGTCAGAGTCCGAACCATTTATATGTACCGTCTATGCTGAAAGTAACCAGGCTGCATGTTTTTCTTCTCACTTGTATTCTGAAGCCTACATAACTTTCCAGGTGATCACAACTTGTTAATAAGTGAGACCAGGAGCTTGCCTTTACTTTGCACGTATATACAGCTTCAGAAATGGTACGAATTTTCTACTATTCGACTGAGAAGCGGAACCCGCAGCCTGGTTACTTTTGGAAAAGACGGTACGTACTGAGAACGGTTGGTTAAGTAGGCGGAGATCCAGGCAATGAGGAAACTGGGAAGTTAGAGTTTCTTTAATTTGAAAATAAGTTTGTCATGCGGAATACGATCAAAAGCTTTGCTGAAGTCCAAAAATATACTGTTAGTTGTCCACCTCTCTCGAAGACAGAAGCAAAACATTTCACTGTGAGTGAAAAACCACTGCTCTAATTGGCTGCGATTAAATCGCAGTGAATACCGTGTAGCTCGGTCAGCCAAGATCATCTTCTGATGTAGCAGTGACCGCGGCAAAAGCCTCTTCGGTGTTTTATTTTCATCATCATCATCAGCCTGACTATAACCACTTCAGGGCGAAGGCCTCTCCCATATTTCTCCACTTAACCCGCTTCTGTGCTAGCTGCATCCACTTGATCCCTGCGAACTTCTTAACCTCATCCGCCCACCTAACTTTCTGCCGCCCCATGCTATGTTTTCCTCCCTTGGAATCCAGTTTGTTACCCTCAGCGACCATCGGTTCTCCTCTCTTCGTAATACGTGTCCTGCCCATGCCCAGTTTTTCTTCTTGATTTCCACTAGAATGTCGGTAACTTGAGTTATTTCACTGACACACTCTGCACGCTTCCTATCTCTTAATGTTACCCCTACCATTTTTCGTCCCATGATTCCTGGTTCCGTCCATGGCTCTGGTTGCTCCTCAACTTAAGTAGAACACTCTTGGTTAGCCTCCACGTTTCAGCCCTATAGGTGAGTAAAGGTAAAATGCAACTGTTGTATACATTCCTCTTGAGCGATAGCGGTAAGCTGCTAATCATAATCTGCGAGTGCTTGCCAAATGCGCTCCATCCTAATCTTATTCTCCTTGTTATTTCCTTTCATGGTCTGGATCTGCGGTTACTACCTGTCCTAAGTAGACATTCGCCTACTACTTCCAGTACTTCGCTACCTAATGTAAACTGCTGTTCCTTCCCGAGGCTGTTGAACATTCCTTAGTCTTCTGCATACTGATTTTCAAGCCTACCTTTCTACTTTTCCTGTCTAGGTCATCAGTCATTATTTGCAGTTCATACCCCGAGTTGCTCAACAAGGCAATGTCATCAGCAAATCGCAGATTACTGCGGTATTCTCCATCTACCCTTATCCCTAACTGCTCCCATTCCAAGTCTCTGAATACTTCCTCTAAGCAAGCTAGTACGGGGAGATTGTGTCTCCTTGCCTAACACCTTTCTTTATAGGAATTTTGTTACTTTCTTCATGCAGAACTATGGTTCCTGTGCAGCCACTATATATATCTTCCAGCACTTTCACGTATGTCTCGTCCGCCCCCTGATTTCGAAATGCCTGCATCACCGCCGAGGTTTCAACTGAGTCAAATGCTTTTTCGAAATTCCGAGCGATTTTCTATCACCTGATTGATGGTATGGATATGATCGATAGTAGAGTAGCGTTTCCGAAAACCTGCTTGATCATTTGCTTGATTGCAGTCTAAGGTTTCCTGATTCTATTAGCGATTACCTCAGTAAATACCTTATACGTAACAGACACTAAGATGATTGGTATGTAATATTTAAGGTCCTTAGAGTCTCCTTTCTTATGAATGAGGATAATGTTTGCATCCTTCCATGGTTCCGGTACCGTCGATGACACCAGGCACTGCGTACACTGGGTGGCCCGGTTTTCTAGCACGATATCGCTCCCGTCCTTCAGCAAATCTGTAATCCTCTCTAGCTGATTTCCCCATTTTCATAGTTTCTAGTGCTTTCTTGACCTCGTCCTTCATCACTGGTGGAGCGTCTGACTGTTTTTCCCTACCGCCAATCTCGTCACGGTCCTGACTACTTTGGCTACTGTAGAGATCTGTATAGAACTCCTCGGCTACTTTAACTATCTTGTCCATATTCGTGATGACGTTGCCAGCCTTGTCCCTTATCGCATACATCTGGTTTTTACCTATGCCCAATTTCGTCTTCACCGCCTTAAGGTTTCCCCCGTTTTTTACAGCATGCTCAATTTTCTCCATGTTATACTCCTTATATCGGCCACCTTGCGCTTATTGATTAGCTTTGATATCTCGGCCAATTCGATCTGGTCTGTTGGATTGAAAGCTTTCATACTCTGGCGTTTCTTAATCAAATCTTTCGTCTCCTTAGACAGCTTACCGGTATCCTCCCTAAATATCCTACCGCCTACTTCTACCGCACACTCAGTAATGATATCTCTGAAATTATTGTTTATTGCTCCTAGGGCAATGTCGCCATCCTCAGTTAGAGCTGAATATCGATTCTCTAGCGAGATCCTGAACTCTTCTGCCCTCCCCCTCACCGCTAATTCGTTGATGGGTTTCTTTCTTACTAATCTGTTGCGTTCCTTGTTCAGATTTAGGCTAATTCCGGACCTCACCATCCTGTGGTCACTGCATCGCACTTTCCCGATTACCTCTACATCTTGCATAATGGCGGGGGTTGAAAGTGACATACCTGCATATTATCAGCGACGACCAATTACCAGCCAACCTCGTCGATTCTCTCCACCGCCGGTATCCTCGTCTGAACCAAGTGGGGCTCATGTATCTCGACGCCTATCCCCTTCCCCATACCGCCGCTCTATTTCGCCACTTCGACCAGCAACAACTGTTCCTGGCCGTAATTCGGAAAACTAAGCGATGCAGTTTCCGGAGGAGAAACTGCACTTTGTGAACTTACAAAAATCCTCCTCATCGCCCGTATAATATGATTTCCGTTTTAGCAGACGGATTACCGGTCGATGCTTTGATTGACACAGGAGCTGCACTTTCTGTTATTCATGCTGATTTGTGCCACCGTTTGCGGAAAGTAACGACACCATATGATGGACCTGAACTTCGTGGAGCAAATTGCGTCCCTCCGCACCCTTCAGCAAAGTGTACAGTTCGAGCTGTTAGAGACGGCATCCGCCACCAGGTGCAGTTTTCTGTGCTTTCACCGCGTGCGCATTTGATGGTTTTGGATGGGATTTTTTGTCAACCACTTCAGCGTTAATTTCTTGTGGCGATCGTGCCATCCATATGACAGACAGTGATTTTTCATTTGGCATTTCTGCACGGCATCATTTCCTCATTGCCGCAGCTGATACTGTATTGTCTCCACAGTGCGAAACACTTGTTACCGTTGTTTTCGAACACATCAGTGACGGGGATGTACTCATCGTACCATCTGATCGTCATCTTGCACGTGGAATCGCCTTCCCATCAAGTCTTGTACGATTCCGCAGCAGCTCAGCAATAGTAGCTGCCACGAACACTTCCTGTGAATCCCTCGTGCTCACTAAAGGAACTTCCCTGCCATGCATAGTGGATGCTCACCCTATATCCATGATGGTGCTCCTTACCCCGCACCTCCACCACTTGTGAAAGAAGGCCAGGTCCAGACGGCAAGGTCGTGAAGGCAAAGCAAGGTATGCCGTGTCAGCATTTAATCTGATGGAGAAAACCCAAGCGCGCGCCGGAGCCGGCGCCGCGGGACGATGATGATGGTATGTATAAGAGGAAGAAGAAGATCATGGTATGTACAAATGAAAGAAGATCCGTGGAGGGCTCACAATATTATGAAGTCAATTTCATTTTTAGTCTCCCCGTTAGGACTTTTCCATGTCCATTTCCGGTTCTTTCGTTTGCTGAAGAAGGTATTCACGATTCTTAAGTTATTGCGCTCTGAAAACTCGACTAGTAACTCCCCCCTGCTATTCCTAGACCCAATGCCATGGTCACCTACTGCCTGGTCTCCTGCCTGCTTTTTCCCTACCTTGACATTGAAGTCGCCCATTAGTACAGTATACTGCGTCTTTGCTTTTCGCATTGTCGATTCTATATCTTCGTAGAAGCTTTCAACTGCCTGGTCATCATAACTACATGTAGGTACCTAGGCCTGTACAACCTTCAGGTTATACCGCTTATTAGGCCTAATTACGATGCCTGCCACCCTCTCATAAATACTATAGCGTTCATCTATATTACCCGCTATATACTTATGAAACCAATTGACAGTGTGCGTCCGTGGCAGATGGCCACCTGCGATTTGATGGGGCCTTTCCCCAGAAGCAAGCAGGGGTTCATTTACCTGATGGTAGTCGTTGATCATTTTTCCAAGTGGGTCGAGTTGTACCCCCTTCGGAAAGTGACAGCGCGAGCGGCGCTGGATAAACTCCAGAAAGTGTTCTGTCGCTTCGGCTTTCCGGAACGGCTGATCACGGACAATGCGTCCTACTTCACGGCTCGGGTGTTCGGTAATACCTGCCGATCCCTCGGAATCGAGCACTACACCACTTCACCCTACCATCCCCAGTCTAATCTGACCGAGCGGATCAACAGAACGCTCAAGCCAATGCTTACGGCCTTTGCCGAGTGTCAAAAAGACTGGGCAGACCATTTGAGAGAGTTCGCGTTCGCCATTCGAACAGCTGAGAATCGCTCAACTGGTTTCTCTCCCGCCTTCCTCAATTTCGGAAGGGAGCTGGCGAATCCGATCTCAGGCGTCGTTCAGAGCCAGCAGCTCGAGGATGAGAAGGCGCGAGCAGACTGCTCTGCTTATGCGTCAACGCTTCGGGACCGGCTGTGTCGGGCTCTCAGTAGAGCAAGACAGAGTTTGGCGACGGCCAGAGCCCAGCAGAAGGTTCAGTACGACCGCAAGCACCGCAGCCTGACATTTCAGGTGGGCGACCTTGTCCTGAAGCGCAACCACGCTCTTAGTTACGCGAGCAAGGGGTTCTCAGCCGCGCTTGCTCCTAAGTGGCTTAGTCCGTACCGAGTGGTCAAAGTCTGGTCGCCACTCGCGTACCTGCTGGAGGATTCCCCTACGGGGAAAACCAGCCGTGCCCACATCGCAGACCTGAAGGCCTATGTGTCGCGGTCTGACGAGCTTGCGTCGGTGCCCATTGTCACCACAGGCAAGCGACGAGGCACACCCGATTCGGCGGAACGCAAGCGTGCCCCGCACCGGTACAATCTGAGGCGACGGTCACCTGTGTGATTTAATGCCGGACGGCGGTCTTTTTCCGCACCCGAAGGCATATCGCCTCACCGAGCGAGCTTTCTCGTCGGACCCTATCCGGAAACAACGTCGGCCGTCCCCTTTCTGTCCCGCTTAGTTCCAGCCTCTGTGCGTTATTGTGTTATTGAATTTTGTCTCTTCTAGCATCTTTGTTTTGTGTTGTTGTTTATTTGATTCCGTTCTCGATTCACCTATTGTACAGTGAGTGCTTTTTTTTGCAGAGCGCGTCTTTTCTCCTCTTTCCTTTTGAACACGCGACGGTGGCTCATTAAGCATGCCCGTCGCGCGGCTGTGTTCGGTGCGTGTAGAGGGGAAGTTGGGGTAGTTGGGGTAGTTGGGGGACAAGCAGCGTGGACCATGCACCCTTTCCCTTCACCCAAGCCCGCCGAGGCTGCGAAGGTGCTCGGGACAGGTTGCCGCTGAAGGTCGGCGTAACACTTTGTGTGGTGTGTGCGTGGCTGTTGGTGAGCCTGCCCGGGAGCGGAGGCGACGACGTTGCGGCGTGTGTGTTTGCCGGCGTGTGCTGAGCGCGGTGGAAAGAAAGCCCGCGTGTGCTGAGCGAAAAAAAAAACGTCCCGCGCGGTCACCACATGTGCGTCTTGGATGGCCGCCGAGAAGTTTCCGCGCCTGGGCCCGCTTCCGCGTGTTCACTGTTCCCGCACCGACTGCGATCGGAGATCGTCTGCAGCCAGCAGCTGCCAACTGGCCACCCAGAAGTCGACGAGCGGTGAGTCACCGGTTACCGCCGGCTCTATGTGCTGCACCGACGAACTGTGTCGAACTTTGGAACTTTGCCGCTGACACTTTCGTATTCACTTCGTATTCGGAACTTTACATTATTCTTCAGGTCATCTTATCCTTTTTTGTTTTTGTTTTTTTTTGTGTGTGCCTTGTTGGTGTTTGTCTTTCTTGAGTGTCTGTCCTTTCGAGATCTTTTTGGCTGGAGCTGAAGCGTAGTAGACTTGCTGCGTGAGGATAGCATTCTTTTCTTCATGCTGGGGACCTGCCGCTTGCTTTCGCTGATGGGTAGGAGGGCAATTAAGGAGAGGAGGATGTGGGATTTGGGCTTGCTGCGGCTGCCCTTTGCGCGGCCGCCGCCCGCTTCCCTATCTCCCGCCTGAGGCGGCGGAGAGGCTCGGACGACTTGTCACTGTCGTTCGGGCCACAGCTCCGCCCTGGCGTCCCAGTGGCTGTTCTCATTGGCGCCTTTTGGCGGCAACACGGCACCGCTTCGACGGCCGCGCTCGCGCGACTGTCCGAGCGGAGCTCAGGGAGAGACCCCTCCGAGACATCGTAAGGTGCGTACGCTACTGTTCTTGTCTGCCGGCCTTTGTCCGCGCAGACCAGTGTGTACTCGAGTTCGTCTGCTCCGGGTCTTACCTGAGAGCGCAACTCGAGCCTGTCGATCGTGATCCAACGATCCGAGACAGGCGTACCTTGCGGTGGTTGCCCACTCTCTCTCAAAAAAACCCTCTGGTCACTGCGAGAGAGAGAGATCACAGCATGCCCTTGCGTGCTTGCGGCGCGCACTCCGTGTGATTTGTGCATTTTGTATATTTTGCATGTGTGTGCGTGTGTGTGTGTGTGTGTGCCGCTGGAGGATGGCGTTTCAATAAACGTCTCCTTCGTGAACTTGGAGGTTTGTGTCCTTGCAGCGAAGTGCTCTCCTCCCGGTGGAGGTTGAGTGCGCGCTGCGGTGTTTCAGTGTGCGCGTGGTGACGGCTGATCGGGGCTTCGGCTCGCGCGACGCTCGAACCCGCGGTGGTTGGTGGTCTATGACCACGTAGAAACCACAAGCTTTAAGATTTGACATTGACAACCCAATCCAAAGAACCGACTGGCAGTGACAGGATGTTTACAGCTGCGGATGAAAAGTAGGCCATCATGCTATTATTGCAGGCATATTTGCTCCTTTTTGTACCTCTGTTTCTTGCAAGCAAAACTTAATTTAGTTCCCTATTCCTAGGGACGCTGCACCTTTTACAACACCCACTCTTCCGTCGCTTTCAGTCAAGGTACAAAAAGGCGGAAATGCGCATGCATTCATAGGATAGCCTGTCTTACCGTTAACAGCTGCAAATAACACGCCACTTCTGCTCGGTACCTTGAATGGGGTTTTCAATGGGGGTACCTGAGATGCCTAGCAATTGCTGTAATATTTATACCAACCACTGCAGTAAACAAAAGAAAGATAACACTGCATCACTGTAACTGCTGCATGCACCTTTAAATGTGCCTTAATTTTATTGCCTATTCTTATAGACGCTGGACCTCTTGCTATTGGCTTTGTTCAGTAGGCAACCGCCTTTCATAGCTTCAGTTCCTATCTCTCCACCATTTTCTTATTGCTCAGGGTGTGATCATTTGATTTCATTGTTCAAATCATATTGTTTTATCACACATGAATGATTTAGCCTATACATACATGCTTTCATTTTTTTTAGATGCGCATCAGGAGTGTTTTCTACGTAGAAATGGATCGATTGAGTTCTTTCACTGGTTCGGAAACCAACAGTTCGGCACCCCCAGAAGATCTGTGTCCTGTGGTTGGAAGGGGAATAAAGAAGAGGATAACGTAAAAGCCTGCCTAAAAATTTACAAAGGTGGCGCAAAAGCGAAATGCTGATCAGGGTGAGTGTTTGATTACTTCTGTTATCCTACTTCACTTGCTAGGTGATGGGACTATATATGAAGCACCTTAGTATATTTTGTGGTATACTCACTGAAAATTGTGTACGCACTAAATTTTTCCTTGTTCATTTATTTTGAGTGACACACCAATTGTAATAAGCTTCCTGGGTGCCCCTAGGAAGCTTGGCCAATTGACCCGACGCATCACTGGGGATAATAAAAAGCCCGGGTGCAGAAAGAGGCATGGGAACCGCTTTGCCGAATGTGCCACTGGCGTAGTGTACGAAATTCCCCTGACGTGTGGCAGATTATACATCGGGCAAACAAAGCGTTTTATCAACGACCGGCTCAGGGAGCACCCAAGAGATCTAAAGAATAAGGAAGGTGCTAACCTTGTTGCGCACTGCGGTATTTGCAAGGATTGTACACCGTTGTTTTCTGGAGTCAGGATTTTAAGCAAAAGCAAATTAAAAACCACCCGTGAAACGATAGAAGCATATTATATTCTGAGGGCTGGGTCACGTTGTGTTAGCGATACCTCAGTTGTTTTGTACAACGAGAAATTATTTTCCTTTCTAAGTTCTTGAGATAAAGGTATGATGCGTTTCGTTTTGTTTACCTTTTCCCTGACACGGTATGCGCCTGCGCGTCTGGTTGTATATAACTCTTGTGTGCGTCGAAAAATAAACAGTTGTGAGTCAGCGCTGTGTTCGTCCCTACAGTCTTCCTTCTTCTTATTTCCTTTGGCCGCGTGCCTTTGCGCTGAAAACTATATGTCCTTAAAACAACTGACCACGGCGGCGGTCAGACCTGTGACGCAGCAGGGGGTGCCAAGACAGAGTGAAAAGAGCGCTGACTAGAAATGTATTCCAGAACGGTTGCTTGGCGGACTAGCCCGCCAAGCAACCGTTCTGTAATACATTTCTAGTCAGCGCCCTTTTCACTCTGTCTGTCGTCGTCCCTTCTTGTGGTTCGCGCTGTAATACAAGTTAGATATGAACCAACTAGCCCGCCAAGCAACCGTTCTGGGTGCCAAGAACTTCTGGCTCCGGTGGACAGGCCACCATTGGAAACTGACCCTGGCAACGTTTAACGCTAGAAGCCTAGCTAGTGAAGCTAGTTTAGCACTACTGTTAGAGGAACTAGAGGGTATAAAATGGGATGTCATAGGGCTTAGTGAGGTTGGGAGGCCGAATGAGACAGATACTGTACTGAAGGATGGGCATGTACTGTATTATTAAGGTTTACCGGAGAGGCGAGAACTAGGAGTAGGTTTCCTTGTCAATAAGTATATAGCGGGCAATATAGATGAATTCTATAGAATAAATGAGAGTGTGGCAGGCATTGTAATTAGGCTTATAAACTGAAGGTTGTACAGGCCTATGCACCCACATGTAGTTATGATGACCAGGCAGTTGAAAACTTCTACGAAGATGTAGAATCGGAAGTGCGAAAAGTAAAGACGCAGTAAACTGTACTAATGGGCGACCTCAGTGCCAAGGTAGGGAAAAAGCAGGCAGGAGACAAGGCAGTAGGTGACCATGGCATTGGCTTTAGAAATAGCAGGGAGGTGTTACTAGTTGAGTTTGCAGAGCGCAAAAGCTTCAGGATTATGAATGCCTTCTTCAGCAAACGGAAGAACCGGAAATGGACATGGAAAAGGCCTAACAGGGCGACTAAAAGTAAAATTGACTTCACACTGTGTTCAACACCCGCCATTATACAAGATGTAGAGGAAATCGGGAAAGTACGATGCAGTGAGGTCTCGAATTAACCTAAATCTGAAGAAGGAACGCAACAGATTAGTAAGAAAGGAACCCATCAACGAATTAGCGGTGAGGGGGAGGGCAGAAGAGTTCAGGATCTCGCTGAAATATAGATATTCAACTCTAACTGAGGATGGCGACATTACCCTAGAAGAAGTGAACAATAATTCCAGTGATATCAATACTGAGTGCGCTGTACACGTAGGCGGTAGGATAGTTAGAGAGGATACCGGTAAGCTGTCTAAGGAGACGAAAGATTTGATTAAGAAACGCCAGAGTATGAAAGCTTCCAATCCAACAGACGAGATAGAATTGGCCGAGATATCAAAGCTAATCAATAAGAGCAAGGTGGCCGATATAAGGAAGTATAACATGGAGAAAATTGAGCATGCTGTAAAGAACGGGGGAAGCCTTACAGCGGTAAAGAAGAAATTGGGCATAGGCAAAAACCAGATGTATGCAATAAGGGACAAGGCGGGCAACGTCATCACGAATATGGACAAGATAGTCAAAGTAGCCGAGGAGTTTTATACAGATCTCTACAGCGCCAAAGTAGTCAGGACCGTAATGAGATTGGCGGTAGGGAAAAACAGTCAGACGTTCCACCAGTGATGAAGGACGAGGTCAAGAAAGCATTAGAAACTATGAAAAGGGGGAAATCAGCTGGAGAGGATCAGATAATTACAGATTCGTTAAAGGACGGGAAGGGGGGGATATCGTGCTAGAAAAACTGGCTAACCTGTATACGCAGTGCCTGGTGTCATCGACAGTACCGGAACCATGGAAGAATGCAAACATTGTCCTCATTCATAAGAAAGGGGCTCTAAGAACCTTAAAAATTACAGACCAATCAGCTTACTTACTGTTACGTATAAGGTATTTACTAAGGTAATCACTAATAGAATCAGGACAACCTTAGACTGCAGTCAAGAAAAGGATCAAGCAGGTTTTCGGAAACGGTACTCTACTACTGATCATATCCATACCATCAACCAGGGGATAGAAAAATTCTCGGAATATAACCAGCCCTTATACATAGCTTTCATTGATTACGAAAAAGCATTTGACTCAGCAGAAACCTCGGCGGTGATGCAGGCATTGCAAAATCAGGGAGTAGACGACCCGTACGTTAAAGTGCTGGAAGATATATATAGTGGCTGCACAGCAACAATAGTTCTGCATAAAGAAAGTAACAAAATTCCCATAAAGAAAGGTGTTAGGCAAGGAGGCACGATCTCCCCAGTACTATTCACAGCTTGCTTAGAAAAAGTATTATTAGACTTGGAATGGGAGCAGTTAGGGATACGGCTAGATGGAGAATACCTCAGTAATCTGCGATTTGCTGATGACATTGCCTTGCTAAGTAAATCGGGGGATGAACTGCAAACAATGATTGATGACCAAGACAGGAAAAGTAGAGAGGTAGGCTTAAAAATCAATATGCAGAAGACTAAGGTAATGTTCAGCAGCCTCGGGAAGGAACAGCAGTTTACGTTAGGTAGCGAAGCACTGATAGTAGTCGGCGAATATGTCTACTTATGACAGGCAGTAACCGCAGATACGGACTATGAAAAGGAAATCACAAGAAGAATAAGATTGGGATGGAGCGCATTTGGCAAGCACTTGCAGAATATGACTAGCAGCTTACCGGTATCGCTCAAGAGGAAAGTATACAACAGTTGCATCTTACCTGTACTCACCTAATGGGCTGAAACGTGGAGGCTAACCAAGAGGGTTCTACTAAGTTGAAGACAACCCAGAGGGCTATGGAACGAGAAATGGTAGGGGTAACATTAAGAGATAGGAAGCGTGCAGAGTGGGTCAGAGAAATAACTCAAGTTACTGACATTCTAGTGGAAATTAAGAAGGAGAAATGGGCATGGGCAGGACATGTAGTGCAAAGAAAGGATAACCGATGGTCGCTTTGGGTAACAAACTGGATTCCAAGGGAAGGAAAGCGTAGCAGGGGGCGGCAGAAAGCTAGATGGGCGGATGAGGTTAAGAAGTTCGCAGGGGCCAAGTTGATGCAGCTGGAACGGAACCGGGTTAATTGCAGAAATATGGGAGAGGCCTTCGCCCTGCAGAGGTTAGAGTCAGGCTGATGATGATGATGGTGATATTTGCAGCGCATCGCTCCTGAAGTAAAGTTTACGATTTTTAATAACTCAACTGCAAAAACAAAATGGCTTTCAAATAGAGTTTGTAAATGTCACACCTACATATAATTAGTGAGTAAAAAATATCAGATGACAAAATCATGGTATCAAAACTCTAAAGATATACCGTACAATTATTTTTTCGAGGAAACTATGGCATATCTTGGCAAAACTAAGGGGAATTCCTTTGTGTCTAGATATTTGCCTACCACATATAAAAAGTTCATTGGAAACGAAAGATAGTCATGGGACCGCGATTATGTTTCTTATCTAAGGCAACCATATATATGCTGTCGGAAAGCCAATATCAAGTGCGTGTATTTAAAATTCCATATTTCGAACGGTTGGGCCATCTAAGAAAATTTGAAAACTAGGCACACCTTCGGTGTCGCCAGCCCTCACTTTCTGTTACAGCTGCACTTGCGAAGCTGAATTAATACATTGAGTACTTTATTTTAGCCACGAATATTGCGCTGTTATGTGTCAATTTTAAAGAAAGGCTGCAGTGATGCGATTATCGTAGTATTTGTAAGTGAAATAAGTAAAGCTTACAAATATACCCATATATATGATCGCATGCAGGTTTTATTCAAGCTGCATTACACCATGCTGTGCCCGATAGTTTGAGCCAGGGGTTAGAAATAAACAATTAGAAACAGGCGATGAAAACCGGTGGCGCATTGCTGGCAGCCACTTAGGACAGCGCAGTAAATTTTTATTTTGTAAGTAGGAAATTGAAATTATTCGCTCCAATATTCACTTTAAACAATAAATAGGACTTGCAGAGTCGGTGAACACCTTCAGAAACCCCTGTTTCAATATTTGCGGTTAGAAACCTCACGTGTGCTTTTTTTTTAGATCTGCAGAGAAATTCCGGGTTATGTAGATACCGAAACCGTTACCAGCACATTCGCGCACCTCAATTGTGCTGCTCTAAACATGATTTTGAGCGGACGAAGCAACCTGCCGCTATGCAGGGTGGCCCCATGCATGAGTAAGAGTGATATGCTGGCGATGGTTGCTTCACGTCGGCCCTATGGCGCACATGAAGGCGCGAGTTACAGTGAACGCGCTAAACTTTGCAATGCGGATAATGGCTACAAAGCGGTAAGGATATAAGTGAGTGCAACATTATTTTTCACCTTTAAAAAACAGATACAGTCTTATTGAACGGTCATGCTGGCGCGGACGAAGAAGCCATAGGCAACTTATAGGTCTACCGCTGTATAGGGCTGTCGAGCCAAGCTAAAGCGGCAATTGTATTCTCCGGCCATCTCATTTTTTTTTATTTTCTGGGTTTGCTAGTGTACCTGGGGAAAATAATGCAGACGTGAGGCTTCTATATCGCAAATAATTAAACGTAGTTCGTGCCGGTACTCTTCAAAGTAGCAAAAAGCATTTATTGTGTAAGTCGGTTATAAGTAATTTAGGTAAATAATGTCAATTAAGGATTCCAAACAAAACATTTTCTGTGACGCTCAAGGTGGCTTCCAGCATTATGTATCTGGTTTCTTTCGCCTGCCTCTGAAATGCTTTTTTAGCCCTTGGATCAAATTTGTTTAGACAAGCAGGATATGTGTAAAACTGCTGCCCCTCATATTTCAATTGACTTCAGATATCATCAGATCACTAGATCACCGAACCTCACCACTGATCCCACTGAAGGTCCTTATAATTCCTTGAGTGACAGCCTTTTATCACTTTAACAGGCAACAAAATTATTCATATGAATACGGAATGAAGGCTATTTTCTTTCGTATATCTTCTAGGATGCCTGAGGAGAGACAGTGTGTACATGAGTGACGTCCTCTCCAGGAAGGCTGCGGCAGCAATCAAGCGATGGCTCGTAACAGTGAAGTAATGGGACGGCGGGCACAACGAGCAGAGAAACGGGACTTCTTTAACTCATAATAGAAGCTGAAAGCTGAAATAAATTGATGTGAAGCCTCACAAGCTTAGTAAGCTGTAAGTGACAATTTTTATTAGGAGGGCTTTGAGCCTGTTTCGATTATTTAAGAAAAACCAATGAAAAGTGCTGTTTAAACCTACATTTGTCGGTGCGCAGGCTTTTTAAAGCTACATACGTATGGGGTGCTTTTCACCTGCCCGGAGAACACCATTGCTGATGCCACAAAGTTAGAGCCCGCTTGGAAGAGAAGATGCGCATCTATAAATACCCCCGCAGCGCTAATTTCCATGCACAATCGACCTGCAGACGTTTTAATGGGTAAACCATAGGCCATGGATGAGTAGAACACTAATTATAAATGAATAAACACCGGGCAGCGAGTACCGCTTAAGTGCTTGGGCCAAGTATGGGTAAGCCATGGCCCATACGTGACCCTAGCGCAGTAGCAGGCTGGCCAAGTCGGCCATACTCGCTGGCCCAAGGTTCATTCCCGACGTTGGATAAACCACTGGGCAACGAGCGCGCGGCAGTAGGCGGACCAAGTCGGCAAACCATGGCCCATGCATGACCTTAGCGCGACAGTAGGCTGCCCAAGTCGGCCATAATCGTCGTCCCGAGATCGATTGCCGATGATCGGCCGTTCTTAGGCCATTGTCAGTCCTCGGGCCGAGGTGGGTGGCCTAGATCGGCCTGATTAGTTTTAGTCGGCCATATTGGCAAGGGCCGAGCGCGGGCCGACAATAGGCTTGCTGCTTGGGAAGCGCACAGTTACTCTTGGCTTTGCAACACTGGCTTTGCTCTAAACGTTCTCTGGAAATAAGGTCACACTGTCACTCTATAGGAATTTTCTCCAGAGGGAGAGACGAGAGACATACTCCTCTCCTGTACAGCATGAGGTTCGCAAACCCACCTAGAGGTTAATGCAATCTTTATCGAGTGACACTAAGGTTGATCATGGGACACTGTGCAAATTACCGACATTCTAGTGGAAATTAAGAAGAAGAAATGAACATGGGCAGGACATGTAGTGCGAAGAGAGGATAACCGATGGTCGCTGAGGGTAACAAACTGAATTCCAAGGGAAGGAAAGCGTAGCAGGGGGCGGCAGAAAGTTAGGTGGGCGGATATGAGATTAGGAAGTTCGCAGGGGTCAAGTGGATGCAGCTAGCACAGAGCCGGGTTAAGTGAAGAAATATGGGAGAGGCCTTCGCCCTGCAGTGGGTATAATCAGGCTGATGATGATGATGATGATGATGATGATGACTGTGCAAATGGCATCAACGGCCTGTGGTGCTCATTGAAAGTGATCTTAAATATGCCCATGTTATGTTATAAATGAAAGGTGCATGTATGTATAGCTGGAAAATTGTCTTCTGGCTCACTGAGGGTTAAAAAAGACCTACGTCAATGTTTCAAGCCAAGTGTCTCTTTTGCGCCGTCCTCAGAATCAACATCAGCTGTGAACCAACTAGCCCAAACCAAAGTACTTCTTAGGACGAGAATAGTTGCTTCAGTGTTCCATATCTGATCAGATTTGCAGTCCTGATGGTATGTGGGGTGTGGAAGTCAATCTGCCATTTGCATGGCTAGCTGGCTTCTAATACAGGTGTTGAGGAGTGCAAACTATGTAGATTTTTCTTAGCCTTGAGTGACGGCAAAGAGCCCAGGGCCGCACTTCGGAACTTAAAAGGGATAACCTAATTTGCATATAAATCTTTGTCATGTACAGTTTGCTTCTGAACAAGTCACCTTCTACTCGGCAGACTGGCGCCTGCTTAATGAAACATGCGGTCACACTCACCTGTGTATCACGTTGGTCTTTGAAGCTCTATAAATGTTAAAATAATTCAGCAACACCATGCCATTCGAAACTTGCTCAGCCTTTCTCGTCCAATGTATGCAGCCAGTGAGCACATAAGGAAGGAGTTGTTCACATTAACTGTATGTTGGTAAATACTGGCGCCACAAGGTGAAAACTGCATGTCGTGAAGCGCGCAAACCAGCCCCATGTCTGCTGCTGGCATGTACTGGCGCTATGCTGTGCCTGAAAATGAAGTGGCCCACTCTCTTGGCGCTGATCACACATGATTGTGTGCCACAATGTCCGTCATATAGTGGCTGAGTCTCTCTGAGCCCCCTGAATAAACGCATACCTACAGTAGCACAAATGCCTCGTAGTGCTAATTATAGATGATAGCTGTTCACCATAGTCTATAATACACACAGATGCCGTCTGCACCCATCCATTCAATAAAACTGCTATTCCTTCACAACGGTGTTCCTCATAACCTTTGGCGATGAACTCCTCTCCTCCGCTTTGGTATGTTAAACTATGTGAAACCAAACCAGATTACAACAGTGTGCAAGCATGTTAGCTAAGTATCGACAGTACTTAACGAGTGCTATAGTTCCGGCCTCTAATACCAGGTTTCAGCAGCATGTGCAAATTAGCTTGACAGAAGAGAAAAGTGACAAAGGACCGTATTCTGATACAGCAGTGAGAATGGGAGAAATGCTGAAGGGTGCACTTCTTCGTCTAGAATTCTATAATTAGTTTCATAGCTTATGTTCATGCAGGCGGCCTTACCAGCAAAGCTTCTTATTTACAATTCCGAGAGCTACGCAGAGGACAGAAACACAGGTCAGGTAGCGCCTCCAAGGCAATGCTAACGAAAATTGTCTATGCACTGCTGGAAAATTTTGTGTTGTACTTAATGTGTACGATCATGTGTTGTAGTCATTCAGTGCCGCATTTTGTTGCTTGACATGCATTTTTGCAGCTGTTGTACCATTCAAAACATAATTGGTGAAATGCTAAGGCATAGTGCAACTGAAGCACATTTGTGATGCACAACTGAAATGATGGATCTCAATTTATAGCATTTGAAAATGGTCTGAAAACATTTTATTGGAATGGAAGTATACATTTAAACAAATCCAAAGTCTATTCATTCAAAAAGTACTCCTCCTCAGAAGTAACAAATCAGCAGCTGCCTATCACAGAGTAAAGAGAAGTGAGGAAAGAAGCCTACTAATTATATAACAGTGTTATCTTAGCACATAACCGAGTCGCACAAGAGAGAAAAACCGTTTCGAAACCAACTGGGCAGCATGTATGCATTCACGATCAAAAATTGCAATAATTTTGTTTTGTATTATTGGCGCTTTTTGATCACGTACAGATATAAGAAACAAAGCAAATAAAAATTAGCAAAAGTGAACCACGAAGCGCCCGGCATAGCTTTCAGACAAATAGGTCTGTATATGCTCCAAAAGGGCATGAAGTGGTTCACGTTTCATTTCAATTTCTCTCCGTTCATCTCATAATTCTTTCTGGCTTTCGCGTCGTGCGCTACTCACCTAACGTATATTATACACTTACTGGCGCATTCACCGATAAATGAGAACCGGCCATTGCCATCACTTCTCGCGCTCGCTGGTGCGACATGGGCAGCAACGTATTTTCACTGACATCGGAGGGTTGAAACGGGAGCCCGATCGACACGCACGCTCACAGTATGGAACACAACGTTTTGAATCACGGTGAACGACGAAAATATCACAGTAAACAGCGTCGGTCTCCTGGTAGCACGTCGAGTGGTAACGAAGTGCTACGCCGATCGTTGTCACCCCGCATACAAATATCTCTACACAACCCACAAATAAGCTTTTCGCCGAATCCCACCTCGGGATATCAGTACACAGCATGGACTACGTGTGCACCTATCTGGCGACACCGACGGACGGACGCGACAACCGCAGGCGGCCATTTTGGTAAAAGTCCTTGAGACCGCGAGCGCGGAAGAACTCGTCCTTTTGTTTTTATGTTCTCTTTTCCCGTGTGTGCCGCCCCATCACACGTTTGGAACGATGCCACTGGCTGGGGGGGGGGGGGGGGGGAGTCGTTTGATGGCTGTGTGCCGCTTATAGCATAAGGATTGACGCCGGAGGGCGCTGAGGAAAAGGACAAAAGCGGCAGTAAGTAAGAAAAAAGGTAACAAAACTTTCAAACAGCTGTCCCCGATTTAGGTTACATGGAGGGCGACCAAACCTGGAAACCTGCACATGCAAAATTAAAGACATAGCAAAGAGAAGAAATCTTGGAATGGGTGGATGGATGGAATATAGGAGCGTCTCCTTTGAAACGGGGTGGTAGCAGTATCATTCTCATTTTTCTCTATGTATCTTATTGTTTTAGATTGGTTAACTATACCGAGGTGAAGAAAAACAGCGCAAAAAAGACGAGACCACACATCACAGGCGCTCGCCTTCTCTTCGTTTTCGCGCTGTTTTTCTTCACCTCTATTATGCACCAACTAGCCCGCCAAAATGTTCTCTTCGATTAACTATACCATCATTCTATTTATTAACTTTTTGTTTCTGCATTACTAACATTATATCACTTATCTGCTTTTAAGCCACCAATCTTCCAGTCTTTTTTTGCTAGCTTCCACCGCCGGTTTATTCACCCGGCCATTGGCATCTCTAAACCCCGGAGCTTCAGGAACAGTGACTGCACCTGGCGCCATCTAGCGATGTTTAGACAAAACAGCACTGCACAACGGTCTCTTGCGGCCCTCTCAAGGGACTTGTAGGTGAGCCTCGAACATTGAATTAGCCTTGGTGTGTTAACATCGTAGGCTTCCCATTTTATCGCGGGAGCAATAAAAGTATAAAGTTGCAGACGTGGGAAAAGCAACGACACGCAGCACCACCACATAACGGAACAACGCACGGAACTCGCAATGCTATCTCACTTACGCGCACGCCAGGTGACTTACCTTGAAAAACTGTATGACTCATTAGGCACGCTTCCTGCTTCTTAACTTTATACCTACTATTCTTTTCATTGTTGTCTTCGTGGTCCTGGATGTAAGTTGAACTCATCATTAGTATCGACGTTTCTGTCCCATAGGTTAGCACTGATATTATATGGTTCCCCTCGAGGAATACTGCAAAGCTTACTCTCTTGCTCTCAGGCTTCTTAAGTATTGGCCGAATGCGCACCAATCCCATCTGTTTCCGTTTCGGGATCCGCGGCCACTACCTGAAAGAAATAGACGTATTTCCTTACTACTTAAAGCGCCTCGCTACATTTCACAATTTGCTTATCCTTCCAGGGGCTGTTAACATTATGTTATACTTCTCCATATCAATCTTTGCGTGCTACGGAGACTATATCGTAGGCCTGACTGACATTACTTTGCACGGAGTTCCTAGAATAGGCGAAGAAGTGACGAACAGGCTGCAGGGAGGCCTTTGCGATCCTCCCGGGTTTTTTTGGGCGGGAGAAATCTCTATTATGTACTAAAGGGCCTTGCATTTCCTTGATGCAATGGCGACTAGCAGACCTACAATGGAAAGGCTGCAGCCAGCTACGCGGATGAGCCTAAGGCGGATAACAAACACCAGGCAAAAGTTTGGAAATGGTATACGGGGCCGTAATGAGGCGTACCTAATGCTTTATTAGTGCGTTTATAAGTACTTCGCATTTTCATGATTGCGAGCCTCCTGCTGGTGACTTCATGACTGTGAAGGTTTCGTAGTGACAGTGTTCGAGCCCCGTGTATCTCTCATACCAGGTGGCGGCTGCCTACAAAATCCACCACTGTCTGACTGTGGCGGTTTGAAGGGAACGGTATTCCGGGTATTCCGCCCCGCCGCCACTCCGTGGATGCAGCATTCTCGCTAGCGACCCACGGGGTGAACAAAGAGGACAAGGACGGGGACGACACAGCGAAGAACAGGAAAGCCACCGAGACAACAGCAGACCGAGAATACAGCTGTCGTGGTGATCCTGTGCTAGCTACAGCCAGAAGAAGGCTACTCAAAAGCTGTCCTCAAGGAGTTCGGTGCCTGGTGCTTCTTCGTGGTGAGGCCTTTCCACGTTCAGAAAGGTTCAGGCTAGCTTTATAGGATTTGGTAATGTAAAGGTGTCATTACCTTGCGCACAGGCATGTCTTTCACCTCCCCGGGAGGGGGCTCGGCAGATTGGTTCGCCAGCCTGCCGAATGAAAGCTTGCCTCTGGAGTCATTTGCTAAAAATGGTGTCGATGTGATTCCTGTCGCACTCATACCGATAGGCGATGGAATGCTGAAAATGAAAAATCCGAAAACTATATTCAACAGCAACTCAAAAGTCTGACGGATCACTACCTTGATATCTCTGAGGTGCGACCTTTCGGGTGACGAGGTATAGTTTGCAAATCTGCAAACATTAATTGTGTGTCATATCTGCTACGCTGCAGTTCTTTTACATCGATTCCTGTCAAAGCCTTTATTCCTGAACAGCTGGCTTGTACTAAGGGTATTGTGCGTGGAGTGGATCCTGCATCTACTGCTCAAGATATTTTGGAGGAATTTCAGGACGCAGGAGCTGGTGTTCTTTCAATGTATCGCTGCTCTCGCATAGTGGCCGGGGTGCGTGTTGCTACAGAGTCCGTTATAACAACTTTTGCCGGTCTCATGTGTCCATCTGAGTTAAACATTTGGCCAATTATTTATCGCATTGACCCGCTACGTCCTCGCCCCCTTCAATGTACCAACTGTTGGCGATTTGGACACAGTGGAAGAGCGTGTAAGTCTGCGACAAGATGCAGGGTGTGTGGGGAAGGACACTCTTCTAACAGCTGTACCGCTGCAAGACCTAGCTGTTGTCTGTGTAGTAATGAGCACTCGGCTGATGACGCCAGTTGTGAGAAACGATCTCAGGAGCAGGCGTTACTAGAGTTAATTCAAGAGAATCGTTGCTCTCGAGCAGATGCGTATGCCTTTCTTGATCGGAAAAGGCACACTTATGCCAACTGTGTGCGCCCTTCTACTCCAGACTTTGAGACCACGTTGTCTACCGCAATTGTGAAAACGGTTGAAAAAGCCCTTTCTGTCGTGGTTGACCGTATCCTTACCAGCTTTACTGAAGCTTTGTCCAGTATTGTTGGTAGCCAGTCATCTTGCCCACTTCAAACTGTGCTGACTCCAGCATCTATTTCATCTCAAACCTATGCTGAAAGTTTAAATGCAGATTCTCCTCTAGCGCTCGCTCAAGTGCACCCAATCGACAGTGTCCCTGTTGGCATTTCTCGCAAAGGTTGTGGGATTCGGGCTTGCTGCGGCTGCCCTCTGCGCGGCCGCCGCCCGCTTTCCAGTTGTTCTCCCCGTTCCCTTTCTCCCGCCTGAGGCGGCGGAGAGGGGCTCGGACGACTTGTCACTGTCGTTCGGGCCACAGCTCCGCCCTGGCGTCCCAGTGGCAGTTCTCATTGGCGCCTTTTGGCGGGAACACGGCACCGCTTCGACAGCCGCGCTCGCGCGACTGTCCGAGCGGAGCCCAGAGGGAGACTCCTCCGAGACATCGCAAGGTGCGTACGCAACTGTTCTTGTCTGCCGGCCTTTGTCCGCGCAGACCAGTGTGTACTCGAGTTCGTCTGCTCCGGGTCTTACCTGAGAGCGAAGCTCGAGCCTGTCGATCGTGATCCAACGATCCGCGACAGGCGTACCTTGCGGTGGTTGCCCACACTCTCTCTAAGGAACCCTTTGGTCACTGCGAGAGAGATCACAGCACGCCCTTGCGTGCTTGCGGCGCGCACTCCGTGTCACTTGTGCGTGCAGGGGAGCCTTGCTCCTCGCGCGCTCCCTTGACACGGTGACTGCGTATGTGTGTGTATGTGCGTTTGTAAATATGCGTATGTGCGTTTGTAAATATGTGTATGTGTGTGCGTGTGTGTGTGTGTGCCGCTGGAGGATGGCGTTTCAATAAACGTCTCCTTTGTGAACTTGGAGGTTGGTGTCCTTGCAGCGAAGTGCTCTCCTCCCGATGGAGGTTGAGTGCGCGCTGCAGTGTTTCAGTGCGCGCGCGGTGACGGCTGATCGGGGCTTCGGCTCGCGCGACGCTCGAACCCGCGGTGGTTGGTGGCCTATGTCCAAGTAGAAACCACAACTGGCGCCCAACGTGAATTGTCCCTGGCTCCATGAGTCGTTGGACAGCACATCGGCCGAGCCGGTCGCCTTGACGATCAAGCTCATGCGCCATGCCTGCCGCCCTCTGCGCGGCACTCGGCAAAGGCACTGAAACACGAACATGGTTCTTCGGACCACCCTGCGGTGGGACCGTTGACCATATGCCTCCGCTGTTTGAGCTTTACGCCGTTGCAGAAGCAATGTGCGCGACGCCGCCGTTGCCGGCATCTCCGCACAACAGCACCCGTACCCCGCTTGCAGACATTTCTGTTCGGGGAACGGCGAGGCGTCGGCCGGGCTCCCTCTGGAAACCGGACCGAAAGCGCGCTCAGTTGGCTGATGCGGCTCCTTGAACTTGCGAGCCAGCTGGCGCGCCATTCTCTCTTGGTACAGCATTTCGACGTTTCGGTGCAGTATCTACAGGGGAGAACGAACGTGGTAGCTGACGCGCTATCCCGTGCCCCACTCGCCCGCGGCGGCGTCTTTACGGACGGCGGGCGAAGGGGGCGAAACAGCGGACGAGCCGCAGATCGGCACGGAGGGGACGCCCGCAGACGGGTTCCCCATTCCGCTATCCGGGTAAGCAGCGCTTCGCAAAGCAGGCGAGGGTGAAAGCTCTTTGTGAGCACATCTGAGACGCCGATGCCAGCGGAAGTTTTGCTGCGAACCTGCGGGGGGACGAAACCAGGCTCTCCTTTGGGATGACTGGGATCGTTTTCAGCCATGAAGAGCTACGACGGTCCGGCAGAATGACTCGTTTTGTCGCGATGTCAGCGACGGTCTCTGGGAGACGAAGCGCCGTTACGCTGCTTGTATTGCAGCGGGCGCAGCGCCGTTACGCTACTTGTATTGAGCGGGCGCAGGGGGGCACGTGCCAGCGTGTGTCGCGGCGTGCCCCGGGGATTCATATTTGCTGGGCCACGACGGGCTCGTGCTGAAATACATAGCCACGGATGATGAGTCCATGAACTATTTGAAGTGGCTATTCCCCAATGTCTGAGCGGCGCTCTGTGGCGTTCTCTCACGACAAACCATTGGCTGGTCATCTGAGTGGCTCCAAGGTTTCAAGAAACTGAGTCAATCGGTGACTGCAGCCCGGCATGAAGCGCGACATTTTCCGCTGTTGCCGTTCCTGCCATGTCTGTCAAATGGAGAAGTCGAGGGGTGGCAAGCCACCGGGCATGACGACACCAACTGACAGTGTGCGTCCGTGGCAGATGGCCACCTGCGATTTCATGGGGCATTTCCCCATTAACAAGCAGGGGCTCATTGCTGGAGAATCCCCCTATGGGGAAAGCCAGCAGTGCCTACATCGCAGACCTGAAGGCCTATGCGTAACAGTCTGACGAGCTTGCGCTGGTGCCCATTGTCACCACAGGCAAGCGCCAAGGCACACCCGATGCGGTGGAACGCAGCCGTGTCCCGCACCGGTACAAGGTGAGGCGACGTTCACCTGTGTGATTGATGCCGGACGGCGGGCCTTTTCCGCAACCGAAGGCATACCGCTTCACCGAGCGAGCTTGCTCGTTCAACCCTACCCGGAAGCAGGGTTGGTCTCCCCCTTTTCTGGCTCGCTCAGTTCCAGCCTGTGTGCTTTATTATTTTTTTTTTTGTTTTGTGTGCCTCTGTTCTCATTTTTCGCTTTCTTCTGTTTCCATTCTTGCTTCTTATCTTGTAAATATTGTACAGTGAGTGCCTTCTTTTGTACAGCGCGTCATCTCTCTTCTTTTTTTGAAATTGTGAGGGCTGCTCATTAGGCAGCCCCGACGCGCGGCTTTTCCGGTGTGTGTGGAGATGAAGTTGGGACCGTTTGGGGACGGGGAAGATGGACAATGCCCCTTTCACCCAAGGCCGCCGCGGTTGCGAAGGTGCTCGGGACAGGTTCGTCGCTGAAGGTAGGCATCACCCTTTGTTCGGTGTGTGAGTGCCTGTGCGTGTGCGTGCCTGGGCGTTGAGGCGACGACGTCGCGCCATGTGTGTTTGCCGGCGTGTGTGGAGCGCGGTGGAAAGGAAGCCCCGCGCGGTCTTCCCATGTGTGCCTTGGATCGCCACGGAGTCACGGACTTTTCACACCCGGGGCCCCCTTCGACGTGTTCGCTGTCCCTGTACCTAACCTGTACCACCACCGACCGAGATTGTTGCAGCCAAGGATGAACGTTGGCCACCCAGAAGTCAACGAGCGGTGAGTCACCGCAGGCTCCCTGAGCGGCACCTACGAACTTTGGAACTTCTGTACAAAGTTGTGTTTGTACATAGGTATTCTGTACATAGCCGTTGTTACTTAGCCTCCGGGACATTGCACATTATTCTTCATGTCATCTTGTTCATTTCTTTTTTGTGCGCCTTGCTAATGTTTGTCTTTCTTGAGTGTCTGTCTTTTCGAGATCTTTCTTGCTGGAACTGAAGTGTAGTTGACTTGTTGCGTGAAGATAGCGTTCTTTTCTTCATGCTGGGGACCTGCCGCGTGCTTTCACTGATGGGTAGGAGGGCAATTAAGGAGACGAGGATGTGGGATTCGGGCTTGCTGCGGCTGCCCTCTGCGCGGCCGCCGCCCGCTTCCCAGTTGTTCTCCCCGTTCCCTTTCTCCCGCCTGAGGCGGCGGAGAGGGGCTCGGACGACTTGTCACTGTCGTTCGGGCCACAGCTCCGCCCTGGCGTCCCAGTGGCTGTTCTTATTGGCGCCTTTTGGCGGGAACACGGCACCGCTTCGACAGCCGCGCTCGCGCGGCTGTCCGAGCGGAGCCCAAAGGGAGACTCCTTCGAGACATCGCAAGGTGCGTACGCAACTGTTCTTGTCTGCCGGCCTTTGTCCGCGCAGACCAGTGTGTACTCGAGTTCGTCTGCTCCGGGTCTTACCTGAGAGCGAAGCTCGAGCCTGTCGATCGTGATCCAACGATCCGCGACAGGCGTACCTTGCGGTGGTTGCCCACACTCTCTCTAAGGAACCCTTTGGTCACTGCGAGAGAGATCACAGCACGCCCTTGCGTGCTTGCGGCGCGCACTCCGTGTCACTTGTGCGCGCAGGGGAGCCTTGCTCCTCGCGCGCTCCCTTGACACGGTGACTGCGTATGTGTGTGTATGTGCGTTTGTAAATATGCGTATGTGCGTTTGTAAATATATGTATGTGTGTGCGTGTGTGTGTGTGTGCCGCTGGAGGATGGCGTTTCAATAAACGTCTCCTTTGTGAACTTGGAGGTTGGTGTCCTTGCAGCGAAGTGCTCTCCTCCCTGTATAGGTTTAGTGCGCGCTGCGGTGTTTCAGTGTGCGCGTGGTGACGGCTGATCGGGGCTTCGGCTCGCGCGACGCTCGAACCCGCGGTAGTTGGTGGCCTATGTCCAAGTAGAAACCACAAGGTATTTGCTCTAATGATGTTGAAATGGCATGCCCTACTCAAAAGCGCCGTGCTTCTAGCTCACCCTCTAAGTCCTCGATTTCCCAGACCAAAACTAAAAAAGGGCCTTCCAAAGTTTTACATCAAACCGATGTGCTAAAAGAGGCTGTTGCGGCCTCAATTTTAGGTAAGTAATCATGGCAGGTGTACAAGTGCTGCAGTGGAATTGTAGCTCTATTGTATCTTCACTTCCAGATTTATATCTTCTCCTTTCAACACATAAGCCAGACATAGTGCTTTTGCAAGAAACTTGGCTCTCCCCCGCAAAGTCATTTACCTTAAAGAAATATGTTTTCCGCGCCGATCGTGTAAACGGTAGGGGCGGTGGTTTATTAACTTTTATATCGTCAAAATTATGTCACCGGGCAAAAATAAGCAAAACAATAAAGAATCTGAGTGCGAGATTTTGGCTGTAGATATCACATTGCCGCATTGTGGCCATGTTACAGTCGCTAACGTCTACTGCCCCACAGGACTACGTAGCACAGACTATTTTGACAGATTACTTACAAATTCTAATAGGGTAGTTATTGCAGGTGATTTTAACTCGCACCATACTCTTTGGGATAACTACTCCGACGCATGTGGACAGCTCGCAAATGTCGGCAAATGCTGTGCGCTGCTGCAATTTTCGGGCTATAACCTTCATGCGCGGAAATTCGCAATCTGTCATCGATTTATCCCTGGCAGCAGGTGGGATAGGTATAGGAGGATGGTCCACAGTAGACAGTGGTACATCTAGTGACCACTTTCCAATAACATTTACCGTCATGATGAGCACAACACGAGATAGAACTTTGAACAGTAAACTAGTAAACAACGCCAAATATGCAGCTTCGCTACGCTCCTCCCTCAAATCAAACCTTTGTTCATGTGGGACCGACAAAACACAAAAGGTATTTTCCTCAATTGCGAATGCTACTGTAGATTCCCAGTTCACTGTGCGGTCTACAGTAAACAATAAGTCGCCATCCCCATGGTGGAATGACGCGTGTGAGAAAGCCTTCCGCCGTAGAAAAGCAGCATGGAAAAGCCTTTCTTAAAACCAGAGCCCAGTAAACTGGATAAACTACAAATTTTGCTCGGCGTCATTCAAAAGAGCCATAGCGCAGGCAAAGGACGAGTACAACGAAAATTTAAATACTTATTTGTCAAACCCTAAGCACAGGAAGGCTTTGTATCGTTTCATGGAACGAAATAGAAACTCGCCCCTTTCTCAGTCATTAAGTTCAGTAGTGTTGTCTCCACAGGAGGCAAAGGATGAGTTGGAACAAATTGCGCAAGGGCTAGCATTACGTTTCCAGGAGCAGTGCAGAGTTCCCTTGCACGCTCCCATTTTCTGCTCAGACTATGTTGAGGTTGATAGGTCAGAACTCCTATCTGTGATTTCTTCCATGAAAAACTCGGCTACAGGTTGGGACGAGGTTACGGTAGGTATGCTCAAAATTTTAGCAAATGATTTCACTCAGGATCTCCTGGATCTCGTTAATGAATCATTAGAATCTGCATGGCTGTCGCACGTCTGGAAAGTGGCGAAAATTATATTGCTCTTGAAAGACCCTGGTAAAGGACTTCATGTTGAAAACATTCGGCCGATAGCTTTGACTTCGAAACTAGTAAAATTAATAGAAAGAATTGTGCATGGCCGCCTCACAAAGCATACCTCTGAGGTTAATGCTTTGAGTTCTTCCTAGATTGGTTTCCGCAATGGATGCTCAATATGGTCTGCACATGTAGATTTAGAAAGCAGGATTCGCCTTGCAATGTACAACAAGGAGGTATCAGCGTTAGTGACGCTAGATATTGCTAAGGCCTATGACAGCATTGAACATTCCATTCTACTTAACAAGTTGTCCTTATTATGTCCTCATGTTCTACATATATGCGTGGATCAGGGAATTTTTGAAAGGACGAGAATTCTTTTGCACTGATGGCTCATTAATCTCAGATACCTATGCACAGACAAGAGGGGTGCCTCAGGGCTCTGTGCTCTCCCCACTCCTTTTTAATATCTTAATGTGCGATATTCCGGTTCATCCTGATGTCACTGTATATGTATATGCAGATGACATAGCATTCTTCGCCTCTGCAAAAGATATTCATGACCTATATCGTTCACTACAAGCTTACCTAAATGCACTTGAGGTCTGGTCGGACAAAATTAAATTGGTTTTAAATATGTCCAAAAGTAGTGTGCTAGTTTTTAAAACCATAACCCCCTTATATGTTTCGTTAAACTACCGCTCAGATGTCATACCTCAAGTGGAATCTGTACGGTATTTAGGCATTACTTATGATGCTAGTATGGATTGGAGGCTTCACATCAAGTCTAATGTTCGGAAAGGTGAACGTGCCCTTGGTAGACTGATAAGGATAAGTAACAGGAAATTTGGTATGCGTCGAGATACTCTTCTACTTTTATACAAAGCCTATGTGAGACCGATTCTGGAATTTGGCTGCATTCTTTTTTCTGGGTGTCCAAAATATAAGCTGCATCCTTTGTTGCTTTTAGAAAGACGGGCGCTGCGCCTCTGCCTAGGGCTTCCACAGTCAGTCTCTACCACTGTTCTGTACTGCCCGCATTCCGGACCTTAACTCCCGTTACCGCCTTCTAACTGTCAGATCATTCTTGCGATCATTTGAGACTACTCCCGGTGTGGCTATACCTATTTTTGTGTCAAACCCCGCCCTCTTTCTCACTCACCAGCGGACAAGGGTCTGCAAGCCCCAGGTTGTTTTTACGCAGAGCATTTTAACAAACATTGGTGTGGACCTTGCTTCTATATGTCAGTAAGTACTTTCTTCTGGGCGAGTTGGTTCATATTAGCAAAAGGTAAAAGACTTGCGCAAAAAGTAGATGAAGAAAGAGACGTGACAACAAGACAGAGCGCAAAAAGACACTGCGCTCTGTCTTGTTGTCACGTCTCCTTCTTCATCTACTTTTTGCGCAAGTCTTTTACCTTTTTCTATATGTCCTATTGACTGCTCAACGTCCTTTGTGGATATAAATTATGATTCTATATTTCCATTTAATGTGAAGCACTTACCCTCAAGTCTAATATCCAGTCTCCTATGTGAACACCTTGAAAGGTTCCCTGATCACACTGTAATTGCCACTGATGCGTCTGTGATTGCGCAAAAAGCTGCGATTGGAATTTTTTCCGAGTCTCTTTCCTGGAGTTTTTCGGTGCGTGTCCCGGATTACACACCGATATTTCTAGCAGAGTTTATGGCAATTGGGCTAGCGCTACTAAACGTTCCCTGCAGTCAATCAAAAATAATTTTTCTATCAGACTCTCTGTTTTGTTGTCACTGGAGTCAGCACGGGATGCTGTGTTGAGCCGCTCACTAAAGTATTTCATACCGGGGTGGGTGAAAGAAATACGCTTCATCTGGGTCCCCGGACACAGCGGTATGTTCCAGAACGAAGCGGCAGATTTCCTGGCTAAATCAGCTATTGATGCATCTGTTTCATTTGTACCATCCCTAATATCACCATTTTTGGAATGTCCCGTTTCCAGCGATATCAATACCTAGCCGCTACATGCAATGATTCTTTGCTTTCTACAGCCGAATACCAGCATCTCATATACTCATGGAAAGTTCGAGCATGTAAATCACGGCAGTGTGAGGTAACGATGACTCTCCTGAGATGCAGGATTCCTCGCCTAAATCTTTATTTATGTAGATGCGGGATCAGCCCCCAAAACCTTTGTGAGGCTTGCGGTGAAATTGAAAATATTGATCACTTCCTTCTCGCTTGCCGAAGGTTTTCACATCAGAGGAGGGTGCATTTAGAAACTCCAATTGCACGCTTGGGATTTACGTTGTCGGTCCCTCTTCTACTCTCCTTCGGTGCGAGTGCGAAAGGATTTGCGTTGCCTCAAATTTGTCAGTACTTACATAACTACATCACAGCTACGGACAGATTCCCTTGCTAATTGCATTCCAAATTTACAAAACTCCAAATTTTTGCTTCATATTTTTTCATTCAATAACTTTTGTGATCTTAAAACTTATGTTTTTGTTTAGTTGTCAATTACTTTAATACACTAATTCAGTTTGGGTAGGACATTTGGGAGTCCACACTGAACCCTGGCCAATGCCCCTTCGTGGGTATGTGCCAAATATCAAAGAAGAAGAAGAAGAAGACGAATGCTATTTATTGCACTTTCAAATAATACAAAGCATGCCGGATAGCTCAACAAGGTTTTCCTTGGAAGGGCAAGGCTATGTAAGAAGAACTTCTGACTCACCATCTGGGGAAGAGGGGTGCGCCTTCGGCGGCGGACATTTGCACGAGCCGTGAATATGACGACCGGGATTTCCCGTGCGCGCCGCATTCTTCGGACAAAGCCATACAATGGCGTCTGCCATGGAAGGCGGCGAGAGCATACGGTATTTGCCGGTTGCTTCGCTATTGGGAACCAGAAGACGCGCGGTCATGCACGACGGGCCCTCCCGTGCGCGCCGCATACTCCGTTCCCGCTATCCTCCGGAATTTGAGGGAGATGCGGCGGGAGACGACCGCTCGCCTTTCCGGCTGGATCCAAAAGCTTTCTGTCTTCTTCTCGCGGTAACCCGCGTAGACATCTTGGTCGCGCACCCATCACTGGGTCTCCTTCCCCCAAGGGTAGGTACTTACCTCCTCTCCCCGCCGGTGCTGCCACGATGCTCACTGGGGTATAGCTGGGGTGGTGGCGATCGGTGGCAACCAAAGGGGAGGCAACTGGGTTTCCACATCCCTCCCTCCATAAATATCCACCTGTGGTTGTCGAGAGCTGCTCCTTGGATGTCATCCGCGGGGTGCACGAGGCTTGCCATGACGACAGCAGAGCAGCTGACACAGGCAACATTGGTGCTATCCGACGAGCTCAAAGGTCCCAGAAGCCGGCAGGTCCCAGAAGCCAGCGTGACGGGAGGGTGTTGTTCCCGCTCACGTGCCTTTGTTGGCTTCAATAACAGCGCAGGTAGAAAGAAGGGACAGAAAGCACAAGAGAATAGAACGCTGACTTCAAACTATTTATATCACCAAGCGTGTCATGTATACATATATATACCAGCAAGTGTGAAATCAAGAAAAGCGGGAAAGAAAAACGACACTCGTCATGATGCCACAGCATAGCACCAGCAGCCCATTTCATCCATCTAAAAATCTGAGTTCCTTCTGGCTCAAAAAAGTCAATGGCATGCTCGCACACTTATCCCCAACACGCGCAATCTTCACCGCCTCGATTATTTCTCTAACTCCCTGGTCCTGATGTTTACTTTCAATTGTGCATTGATTAAAGGCTGGCAAACATGGCTGTTTCCGATGCTGCCGCAATTACGGCAGCGCCGGCTGAGCTGCCCTGCTTTTAGGTTGTTATTGTGCTCTCTCACATCTTGTGTTAACGCATCTGCCCGTCTGTCCAATATATTCGCTGCCACACGACAAAGGCACGCGATATACTACACCCTCTTGACAACTGACAAAGGGGTTTTGATGATTAATACTGCAAGTGCTTTCCTTAGTTGCCAATGGGTTTGTTTTCTTACATAATGCTGATAGTTTCAATGGAGCAGAAAACACAACTTGAACCCCTATACACTTTCCGATTTTTTTTTTTCAGATTATGTGAAGTCTGGTGCACATATCGAATTACAGCTACTTTTCTGCGATTATCCATCTCGTGTTCTATTTTTTTCTTTCTAAGCATACCTTCAGCCACAGCGCAAACAAGGGATTCAAGGTAACCAGCATCATAAAGTAGACTAATCTGTAGTGCCAGGGCAAAAAAAAGATCACTTAGTACAGGAGGAATGCGTCACCGAATGCAAATTCCGCGCTTTTGCAGGTAGCTACCTTTATCCCAGGTCGTGAAAATTGATTTCAAGTATGCATTGAGTAAGTCTAGAAACCTGCCTGCAGTTACGCCACAGTTATTCTGAAAAGACATAGTATCAAACATGTCAATGGCTTATTCTACACACAGTAATAAGACGTGGTAAAGAGTAAAACAAATCTTTGATGTTAATTTAGAAGCCAGACACCTTCTTATTCTCGTTACAACATAATAATTCAGTAACCTGCGTATAATTCTTTACCAAAAATATGTCATTGATTTCAAGGATAGCCAGCCTATCTCGCAAAAAAGCGCTAAACATTTCTGCCAGTACCTTTTTCCGCGATAATCACACGGAGCGGACAGGCTTCTTTATGCGTTTTAGCAGAAAAGAATACCTTTAATCTCAGTTATTTTCTATCCTTGATCTGTTTAGCAAGATTACCTAGTCTTCACGACTCGCATAATTGATTTTCCTCTGTCTTAGCTTTTTTAAGGCATCTTTGGTCTTTTTTCTCAAAGTGGCTGCTAACAGCTTCACGGGCCTTCCTTTGAAACACATCATGACTCTTTGTCTGCTTGGAGGGCACTAAGGTGGTTGTTACAAGATAGTCCGACACTCGTTTCAACGGCGCAGTCTGTCTCGATCGCACTGATCCCTCCATAACGTCCGAAGAGTCGCAAGACTAGTACCGGAGGAAGAAAGAAACGGCTGTATCTCCCAAAGGGTCGACGTATCTCCAAGCAGACAAAGGGTGCGGTTTTGCTGTATTGCCTCATGGTCTGCAGCGCTCCAGAGATAAGTTTTTCAGGGCGCCTGGCCCCGATCTGCCCAAAAGGGCAGCGGTTCCGCAGCATGCACAACGACCTCAGGTGCAGTGTAATGCGAAAGAGTAAGAAGCACGGCTGGGCAGTGTGTGACTTTAGCATAAGTCATCGGCTGGGTGAAGCCCGGGGCGGCGGTTGAACGACTGCACTCATCGGTGGCGTGAGTGCGTTCTGGACCTCCTCACGGATGACGCTGGCCAGAGAAGCCGTGCCAAGAGGAGTTATTCCATGAAATTGCTGCAGCCCCTCGCCAACCACGGTGTGAATGAGGTCACGAAGGGAGATCAGATCTGCACCGGGAATTTAGTCGGCGCGGTCAGACGGCGGTAGTGAGGAGAGGGAATTCAGTGGCCGAGCGTACTGGCTGCATCGCTTCATAATCACAGCTTCAGCCAGAAACGCCGTGATGGTGGTGGGCGGGTTCCGAATGAGGCCGGAAAGAAGCTGATCTTTGCCTACGCACATCACGTGTCGCATCTTCTTCTCTTCACTAATGGACGGGTCGGCGCGATGGTAGAGACGCATGACATCTTAACGCACATTGCGACCCCTTCGTTCGGACGCTGGACTCTAGAGGTCAGGGCACGCTCCACGTTCTGCCGGCGGTCACTGTTCATGTACGTACCCAGGAGCTGGCTTCAGAATGCCGGCCACGTAGGGGATGTGGCCAGCGGTCCGCGGACCACGTTTGAGCAGCGTCTTCAAGGCTGAAGTAGACGTTCCGCATTTTTGCAGCGCCACGTCGAATCCGTTAAACGTCGCGACCCTTTTGTAGTGAGCTAGCCAGTCCTCAGCATCTTCGAACTGCTCACCGTGACATGGCTTAGGGGTACGTGGGGTCTGAAGGATGGGACAGGACGAAGTGGCAGAATAGACAGTCGTGGTACGGGCGAGCGGTGTCATCGCCATAGCTTTGGTGGAAGCTAGGGGCTCTTGGTCAAGAGGGAAGGCCTCGGGGGCAAGCCTTGGAGCCGCCGGCTTGTAAGATGAGCAGGAGTGGTCATGAGGCGGCCGCGTCGCGTCCTCCGCAAAAGAAGGGATAATCGATGGCACCTCGACCAGTGTCACGACTCAAGCCACAGGGAGCCGTGAAGGTACACGTAGAAGAAGACCCGAGGATATGGTGGGCTTCTAGCTCCAATTCTAGCCTCTCAATCCAACAACCGCTTCGTCTTCATCGGCATCAAGCACGGCGGCCGCGCGGCGCTAGGCACGTACAATATGCTCCATGGAGCCTTGGCACTACAGATTAGTGGCCTTTATGATGCTGGTTACCCTGAACCCCTTGTTTGCGCTGTGGCTGAAGGTATGCTTAGAAAGAAAAAAATAGGACAAGAGAAGGATGATCGCAGAAAAGTAGCTGTAATTCCATATGTGAACCATACATCACATAATCGAAAAAAAAAACGAAAAGCGAATAGGGTTTCAAGTTGTGTTTTCTGCTTCATTGAAGCTATCAGTATTATGTAAGAAAACACGCATTCGCAACTAAGGAGAGCCCTTGTAGTATTAATCATCAAAACCGTTTCGTCAGTTGTCAAGAGAGTGTGGTATATCGCGTGCCTTTGTCGTGTGGCCGCGAATATATCACACCGACGGGCAGATATGTCAACAGAAGATGTTAGAGAACACAATAACACCGTAAAAGAAGTTTAGAAGAACTTCTTGTTGGGCGAGTTGGTGCATTGCTTTAAAGGAACCAATATGCGCTAAAAAAAGACAACCACAGGAAACAGCCAAGGAGACAGACAGAGCGTAAACTATCAACTGAGTTTATTTGTGTGAAAGTGCCTTATATAGTCAGAATCAAAGCAAAAGAACAAGGAGAATGAGAGAGGGGGGTACAGCCAATCAACTCCTGGTCAACAACAGGTGCGCAGAAAATGGTTTTCCTTGTTATACAGTTTGACAGAAGTGTCGCTTACACATTTATCACCGTGTTATTTTATGTGATAGGCCTCCAAAAGCTCCCGCGCTGTTTTATTTTTACTTCTTCCTAGAATCTTAATCTTTTTAAGCAAAGGCTCGCAATTGTTCTAGCTAGAACAATTGTTAGCGAGAAGGGATCATGGCAGTTCTTAATAAGCCAGTATTTACTGAAGCACCTTAATGCTTTAAAAATTGAAGACCCCTTTTTTACAAAGAACTCGACTGATGTTTTAACCTTCTTCAACTCCAATGACCATATCGGCTACGCCTTTTCAGTAGATGTCGAAGATTTGTTTTATTCATTGCCGCATCAAGGGTTGTTTGTCGCTGTCCGAGATTGCATTGAAAGAAGTGGGTTAATAGGCTTCCAAAACTCTGCTGGTGTATCAGCTGATAGCTTCATGTCATTGCCCTAATTTTATTTGCAAGCCACCTTCATATCTTTTAAAGACAACTTTTACATTCAGAAACAAGGAATTTGTATAGGTTCTTGCGTCGCCCCTGTTGTTAGTAACATATTTTTAGCCGCCATTGACCATTCCCTAAACGACGAGTTTACTAGTCTGGGGGCATGTAAGTGTTTTAGATATGTGGACGATTTTTTGATTGTTTTATCCAAACAAATAACCTTGACCCACACTAATTGAGTGAGTAGGATTTTAACTGCCTTTAGACAGTATGGGCGAGGTTTGACCTTTACGCATGAACTTCCTTCTAATGGGTCGCTGCACTTTTTAGATATTAACCTTAACCTCGGCGCACAACATGCCTGCTGGTACTACGCACCACGAGCAAAGAAAGAGTTGCTTCCGTTTGATTCCGCGCATTCGAAGGTAGTCAAAAGAGCAATTGCAAGCTCGTGTCTGGAATCCGCACTTACTAAGTCATGCCCGAATGCAATGCATATAAGTTTTATTAATCAAATTGAAAGGTTGCTTTCAGCCGGCTTCCCCTGCGACGTCATATCAGCCGTGGCCGAGAATCTTCTCAGGAAGATAAAAAGAAGTCGAAGAAGTGTGGATGAGCCGCTTCCAAAAAAGAAGGTCGTGGTGGTGCCATATATTCACAAAGTGGCGCACAATGTAAAAAAAGTGGCCAAGAGGCATGGCGTCCCTGTTGTTTTTTATGCCCCACGGAAACTCGCAGCCTTGTGCCCGAGAACCGGGAACCAAGGAGCTAGAGGCAGTGGATGCGACATAAAACTGCCGAAAAGTATGTAAAATGTGCCACTGGAGTGGTATATGAAATCCCACTCAAGTGTGGAGGCGCCTACGTGGGCCAGACAGGCCGATGCGTGAATGAACGCGCAGGGGAACATGCCCGATCCATTCGGAATAAAGAAGGAGCAAACTTGCCTGCTCATTGCCTTGCTTGCAGTGGATGCGAGCCTTTGCTTAAAAAGATTAAGATTCTAGGAAGAAGTAAAAATAAAACAGCGCGGGAGCTTTTGGAGGCCTATCACATAAAAGAAAACGGTGATAAATGTGTAAGCGACACTTCTGTCACACTGTATAACAAGGAAAACCATTTTCTGCGCACCTGTTGTTGACCAGGAGTTGATTGGCTGTAACCCCCGCTCTCATTCCCCTTGTTCTTTTGCTGTGATTCTGACTATATAGGGCACTTTCACACAAATAAACTCAGTTGATAGTTTGCGCTCTGTCTGTCTCCTTGGCTATTTCCTGTGGTTGTCTTTTTTTAGCGCATCTTGGTTCCTTTAAAACCGTAAAAGAAGGAACCAGGGTCAGCTCAGCCTGCACTGCCGTAATTGTGACAATAAATGGGAACATCAGCATCGAAAAAAGCTGTGCGTGCAGCCTTTATACAATGCACAATTGAAAGTAAACATCAGGATCAGGGAGTTAGAGAAATAATCGAGGCGGTGAAGATTTCACGTGCGGGAGATAAGTGTGTGAGCATGCCATCGGTCTTTTTGAGCCAGAAGGAACTCAGATTTTTAGATGAGATTGGGGCTCCTGGTGCTATGCTGTGGCATCGTGACGAGTGTCGTTCCCCTTTCTATGATTTCAGACTTGCTGGTGTATACATATACTGGCACGCTTGGTGAAATAAATAGTTGGAGGTCAGTGCTCTATTGTCTTGTGTTTTCCGTCCCTTCTTTCTACCTGCGCTGTTTTGCTGTCATGATTAACCACCTAGCCCAACGAGCATCAAGCCTTTGTTGGCAGGCAGGGGTTCGCCTCCTTTCCCGTTAGCCGGACTGGATCCATAAGACTCCGCAATATGGGGGCTCACGGCCGCATGGCAGCGGGCAGGAACGTAGACAATGGCAGTAGGCCCAGGCGGCTTTACTTGATCTCTCTATAACCCTCTGGATCTCCAAAAGGTCGAATAATTTGCGCAAAATGACAATTTGGTAAAATTTGGGCCAATGCGAGTGCCAAACAATTTTGTTCGACACCGAACTGCGTTCCGTTAATCCGAACGAAGCACGGGCATTCGCGGTTCGTTAGCCGGCATAACAATCTGGTTCCGCGAAATTTCCTATTGGCCTTCACAGCCCAAAAATACCAAGTTCATTCGAACAAAGTTAGCTTTCTCTGCTTAAAGGAGATTTTTCGGCTACAGCGAAATAAACAAAAAACACATTTACTGATGTTGTATGCCATGGTTAGACTGTCCTTTGATGTGCGACAGGCTGCTCCCAAAAAGAGCTTTCAGCCTCGTCGCTTTAGGAGTAAGGACAATGTCTAGAACATAATGCCGCGAGGATGCGCATCTCTGCCAAGGAGCCCATGTGACCCTACTCGCTCGCTGACATCCAAAAGCAACTTCTGAGCGAACGGTGCCCACCGCTTCAGCGGTGTCTCAGCACCCCGGTGGTTTCCCGCAATCATGGCTGCAATACCAGTGAGCAGAATGCGGCATCCGGCTCCCAGAGCCAAAGAGACAAGAGAGAAAATATTTACATATATATCCAAGAAAAGTAGGGCCACCGTCCCGGCTGAGGCACTCACTCGCTTCCGGCTTGCTGTTCTCCGTGGACGGCTCGGTCTCGCGCTCCATGCGCGAACCGCGTGGCTCCACCTCTCAAAATTCTCGGCACACGCACACACAAAAAGAATAAAATAAAGAAAACGTGCACAACCATTTCATCTAGCGTCTACCCTTCTCACCTCGCCGTCAAGAAGGCATATTAGCCTTGATAGCACTCCGATGTTGGGTCAGGCCTAATGTTAAAAGTCCGGCCAACCACTCCATGCCGCGAACTGACTTTCGTCCTTTGTCCAAAGGCTCTGCCACACGTTTGGCTGCCATTGTGGCAGTGGGAGCGAGTAGCCCAAGTGCTTCTGCCCGAGAGAACCACGCTGAGGTGCCAATGTAGGCGTTTGCGTGGGACGGTATTCCGCACCGCCGCCACTCCGCGGATGCAGCGTTCTCGCTAGCGACCCGTGGAGGGAACAATGGGGACAAGGACGGGGACAACGCAGCGTTATTACTTGAATGCTATTGTTACGTGGATCTTTGGATTGCCTCCAATGGAGCTAAATACTTTTCTTCTATCGATTCACGGTCCTAATATTCGCAGATCACTGTTCACGAGCAGGACCGTGAAAAAACAGGCTTTGTCACACAAGACGGCTTGTACCACTTTAAGGTCATGCCGTTTGGTGTCTGCAATGCACCGGCGACCTTTTAACGAATGATGGATTCCCTTCTTCGCGCATTTAAGTGAACAACCTGCCTGTGCTACCTCGACGTGGTCGTCGTTTTCTCGCCGACCTTTTCTTCGCACCTTGAATGCCTCACCAGTATTTTTAATGTATTCCGTACGGCCGGCCTCCAGCTCAAATCGTCAAAATGCCAGTTTGGTTGCAACCAACTAACCATTCTTGGGCACATGGTTGACGCCTGCGGAGTACGACCTGATCCGGTTAAAATTCACGCCGTCAAAGACCTCCCGCGTCCCCAGTCTTCGAAGGATGTGCGCAGCTTTCTCGGCCTCTGCTCTTACTTTCGCCGTTTTATCAATGATTTTGCCCGTATCTCTCGTTCTCTCACCGACCTACTTAAGAAAGACACCGATTTCACGTGGGGCCCTGACCAGCAAGATGCGTTTTCAACGCTTATAAGCTTACTGACGTTTCCCCCTGTTTTTGCTCATTTCGGTCCCTAAGCTTCCCTGAAGTTCGAACAGACGCCTGCATATATGGGATCGGTGCAGTGCTGGCTCAACGCCAACAAGGCAATGCCCGCGTCATCACATATGCTAGCCGCCTTCTCTCCAATGCCGAACGCAATTATTCGATTACAGAGCGCGAGTGTCTCGCCCTTGTATGGGCCGTCACTAAATTCCGACCTTACTTAATCGGCAGTCCTTTCTCAGCTTTAACCGACCATCAGGTGCTTTGTTGGTTGTCATCTCTGAGAGATCCCTCCGGCCGTCTTGGTCGATGTGCTTTGCGCCTTCAAGAATACTCCTACAACGTCATCTACAAGTTGGGGTGCCTTCATCAAGATGCCGGCTGTTAATCTCGCTATCCTCTAGAGCCCCCTGATCTCGGTGACACAGAGGCAATTCCCTATGTCCTCACCCTCTCCAATCTCGCCAACATAGCAGGCGAGCAGCGCAACGAGCCATCTTTAAGACCCATCATTGAAGGCCTGACATCTGGAAGAACAGATTCTTCTCCGCAACGTTTTGTTATAATGATGGTTCTCCCCTCCTGTTGGTGATTCCCAAAAAAGCTCTGCTTCTTTGTTATTGAAGAACTCCACGACCCGCTCACAGCTGGCCATCTCGGTGTGTCTCGCACTTACGACCAGGCACGGCGTCATTTTTTTTGGCCGGGTCTATACCGCAGCATCCGGCACTACATCGCAGGCTGTGACACGTGTCAGCGTAGGAAAAACCATGGCGGTCACCAGCTGGCCTTCTCCAACCTATTGACGTGCCCCTCGAACCATTTTATCACGTTAGGCTTGACCTTCTTGGTCCCTTCCCGACGTCACGGTCGGGTCACAAAGGAATCGCAATGGCAACCGATTATGCAACACGCTATGCCATCACATAAGCTTCACTCACGAGCTGCGCTACGGATCTCGCTGACTTCCTTGTACACAGCGTCATTCTCCATCAGGGGCTTCTCGTCAATTATTCACCGACTGCGGTCGCCACTTTTTGTCTCGAGTTGTTGAAGACATCCTGCGGTCATGTTCTACGAAGCATAAGCTCGCGACTGCGTACCATCCCCAAACCAACGGCCTTACCGAGCGCTTCAACCGCACACTTACCGACTTGTTATCTATGTATGTATCACCCGATCGTCACGACTGGGACCTCGCGCTGACATATGTCACCTTTGCTTACAATTCTTCCAAGCACGACACGGCGGGTTATTCGCCCTTCTTCCTGCTCTTTGGCAGGCACCCTGCTTTACCTTTCGACAAGCTGGTTCCGCCTGCTGGCCGCCCCATAACTACCTACGCAAGTGACGACAATGCGCAAGCCACTGAAGCGCGCCAAGTAGCCCGTAGTCGGCTCCTCGCCCCTCAAACGTCTTAGAAGTCTGCCTACGATAGGCGACATCGCCACATAACCTATGACCCTGGGTCCTTGGTTCTTTTATGGTCTTCTGCACGCCGCATTGGTCTCTTGGAGAAACTTTTGTCCCGCTATAGTGGCCCATATCAGGTGGTGCGCCAAGTCACAGATGTGACGTGTGAACTTGCCCCTCTTGTGCCCGCGTCCTCCTCCTTTCGCCACATAACGGACATTGCCCATGTTTTGCGCCTGAAGCCATACGAACTCATGCCTTCTATGCCATTGTAGCGCCCGGACGACGCTTACATATCCGGGGGGTCATGTTACGCGATGACGACGATGAGGTGTTTCCTTCTCTTGCCTCGCGGAAGGAACAAGGTCATGACGAAGAAGTGGGACTGGTTCCATGTTGCTGCTCCCTGCTATGCCAGTTGAGGCTGTTGTTAATATACCGTAAATACATCGAGTTTCTACGTAACACTATTTATGGCACTTGTGAATAATACAGAGCATGCCGGCTAGCTATACATCAACAAGGTTTTCCTTGGAAGGGCAAAGCTACGTAAGAAGGACTTCTGACTCACCAGCAGGAGAATGGGGGTGCGACTTCTGCGGCGGACATTTGCACGCGCAATGAATATGGCGGCCAGGATCTCCCGAACTCGCCGCATTCTTCGGAGAGAACCATACCACGGCGTCTGCCGCGGGAGGCGGCGAGAGCGTAAGGTATTACCGGTCGCTTCGCTGTTGGGAACCAGAAGACGCGCGGTCGCGCACGCGGGTGCTCCGCATACTACTTGCCCGCTATCTCCCGAATATGCCGTGAGATACGGCGGGAGACGACCGCTCGCGTTGCCGGCTGGATCCAGAAGCTCTTTGTCGTCTTCTCGCGGCAACCCGCGTAAATATCTTGGTGGCACACCCATTTCTCGGTCTCCTTCCCCAAGGGGAAGTATTTACCTCCTCTCCCAGTCGATGCTGCCACGACGCTCATAAAGCTGAAGTGGTGGCTATCGGTCGCGACAAAGGGGAGGCAACTGGATTTCCACATGACATAAAAAAGGCATGTATTAATTGTCCACAGAAAGGACGAATTTCCGCGAACCACGTGTGAGCGCGAATGAACTGGGTTCTGGAAAGGCTTAGTCATAGTCATTGGGTGTAGGAGACTGCTCGTGGCAAGCTGGAGAGGCGTCGCGCGTAGGGCCCGGCCTGGTCTCCGCTCTGGTAGACGCTGGACATGAGTGGCTGCCGGGGAATGAGCGAGCCGAACGTGTCCACGAACTCGCTGTACGGGCCCTCGGACCATGTATCCACCTTGCGGCTGCGGTAGGCACGCTCCTCTTCTAGGGCCTGCAATGAGAAGAACCATTTCTCTCGATGACGGCCTTTTCGAATAGTGGAGTCTTGCAGTGTGGTCGATAGGACACCACACATTGCACTATAACCTCGCCGAGATGGTGCAGTGGCTAAATCGCCTGATTACTGTACTGGAGGAGTATACGGGGCCCAACCCGCCCGCCGGAGACTGGATTTCGATATAGGCAAAACTGAGTGGCGTCCATGCGCTGTGCAATTTCACTGCAAAAACTCCAGGTGATCGAAATTTATGGGGCCCTCTACTAAATGAAGAGTATTAACTGCTGAGCTAGTACGTTGTCAGACATAATTACAGAGTATTCAGCGCAACACGGATACACACAAAAAAGCAGACACCACGGGCGTTTACTCCAGCTGTTTTATCAGATGAAAGTAGTCGATTGATCCTGAGTAGCCTTCTGATCTATATAGGACAACCTTAGACTGCAATCAAGCAAAGGATCAAGCAGGGTTTCGGAAACGGTACTCTACTATCGATCATATCCATACCATCAATCAGGTGGTAGAAAAATGCTCGGAATATAACCAGCCCTTATACATAGCATTCATTGATTACGAAAAAGCATTTGACTCAGTTGAAACCTCGGCGGTGATGCAGGCATTGCGAAATCAGGGGGTAGACGAGCCGTACGTGAAAGTGCTTGAAGATATGTATAGCGGCTGCACAGCAACCATAATTCTGCATAAAGAAAGTAACAAAATTCCCATAAAGAAAGGTGTTAGGCAAGGAGACACAATCTCCCCAGTACTATTCACAGCTTGTTTAGAGGAAGTATTCAGAGACTTGGAATGGGAGCAGTTAGGAATAAGGGTAGATGGAGAATACCTCAGTAATCTGCGATTTGCTGATGACATTGCCTTGCTAAGCAACTCGGGGGACGAACTGCAAATAATGATTGATGACCTAGACAGGAAAAGTAGAAAGGTAGGCTTGAAAATCAATATGCAGAAGACTAAGGTAATGTTCAACAGCCTCGGGAAGGAACAGCAGTTTACATTAGGTAGCGAAATACTGGAAGTAGTAGGCGAATATGTCTACTTAGGACAGGTAGTAACCGCAGATCCGGGCCACGAAAAGGAAATAACAAGAAGAATACGATTGGGATGGAGCGCATTTGCAAGCACTCGCAGATTATGACTAGCAGCTTACCGGTATCGCTCAAGAGGAAAGTATACAACAGTTACATCTTGCCTGTACTCACCTATGGGGCTGAAACGTGGAGGCTAACCAAGAGAGTTCTACTTAAGTTGAGGACAACCCAGAGGGCTATGGAACGAAAAATGGTAGGGGTAACATTAAGAGATAGAAAGCGTGCAGAGTTGGTCAGAGAAATAACTCAAGTTACCGACATTCTAGTAGAAATTAAGAAGAAGAAATGGACATGGGCAGGACATGTAGTGCGAAGAGAGGATAACCGATGGTCGCTGAGGGTAACAAACTGGATTCCAAGGGAAGGAAAGCGTAGCAGGGGGCGGCAGAAAGTTAGGTGGGCGGATGAGATTAAGAAGTTCGCAGAGGTAAAGTGGATGCAGCTAGCACAGAACCGGGTTAAGTGGAAAAATATGGGACAGGCCTTCGCCCTGCAGTGGGTATAATCGGGCTGATTATTGAGATGATGATGATGATAGCCTTCTCGGCTAATGCGAACGCGTACAAGGTATCAAAGAAAAGGCATCAATTCTATGAAAGCATGCTTGACAGAAACATTTGCGCAGCCTCATAAAGGAAAATCGACATGTCACTGATGCGATTCGAACCTGCATTTCTATATAGCACGTTTCTGTAGTTTTACGAGCCATCTTATGTTTGCCTCTACACAGAATTCTCACGTCGCCGAACTGTGGCACACAATTGGTGCTAGCCCTACAGTGTAAAACAAGGTGCTCGCCCTCATTGTTTCAAAGTTTTTCGATAATTCATGCAATCCCTGTCTGTCTAATATAGGATTTTCCACAAGACAATGGAATTTCATGGAAGACACTGGTTGCGCACTTAGAGAACTGCTGGCAATGCTTCTTCCGACAGGCGGCTTTTTGGCTTTCACACGTTATGCGAAGGCTCAGCTGGGCAGCTTCCGGTAGGCAGAAAATTCCACCTTGTTGTTTGTTACTTTTTTAAGGCCGTGATAAACTTTGCGGACCTATGTAACTACAACAGGACCTTTCTCGCCAGCTGATTCCTGCTGACATCAGCCACCATCTTCTTCAAAAGTGTTTCTGCCACTGGCACTAAGACCGACTTGGAGAAGCTGGCTTGAACAATACTGTCCTTTTGGTTATCAAAGCTTCCTTGCATCTCATGTACGCACGACATAACATCTAGAGTGACGACTCCGAGCAGAGGATTGCGATGCCCCTTCCCCTTTTAGGGGCATCGCAACCCTAAGCTTGAAGTCGTCACTCCGGACAATGTGCGTACATGAGATGAAAGCCACAATTAATAAGCAATTGGGCAAACTTGTTGAAGCCGGCTTCCTTGTGTCTGTCTTAGACCCAAAGGCGGAAACACTTCTAAAGTAGATGATGATGGAGCAGGAATCAACTGACGAGAAAAAGAAGTCCTGGTGTTGTTCCATACGTACACATAATTTCTAATGCCAGAAAAAAAATTGCCAAGACGGATTAATGTAGAGGTTGCGTTTTCTGCACCCCGCAAGCTTGCCCAGCTAAACCATCGTAAAAGGTGCGAAATGAAAAAGGTCCGCTGTCAGAAGAAGCATTGCCAGCAGTTCGCTAAGTGCGCCACCAGTGTCGGCCATGAAATTTCATTGTCTTGAGGAAACTCCTATATTAGACAGTCGGGGATTGCATGAATGATCGAGTTAAAGAACATGCAAAAAAGCATTAAAACAATGAGGATGAACAACTTCTTTTACACTATAGGGCTTGCACCAATTGCGTGACACGGTTCCACGACGTGAGAATTCCGGATAGAGGCGGACCGTGAAACTCTAGAAGCCTTCTATATAAAAAGTAGGTTCGAATTGTACCAGTAACTGTCGGCTTTCCTATATGAGGCTGAGCGCAATTTCTGTCATGCCTGTTTTGACAAGATTGATGCCTTCTATCTGATAGCTTGTACGCGTGCGCATTAGCCAAGAAGGATATATATAGTTGAGCTGCTTTCATCTGATCACAGTTTCAGTAAGCGCCCGTGGTGTCTCTTTTCTTATGTTTGTCCATGTAGCGCTGAGTACCCTGCAATGGAGTCTCTGATAGCCTGAGTCGCTTTGAGACATTAAACCCTACAAACCAAACATTGCACTAAATGTCGCCAACCACACAGTGCTACAAATCCATGCCGTCAGTCGAAAGAAAAGTCGCTCACCTTTACTAACCTTTGAACTATGTACCTACTATAAACTTACAGTGCTATTGAAGGTCCAGTAAGATGTGTTGTCGGCCTAGTTGGTGCAGTACTTCAGACATCTTAAGTTGCGCGATCGCATATTGAACACTCATTGACGACAGCCCTAGATGGCAGCAAGATTTTAAAAGTGTTCAGATACGTGAATGATGTTTTAGTTCTGTTGAGCAAAAGCCATGCTATGACATTCCAGGATACGGTGAATGATGTTTTATATCAGTTAAGGCATCATGGTAAAGGTTTACATTTACTCATGAAATGCCTTCGAAGGACTGCCTACTGTTCGACATCCACATGCTCCTTTTGAACCGCAATGTTTCCTGGTTGTATCGCCCCAGAGTCCAGAAGGGTCTTTTTCCCTACGGTTCGGCACACTCAAAATTTTTTAAAATGGGGATTGTCTATCTGTGCAGAGAATCCGCCCTCGTGAAGTCGTGTCCACGCAAAATGCAGGAACGTTTTAATGATCAGGTGGACAGGCTTTCCTCTGCTGGTTTCCCCTGTGCGATCGTGGCGGCTGTGGCTGAGAAATTGCTGCAAAAGATAAAGGGAAAAGCGCGGTAAAGGGCAACCTTTACGCAAACTAAAACCGGTAGTCATGCCGTATGTGCACAAGGTATCCCACAATTTGAAGAAGGTCGCGGGGAAGTTCAAAGTACCGATGGTGTTTTCAGCACCTTTCAAAATGGCAAAGCTATGCCCCCGTATCGCCAAACAAGGAACAAAGAAGAGCGGCTGCGGCAAGAAATATGCTAGGCCCTTTGCGGAATGCGCCATCGGAGTTGTCTACGAAATACCATCGTCTTGTGGAAAGGTGCATGTAGGCCAGACTTGACGCTGCGTTAAAGTTAGTGCACGGGAACATAACTTATCATTAACAAAGGGGAAGGTTCTAATTTTGCTAAGCATTGCGTGTCCTGCAGGGGTTGTTAGCCTCGGCTGTATGAGATTAGGATTCTCGGCAAGAGCTGCAATTCATTCGCACGTGAAATCATGGCAGCCTACTTTATAAAGATAAGAGGGACTTATTGTATGAGTGAGTCTTCTGTAGTGCTCTACAGCAGTGAGGTATCTTTCCTCGATAAAATGATCTGAAATGAGTGTCCCAGTGTCTACTGTTTGTAACCTGCTTCTGACGACCTGTCTTTGCTGGTAGTGGATTAATATATATATATATATATATTTTTTTTTTCATTTTCTTTTTTTAGTTCAGGTTTTGACTGCTTTTGCTTCGTCTACATGATGACACTGCCTTTGCTACGAGAGATTTACAATTTTTTGTTCGTTACCCTTGGTTTGATTTTTATCTTGTTGTTTGTTCTTGTTTTTTGTGAGACTGCTTTTGTTCCCTTGTTGTTTGTTGTTGTCTTTTACGGCTTTTTTGTTAGACTGCTTTTGCTACGAGGGCTACGACTGTTATTGCTTTTTTTTAGTTACCTTTGGTTTTTACCTTGTTGTGTGTTCTAATTTTTACGTTGTTTGGTTTTGATTGCTTTTGCTTCAAGTCTTGACCGTTGTTGTTATTTATCTGTGTCGTTCATTTATCGCTAACCTTGGTGTGTTTAAACATACATCCCTTGTCATTGATGAATTCTGATACCGGGTGGGGTGAGTGCGAAGGTGTTATAAACGCCCGAGTGGCCGAGGGTTTAAATATACGTTCCTCTTTCTTTCCAATAAACAGTTGGCAGTTTGCGCTCGTCCTGTACCCTGTCTTGTGTGTGTCTTTGGTCACGCAACTTAAAATGTCTGGAGCTATAGAAAATGCCCAAGCGAAACCTTTGCTGCACGCCCTACACGCGTCTACCAAAATTCTACACAATGGGTTGTGTTCTTTGTTGACGTCCTATGCACCAGTGCTTACTTTGATTACTGAGTGCATGCCGGTAAATTAGAGACACGAATAATTGCCAAAATATATTTTAATGACATTTCCAAGCAGATATATTACCGCGACCTATTTAAATCTCTATTTGTTCTTATTCGGCATCTGCTGGCATGCGACCTTATCATTGTGATTCTAGCGCGCTTATCGACTTGTATTCCGTGTTTGTTTATGCTCGTTGTCGCGAGACGATGTTTTATCATGTTCTTTGCCGCGAAAGATGCGTCGGCACGTAACTCCACAAATCCAGCCGCTCGTGTGTGTTTCTACAATGTTCCAGGTCATGCTAGTACCGTTTGCGCTTTATCCAGATATTTCCTCGCTTTAAATTCAGTGCTGACAAGTGTAACGCATTCTTTGTTCGACGACTGCCTAGAACGATTGTTGCTATCGCCGCCGCAGAATAACTTAGTTCTTTTGCAGGCACAGTCAGCCCAATCAAGAGTTCATTTCAGTGCTTCTATACCTGTGTGATGACTTGTGATCACGGCCATCTCACCACCACGTGAAATCTGGTGGAGGTACTGCCCTTGATCCTTCAAGCGAAAACCGCTGCCTTGTTCCTGTAGCCCAGGGGGACAAGCCTACAGGTCGCCGAGCCAGCCGCCGACTTCACGGGTTCCAACCCGAACACAGTCTGCTGTCTGACCCTGTCCGACACCGGAAGGCACCAACTTTGGAAATGGTCCGGTCAACAGCACTGATTGTCTTCGTGCCGCCCCGGGAGCCTCCCATCTTTCATGAAATGCCCACTGAAGATTCGGAAGACTGGTTAGACCTTTTCGACCATGTGGCAGAATTCAACGGCTGGAACGACTTAGCGAACGTAAGGCAAGTCTATTTTGCTCTTCAATGGTCTGCCCGCATATGGTTCGAAAATCACGAGGCAGCTTTGAAGGATTGGGCGATTTTCAAGAAAAAGTTTTTGACTGCTTTTGCAAGTGTCGTTCAGAAGAAATGAGTCAATGCCACCCTTCAATCAATACTTCATCCCAAATGAGCTTGTCCTGGTTTATGATGAGATCGGCGCGCGCCCGTTTCGGCGCGCCGAACCTTACATGACCGAAGGTGAGAAAGTGAAATTTTTAATGCCAGGCGTTAAAGAGTCGCTTTTTGCAGGACTTGTCCGGAATTCTCCGAAAACTGTGGATGAATTCGCAAGTGAAACGTCGAAAATCGAGAGGACGTTGGACACCCGGATGCGCCACTATGATCGATCACTGCAACCGGTCAGCGCAAGCCCCTACAGCAGCGCATCTACGAGCGGAGAGAGCCTTCGAGACATCATCCGTGAGATCGTCCGAGAGGAACTTCGTCGGTTACTGCAATCTTTCCAGCAAGCCCAGGTGGCGACGCTCGCGGACGGGGTCAGTGAAGAAGTCCAGCAGGCACTGGGTGATCCTCAAGTGACAGCTCCGACAGCTCCAGCACAAGAAACGACAGCGATGAATTAAGCTGCAGCATTTATGTCGACCGGCTCCCCTACGTGATTTTCCAAGCCCTCATTTCTACCGTGCTGTTCCTAAAAGCCGCCCCTTGGACAATGCCCGCAAGCCTACCAACGACCCCCAAGCCCCAGGAAGTGCGACAGCTTGAGGACTGCGAACAACCGGCCATTATGCTTCCACTGCGACGAAGCCGGCCACATTCTACGTCACTGCCCATACCGACGAATCGGCCTCCGCGGATTTGCAGTCGACGCCCCACTACCCCGCCCCGGTAAACGACCTTAAGAAATCGAGAACTACCAGCGTAGCGGCACGTTTGCGCCACCAAGCCGTCGGTTCAGGTTCCCATCACCGTACAGGGCCCGCTTTTCGTCGCCAAGCCGCAACTACGATGACGGTGACGGGAAGGTCCTCAAGCCCCCGTATGTAAGGTGAGGTTGCTATACGGCGAACTAACGAAGATCCTCTGCTGCAGACAACGAGTAACGACGAGGCAGCAATGACGCCGACATTACTTATGAAGACGCCCTCGACGCGCCCGGACTTCAGAATGACACCACCGCTACGCTCGATGTCAACATCCAAGACGACGCGACCAGAATCCAAGCTAACACCACCGCCCAGCGAAGGCGAAGTGACAATGGTGAGCCCTGGCCGCGACCTCAGAGCAAGATGGAGCAGAGATCGAACACCGAAGCCATTATGCAATACGAGGACGCGAACGAGTGACTTCGAAGTTGTTGTCGACGGTCGCACAGTTACCGCATTAGGGGACACCGGAGCTGATTATTCTGTTATCAGTGGAGCGTTCGCTGCCCAGATAAGACGGTGACGACCACTTGGGATGGCCCGCTGATCCGTACCGCTGGCGATAACCTTATTACGCCTTCAAGGCGATGCCCTGCAAAGGTTACAGTACAAGGACGTGCATACCTTACCTGCTTCATCGTCCTACAGGAATGCTCGCGCGACGTGATTTTGGGCATGGACTTCCTAAATGATCGTAGAGCGATCATCGACCTCAGATCCAAGCTCATCACACTGTCGGCGCTTGTCCGTGTCGTCCTTCGTATACTTTTTGTGCTAATTTTCATCATGAACGTGCACCAACTAGCCTAACTTGCGGCATTACTTAACGGATAAAGGCATACCTACTACGACGACTTCGTCGCAACGCGTTTCTCTAACCGTCCTCGACGGAGACTTGACCATGCTGCCCCGAACAAGCGTCATTTCCTGCGTGGGCAACGCAGATATCTAAACCACCGAAGGCGTCGTCGAAGGAAACACTCAGTTGCTCTTGGAACGAGGGCTGGAAATTGCAAGAGGCGTCGCCCATTGCCGTCATGGACAAGCTCAAGTGCTGGTGACGAACTTCACCAAAGAATACCGGCACCTGAAAAAGGGGATGACGATCGCGTTCCTAGACAAGCTAGCCGACACCCGAGATATCTTCGCCTTCCCCAGCCAACCCGAAGACGGTGCACCCAAATGAGCAAAGCAGCCCACGTACGACATCAACGCGTCTCTAGCCCAAGACAGACAAGACCAGATTCGCACTCTGCTAGAAAGCTACAGCGAGTGTTTTTCTTCAGCTTCGAAGGTACGGCAAACTCCGTTAGCAAAGAACCGCATCATCACGGAAGAACACGCTCGACCGCTAGGTCAAAGGCCCTACCGTGTATCGCACCGAGAACGCCAGGCCATACGCGATCAAGTTCAGGAAATGCTTCATGATGACGTGATCCAGCCATCAGAAAGCTCCTGGGCGGCACCAGTCGTTTTGGTGAGGAAGAAAGACGAGACATTTCGTTTCTGTGTCGATTACTGCCGCCTAAACAGTATAACGAAGAAGGATGTGTACCCTCTCCCTCGCATCGATGACACACTGGACTGGCTCTACAATGCAAGTTAAGTCTCATCGATGGACCTGAACAGCGGCTATTGGCAAATTGAGGTCGACGAGAGAGATCGCGAGAAGACCGGATTCATCACACCGAACGGTCTATTCGAGTTCAAGGTGGTGCCATTTGGTCTGTGCTCCGCACCAGCCACGTTTCAACGAGCAACGGACATTCTCCTGGCTGGGTTGAAGTGACAGATTTGTTTGCTATACTTGGAAGACGTTCTTTTCTCGTCAAACTTTGAAGACTGCCTAAAACGGCTGCAGGCAGTGCTGGATGCCATCAAATCATCGGGACTAACAATAAAACCAGAGAAGGGCCACTTCGCACTCGAAAAACTGCGGTTCTTAGGTCTCATCGTTAGCAAGGATGGTGCTCGCCCAGACCCGGAGAAAACAGCTACAATTGCACAATTAGCCACCGCCTGCCGATAAGAAAGCCGTGGGCAGATTCCTTGGGCTGTGCGTGTATTATTGACGATTTGTCAGAAACTTTTCGAGCAACGCCAAACCGTTGACGCAGCTTACAAACGCTGACGTACAGTTGTGAACAAAAAATGTATACAACACTCAGCCGGTGGCAGAGCTCAGGAAAACTTCATTTTGACTTCATCTAGCAACAGCTACCTGGGATCGAGACAATCGGGGTGGTGCCCCATTTTATCCACATGCATGTGTCCCTGTTGGTGTCGCTAGATGGGATTTCAATGCCGTTTCCCTGAGCACTGTCACCGGCTGATTGTTGTATACCACATTTGCTCACGACTGTACCTTTTAAATAGGAAGCGTTGCAAGAAGAAACCTTCGACGAACTTAAGCACCGCCTGCAGTGTCCTCCTGTACTTGGCCAGTTTGATGAAAGTGCCGAGACCGAAATTCATAAAGACGCGAGAAGTGCGGGCCTAGGAGCCGCTTTCTTCCAGAAGAGTGGGCTCGGTGGCTGTGCCACAACACGGTCTAAAGCACCCGTCTTCGCCCTGCAGGTTTTCTCGCCGATGTTCATCTGCGTCATGCTCCCTGCAGCCTTTTGCGGTCCCTGAGTGACGGCAAATGAACGTGCACCCATGCGCAGTGCAAACGAAGTGACATTCTACGCTGCACCTAAGGACGCCCCCACGCCTGTGCTACCAGCTCAAGCAAACTGGACCCTCAATTCCAACTGGAAGGCCCAATCGTCAGCGACCGTATTCAACAGACAGTCTTTAAAAGAGCAACAACCAACGTCAGCACTGTGTGGGCTTGGTGGCTCTGCCACAACACGGTCTCAACCACCCGCCTTCGCCATGCAGGTTGGTAACCATCACAGTTAATTCTCAAAGAAAACCAGCAACTACTTTATGGTACAGCTGCCGATCTCCCAGTGTTGCCTTGTTATCGGTGCTGAGTGCTTTAATGTTGATCGGTCTCTTCGACTTCTGTGCGGCGACACTGAGAGCAACCCTGGCCCCGATAAGCTCGACGCTACCCTCAGAGAACTAAAAAGATGTCTTCTGGCCAAACCGAGTTAGTGAACGAAGTGCAGGGGCTTAAGGATCAATTGCTCTCAATGGACCAGACAACCTTTAATCTGACCATAGGCCTTAGTGCTCTCGAAACCCACTGCAAAAATCTAGAGGCAATCCAGACGACAGCAACCGAGACTGCTCGCCTAGTTGGAGTACTAGAGGATTGCATTGATGACGCGGAAAACCGCTCCCGACGTAACAACCTAATCTTCTATGGTCTGCCTGATAATAGGCCTTCTGAAACATACTCGCAGTCCGAGGGCCTAATAATTCGTCACTGCTCCGAACACCTCGACACCCAGCTAAGTCCAAATGACATAGAACGTAGCCATCGCCTCGGATGCCACTCCAAAGACCGGCAATGCCCGCCGGTCTTTGGAGTGGCATCCGCGCCGGTCGCAAAGACGCTCGGGGGGAGGAGATCTGATTGCCGCCCATGAGCAGTTATCTTGTTCTATCATTGAAATCACGAAGATTTAGAAATTATATGAATCATGTGCCGTGCATCCCCACTGACAATACTGTCACGTAGTGGTGACCAGGGTCAATGGCACAAATGAGTCGGTGATTACACTGAAGAAACTCTTTATTGGGCTGACTTGCGCCCGCAAAAAAAAAACTAAGCAACTGGTTGGTTTGTGGGGTTTAACGTCCCAAAGCAACTCAGGCTATGAGAGACGCCGTAGTGGAGGACTCCGGAAATTTCGACCACCTGGGGTTCTTTAACGTGCACTGACATCGCACAGCACACGGGCACCTTGCTTTTCGCCTCCATCGAAAAGCTGCCGCCGAGGCCGGGATTCGATCCCGCGTCTTTGGGAACAGTAGTCGAGCGCCGTAACCACTGCGCCACCCCGGCGGGGTAAAAAAACTAAGCAACTCGGCGGCGGCGATAGCAACAAACGTGCTCGTCGATCGTCGAACAAAGAATGCCCGTTGCACTCATCAACGCTCAATTTAAAGGCTGCTCAGAACAATCTAGATACCCAGTCAAAAAAACTACAGAACCGTGTCAAAAATACGACAGAATATTGTGTAGTTCTGTCGTAAACGTCAAAATTTTCGGCAGTTGTGTAGTACTTTTATGTAGTTCTGTAGTTTTTCTGTAGTATATTTCTGTTGTCTGTAGGTATGTAGCACTTTTTTGTTGTAAATACAGAAATTTCTGATGTTACTACAGAACATTCTGTTGTCACTACAGGTTTCCCGTCAAAAACCGCACAGAAATTCTGTCGTAACAACAGAACATTTTCTGTAGCGTTTTCCCGACTGGGTAACGTCGCAATTGCTACCAGCATAAGCTGGGACATTGTAGAAAGACACACGAGTGGCCGGAATCTTCGAGACAGATCTCGGTGCATCTTGCGGTGGAACGAAACTGATAAAGGTGTGACTCGCGACATCGAGCATTAACAAACAGAGAATACAGAACTGATACACGATCCAGAATCAGAGTGATAAGGCCGTATGCCGGTGGCTGTTGAAAAACAGCAAATACAGTTTTGAAGGTTTCGCGGCAATACTAATTGGTGTGTGTTACAGACCACATCGTAGCAGTCCTGAAATTCTTCGCAAACTTCACAATATCTTATATAACATGGTTTCCAAGCACCCTAAGGCACACATCCTCCTGTTTGGGGATTTCAACTACCCTGATATTGACTGGCACAACCAGTCCCAGCCTTAGCCAGTCAGGAAGAGTCGAAAAATTTTATAGATGTTTGCCTTAAGTTTAATTTACACCAACTAATCTCTGAACCAACGCGTGTCGCAGGGAAAACGGCTAACACACTCAACCTCATACTAACCACCCATCCAGAAAGCCTAGAATTCATTTCGTGTCTCCGGGAAATCAGCGATCATAAAGTAATCCATGGTAGTTTTAACTTCTCACCTGTAATAAGACAAACTTATCAGAAAACTATTAGCCTCTACAATAAGGGAAACTGAAGCAATTAACACTGAACTAACATTCTATCGACGTTTCAAATGCATTTTTATGATAGAAGCGTAGACGACAACTGGATGCTATTCAAACATAAATTTTCTGAATTGATCAATAAATACATTCAAACATGCAGTTAAAAAAAAAATGATCAAAAATTTTGATTTACAAAAGCCCTGAAAAAGCTAGAAAATAAGAAAAAACACTCATTTCGTACAGCCAAGCAACAAGCAAGCCCGAAGGCATGGGATAAATGCTACGAAACCGAACACACATACTTGGCGGCGATTAGAAGTGCGAAGCGTTCATTTTACGAAGTTGATCTGCCAAAAATGACAACCGATAACCCAAAGAAGTTCTGAGAAATGATAAACCCGAAGGAAACTCGTCTTCCAACCCTCACTAACAATTCTGGTGAAAGGATGACAGATATGGAATGTGCAAACACGTTTAACACTGCGTTTTCTGCCGTTTTTACTAACGAATCCCAAACACCATCTTTTAGTTTGCCTCTTATAGTCACCATAGCCATGAACGCGATTGCCTTCAACAGTAATAGAGTTTCGTGCATAATCGACCAAATTAACAATTCCTCAGCCTCAGGTATACAAGAAATCAGTTCAAAGGTCTTGAGAAACACTAAATCAGTCTGTTCACGCATTTTTTGTTCATTGTTCTCGCAATCACTCTCCGAAGGAACCGTACCAGACGACTGCAAAGTGGGGAAGGTCGTTCCCCTCCACAAAATAGGTAGTTCTGATTCACTTCCTAATTATCGCCCCATTTCATTAACAAGTGTACCATGCAAAATGATGGAACATGTCAATTACACCCAAACCATGCAATTCTTGGATTCAAATAATTTCTTCCATCCATCACAGCATGGATTCCGCAAGGGTTTCTCCTGCGAAACTCAACTAGCCATTTTTGCACATGATATTCACGCCAACCTTGATATTAACCTACAAACTGACTCCATTTTCCTATATTTCGCTAAAGTATCCGACAAAGTACCTCATGAACGCTTTTTTTTAAACGTTTCCAGTTGAACCTAGATTCGAACATAATTGCATGGATTAAAGCATTCCTCACGGATCGCTCTTAGTCCATCGTCATTATTAACCAACCTTCCAACCCGCTTCCAGTAACCTCCGGCGTCCTACATGGTTCTGTTCTCGGTTCTTTATTATTCCTCATATACATTAACGATTTACCCCAGCATATCTCTTGTCATATCCGCTTGTTCGCCGATGATTGTGTCATTAATCGCTCAGTGACTAACCATTCTGACCAAGAATCACTTCAGGCAGACCTGCGCCGTGTGCGAGACTGGTGCTTCCAGGGCATGACGACGCTCAACTCTGACAAATGAAAGTGCATGTCCTTTCACCGCCGTAGCAATCCTCTTGTTTTCAAATACACAATCTGTAACTCCCCAGTTGACCTCGTCCAGTCATATAAATACTTAGGTGTCACCATTTCTAATGATTTATATTGGCGTTTGCATGTGACTAATCTGATATCATCGGTTAATAAAACACTAGGTTTCTTAAAGCGTCACCTGCGGGAAGCCTCACAACACGTAAGACTACAAGCGTACATCTTGCTTGTTAGAACTAAACTTGAATACGCATCACCCATCTGGAGCCCTCATCAAGAATACTTAACACACGCCATCGAAGCTGTTCAAAACAGGACTACCAGATTCATTCACTCCTCATACTCGTACGACTTCAGCATATCATCCCTAAAATCGCAATCAGGTTACCTAATCTTTCTACTCGCCGTCGTATAGCCAGTCTTGTTCTATTTCACAAGTTCTTTTCATCATCATCATCAGCCTGATTATACCCACTGCAGGGCGAAGGCCTCTCCCATATTTCTCCACTTAACCCGGTTCTGTGCTAGCTGCATCCACTTGACCCCTGCGAACTTCTTAATCTCATCCGCCCACCTAACTTTCTGCCGCCCCCTGCTACGCTTTCCTTCCCTTGGAATCCAGTTTGTTACCCTCAGCGACCATCGGTTATCCTCTCTTCGCACTACATGTCCTGCCCATGTCCATTTCTTCTTCTTAATTTCTACTAGAATGTCTGTAACTTGAGTTATTTCTCTGACCCACTCTGCTCGCTTTCTATCTCTTAATGTTACCCCTACCATTTTTCGTTCCATAGCCCTCTGGGTTGTCCTCAACTTAAGTAGAACTCTCTTGGTTAGCCTCCACGTTTCAGCCCCATAAGTGAGTACAGGCAAGATGCAACTGTTGTATACTTTCCTCTTGAGCGATACCGGTAAGCTGCTAGTCATAATCTGCGAGTGCTTGCCAAATGCGCTCCATCCCAATCGTATTCTTCTTGTTATTTCCTTTTCGTGGTCCGGGTCTGCGGTTACTACCTGTCCTAAGTAGACATATTCGTCTACTACTTCCAGTATTTCGCTACCTAATGTAAACTGCTGTTCCTTCCCGAGGCTGTTGAACATTACCTTAGTCTTCTGCATATTGATTTTCAAGCCTACCTTTCTACTTTTCCTGTCTAGGTCATCAATCATTATTTGCAGTTCATCCCCCGAGTTGCTTAGCAAGGCAATGTCATCAGCAAATCGCAGATTACTGAGGTATTCTCCATCTACCCTTATCCCTAACTGCTCCCATTCCAAGTCTCTGAATACTTCCTCTAAACAAGCTGTGAATAGTACTGGGGAGATTGTGTCTCCTTGCCTAACACCTCTCTTTATGGGAATTTTGTTACTTTCTTTATGCAGAACTATTGTTGCTGTGCAGCCGCTATATATATATCTTCCAGCACTTTCACGTATGGCTCGTCTACCCCCTGATTTCGCAATGCCTGCATCACCGCCGAGGTTTCAACTGAGTCAAATGCTTTTTCGTAATCAATGAATGCTATGTATAAGGGCTGGTTATATTCCGAGCATTTTTCTATCACCTGATTGATGGTATGGATATGATCAATAGTAGAGTACCGTTTCCGAAACCCTGCTTGATCCTTTGCTTGATTGCAGTCTAAGGTTGTTCTGATTCTATTAGCGATTACCTTAGTAAATACCTTATACGTAACAGACAGTAAGCTGATTGGTCTGTAATTTTAAGGTCCTTAGAGTCCCCTTTCTTGTGAATGAGGATAAAGTTTGCATTCTTCCATGGTTCCGGTACCGTCGATGACACCAGGCACTGCGTATACAGGGTGGCCAGGTTTTCTAGCACGATATCCCCCCCGTCCTTCAGCAAATCTGTAGTTATCTGATCCTCTCCAGCTGATTTCCCCCTTTTCATAGTTTCTAGTGCTTTCTTGACCTCGTCCTTCGTCACTGGTGGAACGTCTGACTGTTTTGCCCTACCGCCAATCTCATTACGGTCCTGACTACTTTGGCTACTGTAGAGATCTGTATAGAACTCCTCGGCTACTTTGACTATCTTTTCCATATTAGTGATGACGTTGCCCGCCTTGTCCCTTATCGCATACATCTGGTTTTTGCCTATGACCAATTTCTTCTTTACCGCTTTAAGGCTTCCCCCGTTCTTTACAGCATGCTCAATTTTCTCCATGTTATACTTCCTAATATCGGCCACCTTGCGCTTATTGATTAGCTTTGATATCTCGGCCAATTCGATCTGGTCTGTTGGATTGGAAGCTTTCATACTCTGGCGTTTCTTAATCAAATCTTTCGTCTCCTTAGACAGCTTACCGGTATCCTCTCTAACTATCCTACCGCCTACTTCTACCGCGCACTCAGTAATGATATCTCTGAAATTATTGTTCCTTGCCTCTAGGGTAATGTCGCCATCCTCAGTTAGAGCTGAAAACCTATTCTGTAGCGAGATTCTGAACTCTTCTGCCCTCCCCCTCACCGCTAATTCGTTGATGGGTTTCTTTCTTACTAATCTGTTGCGTTCCTTCTTCAGATTTAGGCTAATTCGGGACCTCACCATCCTGTGGTCACTGCATCGCACTTTCCCGATTACCTCTACATCTTGCATAATGGCGGGGGTTGAACACATTATGAAGTCGATTTCATTTTTAGTCTCTCCGTTAGGACTTTTCCATGTCCATTTCCGGTTCTTCCGTTTGCTGAAGAAGGTATTCATGATTCGTAAGTTATTGCGGTCTGCAAACTCAACTAGTAACTCCCCCCTGCTATTCCTAGAACCAATGCCATAGTCACCTACTACCTTGTCTCCTGCCTGTTTTTTCCCTACCTTGGCATTGAAATCGCCCATTAGTACAGTATACTGCGTCTTTACTTTCTTTTATTCTTTATTCACCACTAAAATAAGAACGATACATCTGCGCACTTCCACAACGCAGGTCCCATCGCATCGGTCATTCTCATCATGGTTTGCGTCCACGTGCCAGTACCACTATTTTTGCCAACTCATTTTTCTCTCGTGCAGCAGCTGACTGGAACGGCCTCCCCAACAATATTGCTACCATAACATGTTCATCATCATTTTCAAACACTGTTCATTTCTGTATTTTGTAAACCTCACCCGTTATGTAACACCCCGAAAAGGGGTCTTTAAGGGAAGGAGTGCCTCGTGTTCATCTGGGTCACATCTAAGTTCCGTCCACATCTATACGGTCGACCATTCAATGTGGTAAGCGAACACCACGTGCTCTGCTGACTGGATAATTTGAAAGACAACTTCGGCCGCCTTGACCGGTGGAGCCTACGACTTGAAGAATTTGGCGTGGATGCAGTCTATAAGTCGGGCCACAAACACTCCGACGCAGGCTGCTTATCCCGCGGTCCCGTAGACGCTCCCCAGAAGGACGATGATGACGACGCCTTTCTGGCACCAGTAAGCGCTAGCAGGTTTGCACAACAGCAGAGATCAGATCCTCAGCTGAAAGACCTAGCCGATTACTTTGACGGCAAGACTGCTTCCCCTTCTGCTGTGTTTAGGTGTCAGTTGTCGTCGTTCGCCTTAAGCAATGACGTTATCGTAAAGAAGAGCTTCGCTCCCAACAAGACCACTTCTTCTTGTCGTGCTAAAAGCCTTAGGCAGGAAATTCTTCATGCGTTACACGACGAGCCAATTGCAGGGCATCTCTAGTTTTCGCACACGTTGCATCGAATTGAGGAGACGTACTACTGGCCACGACTGCCTGCCTACGTTGCCCCCTACGTGAAAACTTGCCGTGAGTGCCAGTGACGCAAACGCCGCCGATCAGACCAGCTGGGCTACTGAATCCGATACTGCCCTAAACCCTGCCTATTCAGCAAATTGGGAGGTATCTCCTCGGTCCCTTTTCATCTTCATCTGCGGGTAACTAGTGAATCATCGTGGTCACCTACTGCCTTACCCGCTACGCCGAAGCGAAAACACTGCCCAATGGTACAGCAGCAGATTTCGCTAAGTTTTGTAGAACAAATTATTTTGCGAGACGGCGCCCCAGAAGTGTTCATCAGGGACCGGAGAACAGAATTTACGGCAGAGCTGTCGCAAGCCATCCTGGAATACAGTCATGCAAGCCATCGAAGAACTGCTGCCTGCCATCCTCAGACAAAAGGACTTGCGGAGCGTCTCAACAAAACGATTGTGGAAATGATTGCAATGCACGTTGACGCCGAACAGAAGACATGGGACGCCATTCTACCCTACTTCATCCTCGGTTATAATACCGCCGTCCAGGAGACAACCAAGTCGACCCCGTTCAGCCTTGTGTAGGCAGGGAGCCCACGAAGACGCTCGACAAAATGCTGTCGCACGTAATCGACGAGGAGAACCTGGACGTCCCCGTTTACCTTCAACGTGCAGAGGAAGCCCGAAGACTCGCCTGAATGCTCATTAAAGATCAGCAGTGAACCGAAGCCTGACGTTACAACTTACGACGACGCGATGCTGAGTACAAGTTGAAAGATCAAGTTTGGGTTTGGACGCCGTTTCGCGACCGCGAACTGAACAAAAAGCTTTTACGCCGATAGTTCGGGAAGTAGAAGGTGCTTCGCCGACTAGGACAATTGAACTACTTTCCAGACGGCGCGACAGCATCTCAGCGGCGCCGAGTGCACCCAGAAATTGTGCATGTTGTAGGCCTTAGGACATATTACGCGCGACAAAAGCTATTCATGTTAGCTTCGGAATGTTTATGTTAATTCACGTTACGCGCGCTAAAGGCTATTCATGTTTGCTTCGCAATGTTTATGTCAATTCATGTCTGTTTAGTTTGAAACATCAAGGCGATGTTTTTTAAGGGGGGAGTAATGCCGCGACTGGCCATAGGGTTTTCTTGGCAGGAAATACTGGAGTGGGTTGCCATTACCTTCTCCAGTGAATCACATTTTGTCAGAGCTCTCTGCCGTGACCTGTCTATCTTCGGTCGCTGGAGAAAGATTGAATGTCTGGAAAGGTCGAGGGTCACCGGAGAAGGGGTAGGCAGCGAACACGATGGTTAGATGGCATCCTCGAAGCGCTGCAGATGAAGTTATGCGATGTTAGGAAGATAGGGAGACACCAGAAAGCGTGGCGTGATATGGCCCATAGGGTCACGAAGAGTCGGATACGACTGAACCACTGAACTGAACTCAATGCTGCAAACTATTTCAATCTGAAAATGTGCTTATTCGACAGCAGCTGGCATGCGTCCTTATCAATGGGATTCTGGGCAATGTAGCAGCGTAGCAGTGGGCATCGCAGCAGCAGCAGACACAGCAGTATGCTGAGAAATCCTTTTTGCTGTGCGCTACAGATCTTCTTCGGAGCTTTACTGGCACCGTATGGATTCCATCAAGTGACCCGTGCAGACTATCTTCCGGGATTCGGGGCCGTATCAGCTGCACTGCTCTATACCAGTGTCACACCTGAACCGGATCAACCGCGGCTATCAGCGACTATACCGTTGACGACATCGGGGACGTCATGTCACGTGACTCATTCAGAGACTATAAGACTACCGACGGAATCATTCTTCTCCAGTGGGCATCATGGCGGAAGTAGCATGGTGGCGAAGGCTGGGCCCAAAAGCGGTTCAGCGGTACCGCAGCATAGCAATAGGTCGGGGGGCCAACCCCTCAGATTAAGAAATTATACTACTACAAATTAAAAAGTATCAATCAACATAAAAAGAATAGACATTTTGATAACTTCGCTTGTGAATGAGGTGAGGCATTTTATAAATACATTCTTAATTTTTTTTAATCTTGCAACTCTTATCGCCCCATCTTCTTGATGTTTCATCGGTCAGGAGGCGCTGCCAGAGGTAACCAAGGCAACAGACATAACGAAGCTGACGAAGCACGAAACGATTTCTTATTGCTGTCTGCTGCTCGTCTGCTGTGGTGCGGGCCTTGGTGCGCCCGGGAAAGCGTAATTTAGTTCGCAAGTCTGAAAATGTCCCATTTGCGAAGATTTCGACGTCCTTGCTGGTCGCTGCTCTGTCGCCGTTTGGTGAGATTTCATATCCCCCTGCAGCCGTGTTTTTTTTTTTTTTGGTTTCGTCCCCTTCGTCGTGCGGGCAGTGCGAAGTCTTTTTGCAGCAGTGTATTGCGCTTAGCGTTTTATCGCAAGATGAGCCCGCACAAAGTGTGGAAGCGATGCTCTGTGGCACGTTGCGACAGCATGGGCTCAACCGTCGGTGTCTTGAAATTGAAATCGCCTTGAAAACTGCTGTATAATTTCTGCCGAAGAACTTAAATGTGAAGAGTGATCCCAGTGCTCTATGCTCCATGTATGTTTTGATGGACCTACTAATTCATGACATTTTTATTTCAATTGCAGCGGTCATAGCTTTGTTTTCTGTACACGCATGTTTCTTATCTGGTGATGTTTTGTGGCAGGCACTTCAAGCCTTTTCCATGCCTCGGCTGTGATCATTGAGATGATTAGCCCGCTTAAACAGCGCTACTGTTTGTGCTGTCAGCGACATGCATTTTTATTGTTGTGATTTGTTGCTGTATTTTATTGGTTGATGCAATAAACCATGAATATGAAAACCATAATTGTTCACTTGGTACACTCTGTTGCGAACTGGGCACGACTGCCCCGTTGCACCAGTGTTTCTGGACCGCACCTTACTGTGCCGAGGGACAAAGTAAATGGCCAAAGTACGTGCATGACTTGCAGCAGTGTTTGTATTAGGAATTTGCATGCGTGGTCTCTATTTGAAAGTGTTGCTGCCTTTCTATGCCGCCACCTTTGCCAACCACTTTCATTGTGCTGGAGCAACTGCTTATAAACAAGGGCGTAAACAACAGAAACTCGAGTCCTTTTAGATGGCAAAGGTTGGCGCGCGCTGAAAGGCAACAACCTTCAAAAGATGCAGGCTCGTCAATGCAACGCGGCGGTTTAAAAAAACAAAAAATCTTGTTTATATTTCGCGCCAAAGTGAACGTATGGGTGACGTCATTTGACGTCATGGCCCTCCAATTTTCATTGGTCGCTGGAGCCCATGAGCCGCCATGTTTTTACGTATGGGCGTCTATGGAGCCCACAGCAGTATGCTGAGCAATCCTTTTTACTTTGCGCTACAGGTTAGTGGCTCCAAATGTGAACATCGTTATCGAAGTGACGAGCGATTTCTAATGCTGCAGTCCTGCCCACTGGGTGTTCGGTTCTTTCTGTCTTGTGTTATCACACTATCGAAAGATCTGTTGTCTTGTGACATTGAAGCGAATCCTAGTCCAGCAGACCACGAAATGCTGTTGAATTACTAGCTGGCCAGAGCAAGATTAGTTCAGCTGTGGAGAGCCTGCAGGCTTCCCAGAACAAAATAGAAGATAAACTTTCCTCATTAACTAAGCGCATTGACAGTATTGAAAGACAGTTATCCGGCCTCAATGTCTTAGCCACGAGGGTTAAAGATATGGATACCACCATATTAGATATTCAGGGACGACTCGCTTCAGTCAGGAACCAGATAGACGATCTGGAAAACAGAGGCAGGAGAAATAACCTGATTATCTGTGGTGTAGAGGAGGTCAGAGGAGAGTCTAGCCTGGAACTGGAAACAAAAGTGACCGATGGTGGCTTTCTCGAAAAACTCGGTTTAAAAGTGAATGGAGTAGAAACATGACATAGACTCGGCAAAAGGAAAGGAAACATGGTGCGTCCTGTCATTTTGAAACAGCTTGACTTCCGTGAAAAAATGTCAATATTGCAATCTTGTCGTAAGCTCAAAGACTCCGAACTATCAATAGCTGAGGACTATTCAAAGCGGGTCCGGGAAATACGTAAAGAATTGTGGAAAAGCTGCGAAGAAGAAAGAGCAGAAGGAACCAAGTAACAGCTGATCTTCGATAAACTAAGCGTTGACAGTGTCCTATATGGTTGGGACGAAACCAAAGGGTGGCGTTTCAAGCTTAAAACACGAACAAAAACAAACTGACGTAGGAAGAAGACACTACGGGCACTGAAAATATTAAATGTCAATTGTAGGAGTGTTCTTAATAAGACTACTGAGTGGTAGGCTCTTCTGCTTTTGCACGGTTCAGAAAAAATGCTTTTGACAGAGACTTGGCTTAACGACACAGTGCATAACAGTGAGTTTGTTTCTATTGGTTACAGTGCGTACAGAAAAGACCGTGATGGTACAGGAGGAGGCGTCAGCCTTCTTTTCAAATCATCCTTGATAATCTTTCCCATGCCTGATGTACCTGATGTTGAATGTATTTTTTGTACAGCGTACCATGCAAATCTTAGATATGTTATTGCAGCAATGCATAGGCCTCCTACTTTATACCATTGAGGTATTAGACAACCTGAAGCAATATATGTGTAGAAATGTAAAATCTAATGACCGTAGTATACTATCAGATTTTATTCAGCCTAATGTAGAATGGGCAACATTGTCGCCCCTGGGGAGGGGATGTTGGACATCGCTTTTCTGTTGATCTATTTCAAATTGTAGAATAAAACACAACTCACAAGGCAACTCAAAAAGCCAACTCACAGTCAGTACTTGACCTTTTTTTTGTCAGCGGTTCCATTACCAACAAAACAAATTGCGCAATATTGCCTGGAATATCGGACCACGAGGCTGTAATACTTACTATTATAGACACCATCTAATATAAGACAACCAAAAGTTCATGTTACTGAAACTTTTCTCCAGCCGATGATGTATCAATTATTGACACACTTTCTCTAAACTTTGATGACTTTTCAAGTAGCACGGAAGGTGTAGACTTGCTTTGGTACAGGTTTAAAAATTATGTTGTAGAGTGTATTGACCGCTTTGTCCCGTGGATAAACAAAAAGAAACGTAGTAATAACCCTTGGATTTCTCGTGAGACTTTGAGGCTTCAAAGGAAATTAAAACGTCTCAAGAAACAATTAAAAATCCATAGATCTCTGTCACTACAAAGAAAGATCGACGATCTTTCCTTGAAGCTTAGAGGTCAAGTAGATATCGATAAACAACGCTACTTTGGTAAATCACTGCCATGACTTAAAACCACAGCTGCAGAAAAATCAGGGCGTTCTATATCTCTAACCTCGAAGGAATGCCATCTGTTATATGTTGATGGGGAGGCCGTTAACGACGGGAAAAAAATAACAAAGGCGTTCAACAAACACTTTAAATCCGTGTTTAACAAGTATAATGCCACATTTTGAATTGTCTGTGCCACCTATTCTCGATGTTCAGTTAAGTGAACCAGGCATACTAAGCATGCTGTTAAATCTTAACGTTAAAAAATCTTCAGGCCCGGACAGCATTCTAAACGCGTTTTTAAAGCGGTATGCTGAATGGACAGCAAAGTACTTGCGCGTTATTGTCACTAGATCATTGTGCGAGGAACAAGTTTCAAGTGACTGGAGTGAAGCCGCAGCGTTGTGTTGGGGTTTTTGGCAACTAAGGCCATCATGCGCCAAACACGAGGTTTTTGAGCTTCTTTATGAGTGAAAATGAAGTGTAGAAAATGACAACTTATGTAGAATCCCTAACTCAAGAAAACTAAAAACAGATGAAATAAGAACAACTGGGTTGTCTCCTAACAATCAGCAGGGGTGGATTGGGATGCGTTCATTATAGAATGGAGTAAAATATTTTTTTTCTTAACTGTTCAAGTACTGTGCACGAGATCAAAATGTGCTTCACGTTGAGCTCACCTCCACATTTTTCGCAGAATAGTTTTTGCTCTTTTCTCAATAAGAAATTGTGTGTCAAGTGTGTATGTCCAATTCGAAGACTGCACAAAATCACCTCACTGAAGCGGTCCTTCTGTATACATGACTTCCATTCTCCTACTATGGGCTTTAATGTGTGTAGCTTATTTTGCTCTTCATTATTCCATTTCCCTCTCAGGCTTCTTTGTACTAACCTGATACAATCCTCGTAGGGGATGTGCATTTTCTTTATTTCCTTATTTCGAGCTTGTGCAGCACATGAGTCGGCTATTTCGTTACCATCTACGCCGACATGGCTCGGAACCCAGCAAAATATTATGGTTTGGCCTTGCGTTGTGATTTTTTCTATGCCGTGAATAATGTTTCCTACTATAGGCTCAACTGCATTTTTAGAATGTAATGCCGTAAGCACACTTAAAGAATCGGTATTGGTTATGCTCTTTTCACAATTATGCTGCCTAATTTTATTTACAGCTACATAGACAGCGTAACCGTCTGTGGTAAATATTGAGGCACTGTTAGGTAGCCTTACTACTTTTTCCCTGTTGCCTTGCACAACAGCACATCGAACAGAATTACCTGTTTTTCATCTATCTGAAAAAATTCAGTGAACTTCATATACTTCTCTCGTAGTGTAATATCTGTTCGTGTGCTGTTTGATTTTTTCGGAAGACTGTCAGCGTGAGGTCACATGTAGAGGGAAGGCTGTACCAGGGCGGAAATGGATACTGTCTCTGGGCTACAGTTGGAAGTGCATCCAGTATTCCTAAACCTTGGAATATTTCTTCAAAGTGAAGTAGTAAAGGCCTGATTGAACAGTGTTCTGGAAGAGGGGAAACAGAGATGTTTTGGTAAAGATTTGAGTATGTATGCACATGTACGCATGCTCCTCCTGTCTGCAAGGGATGGTTCATTTGTTCCTACATAAATGCTTTTAATGGGGGATGTTCTGTATGCACCATTACAAAGACGTAAGCCGAGATTTTGTTTTGGCTCTAATCGCTTTAGATATGATGGCCTCGCAGAGCCATAATCTAAACTGGAGCGTACAACAGAGCGGCAGATGTGTAAAAGGCATGTTCGATCGGATCCTCAGTGCTTCCTTGAGAGAACTTTGAGTATGTTGAAGGACTTAGAAGCTTTTTATTTAAGGTTATCTATATGAGGCACAAATGTTAGTTTTTTATCAAAAGTTATACCTAAAAATTTATGTTCATTTTTTAAAGCAAAATATTTTCTTTCAGGTATAAAGTCGGGTTGATCTGTATACCTCGTTTTCGCGAGAACATCACTGCCACAGTTTTCTGAGGGGAAAACTGGAATCCATTTTTATCTGCCTATGTTGTTAGCTTGTTTATAGGTAACTGTATTTGCCGCTGACATGTTGAAATGTTGGAGGATGTAGAAGATATCTGCAGGTCATCAACGTACACTGAATACATAAGAGATTTTGGAATTAATTTGGTAATTGAATTCATTTTCAAAACAAAAATGGTTGTGCTTAAAATACAGCTCTGGGGTACTCCGTTCTCTTGAACAAAGCTCCACGAAAGTGTTGCACGCTGCATAAGACAGAAAAAAAGCACTGCGTTCAAAACAATCGTCCAATTTCTTTAACCTCCACAGTATGTAAACTTTTGGAACATATAATAGATAATCATATCGTAGAATTCTTGGGTAAATATAATATATTAACAGAACATCAACACGGCTACAGAAAAGGATTCTCTACAACTACACAATTAGTTCTAACAGTGCATGATTTCGTGGAAGCAATTAACAAGGGTAAGCAAATAGATGCAATTTTTAAGGACTTTTCAAAAGCTTTCGATAAGGTCTTCGCAAATTGGGTAAGATACTGAAAAATTCGCGGCTGATCAACTGCCTTACAGATACATTGAACAAAGAGAACAATTTGTTGTTTTTAATGACCATTACTCAAAAAGACTTTCAATAGGTTCTGGCGTTTTCCAAGGCTCAGCTCTTAGACCGCTACTGTTCCTTTTATTTATTAATGATGTTACGCAAGGGATTCCGACTAAGGTTAAGCTTTATGCTGATGACTGTGTATTGTACTCCGAAATAAACGACACAACTGATCATAATATCTTAAGGCTATAGTAGCATCTCATGGCTGAGGAACGAATGCAATGGGCGTCATAGCTTCTATTTCTCTACGAACAATCCTGGTCAAGTTGGAGGGATGAAATGTCTGCTGCAGGGTTCGCCCATCTCGCACAAGAAAGTAGCAGCTTTGTTTGGCAAGCAGTCGAAGCGGTGAGTAATACGGTGGTGTTTATGGTTGCTCAAACTGCCGGCCAACTTGGATGACTGAGTCGACCATTGGAGAGTCTTTGCAAAGCAGCATATTTGTTTATTTTATTTTTATTTCTTGATACTGCAATCTCAGTATTGGGATTTTAGCAGGGTGGGAATACAAACTAAGCAGTTTAACAAAGCAGGCAAAAATAAACAATAATTACAGTGCACAATTAGGAATAGAACCAAACATATACAACACAGCAGTGAAATAAGAAATGCAGTAAAGAGAAACTAGGTGATATGTTGCGAGAACAACGTCAGTGATGGCTGCAGCACTTCATTGTTAGTAAGGTTATTCTAATCGGAAATAGTTCGTGGAAGGATTGAATATTTAAAGCAGTTATTTCGAACGCGAAAAGGAGTTAACGTTAACTGGTGTAGTTGTTGGGTTGCGTTTCCGGCCGAAAAAACAAGCAAATAGGTGAGTTCTGATCTGTAGTGTCTTTTAATTAATTGGTACAGAAATTTAAGTCGTGCACAACGATTTCGCTCAGTTATTGTCGGAAGACCAGCAATTCCCTCGTCTACATCGCCTGCAATTCCCTTTAATATGTGGCCAACCTTGTCTGACGCGGACATGGCGCTGTCCACTTTTCGGCATAGGGCTAAAATGTCTTCATTACATGACAAGTATGATTCTGTCGAAGACTGGGCAAGGGATACGAGGTCTTTTTGTTCGCCGAGCTTGTGTCCAATAGGCTTGCCAAATAGGTTTCGAAGCTTCTCCTTGCACATATCCCAGGATGTGATATCGTCTTCATGCGTCGAACCAGACGGGAGCCGTACCCGCCAGATAGAAGACGTTGGCGAGTACGAGGGTCGCGTCCCAAGGGTAGTGCTTGCTGACGCACTCGTACATAGCGATCCAGTCTTCTGCGTCGACGTGGTCAGTACCGCGAAAGGTGCCTGGATCACGAGGCTGCGTCATGACGACGGTGGGAGCGGGTAGTGCCGCTGAAGAAGGTGTTGCGTCGGATGGCGTAGTGATAGTACCAATATGGCAGCGACTACAGAGATCCAGGTTCGACTACTTACGTGCTCCCATCATTCCTCCACTAATTGTTAAGGAATAGTACACGGCGGTAAACGCTGGTTCGCTGTTCTTCGCACACACCACCAGAACGAACCCAGCTTAGCCTGACCGTCTTCTTCTTCACTACCCCACACGAGCACGTCGTCATCGTCTCGATACTGTGCTCCGTAATAATACTTTTGGACTTTGCCAAAGCATGTGATAAGGTTCCACATCAATTATTTCTCCTTAAAATTAGCACATTAAATGTAGACCCCAACATTCTTGGATGGATTGAATGCTTCCTGATTAACCAGTCTCAGTTTGTCTTAGCCAATGATTGTACTTCATCTTGTGTACCGTAATATCCGGCGTCCCCGAAGGTCATTTATTATTTCTTATCTACATTAATGACCTTCCTTAAGGCATTAAGTGATTTATTAAATTATTTGCAGATGATTGTGTCCTTTATCGCGAAATAACAAGTCCTGTCATGTCCTTCAATCTGGCCTCGACAGTAATTCTGGCTGGTGTGATAAACGGTTAATTACTTTAAATACTAATGAATGTAAGAGCATGATATTCTCGCATCATTTTACTACCTCTCATTGTTCCGCCTACTCTATTAACAGCGATACCATGGAGCAAGTATCATCTCGGATTTCACATAACTTCTCTTGGAACATACATGTCGAATTTAATATTGCAAGTGCTAATCGTACTCTTGGCTATTTGCACAATAACTTCGCTCAAGCACCTTTATATCTCAAACTGGTAGTGCATCAAACTCTGGTAAGGTCTAAATTGGAATATGGGACACTGCTCAACATACCTTAAAGGGACACTGCAGCACTTTTTGCAAAAGTTGGGCTTTCAGCAGAAAGCCATAGTATTTCATGCTGCGAACTCGAATATCAGATTAAAATTAGCAGAAGAAAGCAAAAATAGCCTTTTTTTCAGCAGAAATACGCAGCCCGCGCGGCGGGGCTCACCGCGGGTAGCGCCACCGCCCGTAATTCTCCAAGACGTTGCGTGACGACTATCTGAGGAGCGGTGAAGCTGCCGATGCGGCTCCTTCGCTGCTCTATGTTGATCGCAGCTGTCTGCGGCTTTGTGAATATCATTATGGCACGCCATTTCCACACGAATGACCATCGGGAGGTTTACCGCATGTATCCGTACCAGATACGCCCACAAAAGATGCAGCACTTCAGTTGTGGGGAGCGTACATTTGGCATGAAACCTTACTTTGCTTACAGTGAGGCATTTTGAAAAATAGTGTGTGTCAGTATTAGCAGAAACTACATGGCCCTCAGCGAAACATCGGCCCGCATATTCCTGGGAAGGAAGGGCAGCGATCAATGCCCTAGCCGACTACCTCCGTCCAGGCCTCTCGCCCCGCCCGAAAGGTCATTGTTGTCAAAAATGAACCCAAACCTTGGTGTACCAAATCCTGCTTTGAATGCCAGTCGTGGTATCTTGGGGAACGAAGAATTTTATAGAAGGGGTGAAGCAGTACACAGCTACCACCAGACAAATGAACTATAAGCGAAGTGAGGTTGCGGAGCTCTGCAATGCATACTAAGCATTGACGGGGCCATTGTGCTGGAGACCAAGTCAAATGCGCGCAGAATGCTGCTTCAGTCATACGACATTTAGCAGATGTCGAAAGCTTTTCCTTTTTATCGTAGTGTCACTATATACGTTTAGTGAACTGACGGCTGACGTATGTTGCAAGTCAAGCTGCAGCTCCTCCGCACCCATACCTTCATGAGAAAACCGTGTTCCGAAATGTTTTTTCTTACAAGAGCTTCGTCGTTTTCATTTCCAACTTAATATGCGTCCCCAAACAAGACAGGGTTATGTAAAATGACGAGGCAGCAACGGGTGCAAAATCGCAAGGCCATGTATGAACAACTTCGATGATTGATTGCTGGGACGCACCGAAGGAAACCTCGCTTTTTCCGCTCCTTAACCTGAATGCGCCTATACCCAGCTGAGCGGTACACTCCTTATCTTCTAATATGCTCCCGTAAGGGTTCTACGAACATATCTCGAAAAAATCTCGCAGTGTTCACAACCTAGCTTCGACACAGCAGTGGGCTTTTCCTAATCATCTGTTAGTTCGCCAAATTAACAGTGCGTGCTGCTGATGAGTTGTCCATGTTCAGCACAGTCGCCGTTGCGCGTAACTTTTGTGCAAAAACAAAAAACGTGACACGCGAATACAACCATGCGCCGATGCTGTCTGACCGTCCCATGATGAAATTGTAGTCCATGAACGAATCGCAGGTGACTGTCCCGACTGTTTTCCACAAGGACACAAAAGGAGCCGCGTCATGGTCCAGCCATGCCTTTCTGTCAAAGCCCTATAGAAATCGCATTAAGAACAAACTGCATGTAGTCACAGTTACGAAAATGCTTCGAGTAGAATGTTTCCTTTGCTCAGCTTGAATTTCTCTCTGTTCTCAGCAACGCCGCATTGCGCCGCGAGCGCGTCCACAGCTGTTCGTGCATCCGAACACATGCCGAGATGTGTTGGTTGTATCAGGTGCGCAACACTAAGTTGGCGTGTTTTGTACGTCCGCAACGCACGCAAAACGAGGAACAGCGCACGCCGAAAACCCCCTCCGTTGGCTCTGAATGTCTCCGGCTCCTCACGGTGGCGTCACGATGGACGGACAAGTGAGGTTTCTCCCTCCGCTTTCCTCCTCTGTAGCAGTCGCGCGGGGCGCGGGAAATTTTAATTGCGCATTTTCAGTCGGCGATTGCGCAGGTGTTTTATGCATAATCGGAAAATTAACTTTACAGGCATGATCAACAAATAATCTACTTCAATATCCTATAGTATTGGTACATTTGAAAACCGCTGCAGTCTCCTTTTTATTGGCCTCACTGAATCTGTACAAAAACCGTTTCGCCCGTTTCATCACCTCCAATAGCCATTATACAGCTGGCGTTTCCTTAATGAAATCAAATCTTGGACTCCGGATTTACTTTCCTGCAGAAAAATTTCTCGCCTGTCTCTTTTTCATAAACTTTTCTTTAATTGTCCGCCACTAAAGAGCGAATTTCTTTTGCGGCCTTCGTATGTGTCATCTCGCATCGATCACCGGTCACCACACCCTGCTGCCGCAATAACGTTCTTTTCAACTCATTTTTAAAGAAAACCCGCACAGAATGAAACCCAACTCCATTGCTTCAGCTGTAGACGACCCATTCTTCAAGGCCGCGCGCCAATTGACTACCTTTTGTTATCGTTAACTGATGTGCATTTTGCACTTTTGTATATGTTTTCTCTCTTTTGCATTTTACTCACCCCCTCTTTCCTCTCCTGAGGTCCCTGAGGGTATTGAAATAAATAAATATAAAAGAGATGATTTACCATCCCAGTTAATGCAACAAAATGATATCCAAACGTTAGAGATGAGAAGGAAAATTAGCCCTCTTGTGTTGCTTCACAACAGTATCTCAGGTAAAATTAACTTCAGTAAAATGGTGATTTGAGCGAGTTGGTACATAACTAAACATAAAATACCGCAACAATGGAGACAAGAGAGAATCCGAGACCTGCGCTGACTAGCAACTGAAGATTTTATTGAAAAGAACACAATTATATACTCTATTTAAAACCAAGAGCACGTACGAGCAGTACTAACAGCACTGATACCTGATAATTTGAATCTTAATGATTAAATTACCGCAGTTCACAGTCATGAACGAGAACAGATGGGGTGCTAACGTATGTGTCGCGGGTTTTGTGAATGTGAAATGCCTCTCTGATTTCTGTGGTTAGTTTATCACGGTGCTTGTACAGAATCTTAGTATCTTTAAAGAGCTGACTACATTGTTCTGCTTTAGAATTGGGAAGGTTATGGCGGCATTCTCTAACCAGAGAAATCAGGCGGAACTAGAAACTAACCAGAGAAATCAGCGAGTCACTTAAACATTCACAAAAACCGCGACACATGCGTTAGTTCCGCAGCTGTTCTCCTTCATGACTGTGAACTGTGTCTTGAGGTAACAGAGCGGAACTTGGACGGGAGCACCATATTAGAAGACGACACAACAGCGCTCGTTGTGTCACCTTCTAATGTTGTGCTCCCGTCCACGTTCCGCGCTGTTACCTCAAGATGCATAGCCAACATGCCCAAACTGCTACTATAGCTGTGAACTGTGGTACCTTGATTGTTAAGATTCAAGCTGTCAGGTATCAGTGCTGTTAGTACTGCTCATAAGTGATATTGGTTGTAAATTGAATATATATTTGTGTTCTTTTCAATAAAATATTCAGTTGCTAGTCAGCGCTGGTCTCATACTCTTTCTTCTATCTTGTCTCCACTGTTGCGCCGTTTTTTGTTTAATTTTGGTACAATTATTACTCAGTTGCCTGAAAGTTTGAAAACACTTAACAATAAAAATTAGACATACTCATCAGCAGACATGGCAGTAATTGAATTACAGTAATCAAATTACTGTAATTTAATTACTTTTTCCGGTAATTTGTAATGTAATGAATTCCTTTTTCGGTTTGGTAATATAGCAATCTAACAAATTACTTTTGACGTAATTTCACAGCAAAATAATTATTTCTTTTGGAAATTACTTTTGCTAAATTGCGCCACACTCCTTCAATAGACAACAAAGTAGAGTGCCGTGAAAGCAGGAATGACGTGCGGAAAAAATTAATTGCGGTTCAACTCTGGTTAATCCTAGTTGAATTGCAATAGCAGCGGTGGAAGCTCCTTTTGCCTGCTACATTATTCCCCTTTCACTCCCTATTAGTGCAAGGTGCTGCATTATTGGGGACACTTAAGCTCATCTTTTAAGTGTATGACGTGAAAGCGTAAGTCACCAGCCTTCTTCTTCTTAATCGCGTTGTGACGTCATGACCTGTCGTGATGGTACATCGCGCGCCCCTTGTCGGACACAACCAGCATCTCACTGAACGCATTAAAGTTCACCGGCGTTGTAAAATTTGTCTACAGAAAAGGAAAGGCGCATTATCTGTCACTCACGGAATCCTGCTATTATTCTCACTGTTGGCAAGACGAATTATGAAGAGCGCTTCACGGTCCGGGGCGTGGCGCAGTGGTAAGGCGCTGGGGATCCAAAGGCTGGAGGTTCGATTCCCCGGAGGGAGAGATGGTTTAATAATTTATTTCTCAAGTATCATCGCCTCCTCCTCCTTGGCTGTTCAAGGTCAAGCGTGGTGTCCGCCGGGAATACGCGACAGCTCGAAATCTGGTGCAATATTGCTATCGCAATAAAACCGAAGCAAGCGTAACGGATCGGCAAAAGGAGTCAGAATTGAGCACAACAGAGCGTCTGCGACCTGTGCAGCGGGGTCACTTAGTGCGGTTATCCCATGGCACCCATTCTCCAAGCAGCAGGATACAAGGCACCAAGGGCAGATAGTCAAGAGTCATCATCATCATCCGCCTGATTATACCCACTGCAGGGCGAAGGCCTCTCCCATATTTCTCCACTTAACCCGGTTCTGTGCTAGCTGCATCCACTTGACCCCTGCAAACTTCTTAATCTCATCCGCCCACCTAACTTTCTGCCGCCCCCGCTACGCTTTCCTTCCCTTGGAATCCAGTTTGTTACCATCAGCGACCATCGGTTATCCCTTCTTCGCACTACATGCCCTGCCCATGTCCATTTCTTCTTCTTAATTTCTACTAGCATGTCGGTAACTTGAGTTATTTCTCTGACCCACTCTGCACGCTTTCTATCTCTTAATGTTACCCCTACTATTTTTCGTTCCATAGCCCTCTGGGTTTTCCTCAACTTAAGTAGAACTCTCTTAGTTAGCCTCCACGTTTCAGCCCTATAGGTGAGTACAGGCAAGATGCAACTATTGTATACTTTCCTCTTGAGCGATACCGGTAAGCTGCTAGTCATAGTCTACGAGTGCTTGCCAAATGCGCTCCATCCCAATCTTATTCTTCTTGCTATTTCCTTTTCATGGTCCGGATCTAGGGTTACTACCTGTCCTAAGTAGACATTTTCGCCTACTACTTCCAGTATTTCGCTACCTAATGTAAACTGCTGTTCCTTCCCGAGGCTGTTGAACATTACCTTAGCCTTCTGCATATTGATTTTCAAGCCTACCTTTCTACTTTTCCTGTCTAGGTCATCAATCATTATTTGCAGTTCATCCCCCGAGTTGCTTAGCAAGGCAATGTCATCAGCAAATCGCAGATTACTGAGGTATTCTCCATCTACCCTTATCCCTAACTGCTCCCATTCCAAGTCTCTGAATACTTCCTCTAAACAAGCTGTGAATAGTACTGGGGAGATTGTGTCTCCTTGCCTAACACCTTTCTTTATGGGAATTTTGTTACTTTCTTTATGCAGAACTATGGTTGCTGTGCAGCCACTATATATATCTTCCAGTACTTTCACGTACGGGTCGTCTACCCCCTGATTTCGCAATGCTTGCATCACCGCCGTGGTTTCAGCTGAGTCAAATGCTTTTTCGTAATCAATGAATGCTATGTACAAGGGCTGGTTATATTCCGAGCATTTTTCTATCACCTGATTGATGGTATGGATATGATCGATAGTAGAGTACCGTTTCCGAAACCCTTCTTGATCCTTTGCTTGATTGCAGTCTAAGGTTGTCCTGATTCTATTAGCGATTACCTTAGTAAATACCTTATACGTAACAGACAGTAAGCTGATTGGTCTGTAATTTTTAAGGTCCTTAGAGTCCCCTTTCTTGTGAATCAGGATGTTTGCATTCTTCCATGCTTCCGGTACCGTCAATGACACCAGGCACTGCGTATACAGGGTGGCCAGTTTTTCTAGCACGATATCCCCCCCGTCCTTCAGCAAATCTGTAGTTATCTGATCCTCTCTAGCTGATTTCCCCCTTTTCATAGTTTCTAGTGCTTTCTTGACCTCGTCCTTCGTCACTGGTGAAACGTCTGACTGTTTTTCCCTACCGCCAATCTCATTACGGTCCTGACTACGTTGGCAACTGTAGAGATCTGTATAGAAATCCTCGGCTATTTTGACTATCTTTTCCATATTAGTGATGATGTTGCCCGCCTTGTCCCTTATCGCATACATCTGGTTTTTGCCTATGCCCAATTTCTTCTTTACCGTTTTAAGGCTTTCCCCGTTCTTTACAGCATGCTCAATTTTCTCCACGTTATACTTCCTTATATCGGCCACCTTGCGCTTATTGATTAGCTTTGATATCTCGGCCAATTAGATCTGGTCTGTTGGATTGGAAGCTTTCATACTCTGGCGTTTCTTAATCAAATCTTTCGTCTCCTTAGACAGCTTACTGGTATCCTCTCTAACTATTCTACCGCCTACTTCTACCGCGCACTCAGTAATGATATCTCTGAAATTATTGATCCTTGCCTCTAGGGTAATGTCGCCACCCTCAGTTAGATCTGAATACCTATTCTGTGGCGAGATCCCGAACTCTTCTGCCCTCCCCCTCACCGCTAATTCGTTGATGGGTTTCTTTCTTACTAATCTGTTGCGTTCCTTCTTCAGATTTAGGCTAATTCGGGACCTCACCATCCTGTGGTCACTGCATCGTACTTTTCCGATTACCTCTACATCTTGCATAATGGCGGGGGTTGAACACATTATGAAGTCGATTTCATTTTTAGTCTCTCCGTTAGGACTTTTCCATGTCCCTTTCCGGTTCTTCCGTTTGTGGAAGAAGGTATTCATGACTCGTAAGTTATTGCGCTCTGCAAACTCAACTAGTAACTCCCCCCTGCTTTTCCTAGAACCAATGCCACAGTCACCTACTGCCTGGTCTCCTGCCTGTTTTTTCCCTACCTTGGCATTGAAGTCGCCCATTAGTACAGTATACTGCGTCTTTACTTTTCGCATTGCCGATTCTACATCTCCATAGAAGCTTTCAACTGCCTGGTCATCATGACTACATGTAGGTGCATAGGCCTGTACAACCTTTAGTTTATACCGCTTATTAAGCCTAATTACGATGCCTGCAACCCTCTCATTAATACTATAGAATTCATCTATACTACCCGCTATATACGTATTGACAAGGAAACCTCTACCTAGTTGTCGCCGCTCTGGTAAACCTCGATAACACAGTACATGCCCATCCTTCAGTACAGTATATGCCTCATTCGGCCTCCTAACCTCACTAAGCCCTATGACATCCCATTTCATGCCTTCTAGTTCCTCTAACAGCACTGCTAAGCTAGCTTCACTAGCTAGGGTTCTAGCATTAAACGTTGCCAGGGTCAGTTTCCAATGGCGGCCTGTCCAGCGGAGCCAGGCTTTCTTAGCACCCCCTGCTGCATCACAGGTCTGACTGCCGCCATGGTCAGTTGTTCCGCAGCCGCTGTTGACTGAGTCAAGAGTGCCGGAGTTGAAAACTAAATAGGAGCGCGGCGCAGTGGCACTCCCTGTTGCTTCGGCTAGGTCACAGTGGTGCCTGGTTACACTCGCTACCAAGGGGCGAGGGAGGGTGTGGGTGAGAGGGAGACAGGCGGAGGGGTGGCATGAACATTACTCAGTGTAAGGTGTCGACATCGATTCTTGGGACTGCGGAAGCAATTAATGACGTAGCTTCTTCCGGCACATCAAATAGCGGAGACAGCTACGGGCCAGCAAGACGCTGGGTTGGCCACTCCTTTCACGACCGTTCGACTGTGCTTCTGCTTTTGTTGTTTTTTTGCCGCTGTCATTTTTTAGTGCGTAGCACTACTAGCGGCAATCACGGATTTCACCGATGCCTGTCGGAGGCCGCTCATTCTCTCTCTTCGTGAACTTGAAATGGAGAAAGAGAAGTTGGAGACGGGCGCGTCGTGCGGCTCAGCATTGAGGACGCGGAGCGGCCACACTGCATCAAAGAAAGCCGCTCTCTCTCTCTCTCTCTTTGTTCATCTGTCTTTCTATGAACATGAAGAGGAGAAATAGATCACGCGACTTAACACTGAGGGGGCGGAGGGGCCCCAAAGATGCACCCAGTGAGAGAGGGGCATGTCTGTTGCGGCCGTCACTGGGCAGAGTTGCACAAGCGTGTGTTACTCGAGTGCACGGTCGTGTGTCGCTCGGCGTCCTCAACTTCGGCATCCTTTGTGGACAGCTGACGTTCACACGAGTTCTCCCTCGATCTCAGCTCCGAGCCGCGTCGTGAAGCTGCCGCCTTTAAGCGCGTTTCCCTCTCTTTCTCTCCCCCTATGTTCCCACCCAAGACCTTTCGGCCAAAGAGCAGTGCATAATAAAGGGGTGCATTGTGCCTGTTTTCGCTCATTTCTGAAGATGGTGTAAGGATAGCTGAGGACGCGGCTGCGCAGCGCATTTGCTTTGCGTCGCAAAGGATAAAGCCGTCTGGCAGTGCAGCGCAGGATCGCCATGCTCGACGTGTTGAATACAACGGTTACGAAGGCAGCGGGACCGTGCGTCTACTGATTCCGATATTGCAGCTAAACGGTGCAATAATCTAGAAGCACAAAGAATGAGGAAACATGCCGAGCGTGCTCAGAAAACTGTTCAAGACACTGAGCGTCGTCGTGAAACGGATGCCGAAGCGAAGAGGAACAAACGTGCGGTAGAGACTCCTGGACAGCGGGCTGCGCGACTGCAAGCGATGGAAAGGTATAGCAGGGATAAACTGTGCTACGCACCTACTCCGCATTTGATTAACTGTGCAAATCGGCCGTATTTTTTGTAATTGCGAGCTCTGTAGGAAAGAGGGAATTCGAGACGAAATTTCACAGAAAAATAAAGATTGTGTGTGTGGCGCGCCTGAACAAAAAGTTAGTTTTTATGTACTAGCTTTACTTAGTCTTTGCATGAATGAAAACTACAAAGCAGTTTAAAAGTAATTTAATTCTTCAGCAGAACTAATTGAAATATAGTTTATTTACTTTTCTAAGATTTTCCGCAAAGTAATTAGTAATGAAAATAAGTTCCTATTCAAAAGTAAGTTTGCCATGTATGCTCATCAGCATTCATTAGCCCAAAATTTTGTCAAAACAAACGCTCATAAATCCAGTTTTTTCCCGCGAGCAGTTGCAGGGTGGGATTCTCTCTTCTTAGTATATTTGAGTCGGATGCTTTTATGGGAATTCTAGAAAGCCATTTTAAACAACAGTATGTGTGCTTGTTTTATTGTTCTGTTAGACATGTGTTCGCTTGTTATATCCGCATTTTTAGGCAATGCTTCTCCTTGTTACGCCAAAGGCTTGGCCTGCAGTATGTCTAAAAAAATAAAATAAATACAAATAAATTCATCTGAATTCTGACATCGAGGGAGATTCGCTTTTCGTGTAATTCTAGCCTCCAATAGCGATACAGACCGCTAGTGACTACAGATACGGCCCACGAAAGGGAAATAATTAGGAGATTAAGATTCGGGTGGTGCGCATTTGAAAAGTACTCAAACATTATGACTACCAGCTTACCGGTATCGTTCAAGAGGAAAGTGTATAACGGTTGCATCCTGCCCGCACTGACCTATGGGGCTGCGACATGGAAGTTAACAAAAAGAGTTCTACTTAAGTTTAGGACAACGCAGAGGGCCACGAAATGGAAACCTTTAGGTGCAACGATGAGAGATAGGAAGCGTTTAGGAAGCGTCAGAGAAGGAACTGCAGTCACAGATATTCTAGTCGAAATTAAGAAGAAATAGTTATGGGCAGACATGTAGTTCGAAGAAAGGACAACCGATGGTCACTAAGAGCAACCAATCGGATTCCAAGGGAAGGTAAACACCAACTCGCCTACAACTGCTTTTGTCGAAGCGTAGCAGGGGGCGGCTAAAAGTTAGGTTGGTGGAGGAGGTTAAGAAACTCGAGGTGGTCAAGTAGATGCAGCTAGCACAGGACCGGGTTAACTGCACAAAAATGGGAGAGGGCTACGCCCTGCACTGGCTGATGATGATGATGAGCGATACTATATCTTATTTGCACGGATATATATATGTCATTTATGGTGCTGAAATGCCGAAGCGTCCCGTAGCAAGAAACAATAAAAAATTACGGACTAAACGCACTACTGAACCTAAGTAACCAAAAGCGAAAGCGTGGTTCGCTCCACCCGACTCTGTGCGTCGGCCTTTGTAACCTCTGAAATGCCGAAAGTACACGATGCCTCGCCTCGCCTGGATCATCCGTAACGACTGCGGCCGTTAAATTGCAGAGAGCTATTGCGATTTGTTGGCACCGGTTAAGAGGCAGCGGAGGCTACCTAGGCAGTGCGAACGGCTCCAGAGTAGCTGCGGTTGAGTGCCTAATTTATTCTTGAACGGTTTAAGGCTTCCCCCGTTCTTTACAGCCTGCTCAATTTTTTCCATGGTATATTTCCTTATATCGGCCACTTCGCGCTTATTAAAGCAAAAGCATCTAATGCCCCATCATTGTCGACAGAAGCTTGTCAGCAGAGGTACGCTTTCGAGAGTGAGAGTTAAAAATAAATTAATAAGCCTTGTCTCCACCGATAACCAATCCCTTGGATCTCCAGCCCAGCGCTTTGCCAACTGCGCGTGAAACGCTCTTCATAATTCCTTGGAATAAACAGCGCAAAGGACGAGGACAAAGATGAGAAAGACACACACACATAGCGCTGACTGTCAACTGATTTTATTTTCAGAAGTGTACAAGTATATATGCACGGCTTGATGCCTGGCAGAAAAAACAGATGCGATGTGCATACCGAAACCAAAGCCAATTTTCTTGTTTTACGCCTTGCCAAGAACGCCAGCTCTGTCAGATAACACGGGGGAAGGAGTGCTAACGCAACGATCCCCAAGCTCCAAAATTTTTCCTTTATTTTTCCTGTAAGTATTGCATTCATTGAAAAAGGTGTTTGCATTCTACAAGACCGCATCACAAGGGAGATAACTGAAGATAAAAGAATTTTGCAGCTTGGGGATCGTTGTGTTAGCACTCCTTCCCCCCATCTTATCTGACAAAGAGCTGGTGTTCTTGGCAGGGCGTAAAGCAAGATAATTGAATTTGGTTCCGGCATGCGCATCGCATCGGCTTTTTCTGTCCCGCATCAAGCCATATATCACGTCTGAAAATAAAATCAGTTCACAGTCAGCTCTGTGTCTGTTTCTTTCTCAACTTTGTCCTCGTCCTTCGTGCTGTTTATTCCAGTGAGCAACCAACTAGCCTGCTCTTCAACGCTTGTAAACTTCATACTTCCCCTTTTCTGCCGTGAGGATGATAGCGGGATTCTGCGAGTGACAGATGCTACTGCGCCTTTCCTTTCCTGTAAACGAATTATAGAACGCCGATGAACATCGAGGCGTTCAATGAAATGCTGGTTGTGTTTGACAAGGGGTGCACAATGTACCGTTACGACAGGTCATGACGTGACCTGGCGATTCATGCATATACGAAGATGACCCCGCTGGGCATCCGATCCAGACGTCCGTGCAGCGCCTTTCACTGGCCGCTTCCTCAAACGCCGCACCAAAAAGCAAACAGAAGCAGCCTCAAATGTCCAGGAGGCGTTAGTACAACAGGCATCCGCGGCGTTTGAAAATGATTTACAGGATATAAAAGACGCAGTATCTGTCACAATTCTGCGCGGACCCATGTACCACGCCGTGAAGGAAGGGAGGAAGGGAGGATTGAAGGTGCCGTAGTGGAGGGCTATGATCTCCCGCGCTATAATGGCTTTCGCCTCATCGCACTTTAGTGGTCCAATCTGCCCTCTAGAATTTTTTTATTAGTTTTGATATCTCTGCCAGTTCATTCAGATCTGTTGTGTTGAAAGCTTTCATACTTTGACGTTTCTTAATGAAATTATTCGTCTCCTTACACAGCTTACCAGTATCTTCTCTAACTATCCTACCACTTGCTTCTACAGCACACTCAGTCATGATTTCTCTGAAATCATTCCTCATTGCTTCCAGGCTAATGTCGTCATCCTCGGTTAGAGCTAAATATAAATTCTGCAGCGAGATCCTGAACTATTCTGCCCTCCACCTCACCGCTTATTCTTTAATGGACTTCCTACTAGTCTGTTCCGTTCCTTCTTGAGATTTAGACTAATTCGAGACCTTACCGTCACGTGGTCATGGCATCGCACTTTCCCAATTATCTCTACATCCTTCATATGGCGGGGTCAGAGCACATCATCATCATCATCATCAGCCTGACTATACCCCCTGCAGGGCGAAGGCCTCTCACATATTTATCCAATTAACCCGGTTCTGTGCTAGCTGCGCCCATTTTACCCCTGCGATCTTCTTACCATATCGGCCCACCTAACTTTCTGCCGCCCCCTGCTATGCTTTCCTTCCCTTGGAATCCAGTTTGCTACCCTAAGCGACCATCCGTTATTCTCTCTTCGCCCTACATGTCCTGCCCATGCCCATTTCTTCTTCTTCATTTCCACTAGAATGTCAGTAAATTGAGTTATTCTGACCCACTCTGCACGCTTCCTATCTCTTAATGTTACCCTACCATTTTTCGTTCCATAGCCCTCTGGGTTGTCCTCAACTTAAGTAGAACTCTCTTGGTTAGCCTCCACGTTTCTCCCCCTTAGGTGAGTACAGGTAAGATGCAACTGTTGTATAATTTCCTCTTGAGCGAAACCGGTAGCTGTAGTCATAATGTGCGAGTGCTTGCCAAATGCGCTCCAACCCAATCTTATTATTCTTGATATTTCCTTTTCAAGGTCCGGATCTGTGATTACTACCTATCCTAAGTAGACATATTCGCCTACTACTTCCAGTACTTCACTACCTAATGTAAACTACTGTTCCTCGCCGAGGCTGTTGAACATTGCCTTAGTCTTATGCATATTGATTTTCAAGCCTACCTTACTACTTTTCCTGTCTAGGTCATCAATAACTATTTGCAGTTCATCCCCCGAGTTGCTTAGCAAGGCAATGTCATCAGAAAATCGCAGATTACTGAGGTACTCTTATCCCTACTCTTATCCCTAACTGCTGCCATTCCAAGTCTCTTAATACTTCCTCTAAACAAGCTGTGAATAGTACTGGGTAGATTGTGTCTCCTTGCCTAACACCTGTCTTTATCGGAATTTTGTTACTTTCTTTAGCAGAACTATGGTAGCTGTGCAGCTACTACATATATCTTCCAGCACTTTCACGTGCGGCTCGTCTATCCGCTGATTTCGCAATGCCTGCATCATCGCCGAGATTTCTACTGAGTCAAATGCTTTTTCGTAATCATTGAATGCTATGATAAGGGCTGACTATATTCCGAGCATTTTTCTATCACCTGATTGATGGTATGAATATGGTCGATAGTAGAGTACAGTTTCCGAAAAACTGCTTGATCTTTTGCTTCATTGCAGTCTAAGGTTGCCCTAATTCGATTAGCGATTACCTAAGTAAATACCTTATACGTAACCGACAGTAAGCTGATTTGTCTGTAATTGTTAAGGTCCTTAGAGTCCCCTTTCTTATTAATGAAGATAATGTTTGCATTCTTCCATGGTTCCGGTACCGTCGATGACACCAGACACTGCGTATACAGGGTGGGCAGTTTTTCTAGCACGATATCCCCCCGTCCTACAATAAATCTGCAGTTATCTGATCCTCTCCAGCTGATTTCCCCTTTTTTCATAGTTTCTAATGCTTTCTTGACCTCGTCCTTTGTCACTGGTGGAACGTCTGACTACTACCGCGAACCTCATTACGGTCCTTACTACTTTGGCTACTGTAGAGATCTGTATAGAACTCCCCGGCTACTTTGACGATCTTGTCCATATTCGCGATGATGTTGCCCACATTGTTCCTTATCGCACACATCTGGTTTTTGCCTATGCCCAATTTCTTCTTTACCGCTTTAAGGCTTCCCCCGTTCTTTGCAGCATGCTCAATTTTCTCCATGTTATCCTTCCTTATATCGGCCACTTCGAACTTATTGATTAGCTTTGATATCTTTGCGCATTTTATCTGGTCTTTTGGAGTGTAAACTTTTATACTTTGGCGTTTCTTAATCAAATCCTTCGTCTTCTTAGAGAGCTTACTGCTATCCTCTCTAACTATCCTACCGCGTACTTCTACAGCGTACTCAGTAAGGATATCTCTGAAATTATTGTTCATTGCTTCTAGGGTAATATCGCCGTTCTCGGTTAGAGCTGAATATCTATTCTGTAGCGAGATCCTGAACTCTTCTGCCCTCCCCTCACCGCTAATTCGTTGATGGGTTTCTTTCCTACTAATCTGTTGCGTTCCTTCTTCAGGTTTAGGCTGATTCGGGACCTCACCATCCTGTGGACACTGTATTGCATTTTCCTGGTTACCTATACATCTTGCATAATGGGGGGGTTGAACACAATATGAAGTCAACTTCCTTTTTAATCTCCCCGTTAGGATTTTTTCATGTTTTCATGTCCATCTCCGGTTCTTCCGTTTGATGAAGAAGGTATTCATAATTCTTAAGTAACTAGTAACTCCCCCTGCTATTCCTAGAACCAATGCCATAGTCGCCTACTGCCTGGTCTCCTGACAGCTTTTTCCCTACCTTGGCATTGAAGTCGCCCATTAGTACAGTATACTGCGTCTTTACTTTTCGCATTGCCAATTTTAAGACTTCGTAGAAGCTTTCAAGTGCCTGGTCATCATAACTACTTGTAGGTGCACAGGCCTGTACAACCTTCAGTTTATACTGCTTTTTAGGATTAATTACGATGCCTGCCACCCTCTCATTAATACTATAGAATTCATTTATATTACCCTCTATATACTTATTGACCAGGAAATCTACTCCTAGTTGTCGCCTCTCCGGTAAACCTCGATAACACAGTACGTGCCCATCCTTCAGTACAGTATATGCCTCATTCGGCCTCCTAACCTCACTAAGCCCTATGCCATCCCATTACATACCCTCTAGCTGCTCTAATAGCACTGCTAAACTAGCTTCATTATAGTGAAGCTAGTGAAGCTAGGTAGTGAAGCTAGTGAAGCTAGAACCCTAGTTATACCTAGGGATCTAGCGTTAAATGTCGCCAGGGTAGTTTCCAATGGCAGCCTGCCCAGCGGAGCCAGGAATTCTTAGCACCCCCTGCTGCGTCGCAGGTCTGACCGCCGCCGTGGTCAGTTGTTCCGCAGCCGCTGATGACTGAGGGCCGGATTTTTGTGGAACTAATCATCAGAGGTTGCGGCCAATTACTGCACCAGGGTGGCCAACTCTTATTTTGGTGAGGGAGTTCGTTTCCGGAGATGTTCACCGCCATCAGGTCGCACCCCAAACCTCAAACCTTGTTTATGCAATTCCATCGACACACGGATTCATTTGTATTTTTTAATCCGGTGGAGAATTGAGCGTCACCGGGATTTGAGCCCCGGTTCTCTTGCATGCGAGGCGGATGCCGCTACGCCACCCCTGCACCTTCAGAACACAGTATGAAGTCAATTTCATATTTAGTCTGCCCGTTAGGAAGTTTCCATGTCCGCTTCCGGTTCTTCAATTTGCTGAAGAAAGTATTCATGATTCTTAAGTTATTGCATTCTGCAACCTCAACTAGTAACTCCCCTTCCTAGATCCAATGCCATTGCCACCCACTGCCTGGTCTCTGCCTGCTTTTCCCTACCATGATACTAAAGGCGCCCATTGGTACGGTATACTGAGTCTTTCCTTCCCGCATTACCGATTCTGCATTTTCTTACAAGCTTTCAACTGCCTGCTCATCGTGACTTCATGTAAGAGCGTAGGTCTGTACAATCTTTAGTTTATAGCGCTTATTAAGCTTAATTAAGACGCCTGCCAGCCTCCCATTATGCTGTAGGATCCCTTTATATTATTGGCAAGGAAACCTACTCGTAGTTCTCGCCTCTCCAGTAAACCTCGATAACACAGCTCATTGCCGTCCTTCTGTACAGTATATGCCTCATTCGGTCTCCTGTCTGGTGTTAAACAGTGCTAGTTTCTACACACGATGGTACAGCACATTTTATCCTCAGCAGTTTAAATAAATGTTGCTTCGGTATGCCTTTTAGTATCATGGCTTTCGTATATCATTTTCTGGCCATATTAGTGACTAGGAAGTCCAAGAGTGGAAGAACGGGCTAGTTGGTAGTTTATCTTAGGAAAATAAAGCAGCGCACTCCTGACACACGGACAAAAGAAGAGACTACAACACAGCGCTGGGTTGTATTCTCGTCCTTTGTCCGTGCGGCAGGAGTGCGCTGTTTTATTTTCCTAAGATAGTGACCAGAAAATCGCAGTTCACGCATGAATCGAATACATGCAGCCTATGCGTACCCTCTGCAGCTGTGTCCGCAGGCGAGCCATGCAGTAGCAGATGGTGGTGAGTGACGTCAGTATGACGGCGATGCCGCTCACTATGAGGACCAGCGCCGTCATGGGCATTACTACCGGAGCGAAAGAAAAGAAAAAGAAGAGGTAAGTCCTCAAAGCACCGAATCTGCCGTTCTCGGCACGTTAGCGGAAATACTAGTAACTGCGCTATCAGGAAAATAGATGTTCTGTATTTGAAGATTGGTTCGCGACGAGCTCTAAGGTCGAACCTTAGCCAAGCATCGCATCGTGACCGATGCGGCTTACCAGAGTCCATACCATGTTCCGCCTCAAGAACTTGAGGCTATTAGAATGCAAGTCGACGAAATACGATACACAGCTGTGAAAAAGCCCGTGGGCGTCACCTGTGGTCCTCGTGAAAAAGACAAAGCCTTGCGGTTCAGTGTTGATCACAAGAACCTGAATAACGTTTATAAATAGGACGTATTCCCACTCCCCAGGATTGATGATGTACTTGACCAACTCCACGACGCCAGGTTCGTCTCTTCCTTAGATTTCAAAAACGGATATTGGCGGATATAGGTGCACGAGCAAGAAAGCTAGAAACGGCGTTCGTGAGTCGTGACGTCATGACATCCGATGGTCTGTACAAACTTAAGGTGCTCCCATTTGGGCTTTGATTCGCTCTGGCCACGTTACAACGCATGGTGGACACCGTTTTAGCTTTTCTGAAGGAGAAGTCGTGCCTTGCGTACCTGGACGACGTGGTCATTTTTATCACCTTGATCCGCCCATCACATTGTCGCGAATTTTATTGAACGGGTCTTCAAATGCAAAGGGGGATAGCTATCGCGAGCAGGTTCGAACGAGATCCCAACCAGATGAAACAACACAAAACGAAGCCTTTTTATAATCTCAAACCCAGACGCAAAAGTTACCCTTAATGCAAAACACACACAAAACGAGCACAACACAAGTAAAATGAAAGCGTTCACCAAGAAGGCGTGAGCTCTGTCTCGTCGGCCGTGCAGTGTTCACGAGTTCTCTACCAAGAGCCAGGTGGCCGCAGAAGCGTAGAAGCACAAGCATAGAGGACCAAAAGGAGACGCCCGTGGACCCGTCGGGAGACCCAGGAAGTTGGCAGCTGTAGCGCAACCGATTTCCGAGACCAGATCCGTAGATGGCGCCCAGTCACGCTGCAGGCCAGCTTTGCAGTAGTGATCCAAGAGAGTCCTCTTATCAGCACGGACCAGACATCCGTCCTGTGCTAGCCTCTACCTTTGAATGCCCCTCCTTTGTGTTCCTCTCCTTCTTGATGCTTCGGTTTCCTGACACGTCATCTCTCCGCTCCTCGTACATGGCACGCGCTTTGTCATGTCCTCGACACTGGTACGTGCCTCGCGCAACGCCGGTCCGGCACGTGCATCGCTCCGCCGTCGACGCACCAACAAATTCACCGTTGAACCACACAACACCTCACATATGCCCCCTTCACACAATTTTTTTTTTATAAAAAACTGCCGTCTTGCACATCACAAGCGCAGGAGACAAGTTCGATCGCCAAACACCCGCGTTCGATCATTAAATAGCGGGATTCGCGATTTAACAATTTTAGGCTCGCTTATGATATCCGGTGGAGAAAGCCATTATGTTCCTGTAGGAGAACAGCGCCTATGCTAAACTCGGAAGAATATGTGCAGAGCACAAACTGCTTACTAGGATCTGGAGCTCTTAACACGGGTCTAGAAGCTAGTGCCTCCTTGATTTGGTCAAAAGCGGCCTGGTTCTGTGGTGTCCAGGAGACAAGGTTGGGCTCATTTTTGCGTGTCATTTCCACTAGCGGTTGGACATTGTCGGCATAGCCTGGGATGAAATGACGTTGGTATCCGGTGAGCCCTAAGAATGAACACTCTTGCTTCTTGGTCTTCGGAAGCGGCGTTGACGAACTGTAGAAAAACGGCTGATTGGGCGAGTTGGTGAACCATGACGGACAGTTGGACGGATATAAGTGGAGAAGTAGACAACGATGGCGCAGAACTGACAACTGAATTATTGGAAGAATGGAAGAGCACATATATACACACACTTGGTGTAAGCACATGCGCATAATCAAATTCGAATTTTTTAAATGGCTAAATATAAAGCGCACAGGAAACACACACACGAAACACACACTGTGCGCTTTATCTTTAGTCAAGCAATGCAACATCTAGCCCAATTTCAAGTTTTGTGGAATTTAAAAAAAAAAAAAGATTGAAGGACAACGACGTCTGCGCCGGCGTTGTCCACTTCTCTTCTTTGTGACGTTTTTGTTGCGCACTTACATTACGTTGACGAACTTTTCTACCACCATTTCCAACGGCTGGATTGTCCGTTCTCCAAGAAAACAGATGTTAGTGGCACCGATCTCACTCTTCTGCAATTTGAGGCCAGCCTCGCGTATCCTGTAACAGCCTGTGTAAAATCCGAATATAAAATAAAGAAAAACAAAAGTCCGAATATGTTCATCCCAGGAAGTGGTCGCTACGAGAACATCGCCGATGTAATGAACGACATTGTATATGTCCTGCAACAGCATGCACCCGAAGCGTGTGTAATGATAGCCGATGGTATCCACATGGTCCTCCGTAAAGAAAACAAAAGCATTCCAACAAAGACATGTGTTAGGCAAGATCTGACCTCGCAATACTATTCGCCGCTTGCTTAGAGGCATATTTATAGGCATAACAAAAGTTAGGAATAAATGTTTATGCAGAACACCGCAACAATGTGCAATTTGGTGATGCCTTGCTGAGTAAATCAGAGGAGGAGGAAAAGCTTTATTATGCAAAGAATTCGAGGCACGCAGGCCTCCTGGGTCTCCGCACAACCCCAATCGCAATCTAAATGCTCATGTGATATTGATTGCGGCTTATGACGATCGAATTTTGAAAGAATGGTTATTTGCATTGAAACGAAACTCAAAGCACCAGGGCTAAGACCCAATACGCAGAAGACTAAGGTAATGTTCAACAGCGTCAGAAAGGAGCAGATGTTTACAATAGGTGGCGAAGCACTGGAATTGGTGGGCGAATATATCTACTTTGGTCAGATTTTAACCGCAGACCCACACTACGAAATAGAAATAACTAGAATAAGCATGTGCGCCTTTGGCAGATCATGACTACCAGCACAGCGTGTCGCTCAGGAAGAAAGCATATAACAGGGCTTAAACGCGGAGGGTAATGAAAACGGTTTTACATAATCTCAGGATCATGCAGATAATTATGGAACGGAAAATGGTAGGTGTAACATTACGACATAGGAAGCATGCAGAGTGGGTCGAAGAAATAACTCGAGCTAATGAGATTCTAGTGGAAATCAAGAAGGAATCGGCATAGGCAGGGCAAGTACTGCGAAGACAGGATAACCGATGGTCGCTAATGGTAAAAAATGAAAGATGTATTAGTTCTGCTATGCCTGGATATACGTAGCGAAAAGCATTTACTACCTCGGGATCAGAAGAAGTTAATTTCTGCAGACTTCTGCGCCGTTTGCCAGCAGCTAAACTCTCCTTGGCTTCAATGTCGAGTTCACCGGAGCTCTAAATTCGTTTACAGGAAAGGAAAGGCGCAGCATTTGTCACTCGTGGAAGGCAAGAAGTGCTGCCCGGCGGCGTTGGAGCGCACTCGTGCCCGCTTGGTCCTTATAGGTGACGGCACATGGGTCACGTCACATCCTTGACGTCGCCCTAATTTTTTTAATCGATATTTATTGCCTCAGGGCATCAGTAGGGTATGAGATGACGGATTAAATGAATGAAAAAAGGTTGGCTGATTTTATGAAGTCCAGAAGTGAGCGATGATGAGGTCCCTGCGTCCAAGTGACATATGAGGCAGGATTCGTTGCTGAAAGGCCAGCTATGCTCAGGTGCCGAATTCGTGTTGGTTTGAGTGCTGGGCAGTCCTACAGCAAGTGCTGGATGTCGGCCTCAACTTCTTCTTTTTTTACAGATCGGGCACCCTGGGCGGGGATATAAGTGTTGGAAGTATGACCACGTCCTAGTGACAGCTGGTGTAAGGGCAACACCGACCCGGATCCTCCTAAGCGCAACCTCCTCTGCACGGGTGAGACCGCGGGGAAGGAATATTAGACACGGAGGGATAAGTGCACGTGTGCGGCGCCGGAGGTGTTCCTTTCTTGACAAAAGGAGTGTAGCGTCGTCCACTTCGAGGAGCAGTGGGATTGATGCGTCTTGATTCACAAGGCGGGTCGCTAAATCAGCTTGGCTTTGGGAAGGCAGCAGATCCCGTGGGACCCACTCAATGCGTACTGACTGTGGAATGCGCGCCACAAGCTGGTGGATGTCTTGGCAAATTTTAGGGCAGCGGCTGACACGTCGGAGCAGACGTACTGCTTGAAGTGCGTCAGTGCGGATGACAACATGGGCTGTAGGGAGCATGGTTATTGAAGCCACGGAGCAGAGTGCCCCCTGGACTGCCACGAGCTCAGCGCAGAAAGATGTAAGTGGTTCCGAAAGCTGGAACGTAGTGGTCTGATTCAGTCTAGGTCTCCGTGGACAGTAGATTGCTGTTTTGGCTTCACAGCCTTGCAGACTTCCATCCACGTACAATACTATAGAATCTTGAGGCAGGTGAGTATCTTTTCTTCAAATTTCTGGCGAAGCAACGATGCCGAGTTGGCAGACGTTGCCCTGCGTATATCAGTTGGCTTGTTGTCTCGCAAGTGTACAAATTTCCAGTGAGGGAGAACTGGCGTAGGTGGCTGAAGAATAATGTGTGACGTTGCATACGCCCTCAGTGCTTGCGTGGAATGTGACAAAGTGGCCTTGAGTCTGCGAGCATCACGGCGCTGCTGCACCAGTTCATCGATAGTGTTGAGCTGCGCATTCTCCTGTAACGCTACGACCGGTGTGAGTCGTGGAAGGCATGTTATGGTCCTCATAGCTTCTCGATTTACGGCTTCAAAGCGATCCCATTGTGCTCTTGTAAGATGCTGAAGGTGGGCCTGATAAACACTATGTGGCTGCTGAACCGCCCTCACTAACTGGCATGCAACAGACGATCCAGCGCCACCCGTTATAGGTGCAATTCTTCTTATTAAACTCATAGTTTGAAGTGCTTGCTTTTTTGCCTGAGAAAGCCAAGCAGTCGCTGATCCTGATTGGTGAAGTGTTAAGCCCAGAATTTTCAGGCTCGAACTTTCTTGTATTGGGGTTCTTAATAGAGAGAGACGAATTGGATTTGAGGTACGTTTACGGCGTCCCCAGCGGTTGGCGACTGACGTGTATGAAGTTTTACACACAGAAAGTTGAAGGCCAATGGAGGATGCGTAATCAGAGGTGACGTCTAATGCTGACTGAAGGGCGGCCTCTTGAGTGAGAAGATCATGGTGAGTGCTCCATACCGTGATATCATCTGCGTACTGCAAAAACTTGATTTCAGTGATATCACGTAAGCGCCACGCCAATGGGATGAAAGTAACATTGAACAACGTCGAAGACAATACTGATCCCTGGGGCACGACACGTAGTGAAACGAATAAACCAACTGTGTCACCACTGAGGAGTATTGCAAATTTTTTTCCGTCCAAAAATGATGCGACAAACGTGCGTACTCTCGGAGGGAGATGAAGAATGTCAATGGCATTCAGGATTGCAGCATGACTGATGTTGTCATATGCCTTTTCAACGTCCATTGCTAATATGGTACGTAGATTGCAGCTGCTGGTAGATGATAGAACTGCTGATGCCAAGACAGCCAACCCGTCCTCTGTACCTATGTATGGACGAAATCCAATTTGAGCAGGGTGATAAAACCGTGCCGTTCAAGCCACCAAGAAAGCCGTCTGGCTAGCATTTTGTCTGCAAGCTTGCAAAGCGTTGATGTTAAGGAGATTGGTCGTAAGTTGGCGAAGTCTGTTGGAGGCTTCCCAGGTTTGGGAAGCCTCCAACAGAGGAAGCCCTAATTTAGTTACTTAACTAATCTAATCTTTGGTACTTTCAAATTACGCGCCAATCGCAGTATCTGTCACTCGCGGAAACCCGCTATCATTTTCACGGTAGACAATCGTAATTATGAAGAGCCTTCCTCGACGCGAGGCGTGGCGAATATTCTGTGTGTGCCTGTGTGTGTGTGTGTGTGTGTGTGTGTGTGTGTGTGTGTGTGTGTGTGTGTGTGTGTGTGTGTGTGTGTGTGTGTGTGTGTGTGTGTGTGTGTGTGTGTGTGTGTGTGTGTGTGTGTGTGTGTGTGTGTGTGTGTGTGTGTGTGTGTGTGTGTGTGTGTGTGTGTGTGTGTGTGTGTGTGTGTGTGTGTGTGTGTGTGTGTGTGTGTGTGTGTGTGTGTGTGTGTGTGTGTGTGTGTGTGTGTGTGTGTGTGTGTGTGTGTGTGTGTGTGTGTGTGTGTGTGTGTGTGTGTGTGTGTGTGTGTGTGTGTGTGTGTGTGTGTGTGTGTGTGTGTGTGTGTGTGTGTGTGTGTGTGTGTGTGTGTGTGTGTGTGTGTGTGTGTGTGTGTGTGTGTGTGTGTGTGTGTGTGTGTGTGTGTGTGTGTGTGTGTGTGTGTGTGTGTGTGTGTGTGTGTGTGTGTGTGTGTGTGTGTGTGTGTGTGTGTGTGTGTGTGTGTGTGTGTGTGTGTGTGTGTGTGTGTGTGTGTGTGTGTGTGTGTGTGTGTGTGTGTGTGTGTGTGTGTGTGTGTGTGTGTGTGTGTGTGTGTGTGTGTGTGTGTGTGTGTGTGTGTGTGTGTGTGTGTGTGTGTGTGTGTGTGTGTGTGTGTGTGTGTGTGTGTGTGTGTGTGTGGAGTAATGTTCTTTATGTGTAAAATCTGATAATAAATTTGGCAATAAAGAAAAAGCGCTCGGCTGGGATCGAAGGGATGGAGGTTCCAGTGAAGACCAATTTTTTAAAATGAGGAGAAGTTGCTAGGCAACGCCGGCAGAGCTTGGCGAGGGGACTGCGCAGCTGGCCTTGGCTGTGACGTTATGGCATGCAGCATACAGCATACGCGAAACTCGGCTCCGACCCTTGTAGTGAAACTTCGTTTCTAAATTGGATCCCAAGGGAAGGAAAGCGTAGCCTGGGTAGCAGAAAATTGGGTGGGCGGATTAGTTTGGGAGGTTTGAAGGGGTCAAGTGGATACAACTAGCACAGGACCGGGTTAACCGGAGGAATGTGGGATAGGCCCTTTTCCTGCAGTGGTTATATTGCAGCTGATAGGGATGGTTATTATCGTTTAGCGTAAAACGTACGCCGGATAGAAGAAAAACACACAACACAAGACACGGACGCCCATGTATCGTCCTGTCCATGTGTCCTTTGTCCGGTGTGTGTGGTTTGAGCTAAATGATATCATTACAATGATTGTAATGATATGACAGGATATTTTAGAGGAATTCCATATTGCAAATCACAAAAATACTTCTGCCGTTGACACTTGCGGCGCCTAACGAACAAGGAACACGTATAGGCAGAAGATAAACATCACAAAGATGTCGTAATGCACGTGTTGTAAGAGTTGTTGAAAATGCGCTTGCTTCGGAAGTTGTGTGCGGTCACTGTGTATTTGAGAAAGCTCAGTTGTGAGTCCAACGCTGTCAGTGTCTAACGTATCTTCCTGTGCACGTGCCTCTTGTATGTACTGGTGCTGTCATTTTGTTATAATGTTGAGGTGTACTAATTGCCCCAAAAGCTGGCTGTACTGCACCTCGATGTTACCGCAGGCTCACAGACTCTAAGAACTTAACGCTACACTCACTCTGGCATGTCGATGAATACCTTTACTTGATAAGAACCAGATAAACCAATATCGCGGCATAGGATTCAATAGCAGATTCTGAGTCATAACAAATGCCAAGGCCAAATTCAGACAAGCTTTCTAGCTCCTAACCTTTTTTCGAAAACAATGGTGAACGCTAGGTTATTTGCTCCTAAAAATAGCCAATAATTACGTTACGCAGTTGTGCAAACTTTGAGCGCATCGTTCACTGAGGGACACAAGTTTTCAGATGTGTTTGAACCTACCCTGTGCTGCCCCCCATCCTTCAACTGCCCTTTCCTAGTCCTTGATTGTCGTGAAACCTGCCGGCCCGTTTCGACGGCCCTTATGTGGATAACTTAAGCTCCTCCTCTAAAGACCTGTGGGTGCCCTTTTCCACTTCATGCACACTGGCCAAATAATTTTAAGATTTTGAAGAGAAAACTACTACGTCATGTGTGAGCCAAGGTCAACCTGGCAGGACGTTTGACCTCCAAGGAGCCAGAGGTCACGGTATGATTGTACAGTTTTACCATGGTGTCATTTATTGTGTACCATTTACCTTTTACCTTGAGCTTTGTTCTTTGGACCGAACACTTCGGCATGTAGCGGCCAACATAAGCCTGGCAGGCCACTTGACCTTCAAAGATGCAGAGGCCCAAGTGGGGCTATATAGCGTAACGATGGTACCATCTATGAAGGTACCCCTACTTGACCTTTGTTTTCGACCTTTGAAGGCAGATACCGCATCTCATGTTCCCTCTTATAGTTGACGGCGTCCTCAATTCCATAGTCTTGGCAATTTAACCGCTGCTAAACCGCGTCTGCCCATGTGTAAACTTAAGCCTAACCAAAGCGAAACGCCGCTTTCGTTTCATTTGGTCTGAGAAGGGTTAATCCTCATCCCTTTTTGCCCACGTCATCGCAAGCAGAAGCAACACGCAGTCTTAAGCTGCCACAAAATGCCATCGACCACCTGACGTTGTTTGATCGATTTAAGGAATTAAAAAAACAACAGGAGATTAAAAGTAGAAAAACAATATTTGCAGGACACAACTTTGCCGCAGTGTGTCCAATACGCTTCATAAAATCCGACGCTTTTTTTTCGTATGAAACCTCAACTGCCCTTAGTAAAAGCTCTGGGCCGACGCGACGTGCCCTTATAATCAACTCGAGCAGTGGTAACGGGCATCAATTGAAGATGTATTACGCCGCGTCGCATACGAATATGGCGCCACTGCATCAAGTCATGGCCGGACGTCGCTTCTTTACCCACCTTCCTGCACATCTCTTGAAATAGCTTCGGTTGCATAAAAAATGTAGCGTCGGATTTGCATGCATTTTTACTTTGTACGTGCTTGTATGTTGCAAAATTTGCTATGACTGGAGACTTCCACATGTCTTCACGTAATCAGTTGACAAAAAAATGTTTTGTTCGTCGCGACGTTCGGAAATAATTCTGCTGTCTGCCACTGTTACTCTTACTGTAATGGGGTGAGATCCTTGCCAACTTGCGTAAATCCAGCTTTTTCTCTTATCCCTGTTGTCCTATCAGTACATGATATTAACAAATGATTCCTTCAACTTGAAAACTGGGATTTTTCTTCCTTTGAAAATCTGATATGCCTTCCAACTTCATTTGAAATAAGCACCCAGTTGCGTGAATTGTTCACTTGGATGATGAGAGGAGTTCTGCAGCGCACTGCGGAATAAAGGCTGGTACCGTAAATATTTTTTTCTCTTTTGGACCTACCATTTCTTAAAATTGATTAAAATATTGCTACGAACACGACGAAGCTGGAAGTGGCGCGGGGTGGAGCGCTTGCGCTAGGGTCGTTAAAGCATATTTCATCGTCATGTCATCACGTCGTTCTGTTTCTATTGTGTTGTCGTGTTCCATAGCTCATCATGCCACCACATAACAATATGCACTGAAACAACCAAGCCGTGGCTGCACGTCTCAATTCGTATTTGACTCCAGCAGCAGCACATACCACCACGTGCCGAAGAGGAGCATTCTCACCTCCTCCGCTGCTCCAGCTACTCGGGACGCGACCTCCGCACTGTAATCTATGCCCAACCGGCGACGCCTAACCATCTGGTCCGCCTATTTCCCCCGCTGCTGCCGTGTAGCCGGAGCGATCGCCTACTCGGGCCACTATTCAGAGCACATTCGAGCTTTCGGTAGGATGCGAAAAGAATCTGCCATTTCCAAATTACCCCAGCTGCTGTGCTCCTGTCCTTAAAACTCATCCGCCCACCAACCTTTCTGCCGACCCCTGCTGCGCTTTCCTTCCCTTCGAATCCAGTTTGTTTCCCTAAGCGACCATCGGTTATCCTCTCTTCGCACTACACGTCCATAAGAGAACTTCTAGTTGTGCTAGTTGGTATCTGATCATTTTAAATTTAAAGGTGCTAAAATCACAAGTGCACTCAAAATACAAGAAAATGAGCGCTCAGTCCCGTCTTTCTTCTCTTGTGCGTGTGGTTTTGGCGCCTTTAAATTTGAAATACATGCCCTGTTCATACCCATTTCTTCTTTATTTCGACTAGAATGCCAGCAACTCAAGTTATTTCTCTCACCCACTCAGCACGCTTCCTATCTTTTAACGCAATCACCTGCATTTTCTGCTTCATAGCTCTCGGCGTTGTCCTGAACTTATGCAAAACTCCATGCTGTGACCCGTAGGTAAGCGCTAATATACAACGCTTATATGGATTCCTCCTGAGCGATACCGGTAAGCTGATAGTCATGATCGGCGAGTATTTTCTAAACGCGCTCCATACCAATCTTACTTTTCATTTCCTGATCCGGATCTGCGGTTACTACCCGGCCTACACATTCGCCTACGACTTCCAGTGCCTCGCCACCTATTGTCAAGTGTTGTTCCTTTCTGGCCGGTTGGACATTACCTTAGCCTTCTGCATTGCCTTCTTCATTCGTTTGTGGCCTGTTTGTTCTCTCATCAAAAATCGGCCAGACGCCATTTGCCGAAAATAGAATTATTACCAAAGATGCCGAATGACCAGTGAGGCAGCTCCCCTATCGAGGGTCTCGAATGGAACGAGAAGCGATCCGCCATCAGGTCCAGCCCATGCTTGAAGATGATATTATGCAGCCCTCAACACGTTCTTGGGCATCTCCCGTTGTAATGGTCTGGGAAAGTGATGGCACGTACGTTTCTGGGTCGACTATAGAAAGCTCCACGACGTGGCGCATCCCGAATCGATGATTTTGTGGATCGCCTTCGCCATGCACGTTATTTTTCGTCTATGGATCTGAGAAGCTGTTATTGGCAAATTTATGTCGACGAGCGCGATCGTGACAAACCGCCTTTATAACACCAGGTTCAGTTCAGGCGTTCAGTCGCGTCCGACTCTTCGTGACCCTATGGACCATGTCACGCCACGCTTTCCGGTCTCTCACTATCTTCTTAACCAGGTGGCTTATATGAATTTAAGGTGCTCCCATTCGGCCTCTGTTCAGCACCAGCCACTTTTCAAAGCATGATGGATGCTGTAGCCTCAAGTGGCAAACTTGCGTCGTTTACTTAGACGAGTTATTTTTTTCTGAGTCGTTTATGGAGCATCTGAACCGCCTTCATGCCGTCATCACTGTCATCCGTTCTTCTGGCTTGTCAGTTAAGCCGGAGAAGTGCCACTTTGCTTTCGATGAGCTCAAAATTTTATAGGCCACCTTGCCAGCGCCAATTGCATCCGCGCTGACCCTGACAAGCACTCGCAGATTATGACTAGCAGCTTACCGGTATCGCTCAAGAGGAAAGTACACAACAGTTGCATCTTACCTGTACTCACCTATGGGGCTGAAACGTGGAGGCTAACCAAGAGAGTTCTACATAAGTTGAGGACAACGCAGAGGGCTATGGAACGAAAAATGATAGGCGTAACATTAAGAGATAGGAAGCGTGCAGAGTGGCCCAGAGAAATAACTCAAGTTACCGACATTCTAGTGGAAATTGATAAGAAGAAATAGGCATGGGCAGGACATGTAGGCCGAAGAGAGGATAACCGATGGTCGCTTAGGGTAACAAACTGGATTCCAAGGGAAGGAAAGCGTAGCAGGGGGTGGCAGAAAGTTAGGTGGGCGGATGAGGTTAAGAAGTTCGCAGGGGTCAAGTGGATGCAGCTAGCACAGAACCGGGTTAAGTGGAGAAATATGGGAGAGGCCTTCGCCCTGCAGTGGGTATAATCAGGCTGATGATGATGATGATTATGACCCTGACAAGACGACCACAGTGGCAGCGTTCCCGGCACCAACCGACAAGCGCCAGTTTTAGGGCTTGTGTGCATACCAACGGCGTTTTGTCGCCGATATTTATAGAATTGCAGACCCTTAACTCGCCTCACCAAGGGTGCCGGTCCTTTTGTCTGGGGCCACGATCAACAAGCTGCATTCGCCGACCTTCAAAGGCTTCTCCAGTAGTCAGTGATCATAGGCCACCTCTACGAGAATGCCGCCACGGAAGTCCACACAGACCCGAGCAATGTTGGTCTTGGTGGCGTGCTAGTACAGTGTCAGAACGGCAATGAGCGCGTCATCGCATATGCCAGACGTGACTCTCGTTCTGAAAAGAACTATTCGACAACGGAAAAAGAATGTCTCGCGGTGATGTGGCTCTCGCTAAATTCAGACGGCGCCTTTACGGACGACCGTCCACGGTCGTCAGTTACCATCATTCCCTGTGCTGGCTAATGAACCTCAAGGACCCTTCTGGACACCTTGCCCGGTGGAGTTTGCGGATTCAAGCGTTCAACGTTACTTTGATATATAACTCTGGCCAAATGCACATTGGCGCAGACTTCTCTCGCCCGCACCACTGCCACTCGACATGGCTGACGCTGATATGCACATTGCTTGGTGCAGCCACAACGTCAACCCTTGCTCAAATATAGCGTGAGAGCCTTGAGCTTTGTCCGCTCATTGATTACCTTGAAAGCCGCACGCCACTACCACCTTGCCATTTCTCGCGAGCACTGGGCTCGTTTTCGCTACGCAACGAAGTCTTGCACAAACGAACTCCACTCACCCCCTATTGGTCGTTCCGGGTGCGCTTTGCGCTGAAATTCTGCGCACCTGTCACAATGAGTCTCAGCATCTTGTCTTCAGTCGCACTAATACGTCAGAAGTATTACTGACCCAAACTTGCGGCCAGATTGACACAGTATGTGAAATCCTGTCGTGACTTCCAACGCCGTAAAACACTCCCTCTGAAGCCTGCCGGTTTGCTCCAACCTGTACCTCCGCCAAAAACTTCGTTTCATCAAGTCAGTATCGACTTGCCTTATTGGGGTCGTTTCCTAAGTAATCTCAAGGTCACAGATGGATTGTTGTGGCCACCGATTATTCATCACGTTATTGCGAAGCAAAAGCCTTCCAGTCTGGTACTGCTACCGAAATTGCTGTTTTTCGTCGAAAACATTGTGCTTCGCCATGACCCTCCAGCTGTTGTTATCACAGACTAGCCTCACCATGCAGATTACTTCAAGGCTAAGTTCTTCAAATTGAATTGGTCGTAATGGTCTCGACCGGAAGCTATGTGTAGCTATAAGTAAATAATTTTAAAATGTCTGTTGTGTCTTTGGCATGCGTCCGCCCAGTTAAGCACACTTACTGAATGCAGCGTCGATGTGAAGGTCAATAGTGCAAAATAATTCATTATTTTTTTTTGCTTCGTATAACCATGGAGAACAAGAAGCAAAGGATGCGTGAGCGAACCATACGCATCGCTTATCCACTGATAGGTGTGCTTTCCATACTCCACGTGAAAGTGGGATGGTAGTGTAACAGTGGACACTTGGTGTCACCTGTGCCTGTTTTCTCTTTCGGTTTGGTTTCTTTTTTCAGGGTTTAACGTCCCAAAGCGACATCAGGCTACGAGAGACGCCGCAGTGAAGGGTTTGGGAAATTTCGACCACCTGGAGTTTCTGAGCCTGCATACACGGGCTCTTTTCTCTTCCATCAAAAAGCGGCTGGGATTCCATCCCGGTTCTGTAGTCGAGCGTGACGGAGCCTCCGCTGTTTTCTCTTCACTATATGCATTCTTCGCTATAAAGTAACTGTCTCGAGGCCTTTGGTCTCGTCTCCCTAACATTGCGTATAAATAGCTTCGCTCATTTCACAAGATACAACCAATAAAGCTTCGGAGACTGTCGGAAGAGAACAATTAAAAAAAGAAACTTTGTCGAAATAGCACTGATTAAAATACAAACACAGTGCCGCTTCACTTGCAAAAAAAAAAAAAAAGTCAACGCAAGAGCCTGATACGCATATTGGTATCTGAGAAATTTCAAGATAATGAGAGACGTTTTCCTATAGATCGTTTGCTGAAGGGACACAAAACTAAGTTTTTATTTTAAATAGCGGAGCTTTTCTCCAGTGAGTGAGCTGATTCGTATGCGAATACTGTAATCGAGCATCGCTTTTAAACAAATCTGCCAAGTAGATTGGGACCGAAACCAAAGCCAGAACTCTCACTGAAGTGAGCCATGGTTACCAGAGTAGACTGTAAGGGCAATAACAAATCCTGTGTTGGAGGCGGTCTTCTGGCCGCAGATAAGAATTTCACAGTCTGCTGGTGCAGCGTATTCGTATCAACGGAGCCAATAAAATGGTGCCCAAAAGCCCTGGCTGCTCGGGATAAGTTTACGGTTGTTTTCTCTGGGAAACGTCTTTCGGAACTTTCGTTTAGCTCTTTTTGCGAAAGAGAGCCTGCGAATGGCACCCAGGAGAGGGTCGTGTACGGCGAACAGTCAAGCCCCTGGGGCTGCGTCGGAAACACAATCCGGCCACTTCTATCATAAGCCCCCCCTCCCGAAGCGACGCATCAAATGCATTAAAGAGGGGCAAAGCTGGTTCGTGTTTGCTTCTAGTGCTGGCAATGATGGCGATCGCGCGCTATTTCTCACAGACAATTCATTCCTTTCATTTTAACAAAAAAGAAAAAACGACCACTCAACTGCACATGGAGCTGACAAAGAACCGCTCGTCGCTGTTGTCGCCGCAGTTGTCCGTCTTGTCGCACGAGAATCCGTCAAAGATGCAGCGTGAGTTGGCGCACGTGAACGAGCCGCCCTTGCAGTCATCCTGCGTCGCTGTACGCGCCCCATTGGCTGATGAATAGTGGTCTTCTTTTAAACGCAAGGTACGCTCCCATGTGCCGGATTGATTTCGACACGGAATACCTAAAGTTGCCAATGGAGGCGTACTGCCACCACGAAGAATAGTTACTGGGTGCAGTTAGCAATATAAAGCAGCCTTTAGGCGAGGCGTCCAAATTTCTCCAGATTACTTAGATAGATTGAAACTTGGGTTAAAAAATTGATGACTGCAAAACCTTGGCATGCGTTGACCATGGCATCTGTTTCCGTTGCCAGCCGGTTTCGTCTTGAGCTGCAAACACTGGCCCTGAAAAGTAGGGCAACTATCGTAGGGTAGTTTGTGTTTACCGTGTATAACACAGTGATATGGTTTTTGGCAAATGACGCACAGTTAAAGGTGGTACACCTCAGTCGACGCAGCTTTCCACACACACAAAATGAACGTCAAAAAGAAAGCTGCCGCAGAGTGCTCTCCCGAATCGAACCCGATGACATTTGTTACAAGCATTCAAGGTGTGCAGCTGTTGAGAGCCGGCTGGCCTAACGTCGCGCTCGTTTGTTCTTAAAACGTTGATTAAGCTAGTTCTGAACCATAACTTCTGAAATAAATCCCGACTTCTGAAGTAGTAGAAACCAAGAAACAAGTGCGCCAACGTACAATGTACGCAGCTTTATATAAACGCTACCCATATATTTCCCCAATTTGAGGGCAGGCACCAGTCGACGCACCTGAGTCATGTAGAAACTGCAGAAAAGACTTACAATCAAGCTGAAATGTAACTGATTTCAGTGCTCAGTTGCGCGTTTCAACTATTGACTGAAATATTCCAAAATAACGAAAGTTTACTTTATTAGGGAAGGGCGCAGCAATAATCTATGGATACAATGTGCACCACCTGGCTGTGGCACAACAACAAGGCTCACTGAGCGCCTCATTCTGCTGCTTTTCATGAACGAATTCCAGCATTGCTAAAAGGCAAATGCAGACACCCTTGCATGCACTGCTGCTTGTCACTGCCGTTTGATATTCCATGCTAGCAATGGCGTTTGTCAGCGAGTTCAAAACGTAGCATCGATTATAGCGTGTTCATGAATAAAACGGATACGAGTCATTGGGATTACGCGAATCTTGACAAAAGTAACAATGCATTGAAACATTTTCTATAATGTAATTTACTACAAGTAATCAATGGCGTGTAAACGCTTTAAGCAGAGCTATGCTTTCAGCCCTGTGATTGTGCAAATTCTCATTGGGGGCAGGGGTGGTGATCACAGTGGCATTTTTCTCTCCAAGACGTCTCTTGTGAGTCTTAAGTAGCACATCCCTCACAGTGTAGGTTTTGTATTGCATGGGTTTTATTTTAGACCAATAAGAAAACCTACCTAAACGGCGTACCTTACTGCAAATACACTGTACTACTGCAGCACTGACTCTTTGAATCTAGAGCCAGCAGCCAATTACTTTCAAAAATTTCTAAGAATTACATTCTTCTATTTAGTTTACGTGGCTTTGAAACGCACTCCATTGGCCTCATTCTCCTAAAACGCTTCGTCTTTTGAAACCATTGTTTCGTTTATTTCGGATACGAAATATCAGCAAAATAATGAATTGACGGTTTATGGTATAGTCTGTTGTGAAAGGACACGTGATAGCTTAAACCAAATAAAAGTAACCAACGTGTCTGCCGTTTAACACATTCATTGAGATTCGTTTTAGGTTTTTTCTCCCCTGGTAACTAATAGGCCACTCTAGTTTTGTCGACATGTGTGCTTGCATGATCGTCATTGCATGATCTTTCCTTTAATTATATATGTAATTGTTTTCACAAGAAACTCCAGTCATTAGGTTCTTTCTCTCGCTGTCATTGTGCGCCGAAATAAGACACTACGCAAAGCCAGCCACCTCAACAACCGCGAGTCTCCACTGCCACGACATGGTGGTGCTGAAGAGCTGCGGCAGTAGATAAAAAGAAAATTATCCTAGCAGAAATTTTAAGCCACAAAATATTTTGTTTAGCTTCTGGCTAGGAAGAAAGCTTAGTTACTAGATGTCGAATATTAGAGGAAATAAGTAAGCAGACTTTGACGAAATATTTCAGCAATGTAACAGATATCAAGTAGTCGTTGAAGGCCGGAAACGACTCAGGCCGTAGTGGAGGGCTCCGGATCATTACAGCGTCTTTTCAGTTTAGCCTTCTTAGGAACGCGACCGGAACTACTGTGTGTCACACCTCAGTGGCCAAGCACCCTCAGAACCGTTGCAGGTGTCTGGAGGTGAATATTCGATATTTCAGCGCGAAAGTGCCGGTAACTTAATGCATAACACTCCACCTCTGTATACTTATACAGTGAGACATCACAGCAAGGTAAAGTACACTTGTTGCTCAAAATTAGGTAAAACTTAATTAACAAAACTTGAAGACGGGCTAGATGGTGCATTGGAACTCGACGAAAAGTAACGTATTAGCGCACAGGAAGACTCACACGCCAGAGAAAGAACACAGGACACCCCGACTGATACAAGGATACTGGGAAGAGGTCGCCATAATACAGCGCGTGAAGTTTAGAAAGCTTTTCACATCAGAAAAAGGGGAGATAAAGGTGTGAGCGGTGAAGCTATCGAAGGTAGAGATCCAATTTCATGTGTGTTTTATAATATTGTTACGGGGATGTACTTAATGTAACGGCACTGCGATGGGCTGAACTCGACGCTAAGGCTTCAGTAGCCGTGCAGTATTCGCTCTGTCAGCGTCGTCCTCTTTCTCAACGCTTCGTCGTGCCCGCGTTCCTCGGTAGTCGTCTTTGTCAGTGAGCACATCACTTTGGTCCCGCGTTTCCCGGTAACACTACCCCCCTCGGCAAAAGGCAACGTCCCGGTGCGTATTAGGCGTGCGGTGTGGAGGGGGAGTAGTATGGCTGGAGGCGGGCGACGTGTACGATTTTGAAGTGGGTGTAGCAGTCAGTGACTTTGGGTTGAGCGGTGCAATCTCATAGGTAACGTCGGTCACTGGCCGTAGTACACGGTAAGGACCTGTGAGTGGGGCAGAAGTTTTTGACACAACCCCACATGACGGCATGGAAGCCAGAGCAACACTAGAGATCCGGGAGAATAGTGCACATCGTGGTGGTGAGCGTCGTAGCGGCGTTTTTGAGCTTGAGAGATGGTGAGATTGTGACGAGCAATCTGGCGAGCAGCGTCGGCTCGGGCGATGGTATCGCGGGCATAGGTTGTGACGGGGCCAGCGGCGGGAAGCAAACTGTCGAAGGGCAGTAAGGGGTCTCTTCCAAATAGAAGATAGAATGGAGAGTACTCAGCAGTGTCATGACGCGGAGAGTTATATGCAAAGGTGACAAATGGCAGACTAATATCCCAGTCGCGATGAGTGTCGGATACGTACATTGCGAGCATGTCGGTGAGTGTGCGGTTAATACGCTCCGTAAGGCCGTTCGTCTGAGGGTGATAAGCAGTGGTGAACTTGTGCCGAACGGAGCAAGAACGAAGTATTTCCTCAACAACTCTGGAAAGGAAACAGCGGCCACGGTCGGTAAGTAGTTGACGGGGAGCACCATGGTGAAGTATGACGTCGTGCAAAAGGAAGCCAGCAACGTCTGTGGCGCAGCTGGTTGGAATGGCGCGAGTGATCACGTACCGCGTGGCATAATCGGTGGCCACAGCGATCCATTTGTTTCCTGACAAGGACTCGGGGAAGGGCCCTAGGAGGTCAGGGCCAACACGAGAAAATGGCTCAGTCGGGATAGCAATCGGCTGCAGGTGTCCAGGTGGTAGCACAGGGGGTTTCTTCCGGCGTTGACAGAGGTCGCAAGCGGCTACATAACGTTGGCCAGAGCGGTAAAGTCCAGGCCAGAAGATACGCCGGCGCACGCGGTCGTATGTGTATGAGAGGCCAAGATGACCAGCTGTAGGGGCGTCGTGCATTTGTTCAAGAACGGCCGAGCGTAGGTGTTGGGGAACGACCAGCAAGTGCTCAGCGCCATCAGGTCGCATGTTGCGGCGGTATAGCGTATTCCCATGAAGGAAGAACAGGGCGAGGGAAGAGTCACGGTTGTGTGTGCGGAGGCGGTCGATAAGAAAACTGAGGGTTGGGTCCAAGCGCTGTTCGTCGGCTATGTGGGAAAAGTCCGATATAGAGAAGACACAGGGGTCCGACTCGTGGTCAGTAGAGGAAGGGGGATCGAGGGGATAACGGGACAGACAGTCTGCATCCTGGTGGAGCCGACCGGATATGTATACAACGGAAAAGGTATACTCCTGCAAGCGCAGTGCCCAGCGGCCGAGGCGGCCAGCAGGATCCTTGAGGGAAGAGAGCCAACATAAGGCGTGGTGATCGGTAATTACAGTGAAGGCTCGGCCAAACAAGCAGAGTCTGAATTTTCCAACGGCCCAAACGAGAGCCAGGCACACCCGTTCCGTAATAGAATAGTTCTGTTCCGCTGATGACAGGAGACGACTGGCGTAGGCAATCACACAGTGTTGGCCGCGTTGTCGCTGTACAAGAATAGCACCAATCCCGTGGCCACTGGCGTCGGTGCGAAATTCCGTCGGGGCAGACGGGTTGAAATGGGCCAACACAGGAGGATTGGTGAGAACAGCGATGAGGGTGGAGAATGCGTTAGCCTGCTCTGGTCCTCATGAGAAAGGAACGCCTTTCTTCAGCAGATTGGTGAGAGGACGAGCAACAGCGGCAAAGTTTTGGGACGAACCGGCGAAAATAAGAGCAGAGTCCTATAAAGCTGCGGACATCACGGGGTTAACGGGGAGATGGAAAAGCACTGACAGCGCGAACTTTGTCGGGATCGGGTTGCACGCCGGTGGCATTCACCAAATGGCCAAGCACTTTAAGTTCACGGCGACCAAAACTGCACTTCTTTGAGTTCAGCTGAAGTCCGGCACGGCGGAAAAGTGCCAAGATGGAACGAGGGCGAGAAGACAATCACGTCATCGAAGTAACATAGACAAGTCGTCCATTTGAAGCCGCGGAGTAAGGAGTCCATCATTCGTTCAAACGTAGTAGGGGCGTTGCAAAGTCCAAAAGGCATAACCTTAAATTGGTAAAGTCCATCGGGTGTGACAAAAGCTGTCTTCTCCCTGTCTTGCTCGTCGACAGAGATCTGCCAGTAGCCACTACGAAGGTCGATGGAGGAAAAGTAGCGGGCTCCATGTAAACAGTCCAAGGCAACGTCTATTCGCGGCAGCGGGTAAACATCTTTCTTTGTAATCTTGTTCAGATGTCGATAGTCGACGCAAAAGCGCCAACTGTTGTCTTTCTTTTTAACGAGCACGACAGGAGATGCCCAGGGGCTGTTCGAAGGTTCGATGATATCGTTGCCCAACATCTTGTCGACCCCCTGCTGGATGACTTGACGCTCAGAAAGGGACACACGATAAGGCCTCCGATGTACAGGTTTTGCATCGCCGGTGTCAATGCGGTGAGTCACAACTAATGTTTGGCCCAGAGAACCGGCAGCAAAGTCAAAAATGTCGCAGAAGGATAACAAAAGGTTGTGCAGGCCCTGAGCGTGTTCGGGAGTGAGGTCAGGGGCAATCATTGCGGAAATAGGGTCGGCAATTCTGGTGGGTAGTACGGGTGTTGGAAGGACGCTTGAATGTGGGCCAGGAGTGAGTGCACAAATGGTGCAGTCTGTGAGAGGGGACAAGGTAGGGAGGGATATTCCTGCGGGGAGAACTTGGGGTGACAGACTGAAGTTCAGGATAGGAAGGTAGGTGCTGCTCTGTGTAACGTGTACGATGAGAAGAGGAAGAACGACGTTGCGGTTAAGAAAGACCTCGGTGATAGGGCAAGCAACATAGTCACCGTCAGGCACAGGCGGGAAAGGTGACAGAGGTAGGTAAACAGCAGAGTCAGGGGGCCGGCGAGCGAACTCGGTGGAGCGAAGGCCGGGTGTAGATGGAGGATGTTCTGAGCAGACAGGTAGGTCCAAACGAAGAAGGCCGCTGGAGCAGTCGATAAGGGCAGAGTGGGCCGTTAAAAAGTCAAGGCCGAGGATCACATTGTGAGGGCACTGGTTGAGGACGGTGAACAAAACAGGGATGTGATGACCGGCAAGGGTGACTCGGGCAGTGCACAGCCCAGTGAGGGCAGCAGTACTGCCATCGGCAACACGAACGGTGGGCGATGCGGCGGGGGTCTGTACTTTCTTGAGGCGGCGGCAAAACGATGAGCTCATGATCGAGACTTGGGCACCAGTGTCAATGAGGGCAGAGACGGGAACACCATCCACGGACAGGGAGAGGAGGTTACAGGGCGAAGAAATGGGCAATAGAGGATTTCCAGGTCGGGGTACCAATGCAGCGTCACCCCGGGAGCTGCACTGGCTAGTTTCCCGTGAAGCGGGCGGCAGAGGACGGCGAGGAACTGCGGCTAGGAAGAAGTGAACGGGAACGGTTTGCTGGCGGGGAAGGAGAGCGACTGGACACAGGAGGAGGCGGAGTGGTATCGGTGCGGGGCGGCTCATAACGAGGCGTGAAACGGCGGTGACCGTAATCGGAGTAGCGGTCAACGTAAGGAAAACGTCGAGGTGGTGATTTCCAGCGGCTGCGGCAGTGGTGAGAGATGTGGCCAATACGTGAGCACGTGAAACAGATCGGCCTGTCGTCAGGGGTGCGCCACTCATCAGGATTGCGGTATCGGTAGCGTAGCGTGTAGGTGTTGCGGGGCGTAGCGGTGGCGACCATGGGAGGGACGGGACTCGAACTGTGGTGTTCCACGGTGTGGCTATAGGGGACGCCCAAGTTGGCAACCTCTTGACGAACAACGGCTTGAATGAGGGATATCGTCGCTAGGTTGCTGTCCGAGGAGGGCGGGTTGGATGCAGCAGGAGCGAGCGCTTCCAGTTCACGACGCACGATGCGGGTCACATTTTCAGTGTTGGAAGGTTGCCTTAGGGTCGGCAGATCCTCGCACGTGGAGCTAGGGGCAGTGTTGGGGAGCCGATTGAAGCGATGTGCAATGCGTTTGTGTTTGGCCTGCTCGAAATGTCGACAAACCTGCATAACGGAGTCAACCGTGGAACACTCCCGACAGAGTTGAAGATTGAAGGCATCGTCGGCTATGCCTTTGAGGATGTGCCCCACCTTATCATGTTCTGTCATGTCTTTATCCACTTCTCGGCAGAGGGCCAGAACATCTTGTATATATGTAACATAAGGCTCGGTAGATGTCTGGGCACGTGTGGCGAGGTCCCTCTTGGCGGCGAGTTGACGGCCAACCGGTTTTCCGAACAGGTCACGGAGGTTTTGTTTGCAAACATCCCAGGAGGGTATATCTGCTTCATGTGTTACGAACCACACATTGGCCAGCATCAGCGTGGTGTCCCACCTGTTGTGCTGGCTAACACGCTCATAAAGCGAAAGCCAGTCCTCGACATCGACCTCATCTGTACCGCAGAATGGGCCAGGGTCACGGGGGTGGGCTACGACGACAGTTGGAGTTGCGGAGGTAGATGGAGCCGCGTCTGTTGTCATCGTGACGGTTGCGAGGTGACGGCCACTGCGGAGATCCAGCGTCAGATTGTGTCGAACCCGCGACCTCCACCAAGATGTTACGGGGATGTACTTAAAGGGGGCATGAAACGGCTAGAAAGGTCACTGACAAACGTTTTCAATGTGTAGAACAAATGCTTCCGAGCATTCGTTCAAAGTAAAACTCATCGAAAAAAATCCAGCGATTTATTATTAATTTTTAAAAAAGCGGTTTTTGAAATTCGCGGGCTGCGCCATTTCCGCGTGGCGGCGAGATTTGGGACTATTCTGCCGTGATTTCCTACGTCACCAGTCACAGAGTGACAGGCCACGACAGGCTGCCATTGGCTGCAGCCACGACGCCCTCCACGTCACTGACACACTTCCGGTAGCTGCGAAAGTCGTCTGCTCGAGTGCTGCAATGCATGCGTGAACCCGAGCTTGGCGCTTCGGTTCGCGATGTTAACCGAAAAGGTGGTGGCGTCCGACTGAAAGTGCGCGTCGGTACAGGAGTGCGAAAAGAGCACTAGCTGGTTCTATTTAACACCGTACCGATTAAATAGGTACGGTGTTAAATAGGCAGCATCAACCTTTATGTACCGACCGACGGCGCAGCAGCGGACTGTAGTCCCGTCTCGTCTTTGCCGCATCGACCATTTGTGAGGCGTGTTAATGATTAAATGGAACGTGCGTCAAACAAAGGTGTGCCCTCAGCTTCATCGCGAAAGTACACAAATTCGCACCGCTCAAGTGCAGCACCCGATGCCGCCAGGCGCGGGCGCTGCGGCCGACGGCACTCCGGTCGTGCGCTGCTCCCTGCTCGTCGCTAGGCCTTGTTTCTTTTTCATCGCAGCCACGGCGGACGGCATTTTAGAATCGTCCGCTTCGCTGCGTCTCTAGTGTAGTTGCTCGCGTGCTCCTGTGCACGATTCTTGCGTGTAGCTTCGGAAAACAGTGACAACCTGCGCTGCCGAACTGCATGTGGCGAGCTGCTTTGCTCATGTTTTGCGCCGTTGCTTCTGGATCGGCCGATGCGTAGACATGAGATAAAACACGCGTGCACATTACGCATTGACACTTCCTAAACTATGTGCGTCCGACTGAAAGTGCGCGTCGGTGCAGCAGTGCGAAAAGAGCACGCAGGTCCGATTCAACACCGTACCGATTAAAAAGGCAGGCAGCATCAACCTTCGTGTAAATGAAACGTGTCAAAAAAGGTCTGTCAGCTTCATCGCGAAAGTACACAAATTCGCACCGCTTATGTGCAGCACCGGATGTCGCCAGCAGAGATGCCGTCCGCGGGCGCTGCGACCGACGGCACTCCGATCGTGCGCTACTCCCTGGTCGTCGCTAGGCCTTACTTGCGTCGAAGCCACGGCGGACGGCGTTTTGGAATCACCCGCTTCGCTGCGTCTCTAGCGTAGCCGCCCGCATGCTCATGTGCGCGATTCTTGCGTGTCAGTGCGAAAATCAGTGACAACTTGCGCTGCCGAACTGAATGTGCCGAGCTGCTTTGCTGATGTTTTGCGCCGTCGATTCTGGCTCGGACGATGCGTACACATGAGATAAACACGCGTGCACGTTGCGCATTGGCACTTCCTAAACGATGTGAGAAAGGACGTCAAAAAAAAAACAAGAAAAAACACTACACTATCCTTTTTGTTAATCTCAATTTTAAGATTCGCGGACGAATAATTCGTGCTCACCTGTCATCCGATATCCAAACTCTGTAGCGATCATCAGTCCGTGCTCTCGTCGGTGATACGTACGCGTATACATTCCATTCGTTATGCACAAGAGATGCCTCTCGCCGACCATAATGAAAGCAGCTCTGGACTAAAAGCGACGACGACATATGTTTGCACGCGGGCAACTCCCACGCTCGATCGTCTGCCAGCATCCATGCAGAGTCGATGCTATCGCGTCAACTCCGCGAGGGGTCACCGGCCGCCGTTGGTCAAACCGCAGAAGACGGTACCAAAGAGACTGACCCAGGCAGCGCGGGAGAAGAAAGCGGTCTTGTAGAAAGCCGTGCTCGGCAGGAGTGCACGCTAATTTGCGCTGAATGGGACAGGGATATGAAGGAAAGTGCTCCCTCCACGGCGGCCGCCGGTATGTGTGGACTCCCACCTGCAGGTATGCGCTCGCGAACGACCCGAGTCGTTCGGGCTGCTGTCGCACACAATTCCGAGAGGTCAAGAAACTGAAGACACCGGCGGCCGAGGAAGACAGCAGACAAGGTTGAAAGCTATGCAAACGCAGACGGGACGGGAAAGGCAGACCGTGAATGCATGGGCGACGCTCGGGGGAAAACAGGCGCGACGACCGGAAGTCTGAGAACCGAGCGTCACCCGATGACGCTTCGTGGGCGGGGCTAGCGAGGCGGAGTTCCCGAGCTGTTTTCTTAGTTTTTTTTCTGGTGTCTCGGAGTGTTGAGTTGAGGGGAGCGAGGAGGAGCGCCATTTTTAATCGCCGATATCTCTGGTGTTAATGAAGCTAGCTAAAAAATTCTTGCGGTGAAGTGACCTGTGAGGGAGTACCTATCTCTCGACCGATTTGCTTTACCCCGTTTTAGGCATTGCATTACCCCTTTAATGTAACGGCACTGCGATGGGCTGAACTCGACGGTAAGACTTCAGTAGCCGTGCAGCATTCGCTCTGTCAGCGTCGTCCTCTTTCTCAACGCTTCGTCGTGCCCGCGTTCCTCGGTCGTCTTCTTTGTCAGTGAGCACATCACTTTGGTCCCGCGTTTCCCGGTAACGATATATTTAGTGGTACGCCTGGGTTCTTCCGTTGCTGATGTCCATGATTGACAGCGCTTAGCCATACGGACAAAGGAAGAAAGACATACAGAAACTTCAGCTTTGTTCTGTAATCACCGACGCTCTGCTTCGATGGATGGATGGATGGAATATAGGAGCGTCCTATATTTAGGAGCGCCCTAGAATTTTCAAAACTCTTTATTTTTGTCATGTGACTTTTTTATTGACCCGAGTGTCAAAAATCGCCACTAGTCGGTACTTTTGTGGGAATATAAGCAGAGTATCGGTGTTTACAGAATTAGGTTGCAGTTCAGCGCCTGTGTCATCGTTCTTATGCCTTCCTTTCTTTGTCTCTGTGGCTAAGCGCTGTCAATCATAGATTAATAACAACTACCCCGGCAGCTTGTTCTATTCAAGTTACTGATATGTTATCCCTTTACGCATATTTTTGCTGCTGTCGCTGCGAATAAAACAGACGAGAGTTATTCCGTTTCCTGTGTCGTTATTTCTTGGATGTGTGTGCCTCCCTGAACACTATAACCTTTTCGTCAAGTTAAAACGTAATTACTTAAAGCTAATTGAATACTATCTAAGATAGGAGTTAATAAACAACAGGTTATCACAACTCATCTACACCAGACGATAACAAGAAAAATGCCCAATAAACCAATTTCATTCCGACCAAACCAGACTAACATCCCTATACAATAAAGTCGAGGTGCAGCGGTGGCTTAGCGGTAGAACATCCGCCGCGCATGCAAGAGAAGCGGGGCTCAAATCCCGGTGCCGCGCAAGTCTCTACCGGATTTAAAAAAAAATTGCGTGTTGATGGTATTGCGTAAACAGGTTTGGGGTGCGACCTGATGCCGGTGAACACCTCCGGCAACGCACTGCCTCACCAGAACAGGCGTTGGCCACCCTGGTGCAGTACTTGGTCGCAGCCTCTCATGATAAGCTCCATAAAACCCCGGCCCTCAGTCACCAGCGGCTTTGGAACAAGTGACCACGGCGGCGGTCAGACCTGTGGCGCAGCAGGTGGTGTTTAGAATTCCTGGCTCCGCTGGACAGGCCGCCTTTGGATACTGACCCTGGCAACGTTTAACGCTAGAACCATAGCTAGTGAAGCTAGTTTAGTAGTGCTGTTAGAGGAACTAGAGGGCATGAAATGGGATGTCATAGGGCTTAGTGAGGTTAGGAGGCCGAATGAGGCATATACTGTACTGAAGGATGGGCATGTACTGTGTTATCGAGGTTTACCAGCGAGGCGACAACTAGGAGTAGGTTTCCTCGTCCTGAAGTATATAGCGGTTAATATAGATGAATCCGCCTTTTGCGCGAGTTCTATGCGCATGCGACAAGTCCCAGCGGCGACTGATGGAAACATATTGGACGGCGCCGACGGCGTTTCTCGCCGCCGCCAGTGCATGGGGGCTGGCGGTACGGTGAGCGTCGCAGGCTTGGCAAAGCGATGCCAACCACATCTGCCGCGTACAGTTGCCACTCTCGAGGCGTGCCGGGGTCCAAGACGCGGTTTTTCAGGATCCCTTCGTCGAGCCGCGATAACCAACGACGTGAAGCTTGAATTAGGGCTACCAAGCGTCTAGATGTTAACGGGCGACCTCAGTAACCGACTGCGTACTCTCGACTGTGCGAAAAACAGTTCGTTACTGGTATGTATATATGCATAAAAAGGAAATGTGCATGATGAAAAGTATCTACTGGAGCAACAAGCATGTAGCCCAACAGTGATAGCCGCTATGAGGATTTGTTAGGTGCGTGTTTGGTTTATGAGCGATGGGGTCTGATCGCGATGTATTTTGTCGTTTGTTTTCTTTATGTGCGAAGAGGCCGGGTAGCGCAAGGCGGCTATGTGCGCAAGACCGTAATATTTAGCATGTTTTATCGCTACTGCTGCCTGACTAATAAGAAAAAAAAAGATACGGCGATTGTTATGATGCGCCGCCGTTAGCGAGCCGATGTAGTTGAGCTGGTCATGAGGCTCGCGAACGGCGGTGCATCACAACAAACACCGTATTTTTTTTCTTGTTAGTGAGGTGGCAGTCACAATAAAACATGCTAAATATTACGGTCTAGCGCCCATAGCCATCTGTGATATCTGCGCTATCTGGCCCTTTCGCACATAAAGAAAACAAACGGCAAGATACATCGTCATCAGGCCCCGTCGCACATAAAGCAAGCACGCACCGAACAAATCCTCATTGCAGCTATCGGCTATTAAATTGACTTCATACTGTGCTCAACCCCCGCCATTATGCAAGATGTAGAGGTAGTCGGGAAAGTACGATGCAGTGACCACAGGATGGTGAGGTCCCGAATTAGCCTAAATCTCAGGAAGGAACGCAACAGATTAGTAAGAAAGAAACCCATCAACGAATTAGCGGTGAGGGGGAGGGCAGAAGAGTTCGGGATCTCGCCACAGAATAGGTATTCAGATCTAACTGAGGGTGGCGACATTACCCTAGAGGCAAGGATCAATAATTTCAGAGATATCATTACTGAGTGCGCGGTAGAAGTAGGCGGTAGAATAGTTAGAGAGGATACCAGTAAGCTGTCTAAGGAGACGAAAGATTTGATTAAGAAACGCCAGAGTATGAAAGCTTCCAATCCAACAGACCAGATCTAATTGGCCGAGATATCAAAGCTAATCAATAAGCGCAAGGTGGCCGATATAAGGAAATATAACGTGGAGAAAATTGAGCATGCTGTAAAGAACGGGGAAAGCCTTAAAACGGTAAAGAAGAAATTGGGCATAGGCAAAAACCAGATGTATGCGATAAGGGACAAGGCGGGCAACATCATCACTAATATGGAAAAGATAGTCAAAATAGCCGAGGATTTCTATACAGATCTCTACAGTTGCCAACGTAGTCAGGACCGTAATGAGATTGGCGGTAGGGAAAAACAGTCAGACGTTTCACCAGTGACGAAGGACGAGGTCAAGAAAGCACTAGAAACTATGAAAAGGGGGAAATCAGCTAGAGAGGATCAGATAACTACAGATTTGCTGAAGGACGGGGGGGATATCGTGCTAGAAAAACTGGCCACCCTGTATACGCAGTGCCTGGTGTCATTGACGGTACCGGAAGCATGGAAGAATGCAAACATCCTGATTCACAAGAATCAAGAATCAGCAGTTTACATTAGGTAGCAAAGTACTGGAAGTAGTAGGCGAATATGCCTACTTAGGACAGGTAGTAACCGCAGATCCGGACAATGAAATGGAAATAACAAGAAGAATAAGATTGGGATGGAGCGCGTTTGGTAAGCAGTGGTAGATTATGGCTAGCAGCTTACCCGTATCGCTCAAGAGGAAAGTATACAGCAGTTGCATCTTACCTGTACTCACCTATGGGGCTGAAACGTGGAAGCTAACCAAGAGAGTTCTACTTAAAGGGGTCGTGAAACGTTTTCCGGAAGTTTTGCACGGCTTGGTTAAATGGAATCCTTGTCCTGCATCATATAATATACCGCGATTCGTTTCATCTCCCGCATTAATTTAATAGCGACAAAAACAGAATTCCGATTTCCTAGCGCGCGTCCTCCTCAAATCAACAGATACGTAATAGCGCTAAGCCAATGAGAAGCTCTCGTTGCCGGAGCCTGCTGAGCCAAAGTTGACCGAGCTCGGTGTATTTTAGAGGTTTTATTTGTGCCCTACTCTACGCTCACACGGTTCTTTTTTTACATGGCCGTCGCCTAGGTTCCTCCGTGGGTTCCAGCGTTGCTGTGCTGCTATAGTGAACTAGAATATAGTCGCTACTGTTAAAACATGGTTACATCGTGGGCTTCGAGCCTTACGCCTACGCAACTTTTCGGGTGCCAGGTCGGCGAAGATGGAGCCTGCGAGCGACCGGTACAGTAACACTTGTGTCGAGAGGCCGCGGTAACCGCGGCACAACTCTGGCTCGCAGAAGCCCCGACCGTCAGCCTCCCGATCCCAGCCGTTTCGGAACTACGCATTGGTATGTATGTCCGAGTCTTGCAGCTTAGCCTACGTTTGACCGTTGCGAGAGTGCGCAATCGCTAACCGAAGCTTTTGAACAGGTGCAGCTGCGGGCGGTGCGTGCCGATGCCGACTGCTCTGAGAGCATCTGGTGAGATCCCGGCGGCGACTACGTAGTTGAAGCAGCTGTCTGGGTGTTACAGATCATCCGCATTTACTCAAAATGCTTCTTGATCATGGACTGCTAGTCGAGAACACAAGGTAAGAATCTTGAGCGAAAGGCGACATAACTTGAACAAGCGGCCACCTGTTTTTCATTTTCTCGAGCAAGAAATGCTGTAATGAAATCTATTGCGGAAGACAGTGCTAATAAAAGAAAGCTTATCCTTTAACGTTACTTACTTGCGATCATCTACACTGTCTACAGTGTCGATATTGCGCCACGTTAGCGCGAACACAACATCGCTGGTTTTCATATTTTTCTTGTTTTCGTAGAAGGTGCGCATGAGCATGACGTTTCGCGATGCAAATTACTGGTTTGCTTAATTCCATGCACTAGTAAATGAAAAAGCACGCATCATCTGATAGTGTGAAATTGCTAAATGGAAAGGGCATGCACATTGATTGATGTGAAGTAACGGAAAAAAAATCTGTCCGGACACATTTGCTTGTTTTATTAGCCAGGTATGACCTTCAGCAAGTGCAGCACTTCAAAGCATGAATACATAAGGAATGCCACAAGAAATGCAGTAAATCAGTACAAAATCAATCTCATTTCGGAGGACTCTGTGCTAAGTGAAATTGCATGCAGTGAAGTAGCCTGTCTCCTGCAGAAGTCGTGGGAAAATGCACTAAAAAACGACACAGAAGAGAAAAACACACAGAGCAGGACTTGCTTCTGCAGACGATCACTAACTAGCCCGACAACTCTTGTTATAGCCTGTCCGCACTTGCTGCCAGAACAATCACCATACCAGCACTCAAAGTTTTATTTGCTAGTGTTTTTTTTTTACCCACTTGCATTAGGTGAGTGTTGTATAGTGTGCAAATATAATTAAAAAATTGTCCGACTTCACTGATACCATCATCAACACCTCCACACAGTAAACCTCTCCAAAATGCTTTGACACTGACATTTTACATGTGCTGGAATGTGACAACAAAAAAAAAAAAAGAAAGAGGTTCTTCCAAAGGCCAGTACACCGAAACTTCCACAGCTTGAGTAAGTGTTTGAAATTTTACAGTTAGCAAATGAAGTTATAGAGTAGTTTTGCGGCACTTGCAGAAAGTTTGGCACGTAGCGTGTTGTGGCAAAACAACTGAGAGCCGTTGACAGAAGTGGACTTATGCCTCTTTCGAATAGAATGACTCCATGCACAGAGCTGCTTAATGCATAAGTCGCATACTTAACATCTTCGTGCAATGCGGATGATATCAGCGTGGACATTGACATCGGCCACAACACTAGTATAAAGGGTGTAAGGCGACTACCAGGTTTTGTCAGTCAAAAGCTGCATTGCCTTCAGGCATTATTTTGCTGCAGTAGCAAATTGTGATTGCACTGGAGTTCTATTATTGAGTGGGTCTCATTCTCTCTCAATCACCTGCAGCAGAATTCAATGTTTGCCATACTTCCAGGGAGAATAAATTGACAGTGAAAGTTACACTGTACAGCTTCTGTTAGACGAGAATTAATAGTACAGATGCATGAATAACTTTCAAATTTGTAAAAGACCTAAACCATATTTTCATTTTGCTATGCTGAAAAGTGAATATTGCTTTTTCTCTTGTCAACAGGAGGCACCGCTACATCTGCTACAGCCAGCTTGCGCACTGGCTTTGGGGATGCCTCGGCAGACATCACAGTAAAGTCCTCCCTATTTGTGATGCAAGCCAAATAAGGGAAAGGTTTCTATCTGACAGTTACACTGGTTTCCAGTTTGCACAAGGTTTGTAGAGTCATCACGTTATTCATTCTGAAACAAGCCGGAAAACATGAGAGAATTGCTGGACAGCTGGACTAATAAGTGGAATTTTACTAAGGGATAGAGGCAAAAGAAGACTTGCACAGAGATGCACATATAAAAAAGGCTCCAAAAGGCTGTTGACTGATCTCTTAGCCACACACACGTCCTTAGCCTTCGCAGTATAGTGTGCCTTTGGATTTGAATCTGTGGCTTTTTGTAACACGTTGTTCTTGACCATAAGGAATTTGCTTTTTTTAGATGATTTTTTAGACCCTTTCTGCTTTCCACGCTTTCACTGCTTTGGGGGTTTTTCGTGCACGTGCATTTCTGGGCGAATCATCTTTTGCCTCGTTCCTTCAGTAACATTTCAGTTGCTAGTCAAACTTTGTCTTGTGCTCCTCTCACGTGTTTCGTCTTCTGGCTGGTTTTAAGATGAATCAGTACCAACTCATCCAGTTGTTAGTCTTGTTGATATCACTAGCGTGACTGCACCCACTGCTGGGCAAATGTCTCTCCCCTATCTATCCGAATAACCCGATCCAGTGCCAGGTGCATGATTCTCGCAAACTTCCTAATTTCATCTGCTTGCCCGAGTTTCTGCCCCCTGCTACACTTTCCTTCCCTTGGAATCTAAAAGACATATATAGGCTCACTTAGAATGAATTTAGTGTACTCACTCCCTTCCTTTACCTTTGACGGGTAGAATTATCCTTTTTTTGGAACTGACCGCAGATACATCATAATGGGGGAGGCATCATAATAGATGCCTCCCCCATCCACATCCAAAATGCGCATATTACTGCTATGAGGGCAGTCTAGCAGGAAACAATCAAATGGAACTGGTGGCTTCTGCGAGTCGAGTAGTTCTCAAATAGGCATATCTGCAAGGCTACAAATCGCAACTACTTTTACTGCCTTTATCACGCGACCTATACTTTTTTTGCCAATGCACTGGGCCAGCGGTTTTGCGTCAGTACGACGCATCGTTTGAGGTGAGCTTTCTTCGTTTCCGGTCCATGCCGAGGCTTCGAATGACGCCGAGGTTCATTTAGGACTTCCAGTAGATAGTAGTACGAACACATGAACCCAATCGGTGTGCCAAAACTTGTAAAAGCGAGCGTTACTTCCACTCGGAGAAGCCGTGCTGCAACCTCGCGACGCACACGGTTGGCATAGCGAGCACTCAAACCCGCACAACACGCCTACACCCAGAACCTAAAGTTGTCAGGAAAAAGAGGCGACGTCTGAGCACTGTAGACGTTGTAGGAATTATGCTTCCTCCTTTATATATATATATATATATATAAAGGAGGAAGCCCCATATATAGAAAGGTTACGAAAGAGGCGTCCGGAAGGTGGGGAAGCAAAGCTGCGACAACGCGTTGGGTGAAAGGGCCACCCAAGTACATTGTACCAACCTTTTTTTTGGTACAATGATGCCGAAATTAAGGAAGCGAAGCTCGACACGCTATTCTCAATGATGCGCGAAGGCGAGCAATTAATAGTACGCGCCGCGGCGCCCGGCCGCTCCTGAAACACTCCACCCACCACTCGGATTGAACACACTTGTCGATGTCTTTGACCTGAAACCGTATTTACATCGTACCTTTAATGACGCCAAGAATTTAAAAAAAATTTACAGCAGTGGCCGCACAACCAAGTTGTACCGGTGGTATGAGACTGCTCAAGACGTTGTGCTCCATCACGAATGTACACAAAAAAAAAAGAAAAAAAAAAGAAAACAACAGCAACAAATAAGATTGGAACCATTGTCATTTGGAGTACCCGGTGGAGCGAGGTATAGTCGTCGTTACGGAAAACCTGAACTTGAGCGTCACCTCTTGCTGTTCCAGAGCGCAGCTTAGCGCAGCGAGAAGCAGACACCACCCGTCCTCCGCCGCCGTCGACCGCGCGTCACGTGACAGTAACGAGGGATTGCCCTGGTACAGATTGTTGAAGAAATGCGTTTGCGTAGCGAATAATTGATATACTATATTTTTATTTGCTAACTTTAACAGGAACCTATTATTTTATGGGAAATAATGATTATATCTGCGTTTCCAAACGGCTAAACATGACGTTGGCGAGTACTCCTAATTCTGGCCTACAGGGTCGCATAGTCGCTTCAGGAACGCAACAATGCTGTGATTTCAGAATGGTATTATTAAATGCAGAAGCAATATTTCGACGAGATATTTTGGAATCGGCATGCCTAATGTTTACTGAAGCAAGGGAAATTGCAACTGGGCAGCTACATTTTCGTTTCACGACCCCTTTAAGTTGAGGACAACCCAGAGGGCTATGGAACGAAAAATGGTTGGGGTAACATTAAGAGATAGGAAGCGTGCAGAGTGGGTCAGAGAAATAACTCGTTACCGACATTCTAGTAGAAATTAAGAAGAAGAAATGGACATGGGCAGGACATGTAGTGCGAAGAGAGGATAACCGATGGTCGCTTAGGGTAACAAACTGGATTCCAAGAGAAGGAAAGCGTAGCAGGGGGCGGCAGAAAGTCAGGTGGGCGGATGAGGTTAAGACGTTCGCAGGGGTCAAGTGGTTGCAGCTAGCACAGAACCGGGTTAAGTGGAGAAATATGGGAGAGGCCTTCGCCCTGTAGTGGGTATAGTCAGGCTGATGATGATAAAGATGATGATTATAAAGTCGATAAAATTGCGAGAAATAAATTATCCACAAGAACCATGCATCATCGTCTCTCAGAATTACACCCACTGCCTCATGTCCCATATCCCCCTAACTGCATGCACTCTGTAAACTTGCTAATTTTATCCGCCAACCTAATTTTCAACCGTCCCCAGCTACGCTTGCTTTCCATTGGAATTCCTTGGAGACCAGCGGTTGTCCTCGCATTACATAACCTCCCCATTTCTTCGTCTTGATATCATAAATGTTTTTTCTGATTTTGAGTCTTTATTTCTTCCTCATATAATTATCGTAACCTTATCTTCCCTGACACGACCCAGGGTAACAAACGAATTTCGCCAACTACAAAACAAAGCCGTTTGTCACGCAAAAATGCTCCACTTTATGCCCGAACGAATCAGCTATTTTGTTCTTTTGATTTGATTCCTCTACAGAACGTATACCAATTCAACCTCATTTGAAATACAAAGATGGTATCAGGAATAACACTCATCATCATCATGATAAGTAGAGTGCATATTTTTTCAGCCCAAAATGACAGCCAACACTAAAAGAGGAGACAGTCTAGGGACGAACGCTCAACAAGGGACTCAGCGTTCGTCCCTTGTCTGTCTCCTCTTTTCGTCCTGGCTGTAATTTTGCGCTTAAAAAATATGCACTCTACTTATCAAGACCAACTAGACCGTGTTTCTACGTCATCATCATTATTATCAACCTGACTATACCTACTGCAGGGCGAAGGCCTCTCCCATATTCCTCCCAGGTGGGCTTGGTGGCTCTGCCATGGCAAAGACCACTAATCCACTCTTCCTGAAAATGCAGGTGCTTAATTAATTGTTACGATCGTCACTGCTTTTCTGCCTGGCCTGACGACTGCGCAGTCGGGTTCGTCATCCGTACCTGCGATTTATTTTGGCTGCGGCGGATTTGAGGCTGGCTACGTCAACGTCACCGCTGCCGTCGACTCACCACCACGGATCTGCCCAACCCTCGCTGCCTCCTGGATCGCCCCATCACAGTCGACATCACCATCTTCAACTATAAAACCGCAGCATCCGTCAACGACACTTCGTGGGCTTGGTGACTGTGCCATGGCAAACACCACTAATCCGCTCTTCCTGACAATGCAGGTACTTGTCACGATCGTCGCTGCTTTTCTGTCTGGCCTGACGACTGCGCAGTCGGGTTCGTCATCCCTACCTGCGATTTATTTTGGCTGCGGCGGATTTGAGGCTGGCTACGTCAACGTCACCGCTGCCGTCGACTCACCACCACGGATCTGCCCAACCCTCGCTGCCTCCTGGATCGCCCCATCACAGTCGACATCACCATCTTCAACTATAAAACCGCAGCATCCGTCAACGACACTTCGTGGGCTTGGTGGCTGTGCCATGGCAAAGACAACTAATCCGCTCTTCCTGACAATGCAGGTACTTGTCACGATCGTCGCTGCTTTTCTGTCTGGCCTGACGACTGCGCAGTCGGGTTCGTCATCCCTACCTGCGATTTATTTTGGCTGCGGCGGATTTGAGGCTGGCTACGTCAACGTCACCGCTGCCGTCGACTCACCACCACGGATCTGCCCAACCCTCGCTGCCTCCTGGATCGCCCCATTACAGTCGACATCACCATCTTCAACTATAGAACCGCAGCATCCGTCAACGACACTTCGTGGGCTTGGTGGCTGCGCCATGGCAAAGACCACTAATCCGCTCTTCCTGACAATGCAGGTACTTGTCACGATCATCGCTGCTTTTCTGTCTGGCCTGACGACTGCGCAGTCGGGTTCGTCATCCCTAACTGCGATTTATTTTGGCTGCGGCGGATTTGAGGCTGGCTACGTCAACGTCACCGCTGCCGTCGACTCACCACCACGGATCTGCCCAACCCTCGCTGCCTCTTGGATCGCCCCATCACAGTCGACATCACCATCTTCAACTATAAAACCGCAGCATCCGTCAACGACACTTCGTGGGCTTGGTGGCTGTGCCATGGCAAAGACCACTAATCCGCTCTTCCTGACAATGCAGGTACTTGTCACGATCGTCACTGCTTTTCTGCCTGGCCACTGCGCAGTCGGGTTCGTCATCCGTACCTGCGATTTATTTTGGCTGCGGCGGATTTGAGGCTGGCTACGTCAACATCACCTTTGCCGTCGACTCACCACCACGGATCTGTCCAACCCTCGCTGCCTCCTGGATCGCCCCATTACAGTCGACATCACCATCTTCAACTATAAAACCGCAGCATCCGTCAACGACACTTCGTGGGCTTGGTGGCTGTGCCATGGCAAAGACCACTAATCCGCTCTTCCTGATAATGCAGGTGATATTGAAACTAAACCATGTCCTGATTCTGACACCATTCTTGCCGAGCTGCACAAAATTTCAGCCAGTCAATCACTACTCATCGCCGAGGTGGGCGAACTAAAAAAAACCAACTACTAACGACAAACCAAGCCATCTCCAATCTGAACGAAAGAATGACCGACCTCGAGAACCACTACCAAACTCTAAAAAACCTTACAAACAGACCTTGATACTGTCCGAACTAACGCCACCCAGACAGCCTGTTTAGTCTCTGCATTAGAAACACGCCTAGACGACGCTTAAAATCGATCGCGGCGGAACAATCTAATATTTTATGGCCTTGAAGACACTAATACGACCGAAACATATGCTGAGGATGAAGAAATAATCATTCGTCACTGCCATGAGCGCCTTAACATATCAATCGACCCTAAAGAAATAGAACGCGCACATCGTCTTGGACGCCAGTCTGACGACAGCTGTCGCCCAATAATAGCCAAATTCATGTCCTACAAAACTAAAGACAGTATTCTCTCAAATGCCCGGAAACTAAAGAACACATCATATAGCATCGGCGAAGACTTCTCCCGTTCTGTCCAAACCGCGCGTAGCCACCTGGTAGCTTTCGCCAAATCAAAAAAAGTTAAATTTTCACTTCGCTACAAGACATTGCACATTGGTGCGAAGCGTTATATGCACGATATCCCATCGCAGACCGTTCAAGAGATGCCATAGCGGTCACCTCCCCCCAAAGCAATCAATACCCGTCCCCGTACTTTACTAAATACTAACCCTCTTTCGTTCTCTGTGACCTTCCTAATATTCGCAGTTTTATGCCGAAACAAGAACGCGTGTCTAGCTTAGTCACATCATCTAACAGCAGTACGCTCTTCTTAACTGAAGCCTGGCTTACTAATGATGCTGAAGTCATTGCCGATTTGCCAAATTTTTTTGTTTATCGAAAAGACCGCACAGATTCTCGGGGGGGGGGGGGGGGTGTACTGATCGCTGCTGGACCGGAATTATCTTGTTCACCTATCCGCCTACCATCTAACTTAGAGATACTGTGGCTTTTGTGCCCTGCTTCACCGCATTCAGTCATAATGGGCGTGTGTTATCGGCCTCCGCATGCAAGCCCAAACTTTTCCCGCGAACTCAACAATATGCTCAACCATATTCTTCTATTTGGTGATTTTAATTATCCGGGAATAAACTGGCTCAACCGCTTTCATTCACAGCCAGTCAGTGCAGAATCAAGAAATTTTCTAAATGTTTGCTTGAACTTTAATCTTTACCAAATAGTAACCAGCCCAACACGCATCGCAGGCGATTCGAGCAACATTTTAGATTTAATACTAAGCTCTCATCCTGACAGTTTGTCATCCATTACATACTTAGAGCCCATTAGCGACCATAAAGTCATTCAAGCAGATTTTTCTTTCCGCACCGAGCGCCACGAAGTACAATAAAAAACAATCACCCTCTATGACAAGGGTAACTACAATGCCATTAATCATGAGCTGAGCATTTTTTTCCCACTCTTCGAAGCAGGTTATAACCAGAGATCTGTTAACGAGAATTGTCTAATATTTAAAGATAAACTTCACGAACTAACACAAAAATTTATCCCTGGAATAACTTTTCGTGAAAATCGCTCTAAATCCTGGGTTTCTAAGACATTAAAAAGACTCGAGAATAAAAAGAAGCGGCTTTTTCGCGCTGCCAAATTGAAAAGCAGTTCCGAAGCGTGGCAGAAATATTTTTCAGCCGAAAAAGAATACTTGACTTCTGTCACCAATGCTAAACACGCATTTTTTAACAGCGACCTACCGCGCATGCTATGCGATAACCCCCAAAAATGTTGGCGCATTATCAATCCCGGACCATCAAACTCAATAACCCTCACTCATGCATCCGGTATTCAAGCCTCCGACACAGAATGCGCTAACATCTTCAATACGGTGTTCTCGTCAGTTTTCACCCAGGAGTGCCACCCGCCTCCAAGGATACCTCCTACTAATGCCACCTCACCGATGGACGCAATAACTTTTTCTTCAACTGGCATCTCGTCTTTAATTGAGAAACTGAAACTTTCCTCGTCAGCCGGCCTCGACGAGATAAACACTAAACTACTAAAAAACACGAAGTGCATTAGTGCAGTGTATCTGGAATTATTGTTCTCGCAATCACTCTCTACAGGTCTCATTCCGGAAAACTGGAAACTTGGGAAGGTCGTTCCACTCTACAAATCAGGTGACAAAAATTCCCTCCTAAACTACCGTCCTATTTCTCTAACTAGCGTCCCCTGCAAGATCATGGAGCATGTCATATACTCTCAGGTAATGGACTTCTTAGACTCTAACAATTTCTTCCATCCATCCAAACACGGTTTCCGCAAGGAGTATTTATGCGAAACACAACTAGCCATGTTCCTCAACGACTTATATGCTCACCTGGACTCTAACCTTCAAGTTGACGCCATCTTTCTGGATTACGCTACAGCATTTGATAAAGTTCCACATCAGCGATTAATACAAACTTACATCCTAACGTGCTAAACTCGATCAAGGCCTTCTTAACAAATCGTTTTCAGTCAGTCATTGTAAACAACCACTCTTCCGACCGTCTCCCTGTAACATCCGGCGTCCCACAAGGCTCCGTTCTTGCGCCCCTACTGTTTTTAATATATATTAACGATCTCCCACAGTATGTATCCTGCCAAATTCGAATGTTCGCTGACGACTGCGTAATTTACCGCCAAGTAACAAACATAACAGATCAAGAAGCCCTCCAGCAGGACCTTAGCCAAATTGAACAGTGGGGCAAAAATTGGCTTATGACCCTGAACCCTAGCAAATGCAAGCTTCTTTCCATTACCCGTCGCAAAAAGAGTCATGCCTTCCGTTACAAAATAGCTAACGAGTCCATAAAATCTGTATCATCTTTCAAGTACTTAGGCGTCCTATTATCTAATGACCTAACATGGAATGCACATGTTGCTAACGTGATATCAGCTGCCAACAAAACTCTGGGATTTCTTAAACGTCACCTTCGCCTCACCTCGCATCACGTAAAATTCCTCGCCTACAAGTCACTCATTAGACCTAAACTTGAATATGCATCCGCCATATGGGACCCGCATCATATTAACCTCATAAACGATCTAGAAGCCGTCCAAAACCGCGCTACAAGGTTCATTCATTCTTCTTACTCGCACGAGTGTTTCAGCCCTAAAAGCTAAATCAGCACTATCGCCTCTTTCCGTTTGCCGTCGCATAGCCACGCTATCATTGTACCACAAGTTCTTTCACTCATCACTTAACCGTGCCCCCTACATCACGTCAGCATCTTACATTTCCCACCGCACTAGCCACACGCTTCAAGTTTTTCGCCCACGTGTCCGAACTGTTACTTTTTCAGCCTCCTTCATCCCACGTGCAGCTAAAGATTGGAACGGCCTTTCCCAGCATATCGTCGACTTCACCTGCCCTTTACCGTTTGCTAGCAATCTAAACAACATTTTTGTACACGATCACATATATTGCATTATCTTGTACCGTTTCTGCTCATCCCACCCCTTATGTAATACACCGCGAGGGGTCTTTAAGGTAATAAAATTAAATGAAATGAAATTACCCTGGTCCATTACTAATTGCATCCACTTGACCCCTGCGAACTTCTTAACCTCATCCACCCACTTAACTTTCTGCCACCGCCTGCTATGCATCATTTCCATTGGAATCCAGTTTGTCACCCTAAGCGACCATCGGTTATCCTCTCTTCGCAATACATGTCCTGCCCATGTCCATTTCTTCTTTTTAATTTCCGCTAGAATGTCGGTAACTTGACTTATTTCTCTGACCCACTCTGCACGCTTCCTATCTTTTAATGTTACCCCTACCATTTTTCGTTCCATAGCCCTCTGGGTTGTCCTCGACTTAAGTAGAACTCTCTTGGTTAGCCTCCACGTTTCAGCGCCATAGGTGAGTACAGGTAAGATGCAACTGTTGTATACTTTCCTCTTGAGCGATACCGCTAAGCTGCTAGTCATAATCTGCGAATACTTGCCAAGTGCGCTCCATCCCAATCTTATTCTCATTTCTTATTTCCCTTTCATGGTCCGGATCTGCGGTTACTATCTGTCCTAAGTAGACATATTCACCGACTACTTCCAGTGGGTCGCTACCTAACGTAAACTGTTGTTCCTTCGCGATGCTGCTGAACATTACCTTAGTATTTTGCTTATTGATTTTCAAGCCTACTGTAAGGTCGCGGTGAAAAGCGACCTGCGTTCGGAATCGAGCTGGCGATCGAACTCCCGCGCGTCGAGTCCAAGGAGTCAGCATTGAGTTTTTTTCTCATTTTCTCTTCTCTACTCGGGCGCTAGCCGCGCCCCGCCGGGCGCGCAGGAGACATGGATTGTTTCGTCCCTTCGCCCGCTGGGCGTCGCGAGGAAGCGACGGCAGCGCGCTGCTGTGAAACACTTTACGGTCGGCTGGCTCACCGATCTCCTGCTGTGTCTGCAATCATCGGTGCAGGGAGCGAATGAAGCCGTTTACACTCCCCCAAGCGCTCACTAAGTGTCTGGTGGAAGGCGACTCATCGGGTGCGAGCAGCGGCGACACTAACCGTGCCGCCCCCCTTTTTCTCGAACGGCTAGGTGACTTCATCCCCAGACCCCCTGCGGCGTTCCTTCCAGAAAAAGTGCCAGCTGCAAGGTCGCGTCGCAAACACGCTGGGGAGGGGAAGGGAAGACAGGCGCCGTGGGGACCGGCGAGCGGAGAGAGTGCGTGTTGTATATTTATATGGTGCATAATTAAGGACCTGGATCCAAGATTATTCCCAATCCACCGAGGTTGTGGCATGTTTTTCAATAAGTTGATTGGCTGCTTCATTTTCGGGGCGGATCACCTAAGGTGACCGCCCTCGGGTCTTTGTTTATGTTTGTCATCAAAAAGCTGTCCTTGGAGCAGGTTTGGCAGTCCGGATTGAGGCTCCGTGCTTAGCGCGCGTCTACGAGCCCTAGGCTTTTAACCGAAATGCTCGGTAGGAAAGCAAGGGCTTGTAGAATGACTTCTATGTATGAGAGTCTTTATTTTCTTTTAAGTTACAGTTGTATGTGTGACTCTTGTTGCTGGAACTTACAGTTTGTCCATGTATACTATTTTTCTTGCGTAAATATAATTCTTCTCTTGACCCTCATCTGATCATCGTCTACTGCTTCTTCAATACCGAATGCCCACGTTTGGAGAGGCCTCAGCTCCTCCGAAGATAGGCGACGAAAGAGAATAAAATTACTCCTGCCTTTCTACTTTTCCTGTCGAGGTCATCAACCATTCTTTGCAGTTCATCCCCAGAGTTACTTAGCAAGGCAATGTCATCAGCAAATCGCAGACTACTGAGGTATTCTCCATCTACCCTTATCCCTAACTGCTCCCATTCCAAGTCTCTGGATACTTCTAAGCAAGCTGTGAATAGTACTGGGGAGATCCTGTCTCCTTGCCTAACACCTTCTTATAAAAATTTTTTCTATATATTTTTACAATAATACTTTTATTAAGCCGCGTAACTTTAGACGAACTCTAGAAGATCTGATTAGAAGGTTGGATAGTCTAATGCAGCACACACAAAACAAAACACAGGAGGAATACAGCTGACACTGGCAAGTGAAGCATGAATGCTTTTTTTTTTCGTCTCCTTCCTTTGTTTTTTTTTTCTCCCTCTTGCCAATACATACCGGTAAATACGCAAATATTCAGAATTACGAGAATTGAGGTAAATCAGTTCTTGAAAAGCGCAAGTGAAGCCGAGCTAACACAGCATCCAACCAGCCCGAATTGCTACCGTCTAACAGAAAGGATTCTGAACAATTCCCTTTTCAGGTACAAATCATGGCCTACACAGGCCATACACACATGTCGAAGTTTAATAATCTATAAGAAGGAAATAGTATTGACAAGGATGACGTCTCAACAAAAAAATGGGAAACAAATACCTCATATCATCCACCATTTTATTTAAGCCAGCAGCGAAAGCCCCACCGAAAATCCGGCGTCAGCAACCAAGAAAAAAATCACGGGCATGGCAGCTGACATTACGTTTGCCAACTCCGTTCACGTGGGATATGAGAATAAGCCTGCCCCTGCATTCATGTTGTCCCACGCAGGCACATTCATACGGCTTGGTTAAAGCGGGGCCTTAAGCTCCGCCTTCACTACCTTAAGTGGCCGTCGTAATTTTATGATTCTACGGTGAATAACAAAGAAACTCTTTATTCTGTACAATGGGCTGTTATGTTTGTTGATTTTATTATTGTGATGATTCTGCCGACCTATGCATAGTCCCGCGATACTGTGTTTGAGTCCGTGTAAGATTTAGGTGCTATCGCAAAATCTGTTTCTTTGTTTGCTTGTTTTTGTTACAGAAATGCCTGTTTACAGCTACCCTTGCCAGGATAGAGGCAAGTACCCCTCCAAGCTACTACTATACTAGCTTTTTTTTTTTTACTCCCCTATTATTTTTTGCAACGAAATTCTGAATAAAGGATTTGAATGTGAATTTAGAATATCATTATAACTCACTGGGCACGCCTTCCATGTTTAGTTGCTTGGTCCTCAATTTACATTGAAATGTTTGTTAGTCTGGTGAGCCATATACTGTTCATATGTACTCTTCTCATGAGGCATATTCGTAATCTGTCGTTCACGATACGATTGTACTTGCCAAATGCGCTGCAGCCCAACCTGGTTATTCTAGTGACTTGCTTTTGTTATCTGCGAAGACTGCCCACCCTAAGCATTCCCATGACACTTCCAAGTGCCTCGCTGTGAACTACTGTTTCTTTCCTAGGCTTTGTAACAATAATTTAGAATTCTGCGTATTAATTTTGGATCTACATTTTTCTTTGCTTGTCTATGTCAATAATGATTATTTGCAGTTAATCCCCTAAATTACTTAGCAAGCCAATATCATCGGCGAATAAAAGATTAGTCAGGTATTCTTCATTCACCCTTATACCTATTTTTTTTTTTTACATCCAGCACTCTAAGTATTTCCTCCTAAGCAAGCGGCGAATAGTACTAGGTAGTCTTCTTCCCTAACATCCTTCCTTATCGGAATTTTGTTACGGAGAACAATGGCTGTTGTGCTACCGCTATAAATATCTTCCAGTACTTGTAGAGTACTCCTTCCAGTACTCGCATGTCTGCCTGACAGTTTCGACTGAATGAAATGCTTTCTGGTAGCTGCTGTATGAGAGCTTTCACGCGCATTAGCGATTCCCAGGAATTTCTGCTCATTTTTTACTGCGGGAACAATGCAAATTGGAAAGCTGAAAAGTTGCGTGTTGTCTTTTTGTAAATATAACAAATAAAAAGTCTCGATATCTTCATCAGCAGCGGTTAAAATAGAGGGGAAGTTTCGCAAGATATTCTTGAACAAATTTGTTGTAATACACTTGGAAACCGAGCAGTCAGTATGAAATGCGCAGTGGTATATACCGCAAAGCGAATTTCAGAAGAAGGCATTTTTACACACTAGAACATTGGGGGTGTTATTTAAAAGCAGTTCAATTTTTGCACATCATTTTTTTTTTCTGCAATGACTCAATGTAATGCGCTGTTACTGGGTGAATCGATCTGTGAAGATCGCATGACAAACCTCCCTCCAAAGCCTCGAAATGGCCTACACATTTTTGTAACGCAGTTGGTTGTGACAGGCATTGTTCTTTCGAGAATTACGTAACACACATAAATTATCGCGGACCAAGTGCAGCAAAAAGGTGCTCACTCTTGTTGTAGCCGGTAAGTACGAAAGAGACCAGCTCTCCCGGCTCGTAGTACTGCGTCGGGTTGATGTACATCTTGACCACGAACGGTACCGTCACCTCGTATGACTTTCGGTCCGAGCCACACACAGTCAGGTGGTTGCGCCCGGCTTCAGCGGTGAACTGCGCACCAATGCTTAGCTCAGCGAGCACTTTCATTTACAGTGGATCTCTTTCTGCCGCTCCACCTGTGAATGTCGTTGTTATCTAATATTCTAATGTAATCTAATATCTAATAAGAAAAAGAAAGACAACACGTTACGATTCTGCGTTGATTACAGGAAACTGAATCAGGTTACAAAAAAGGACGTGTACCCAGGATCGATGATGCGCTTGACCGACTCCGAGACGCCAGGTTCTTCTTTTCCTTAGATCTGAAAAGCGAATATTGGCAAATCGAGGTGGACGAGCGAGACCGCGAGAAAACCGCTTTCGTGACGCCCGACGGTCTGTACGAATTTAAGGTGCTCCCGTTTGCGCTCTGTTGTGCGCCGGCCACGTTTCAACGCATGATGGACACTGTTTTAGCTGGTCTGAAGTGGCAGTCATGCCTTGTGTACCTGGACGACGTGTTCATCTTTTCGTCTAGTTTCGAACAACACTTGCAGCGATTGCGCATTGTCCTTCAAGCTCTCCAGTCTGCGCAATTAACTATCAAGCCAGAGAAATGTCATTTCGCCTTCGAGGAGCTCCGTTTCTTGGGACATGTGTTCAGCGCACAAGGTGCTCTCCCAGATCCCGACAAGACTTCCGCCGTCTCCAGTTTCCCACGCCCAACCGACAAGAAGGCCCTCCGACTTTTTCTGGGCCTTGTATCGTGTAGATAAGCGATGCGAGCCTGCGTGCAGCATCATCGGCGCATGCTCGCCACTTGTGTGTGTATCGTGTAGATAAGCGATGCGAGCCTGCGTGCAGCATCATCGGCGCATGCTCGCCACTTGTGTGCCCTTTACCGGAGCCTGTATAAAACGAGCGCTAATAAACGCTGAGGCGGCTTTCGTTTGCTCGGAACTGGTCTCGGCGGTTACTTGGACGACACAACGAACGATACAGGCCTCTGCTCCTATTACCGCCGCTTTGTTAAAGATATTTCTCGCCTAACTGAGCCATTGACAGCCTTGACTCGAGGTGACACACCCTTTGTATGGGGGAGTGCCCAAGACGAAGCCTTCAAGGAACTCCGTCGCCGCCTGCAAAGTCCGCCGATACTAGCTCATTTTGACGAGAATGCAGACACAGATATCCACACTGACGCCAGCAATGTCGGTCTCGGAGCGATCCTCACACAGTGGCAGGATGGTGCAGAACGAGTCGTCGCCTACGCGAGCCGTACTTTCTCGTGCGGAAAGGAACTATTCGACGACAGAAAAAGAGTGTCTTGCCGTCATCTGGGCTCTGAGTAAGTTCCGACCGTACATCTACGGGCGACCGTTTCGTGTTGTCAGTGATCATCACTCGCTATGCTGGCTGGCCAGCATTGAAGATCTTTCTGGGCGGTTGGCCAGGTGTAGCCTCCGATTACAGGAGTACGACATGACAGTCGTCTATATGTCGGGCCGGCAGCACCAAGACGCAGACTGTTTATCACGAGCACCCATGGAACCGGCTACGCAAGACATCACCGATGATTGTCCTATCCTTTGTGCCGTCAGCATCTCTCGTATGGCGCAACTTCAACGGACCGACTCTGAGTTGTCGCCACTCATTGAGTACCTGGAGGGTATTAATGCTAGCGTACCCCGTTTGTTTCGTCGTGGGCTGCGGTCCTTCACTCTACGCCCTGGTGCTTGCAAAGCGCAACTTTGACAGCACCAGGAAGACGTTTCTGCTTGTGGTGCCATCCCAGTTATGGCCCGAAATCTTGAGCGCTTGTCATGATGAACCATCCGCGGGCCACTTGGGGATCCGTCGCACACTGGCAAAGATTCGGCTGAAGTACTACTGGCCCAATTTACTACCATCAGTGCGTAAATACATAGCAGCATGCCGTGATTGCCAATGGCGCAAATCTCCTCCTCTGAGACCAGCTGGCTTTCTGCAGCCTATAGCAGCCCACACCAAGACCCCTTTTCAGCAAATTGGCATAGAGACCTCCTCGGCCTTTTTCCGAAGTCGTACACTGGAAAAAGGTGGATTGTGGTCGCGACGGATTACTTGACGTGGTACGCTGAAACTGCGTCACTTACAAGCGGTACTGCTGCTGAAGTCGCCGAATTCTTTGTCCACGACATAGTCCTGCGTCATGGGGCTCCTGCAGCTATCGTTACCGACTGTGGAGCTGCATTTACGGCTCGCTTCACTCAGGCTGTACTGAAGCTCACGCACACCAGCCATAGACGTACAACAGCCTACCACCCACAGATAGATGGCTTGGTGGAACGCCTCAACAGGACCTTGACCGACATGCTTTCTTTCCATGTATGTTGATGTCGAGCACAAAACATGGGACCAAATTTTTTCCATACGCAACGTTCGCTTATAATACCGCGCAACAAGAAACGACGCGGTTCACTCCGTTTGAATTAGCCTTCGGTTGCCACGTAACCACCCCCCTAGATGCTATGCTACCCGTGGACCTCCCTGACAGTGCGACTGAAATTGACGTCGATGTCGCGATTTATGTTCAGCGCGCGGAAGAAGCGCGGCAACTGACCAGACAGCGTATTCACCGCCAGCAGCAGATCGATGCTGACCGCTACAACCTTGGACGCCGCTACGTTACCTGCAACCCGGGCGACTATGTGTGGATCTGGACGCCCGTTCGTCGCCGCGGGCTGTCCGAAAGGTTACTGCGCCGCTACTTCGGCCCTTACGTTGTTGCCCGCCGCCTCAGCGACGTAACGTATGAAGTTGTACCAGCCTCGCCGGCTCATTCATCGTAAAACGGCAAGCGCAGTGACGTTGTGCATGTGGTGCGAATGAAGCCTACTACGAGCGAACCTCCGACTGACTTTCAGGCTGCATGTAGTCTACCCCGTAATGCCAGACTATTGGTGTAACTCTTGATCGCTTTCTCTTCCCGCTTTTCTGTCTGACAGCAACACCGCACCGGGGCGATCCAGAGGAGGGGGCAGTGGCACGCGCATTAGAGCTAGAAGAAGAAGGAGCGAAATGGGACGAAGTAGAAGACGTTGAGGTGTACGCCCGTTACTGTTGCCCGCGTTCCTGACTCAGCTCTCCCGGCGCCCTCGTTAAGCGGTCACAGCAATTCTTTAGTGTAACAACCGTCACCATATTTCATGTTAATAATCGTTTCGAGCAAAGCAGGCGCTTTCACGTGATACAAACTAAAACTCATTAAAACGGGGAAACAACGACGCTGCTTTGCAAAGATAGTGTTGTATTACAAGTAGGTACCAACAACTGGGTAGCGAAGGAGTTTCGATGAATGTAAATTGTGTTTTCCACGACGGAAGGTTGTGATGGCGATTGTGAGAAGGCCATGTGACTGAGCGTCTCTATATATTTGAGCCCCGATCTTGCAGATAAACACTTGGTAGTCCAGCCTCTTTCTTTCTGCGTCTCTGTTTTGCCCGCTGTGATTCTTCGTGGCTGGTTAGTCGTTCTTCATGCAATGCACCAACTAGCCCAACGTGTTTTACTAAACAACAAACCGACGCTCGGTTTCTCCATAAGTTTCACACTGACGCATTAATGTCATCATGGGTGCCTTTAATCATTCTTAGAGGCGTTAAACGGGGTAAATAGCTACTGGAAAAGGTGACCTTAGGTTTCAAATGGTGAAGATAGCCTGATGTCGAATAGATTCGAATCATGGTAGATGCTTAGGCGCCACCTAAGAATTGACGCATGCGTATTTTGCCGACGCATTGGTAGGTTTCGTTTTTGGTGAGGCACTCGGTCACACTTACAATGAACAGCATACATATGTCGGTTTAAATAACTAGCTCATGGATCTGTCAACCCCTGAACGCTGCCCAAAGGACTTACAATGCTGAGGCGCTCTCGACAGCACAAGCCACCGACGGTCGAGCAGGCGTAAAAGTCAGCATGCGAGAGATAAATTTGTTTCTCTCAGTAGCAATATCATCGCGACATTGGCGCGAGAAGAGAAACTTCAGGTGGGCAGCTTTCTGCTATTTCCGTGTCGTTTCTCGAGCTGGGATCGTAGCCTCCTTCTTCTCCGCGTTGCTTGCAGTGGCCGCATTCGTTTCTGTTTGAATTCCTTTATCTGAAGGGCATGATGATAATGTATGTACCGACGGTATCGCATCCTCGCACACTTACCTCCCCTCGAATACGTGTTGGCATTGCATACTAACAGAAACGAAAAACAAAACCCTCGCTCTGCAATAACAGCTGAGAGGGCGTCGTAGACATGGGAGCTTGCAAGTGCGCTAGAAAAACAGTTCGCAAAGGTTTCTTTTATGAGAGTCTCCTTTACGTTGTTCCTTTTGTTGGACGGAATGAGAACTTCGAACGCGCTTGCATTCCCGTGGGCATTTTTCCCTTCCATGTTTTGATACTCGATAGAGCAATAGTTTCCTCGGTTATATACCCTTGTTATTGCTTTGCTTTGTAAGATACATCGGTTGCCAACGCACTTAGATATTTCACGCGCACTACGCCAGTCTAAACGTACAAAAAGTGCCAACTAAATCGATTCAACGCAACAGCCTACATCTTCAAAAGTACGTGCTTTATTAGGTGTTTTACACGCGGTTGTTTGTCTTTGACCGGCAGCCTATATACATTTCCCTTTTTGTTGCGCTGCGCCACTCGCACACGCATAAGCGCACACAATGCCCTGTACAGTGAGGGGAAAGCTTCGAACTCTGCCAATGCTACCAACGACATTTGTGGCAAAAGACAGAACGATCAATACAGGGGACTGCCCTGCTGCAAACGCCACTGAAAGCTTGCTGGCTGAGCGGACCTGCGTAGACACCCTATCGAGACAACTTAGAGAAGTTAGTAGAGCTGAACTATGTCGATAACTTTTACTGATTGAGAAAAACAAAGACGCCTCTGTAGGTTTTGAATTAGAGATAGACGAATGCTTCTCGAATAACAGTCGGGCAAAAATTTAAGGGCACGCCTAAACTTGTCCTTGAATGCAAACTCGATAGGGGCATTTCTTACAATGCCAGCCGGAACTCTCGTTGGTACTTAAGTTATTTGCCGGTATATTGCGCTACCCGTGAGCCGTCTGCGTCCGGGCGCTGGCGTTTTCGTGATCCCTCTATTACACCATGTGTGCAATAATAATAGTTCGTTCGCAGGAAGGGAAAGGCGCAGTATCTGTCACACTTGTTCCTGTGGACACTTGAGCCGCGCCGTAGGGGAAGGGAAGAAGGTGGGAGTGAAAGTGGAAAGAGAGAAAGAGGAGCCTTAGTGGAGGGGTGCGCAGTAATTTCGACCACCTGGGGACCTTTAACGTGCGCTGACATCACACAGCACACGCCGATGTGCCATATTCTTGCTTCATCCGTAGCGCTTTTTCAAAGGCCAGTAGGCTTATTACTTGAGGATCACGGCACTTGAAGCATCGTTTGAAGTGTTTGGTCCTTTCCTTGCCAGACGAATAAAAAGTTAAGGCCTGTTGGTAATCCATGTTGGTAATAATGGTAATAATGCAGCGGTGGCGTAGCGGTAGAACATCCGTATCGCATACAAGAGGACCGGAGCTAAAATCCTGGTGCCACACAATTCTCCACCGGTTTAAAAAAAAAAACATCCGCGTGTCATAAAGAGGTTGGGGGTGCGACCCGATGCTGGTGAACACCTCCGGCAACGCACTCACTCACCAGAACAGGAGTTGGCCACCCTGGTGCAGTAATTGGCCGCAACCTCTCATAATTCGTTCTATAATACCACGGACCTCAGTCACCAGCGGCTGCGGAACAACTGACCACGGCGGCGGTCAGACCTGTGCCGCAGCAGGGGGTGCTAAGAACTTCTGGCTCCGCTGGACAGGCCGCCATTGCGAACTGACCATCGCAACGTTTAACGCTAGAACCCTAGCTAGTGAAGCTAGTTTAGCAGTGCTGTTAGAGGAACTAGAGGGTATGAAATGGGATGTCATACGGCTTAGTGAGGTTATGAGGCCGAATGAGGCATATACTGTACTGAAAGATGAGCATGTACTGTGCTATCGAGGCTTACCAGAGAGGCGACAACTAGGAGTAGGTTTCCTTGTCAATAAGTATATGGCGGGTAATATAGATGAATTCTATAGTATTAATGAGAGGGTTGCAGGCATCGTAATTAGGCTTAATAAGGGGTATAAACTGAAGGTTGTACAGGCATATGCACCTACATGTAGTTATGACGACAAGGCAGTTGAAAGCTTCTACGATGATGTAGAATCGGCAATCCGAAAAATATAGACGCAGTATACTGTACTAATGGGTGACTTCAATGCCGTGGGAGGGAAAAAGCAGGCAGGAGACCAGGCAGTAGGGGACTATGGCACTGGCTTTAGGAATAGCAGGGGGGAGTTACTAGTTGAGTTTGCAGAGCGCAATGACCTAAGAATTATGAATACCTTCTTCAGGAAACGTAAGAACCGGAAATGGACATGGAAAAGTCCTAACGGAGAGACTAAAAAGGAAATTGAGTTCATACTGTGTTCACCCCCCCCCCCCCCCCCCGCTATGCAAGATGTAGGGGTAAGCGGGAAGTGCGATGCCGTGACCACAGGATGGTGAGGTCCCGAATTAGCCTAAATTTGATGAAGGAACGCATCAGATTAGTAAGAACGAAACCCATCAACGAATTACAGATGAGGGGGAGGGCAGCAGAGTTCAGGATCGCGCTACAGAATGGATATTCAGCTCTAACCGAGGATGCCGACATTGCCCTAGAAGGAAGTGAACAATAATTTCAGCGATATCATTACTGTGTGCTCTGTAGAATTAGGCGTTAGGATAGTTAGAGAGGATACCGGTAAGCTAAGGAGATGAAAGATTTGATTAAGAAACGCCAGAGTATGAAAGCTTCCAATCCAACAGACCAGATAGAATTTGCCGAGATATCAAAGCTAATCAATAAGCGCAAGGTGGCCGATATGAGGAAGTATAACATGGAGAAAATTGAGCATGCTGTAAAGAACGGGGGAAGCCTTAAAGCGGTAAAGAAATTCATCATCATCATCATCAGCCTGACTATACCCACTGCAGGGCGAAGGCCTCTCCCATATTTCTCCACTTAACCCGGTTCTGTGCTAGCTGCATCCACTTGACCCCTGCGAACTTCTTAATCTCATCCGCCCACCTAACATTCTGCCGCCCCCTGCTACGCTTTCCTTCCCTTGGAATCCAGTTTGTTACCCTAAGCGACCATCGGTTATCCTCTCTTCGCACTACATGTCCTGCCCATGTCCATTCCTTCTTCTTAATTTCCACTAGAATGTCGGTAACTTGAGTTATTTCTCTGACCCACTCTGCACGTTTCCTATCTCTTAATGTTACCCCTACCATTTTTCGTTCCATACCCCTCTGGGTTGTCTTCAACTTAAGCAGAACTCTCTTGGTTAGCCTCCACGTTTCAGCGCCATAGGTGAGTACAGGTAAGATGCAACTGTTATATACTTTCCTCTTTAGCGATACCGGTAAGCTGCTAGTCATAATCTTCGAGTGCTTGCCAATGCGCTCCATCCCAATCTTATTCTTCTTATTTCCTTTTCATGATCCGGATCTGCGGTTACTACCTGTCCTAAGTAGACATATTCGCCTACTACTTCCATTACTTCGCTACCTAATGTAAACTGCTGTTCCTTCCCGAGGCTGTTGAACATTACCTTAGTCTTCTGCATATTCATTTTCAAGCCTACCTTTGTACTTTTCCTGTCTAGGTCATCAATCATTATTTGCAGTTCATCCCCCGAGTTGCTCAACAAGGCAATGTCAATGTCAAGGAAATGTCAAGAAATTGGGCATAGGCAAAAACCAGATGTATGCGATAAGGGACCAGGCGGGCAACGTCATCACGAATATGGACAAGATAGTCAAAGTAGCCGAGGAGTTCTATACAAATCTCGACAGCAGCCAAAGTAGTCAGCACCGTATTGAGATTGGCGGTCGGGAAAAACGGTCAGACGTTCCACCATGCAGCGATGAAGGACGAGACCAACAAAGCATTAGAAACTATGAAAATGGGGAAATCAGCTGGGGAGGATCAGATAGCTACAAATGTGTTAAAGGATGGGGGGGATATCGTGCTAGAAAAACTGGACACCCTGTATACGCAGTGCCTGGTGTCATCGACGGTACCGGAACCATGGAAGAATGCAAACATTGTCCTCATTCATAAGAAAGGGGACTCTAAGGACCTTAAAATTACAGACCAATCAGCTTACTCTCTGCTACGTATAAGGTATTTACTAAGGTAATCGCTAATAGAATCAGGACAACCTTAGACTGCAATCAAGCAAAGGATCAAGCAGGTTTTTGGAAACGGTACTCTACTATCGATCATATCCATACCATCAATCAGGTGATAGAAAATGCTCGGAATATAACCAGCCCTTATACATAGCATTCAATGATTACGAAAAAAGATTTGACTCAGTAGAAACCTCGGCGGTGATGCAGGCATTGCGAAATCAGGGGGTAGACGAGCCGTACGTGAAAGTGCAGGAAGATATATATAGTGGCTGCACAGCAACCATAGTTCTGCATAAGGAAAGTAACAAAATTCCCATAAAGACAGGTGTTAGGCAAGTAGACACGATTTCCCCAGTACTATTCACAGCTTGCTTATAGAGGAAGTATTCAGAGACTTGGAATGGGAGCAGTAAGGGATAAGGATAGGTGGAGAATACCTCAGTAATCTGCGATTTGCTGATGACATTGCCTTGCTAAATAACTAGGGGTATGAACTGCAAATAATGACTGATGACCTAGACAGGAAAAGTAGAAAGGCAGGCTTGAAAATCAATATGCAGAAGACTAAGGAATGTTCAACAGCCTCGGGAAGGAACAGCAGATTATGTTAGGTAGCGAAGCACTGGAAGTAGTAGGCGAATATGTCTACTTAGGACAGGTAGTAACCGTAGATCCGGACCATGAATAGGAAACAACAAGAAGGATAAGATTGGGATGGAGCGCATTTGGCAAGCACTCGCAGATTATGACTCGCAGCTTACCGGTATCGCTCAAGAGTAAAGTATACAACAGTTGCATCTTACCTGTTCTCACCTATGGGGCTGAAACATGGAGGCTAACCAAGAGTGTTCTACTTAAGTTGCGGACAACTGGAGGGCTATGGAAAGAAAAAATGGTAGATAGGATGCGTGCAGAGTGGGTCAGAGAAATAACTCGTCACTGACATTCTAGTGGAAATCAAGAGAAGAAATGGACATGGGCAGGACATGTTGTGCGAAGAGAGGATAGCCGATGGTCGCTGAGGGTAACAAACTGGATTCCAAGGGAAGGAAAGCGTAACAGAGGGCGGCAGAAAGTTAGGTGGGCGGATGAGGTTAAGAAGTTCGCAGGGGCCAAGATTCACCTAGCACAGAACCGTGTTAATTGGACGAATATGGGAGAGGCCTTCGCCCTGCAGTGGGTATAGTCAGGCTGATGATGATGATGATGATGATGATGATTCAAAGGGTAAACAAGCCAAACAAAAGACGCAAACACGAGAAAGAACTTCACAGGACACCGGCTACTCCGTGTCCTGTGAAGTTCTCTCGTATTTGCGTCTTTTTTTCTTTATTTGGCTAGTTTACCCTTTGAATATGAATAAATTGTTGTTACGTTTGTTCGTTTCGCCCGCAGAACGTCTCGCTCATGCACATCTTCCTTTCCGCACCATAAATAACCAAGTAGCCCGACCTGGCTACTTCCTTTCAAGTCACAAATAAGGGCTCTTTGGCATCATGCATTCGAGAATGGAGTTCCGCTTTCTTCAGGTGTACAGTACCTCGGAATCTTTGTTTGTTGTATGAGCAATGCTGATGATTTAACATCGTAAACAAAAACATCGCAAAAAGGCACCGACGCACACGAGCGCTGAGTAACACGTGAACGTCTAATACGCCAGCCTATAAATACACTATGGCAGGTGCCCAGAAAACACAAAGCTAACACCGAAAAAAAAAACCAAAACTGCCAGCCTCCATCAATCAAGAGTTAAGATACGCCAACTCGTGGGATGGAAGAGATATTGATAATTTTCTTGCGCATGAAGCCTCTCAACATGCGATGATAAGGGCAACAAAAATTTCTCCAGCATTTCTCGGAATAACGGTTTATGATTGTGCGCTGCTCAAAAAGTGGAAGCCAACATTTACATAACTTGTAATCGAACACTATGTTGCGTTTGGAGACAATATAATCAAGCGAAGCTGCATGTTCTCTGAGGCGGTCACTGAGGCATCGCCTCATTTGAGCTACATATGAGACAACAGGGTGCAAGATATGCAACATTGTGGGCTTGGAATAGGGGGCCATTGCGATCGAAGACAGTGAAGGCCGGAGTGTGGAAGTGTTTTTGGTCAAGGCTCAAATATCTAGATCCCTCTTCAGGACCATTGTTTCTTATAGATAGGATCCTGGCAACGGGCTCCTGGCAGGTACCTTCAATACTCTCTGTTCATTGTGGCCGGGGAAGGCCCTATTATTTTTAGAAGCGCAGAAGCGTCGCCGTTCCTTGCGCAGAACAATATTTCTGACGCTGGCGTTTTGTTTATCGACGTCAATGATTATTACTCTCTGCCCCAAGCAACCGTTTGCCAGGTCATTAGCGATTCAGTCGTGTCATGATCTTTAAAACCCATCTTTTTCGCTTTCATTTGACCACGGAACTACAAATGAAGGGCTTTTCTCATCAGCAAGCACCTTTACTGGCACTACGAGCCGAGCTCGCTGCCATTCGCATTTGCCCTTTCCAACGTCGTCAACTTGGTTCTGAAGCCCTCAAGAATGCCATGTCCTGGGAACAGCAGTTGAACAGTGTCCGCTCTCAGATGAGGTAGTTCAAGGCAGCTGGAGTTCCAAAATAATTTTCATTCAGCGTTGCAGAAGGGTTAATAAGAGCGTGCCGAAAATCTGTTGGCCACAGAAAACTGAGACCAAGAGATAGGCGAAACATCGCCGTTGTTCCATGTGTCTCCAATAAGCTCAAGCGCGTCACGCGCAGGGTAGAGGTACAGTCTTTGTCAAAAGCCCAAAGGGTGTTTTGAGCCGCTTCATGCGGCTTCTAATGTTTTCTAATGTTCCGAGTCTCTTGATGGTACGAAGACTCTGTGCCCTACCCTGCCCAATGAGAAGTACCTCAACTTATGCTAACTCAGCGCCCCTACACGGGTGAGAAGCAGACCCCCTTTTGACAAAGGTTGTGCATTTCATGTTTATTGCCGCATACAAGCTATAGCGCCTGTGCAGGAACGTCAACTTTTCAGGAAATCGAAAGGTCGTGCGTAGCTAGAGGCACCAGAAGCGTGCTATTGCGTGCCGCCCCCACGTAGTTTCCGAGGTACCTCTTAATGCGAAAGCATTACTTTGCTATGTTAGCAGATTTCTGTCCGCAGACCTCAGGCCGCGTCCGCAAAATCGTGGCCGCAGGAGGTAAGTGAGAAGTGGTAGAAGTTAATGAGTGCTGTAATCGATCGCGGGTGACGTAATGTTGCTGCTGAAAAAATAATTAGGCCAATAAGTTAATGAGACAATTATGTACAGGCAAAACATGTAAAAGTGGTCCGCAGCAGTTGATTAACTGAGAAGTGGTAGAGGTTAATGAGTGGTGTCAATCGATAGAGGGTGACGTAATGTTGTGTCCGAAATGTTAATCAGGCCATTAAGGCAATTAGGTAAAAATTAATTGGGCCTTGGATTTAGTTAAGCCCGGTAGGTTGCGGAAGCAGTAATAGCATGGGTACGCTATAGATCAGCTCGTAGTGTAGCCAATTCCTATGTCCTTGGTTCCTGACTGAACACGTCGACGCTACCACCGCGCGACACTGCGCCAGACACGTTGCTCGGAACACCCTAGCTCTGAGCTCCCCCCCCGTGTAGCCGATCCCCCTGTGTAGGTATGTGCCATCAAATTAGAGGAGAACAACGTCGGCAAAGAGTCTTCACTGTTCAAAGCATCCATTACATTCCATTCGAAGTCGTCACCGGTTGAGTACGATTCAAGAAAAGCGCGACTCGCTCGTCTAGCTGCATCTTGAGCGCGCCATCGAGCGAGACGCTGATCCCATTCTTCATCTGTCTCTGTAGCCCGCTGTCGTTTCCGGGCTTCATCGAGATGGCATGACATTTCTTTCTGTTTATCAGGAGCAAGCGCGAGCATTTATATACCCATCGTTTTCCTCCTCCTCCTCTCAATTGCGAGAGAAAAGGTGACAGCAGCGCCTCCACTCGCTAGCAGCGCGGCTCCAGCTGCAGCGCGTCGTGCCTACCGACCGCCGCCACTCAACGACTCGACTTGGTAGCCCATCTTTCGCAGCTGGTATGACGTCCCAGCCTTCTGAGATCATTACAGGTCAAACGTGCCTACCGACCGTGGCTACGCGAAGGGCTGAAAATGTGAGTAGTATTCCTCTCGCAATAATAATTAGATGCAAAAGACGCAAAAGACGCAAAATCGTGTCCGCAGCAGTTGTGAGTAATTGAGAAGTCGTACAGGTTAATGAGTGTTGTCAATCGATAGAGGGTAACGTAATGTTGTTTGCGAAATTATTGAGAGGCAAAAAATGAAAAAGTAAATCTGAAAATGCTCTCGTTAGCCAATGGCTTGGCGCCACATCTGAATATTATCAAATATCAATAGTGAATTAAGTCAGTCATATAAGGTGAGGTCAAGTATGTGACGTCACGCAACCTGATTTCGAGCCAGAAAAAGGCATAGGAAGGAATTGGCGCGCAATTTGAAAGTACCAAATACTAAAGTAGTTAATTAAGGTAGTCACTTAGGGTGACGTCAAGAATGTGACGTCCCGCAACCGGAAGTAGAGCCGAAAAAGGGCATAGGAAGAAATTGGCGCTCAATTTGAAAGTACCGAAGACTAAAATGGGCAAACAAGAAGTGATTTAATGTGATGTAGAGGATGTGACGTCACGCAACCGGAAGTAGAGTCGAAAAAGGGCATATGAAGGGATTGGCGCGCAATTTGAAAGTACCAAAGACTAAAATGAGTAAACAAGAAGTGAATTTAGCAACTAGAAGCAACCAGAAGCACCCAACAGCAGCATCTGTGGTTTCGCATTACTCCAATGCAGATTCTGTAGTGATCTTCATTTTTTTTTTCCTGTGAGGTAACGCATGTAGGTCCGAGGGGGAGATCCATCAATGGCCGACTCAGAGACGATGCACCGTCACTTGATGACATTATCCCTAAAAGCAGCCTAGTCGCCTATTACAAGTCATGTAAAATTTGTGTTTCGGTTTTTGAGCAGCGCACAATCATAAAAAAATGGAGGACGCTTAAGCTTCGCCTTTAAAAATGGAACGCGATAGCGTTATCTCGCCCCGCTCGCACCGTCTACACATTCGCTTGTCGCGCTTTTTGCTATACTCATTTTTATTTATTAATCCTTCCGGAACGTAAAGTGCTGCCAGCCACCTTGCCGAAACGCGCGGGCCTCAAGTTGCAATCGTAGTTCGTCGGCAACATCGTTGCCGATCCGAGCCGGCGCTATGAAGATCTCGGAGGTCATGCCCTGTCTATCTTATTCCGTGCGCCACACGCATGATGGCGCTACGTGCACGCCAAGCGAAAAGGAAGTACAGCGGAAAAGTAGTTTGCCACTCGCTTAACTTCGTGTTCTGTAATTCTGTAATTTACATGCTCATAATTATTATTATACGCCACAATACACTTCTCTAAGGGATATTACTGAGACAACACCACAATCAATAGACGCGCCTTTGTCCAGTTCGAACCATCTAGCTGGCGTGGCGGAGTTTTTACCGGGCATTACACTATGAAGGCCCAGGGCAGGACGTTTTGAAAAGAGTTAAGAAGATGCCCGTGAGGCCATCTGCTGAAACGTTCCTTTTCAAACTTCACTCAAATACGCTCCCTGTTAAAACCTGGCTGAATGATAAAGATATATTCGTCCCATGGACAACAAATTGCCTGTTGTGCAAAAAACCGGAAACAATTGAACACGTTTTCTTAAAGTGTTGGGATGCTGTCTTTCTATGGGACGTCCTCCAAAGGACAATTAAAAAGGAACTTCCATTAACTCCTTATGGTATAAGATTCCTACCAGTGCAGAACGATGATGCACCTTATGATTTATTTATGCTTCTTGGCCTCCATAGTTTGTGGAAAACACGAATGCAGGTGCGTCATGCAGATATAGATACACAATCTGCGCGTGAAAACTTTATTGAAAGTGTTGTGTTTATACGCGAAACTTTCAGGAGGCAGCAGGATCCGCCACAATGGCATTGTCTCTTTGATGAGTTAGTGCACTTGAAAAAATTTTAGCCACTTACGCGTTAGCTCAAGTGTAGTTGACGTGCTTTATCATGTGTATTTTTTTTAGAGTGCAGCTCTTTGGCGTCCGTTCCTGGGTTTCGCGTCGGCGTCGGCGTAGGCGTCGTCGTCGGCCTCGTAACCAGCTCCGCCCCCCTTTCATCCCCCCAGCGCTAGCAGCGACCGACTGATACCGCTGGATGCCGCTGACGCCGCTAGAGAGTCAAGATAACGTGACTGCATAGAACACCGTCGCCGCCATGCAGAAAGAGGAGGGGAGGGTCCCCCCCCCCCTGTTCCTGTGTGGCGGATAGGGTGCTCTTCAGTTGCCGACGCGCCGGTTATTTCACGTAGGCCCCGGCACGTCGACAAATACGTGACCACCTTCCCACGGCTAGACCTGGTTCTTGGCGCTGCGGAAGCGAGGGTATCATATTGTTTGCGTCGGCATCGGCGGCGTTGTCCCTGAAACCAACTCCGCAGCTGGGGTTGACTCACTATCGGCGTCAGCAGCATCAGTCAGTCGCTGCTATATCTTCCCTCCTCCCTTTATCGCGTTGCCCGCTTGCTGCGCGCGCTTCTGCCCCCATCGTTTGCCGCTGGGTGTACACGCCGCCCCCCTCCCCCCTCTTCCTGCGAGTCTCTGGTTGTCAAAGCGCCGGCTCGAACTTAATTCCTTTCTTCGCTCCTCCTCCAATGCAACCCCTGTGCGGTGGCAATCAGAGAGCCAGATCTGTGACGGCGGATCTGTATATGTGCACCGCCCGAGCCGAAATTGCCGTTGCTCGATTTCTTTGCCTCAATCTATCGAAAAGGTGAAACAGCTTATTTGCTGCGCTCAAATTTCGCATTAGGAAGTAACGTAATTATCGGTAATTTTTTGTGTGTTTCACGGCAATAAAGCAAAGAAAAAAAAAGCTGGCGTGGCAGAGTGGTTAGCGTGCTCGTCTCGCACCCCGGAGGCCCACGTTCGGTTCCTCAGGTCGGTGATTTCTTCTGCTCGCTTTTATTTATTAATGCTTATGGGATTTTTCGCTCACGGCCAACGTCGGACGTCGCGGGACGGCGGCCGCCGACGACGACGCCGAGGGCGACACGGGGCCCATAACGCTATCGCGTTAAAATGCTACTCAGAGAAACGCGCGAGGAACATTTTTGAAGCCCTTGTCATCATCGTAGGTGAAGGAACTTGATGTGCAAGGAAACTATCAATATCTTTGTCGCATCATGCATGTATTGGTCTGTCTCAACTCTTGATTGGCGAAGCTGGTAGTTTTTGGCATTGTTGGCTCCCTTTGTTCTGCGCACTTGTCGTTGTGAATTTATACGTTGGGGCATTTCAGTTATTACTCTGCGCTAGCACCACTGCCGAAATGTTCCAGCTCGCAGCTAAAGGAGATATATGATCCCGAGAAACCACCATAGCCTTTCATAGCGAGGCCAACGCTGCGGCACACCCCACTATGTGCGCCTCCTTTTAATACCAGAGCTTGCAGCAGCCCAACGATAAGCAGCGCCACGAGCGGCGCGCTGCGCTCTAGTACTGAGGCGTCATAACGCATCTATATAGACAGGCAGCCTGACGACCATGTGAGATGCAGAGCGCCGCCCCGAGAAAGAAAGAAGGTTACGCGGAATTGCTTTCCTCGCCTTTCGCCCTGTGGCGCCACTCAGCTGGTATCTCTAAATCTCTCCCCCACGAGCGAAATATATCCAGTGGGAGAGAGTAGGAAAGGAAGATAGATGAGGGCCATGTATAGTCGGATTGGCCGTACTCGCCAGGCATTGTAAGAATAAGAGGTGCTGACTGTTTTTTGATTTCGCAATAATTTTCAGGGCCTCATGGAACGAAATCCCGTGCGCGAGAGTTGTGCGCTCGATCTGACATATTCTGCGAGATTCCGGGAGACGGGTTCTTGTCTAGCGTTCCTGCCATCTGCAATCCCACACTTCAACGCGCGCCAAGGAACGCCACGCGGCAGGAGCGATGGTGTGCCGTTCAAACTCACAACAACCAGAGAAAGGGTGACTGATACCGCGCTTTCCTTTCCTGTAAACCAATTATAACTGAGAATCACGAGGACACACTTACCACTTGGACCCGGTTGGTGGATGAAATATCCAAGCGCTTCGGTGAAACTTTGGCCAAGAAAAAGAGAGCGAGCGGACCCTTGCACAAAGAGCTCAGGTTCCAGGTGAGACATGCACGAAGTACATCGAGGAAGGGCTCTGATTTTGCCGCCTTGTGAACAGAAACATGTCTGAAAAGGACAAGGCTAGCCACCTCTTGAAAAGAATTGCCGAAGTCATTTACAACTTTCTCGTCAAGAAAGAGACCCACTCTCACAGCTGCCGTGATGCAGCAGTGTCGTGCGTTTGAGGCATTCAAGTCGCAGCAAATTTCTCTAAAATTTGGTCGGCTAACTAACGTCAAAAGTGTCGCCAGCATCGGCCTTCCTGGTTCTGAAGACAACACCTCAATGGTTCGGAGATCGTTCGTGAAGAGTTGGCCGCTCAGCTACATGGTGCCGGCCATGACAGAGCGCATGAGGCAGGCTCGTCGCTAGAGCCACGTATGGACCAGCCTGATGGTAACAACAACGAATAGCGCATCGGCCAGGGTGGACATGATCAGCCTCTTTCTGAATTTTACGAACAACATGAACCGGGCCAGTATTCTTACAAAGAATTTCCGCCTGAACCCCCTCGGCCCACGCCCATTGGACTTTCTCGGTCGACGCGGAGCCATATCTTCCAGTTTCTACGCTGGCCGAGACGCGCTGGTCGGTTACAGTTGCGGAAGCCGCCAGCACTTGTGCTATTTCCAGCATCGTCGACCTGCGCGTCGCCCATCTCGACTTGAAGATGAGGCGCCATGGCAATCGTCTGCTTCTCTTCGGCCGCGCTGATTCTCCTATCGCAGCGTGACTCCTATCCGGCCGCGACGTTCACCGTCGCCGCTTCAGTACGCTACCCTTGGGAACCTAGCTGGTGCGACCTGTTGAGCTAAGGTCACCGGCCGGGCAGCTTTGATCAAACGACTTCCTATTGTCATACTTAATTAAGAACAGAGTGCGTGCGTGAACAATATCTGTACAGTTGCTTCGGTGGACACTGGTGCCGCTAGTCCGTGATGATCGTCTCAGCCAGAAAGTTTTGTTTGCGTGGGACTGAGTGACGACGTTTTGCCGCGTGGGGTGGCAAAATTTTAGCTTCTGTCTGCGTCTGTTGAATTGGATGGCACAAGTTTCAAGACAGAATTTGTTTTGTTACCTCATGCCACGCATGACGTCATTCTGAGAATCAAATTTCCGCGAGTGTGGCGCGACACTCGACATTGGAGCCGGCGAAATTCCTGTACGAGGACACATGCTGTCCGCCTTAGTAGTCGTGACGATCTCCTTTTTCTCACGCAAGATGTGGTCCTGCCAGCTGAGATGGCCGCTTTTGTCCCCGCGCAGTCTTCCGGACTTCGCGTCGGCTTATGATTGAACCCGACGCCTGCAATGTGCTGAAGAAAAATGTGTTGGTCCCTCATGCTGTTGTCGAAGGACTGTACGCAAGTGTAAGCCCTGAACCGCACATCCTAAACTCGCAAGGTTCAAGCACTATGTTACCGGAGCTACCCCACCATTTCTGATTGCCCCGAACTACAGCGCAGAAACTGGACTATTTTGAAGAGGTAGGGGAGCTATCCTAGCTAGCAAGTAGCTGCCTTTTGCTGTTGTCCGTGTGTTTGTTATGGGCCCAGACGGAGCCGTTATTAAGCTATCCTCTACTGATCGACGCGCACTGCTGGGCGTTCTGGCGTCTCCTGCTTCTGTATTTGACTGCCAGGACAGCACCTCTTCTCGCATGCAGCATCTAATTAACACGGGGAATGCCAATCCCATCAGGCAGAAACCGTATTCAGTCTCCTAAGCCGAGCGCAAAGTTATTCACGATCAAGTCAAAGAGACGCTGCAGATAGGAGTGATTATTTATGTATTTAAAGAATAATGTAGACCTAGGCCCAAGCAGAAGGGGGGACGGGGGACATAAAAACACCAAGCAGAACTTATACAATCGTTAAGCTAGAGAAAGAATAGCACAAACGAGAAGGAGGAAAAAAACTATCAAGCGTCACAATAAATACAAGAAAAGACATGCATTGTTGAAGGTGTGCGCTTCAATCATGCTCAAGGAGGAAAGACAGTTTATTTCAGTCGGAAATCGTTCGAGGGAAAAAGGAGTGTTGTAATGGCGTTAATGAAAGCGAATGAGTGTGCCTAGTCTGCCGCGTACTAAGGGGAGTTAAGTAAGGGTTGGGATCCAGAGCAGGTTTAAGGTTGAGTGAATTGTATAAAAATTTTAGGCTTATTAACATTCGTCGTGACTGGAGTGCAGATATGTTTTGCGATACCATCAGGGACGATATAGAATTAGGCCGTATAATTAGTGAATAAATCTTGCTACACGGTGCTGAATTCTTTCTAAAGTGTAGATATTGCTTTTAGTGAAAGGTTCCCACGTGACACAGGCATATTCTAGTTTCGGACGGACGAGAGAGGTGTATGCTAGGAGTCTAACCTCAGGTGTCGGATCGTTAAGTTTGTGGCAAAGAAGACTGAGTTTACGGAAGACTGGGGAGGATATATTATTAATATGTGTGTTCCAGTTAAGATCATTCGTTATGGTCAATCGTAAGTATTTAAACTCATTGATTTCAGTTAGATGATTGTCCCTGATAGCATAATTAAACGGAAGTGGCCGTTTCTTCTTAGAGACACGGAGATAAACGGATTTTTCGACGTCGAGCTTCATGCCCTATTTAGTTGTCCAGTCACCTAAAGAAATCAGGGTAGAGTTTAGTGCTAGCTGGTCATTTACTGAATTATTTTCGCTAAAAAGAACGCAGTCGTCTGCAAACGACCGAATTTGTAAGGGCTCATTAATGAGCTTCAACTGTGTCGTTGCAAAAAAAAAATAAAAAAAGAAAGGGCCCTAGGACGCTTCCTTGTAGTACACCTGACGTTACTGGCTGGCTACAAGAACGCTGATTGTCAAGTGTAACATACTGAGAGCGGTGGGAAAGATAAGAATGAATCCAGACGATAATGAAGTAGGGAAGCTTTAGTGCTCGTAATTCTTGAGTAAGTTTATCAAGAGGCACACGGTCGAAGGCTTTGCTGAAATCTAAAAGAATAAATTCACCTGGCCGGTTTTGTCAAGTACAGAGCTGAGATAATGAACAGCAGTAAATACCTGAGTGACAGTGGAAAATCCCTTTCTAAACCCGTGCTGAAATGGTGACAATGCCTTATGGGAGTTTAAAAAGTCAGATATGAAGTTAGCCACAGTATGTTCAAGCATTTTCCAAGTCGAGGATAAAATAAAAATTGGAAATAAAAGTTTACGACATAAAGAGTGTCGCCTGGCAATGTCGCTTCGGGAGTCGATGTAATACTTGTGAAAAAGAAGAAGAATTAATGGCGATTTTGCGTTCGCTTGAATGCGGTCACGAAAGAAGACCCACTGTCGTACTTCTCGGTCTGGCGACAGAGAAAAAACTGCCGTTCGGCTTGTGTAATGTTTCATGGATGCGGTGGCCACATTTGTATTTGGATGACGTTTTGTGCAACACATATAAAGAGTCCTTGAGCAAGGCTGGAGTGAATTCTAACAAGTGCCAGGGAACTTAGCTTCCTCTTGGATAAGCACATTTGTGGTCTTTCTTCTGTCAGTATTAAGTGCACTAACATCATTACTAAACATGACCACTCGGTTGCAGATTTAAAACTGGAAATGCCGAAAGAAATGATAGAGTTTAAAACTAAGATAGAGGAAGAACTTAGGAAGGAAGACATGAAAGCTACTCTTGGCTTCCAAAATTCCATGTTTCAAGATGTCAAAAAGAGCAACGAGGAACTTGAGAACGAAAATGCAGAGCTCAAAAAAATAAACGAGTATCTGACTAACGCTTGCCTGAGCGTTAAAGAGAAGAGCAACGGATCACAGCGAGCGAGGTACAACACTGAGATAAAAGGACTCGTGAAAGAAGAAAATGAGGACCTCACGGACGTTGACAGACGCACGCTACAATACATTTTATTTGAACCGGCCTCAACGGCGTGGTGGAGGCGTATTCCATGAAAGCATTGCGTGTGATTTAGTTGAAGAATTTTCTATTATGTCTACCAATAAAGAATTCCTTGCGTTAGGAGCAGGAAATACGCAATAGCTGAAATGTATCGTCCGCCTGATGGTAACATTGATAGTTTCATGTGTCTAGAAAGACTCTTAGAATATGCAAACGTATGGGGTGTAACATTACTTTTAGGGGCAGACTTCAACATCGATATGCTACACTCATCTCCTGCACAACAACGCTTGGAAACAATTTTACCATCGCGAAATTTCACTAATAAAATTAAGACTGCTACTCGTGTCGCCACTAACACGCACACAATAATAGACCTTTTTATCACAAACATACCTACTCATAGTATTCATTACTGGTGTTATCGAGCCTGACTTAAGTGATCATTTTCCTACTTTTTTAATCTTTAAGAAATCTTTAAACCGAAATAAATTCGGTGCAAATTCAATGAGGAAAATTCAAGACCTTGACCAGAAAACATTACACAGGTTCCGATCAGAAATAGCTAAAGTAAGCTTGGGCAATCTTTATCAAGCCTTAGACCCTGTGGTTTCAACGTGGGCATAGGCCACCAACCACCGCGAGTTCGAGCGTCGCGCGAGCCGAATCCCCGATCAGCCGTCACCACGCGCACACTGAAACACCGCAGCGCGCACTCAACCTCCACCGGGAGGAGAGCACTTCGCTGCAAGGACACAAGCCTCCAAGTTCACAAAGGAGACGTTTATTGAAACGCCATCCTCCAGCGGCACACACACACACACACACACACACACACACACACACACACACACACACACACACACACACACACACACACACACACACACACACACACACACACACACACACACACACACACACACACACACACACACACACACACACACACACACACACACACACACACACACACACACACACACACACACACACACACACACACACACACACACACACACACACACACACACTGTAAGATGGGGGTTTATTGAGTAGATCAGCAGGACTCGGTCAACAGGACTGGGCAGGTCAGCGGCGAACACAGCGGCAGCGAACACAGTCAGGTGCAACACGCGCAGCGATCACGATGCCACTGCCTGGAATGTTTCTCCTGCACTACTTCCTCTTCACAATTACCCCCGGGACGAAAAGGAGACATCCTGGCGACTTACGACGTGAGCAAGACGGCAGGGTCATAATAGGGTTTGAGGCGCTGGACGTGAACAATCTCTCGTCCGTGCCGGTGTAAATCATGAGACGGCGTAAGAGGTTCCACCACATAATTAACCGGGGAGGTGCGCTCCACAACTCGGTATGGGCCATGGTATTTAGCAAGAAATTTTGAAGAAAGCCAGGAGCATTTGAGGGTATCCCCAGCCACACAAGTGCGCCAGACGAGAAGTCCAGTGTCGAGTGTTGGTTGTCATGGTTGGATTTATGGCGGTACTGGGTGTTAGCCGTGAATGCGCGGGTAATTTGTCGACAGTCTTCCGCATGCTGGGCTGCTTGAGATGCAGGAGTATACTCTGATATGTCTGGCTGATACGGTAGTATGGTGTCGATTGCGGCAGAGGGGTGACGGCCGTAGAGGAGAAAAAAAGGAGAGAAGCCAGTAGTAGACTGCGTTGCGGTATTGTAAGCGTAAGTGACATACGGAAGAACGAAGTACCAATTTGAGTGGTTGGAGGAGACATGCATAGAGAGCATGTCGCCAAGGGTACGAATGAAACGCTCAGTGAGGCCATTAGTCTGGGCATGAAAGGCGGAGGTGGTTCTATGAATAATGTTGCACTTGGTGAGCAAGGCTTTCACAACGTCACTCAAGAAAGCGCGTCCTCTGTCGCTGAGCAGCTCTCGAGGTGCGCCGTGGCGAAGAACAAATCGCTGCCAATTGAAGGAAGCTACTTCTGACGCTGTGGCCGATGGAAGTGCGGCGGTTTCTGCGTACCTCGTCAGATGATCAACGGCTACGATAGCCCAGCGGTTGCCGGCTGCAGTGTAGGGAAGCGGCCCGTACAAATCAATGCCGCCGCGGTCGAAAGGGCGTGGGGGGCTGGGTAACGGCAGCAACTTTCCAACACAACGTTGAGGCGATGGCTTGCGACGTTGACAGGTGAGGAATGAGTGAACGTGCTTGAGTACGAAGGTGTACATGCCCAGCCAATAGTAACGCAGCCGGAGACGGGTGTATGTCTTGAAGACGCCCGCGTGACCGGATTGTTGGTGTTAGGTTTGGGTTTGGGCCTGGGTAGCGTACCGCTGCCAGAAGTTATTACGTGCGGCGCGCGCGGCCCCCCGGTAGCGTAGGCCTGGCGGCTCCGTGGACGGCGGACGGCATCAACGGTCCCAGCAAAGACGAAACAACCTTTACTACAACATCGTGAAGATACGGGCAGAGAAGCTGACCCGGAGAGAATACAGACACTCTCACACAGCTGGTGTCTAGCGTCGTAACAACGGCGCGTCAAAATAGTCTCTATCTCAGCGGAGTCGGCCGCTGCTTTTTATAGTTTTTCCAGTTCACAGGGAATGGGTAAACCCTCACAGGAAAGGGAGAGCCAAACATGTTGGTTCACGACGAATGACTCAATCGCAGGTGGTCCGACCTCATCTCCTCCACCTCCTGCAGACGGGCGAGGGCGGCGCACTCTCTCACGAGCTGCAGGCTTGGCCGGCGTTTGCACACACACGCACGCACACACATTTGGCGCGTGGCAGGATCACGTTGAGACTTGTCGGCGAAAGGAAGCGTTGCGCGGCCGATGAACGGCGTCGAAATGGCCGATCCGCTCGCGGTTCTGCCTGTTGCTATGCGGTGGCCGCGTCAGCTGTCCCACTCGTCGGAGGAGAAACGTAACAGACTGCCCCGCCGGGGAAGGGAGATCCCGAAGGGCAGGGGACTGCATCCGCTGTCCGGAGGAATCGAGATGTTGCTGCTAGCCGGGGTCATCCGACTCTGTTTCTCTTAAGCCAGTCAGCCTGAAGAAATCCTTGGCAAGTCCGGGTTTCCAAGGCACTCTGCAACTTGTCTTCAGGAGAGATTTCTGACAACCCACAACGTCACAACCACGCTAAAAACTCAACCGCTCAGCCAGCAAGCACGGCACAAACTTCACTAAGTCATGCCAGATTATTTCCCTCTTATGCCCCCATCTATATTAAAGGGCAGCTCAGCAGCACTTGGACTGCGTCCACAAATTTGAAAATCGCATTTTCAAAACAGCATTCTCAAACAAAATAATACAATGCAATCAGTTCAAAATCCTATGTCAGGAAGAAAAACAGCAACAAGTGAATACAGGCTTCTTCTCACGTTAGGGGCTCCGACTTAAGCCATCGGCATTACCGTTGAGATCACCCTTTTCACTAAAGCTTCGGCTGTCCGTTTCACGGAACAGCCGTACCTTCCTGTTTCTGTGCAAAGAAACATATGAGCATGAATCGCTCACTTTTCTAAACAACCTGTCCCTCTCCTTACGCTTTGCACACCAGTCACGCATTTTCTGTGCACGAGCGCATTTGTGCCTTTGGGATAGTCGCTTTCTTTTTCGAGATAGCTTCAACTTGCTCCATTCTTTCTCGCGCCTGCCTTTCCGCTTTTTTCTGCGGCAGCACTGGAACACAGGCTTTCTGCTTTCTTTTTGCAATCGTTTGAGTTTGCTCTCCTTACGATGGCAGCATTCTTTCTCGCGTCTGCCTTTCCGCGTTTTTCGGTGGCAGCACTGGAATACTCTAGTCCTACTTTCTTCCGGCGCGAACTCTGGCAAGCTAGCGGTCAACGTTCTAGCGGTAACCGGAGCTAGTAGGACACCGGTGTCGTCAAAGTGGTCAAAGCAGTCAAAGTGCGGTGCCGCGTCTGCATCGCGGCCAGCAGCGCATGACTCACCTTCAGACAAGTCCGAACACCAACTGCTCTCGCCAGCTCCCAAGCTAGGCATTTCCTCTGGCGGCTCGCCACTCACGTTACACGGGTCCTCCGATGAGCCGCATTGCTCAGCGCTAACCGGCGCATGATCAAGCTCCTTCGACAGTTGGGGCGCTTCGGATTGTGTGAGGGCCATGTGTGCCTCGTCCGCGTTCGCACTGGGGTTGGTTTCGCGAATACAACCTAGCGTGGTATCGGGGCTCGAACGATTCTGACTCTGCTCTGGTCGCTCGCTGTCGCCTTCGCAAGTCTCGCTCTCTACAGCGTACGCGCACTCCTCGTCGGTCTGTCCTGGCTGATCACAACTCGCGGGCTGCGCAGTTTCCCTGATCGGCACTTCGTTTTTCTGCGTCCCCTGCTCTACGACACAGCTGATTTCGGAAACTGAAAGTTTCTCCTCTCCTAGCTCATTTTCATCTCCGTCGCGCTCTACACAAGCTTCTGCTTTCGACTCGAGAGACGGTTCAGTTACTACCAGTTCCCCAGACTCATTTGATGGAACTGTATCTCCTACAGCTACTTGGGTCGGCATGCAGTTCACCTCGCTTAACGGCGTCACTTCGGACTTCTCGCCGATTAAGCATGTGCTAACCGTCTCAGCTAGTGGCTCGACCAAGGTAACACAATACTCCTCTGTTCGAGGCTCGGTCGGCTCGCTACTGCGGTCACGTTGCTCGGCCGCTTCCCCAAGCTGTTTCTCACACTCCGGTGCAAGTTCGATTTGCTCCGGAATTTCCGCACTGTCTAGCCATTCGCTTACAGCGGCTTTCAACTGATAGGCCAAATCAAAGTACGACTCGTCACAATGTTTCTCGCTCTCATACCTCTTCCGAAGATCATGAGGCGTTATCTGATATCGTATCAGCAATGACTCTTTTAGTTCATCGTAATTTTTCAAGCGGTCGCCAACCAAGCGCTTGATTTCTTCCGACGCTTCAGCGGAGAGAAGAGCTACCAACATCTGCGCCCAACTATCTCGCTCGAAGCGTTTACTTCTACAGACACTCTCGAAGTCTGCCAAATAATCTGCCATATCCTCGGCGATGAGGAACGGTGGTAAACCATCTCGCGGTATTGAACCGTTACACTGCAGGGCATTGTTAATGGCATTGCAAAGCTTTTCCGCGCTCATTCCATGTGCTGACACCTGCAGCTGTATCAGTTTCATTACGCGGGCAGACTGCTTTTCTCTCTCCTCGCGACGTTTCCTACGTTCACGTTCCTCTTCCTCGTGACGTTCGTCAATGATCTCGAGGCATTCCGAAAGCTCGTCATCTTCAGCTTCCAACGCAAGAATAGCCTTTAACACTTCTGGTTTTTTGAGTTTGCCTGACAAATTCAGACCCAACTCCTCCGCAAGCTCCAGCAATTTCGGTTTGCGCAACGACTTCAAATCCAAATTCATGGCTGTTCCGAGTGCTGCCTTCTCTACTGCCCACTATTGCCTTGCTGCAATTAACCCAGAAACAAAGTCAAAACACAATTACCAGCTCTGTTCTCTACTTAACAAAAGCCTGGCAAAACTCAGTAGAAGAACGTCCCGCACTCACCAAACCTCGCAGCCAAGAATCCAACGCAGTCGTTCCGCTGCAGGCAACCAGTCATCACACAGGGCTCGTTGCGCTGCTCCCGACTTTCCGCTTAGCTGCTTGTTTCACGGGTCACACCTGGGACATCTCCGCTCTTCCCACCAGATGTTGCACTTCGGTAAGGCCTGTCTCTTTCACCGACCACGGTCTCTGCTTGGTCGTCCTCGTCTCTCCGCTGTTCACCAGTTGTTGGAAAACGGTATCGCCTGGCTCGTCCCTCCGACCACGGTTACGGCTTGGTCGTCGTCGTCCCACCGCTGTTCACCAGTCGTTGGACGACGTTATCGTCTGGCTCGTCCCTCCAACCACGGTTACGGCTTGGTCGTCGTCATCCCACCGCTGCCACCAGCTGTTAGGTTTGGGTCGCGAGTGCCTGGGTAGCGTACCGCTGCCAGAAGTTATTACGTGCGGCGCGCGCGGCCCCTCGGTAGCGTAGGCCTGGCGGCTCCGTGGACGGCGGACGGCATCAACGGTCCCAGCAAAGACGAGGCGTCTTCTAACGAAACAACCTTTACTAAAACATCATGAAGGATCGGGCAGAGAAGCTGACCCGGAGAGAATACAGACACTCTCACACAGCTGGTGTCTAGCGTCGTAACAACGGCGCGTCAGAGTAGTCTCTATCTCAGCGGAGTCGGCCGCTGCTTTTTATATTTTTTCCAATTCACAGGGAAAGGGTAAACCCTCACAGGAAAGGGAGAGCCAAACATGTTGGTTCACGACGAATGACTCAATCGCAGGTGGTCCGACCTCATCTCCTCCACCTCCTGCAGACGGGCGAGGGCGGCGCACTCTCTCACGAGCTCCAGGTTTGGCCGGCGTTTGCACACACACACACGCACGCACACACATTTGGCGCGTGGCAGGATCACGTTGAGACTTGTCGGCGGGAGGAAGCGTTGCGCGGCCGATGAACGGCGTCGAAATGGCCGATCCGCTCGCGGTTCTGCCTGTTGCTATGCGGTGGCCGCGTCAGCTGTCCCACTCGTCGGAGGAGAAACGTAACATGGGTCAGCGTGGAAATTGTCACAGATTTGCGAACGTAGCTGCCGGGGAATACCTGGCAACCACTTGCGGCCACCTGCCCAGTAGTTGCGGCGGTAGAGGAGGTTATCACGAATTGCAAAGTGGGAAGCATGGCGGCGGAGATCACGTGATGGAGAAGCAGCTGTAGGATTGGAGATAAAATTGAGGAGAGAATTTATCCAAGGATCTTGCCGTTGCGCTGACGGCATGTCATTGATGTGAAGCGATGGCGGGGAATCGTCGGAAAAGGAGAGGCTGGAGACTTCCGCTATAAGGGGGCAGCCGGAAAGTGCGTCGGCGTCGTGGTGCTTGTAGCCGGAGCGGTAAACAACGCGGGCATCATATTCCTGAAGGCGAAGAGTTCATCTTGCCATTCTGATGGATGGGTCTTTCAGTGAGGAAAGCCAGTGAAGCGCATGGTAGTTCATCACTACCTCAAAAGGGTGACCATAGAGGTAAGGGCGGAATTATTAAGAGCCCAAATAATCGCTAAGCACTCTTTTTCAATGACAGAGTAATTGGATTTCGCCTTCGTGAGTCTATGGCTAGCATAGGCGACCACGTATTCAGTATAACCTGATTTGCGCTGAGCGAGTACAGCGCCGAGACCAATACTACTGGCGTCCGTGTGGACTTCAGTAGGCGCTGTGGGGTCGAAGTGACGTAGGACATGCGGTACCGTGAGGATGCGGCGTAAAGCATTGAAGGCATCGTCGGACGTTGACGACCACGACGAAAGGTCGGAACTGCCGGACAGAAGGTCTGTCAAGGGAGCAGCAATTGAAGCAAAATTTCTAATAAAGCGGCGAAAGTAAGAGCACAGCCCGAGGAAGCTACGTAGATCTTTGATGGAAGTCGGTTTGGGAAAGGCTGCTACAGCACGAAGTTTGGCAGGATCTGGGGATACACCTTCTTTGGAGACAACGTGGCCGAGAATGGTGAGCTGGCGGGCGGCAAAACGAGATTTTGTTTTTAAATTCAGCTGCAGTCCGGCATCAGATAGGCAGGTCAAAACGTGCTTCAGACGGTAGAGGTGTGTGTCAAAGTCAGGAGAAAAAACGACAATGTTGTCGAGGTAGCAGAGGCACGTCTTCTACTTTAGTCTACGCGAAATGGTGTCCATCATCCGTTCAAATGTTGCCGGAGCATTACAAAGGCCAAACGGCATAACTGTAAATTCGTACAAGCCGTCGGGAGTTACAAAAGCAGTTTTGGAGCGATCAGCCGCTTCCAGGGGAACTTGCCAGTACCCGGAACGTAAGTCTAGGGAAGAAAGAGCTCGGCACCTTGCAAACAATCGAGAGCATCGTCGATGCGTGCGAGAGAGTAGGCGTCCTTTCGCGTAATCCTATTAAGGCGGCGATAATCGACACAGAAGCGGATAGAACCATCTTTCTTTTTTACGAGGACAACAGGTGACGCCCAAGGGCTGCTTGAGGGCTGAATCACGCCATTCTTAATCATTAGGTCGCCTTGCTCTTCAATAGCTTGGCGTTCGGTTGCAGACACACGATAGGGGCGCTGTCAAGTGGTGCGTGGGTGCCGGTGTCGATCTGCGATGAGTGACTATAGAAGTTTGACCCAAAGAACTTTGATGAGAGTCGAAGGAGGAGCGAAAGTGATGTAGTAGGTTCAAAAGCTGAGTGAGCTGCGCTGGAGGAAGATCGGCGTCGATGGAACGGAGGAACAAGTCTGTAGAGGGGGAAGCGGGTGCAGGTGAAGGGGGGCTGAACGCATTTACGGCAGAGTGCGGCGCATCGTCAGGTTCCTCAGAGATCAGAAGAGATGCGATTGGCTGGATACTGATGAGGCATTCACCATGGCGCAATGCAGTAGGGGAGTTAAATGGGTTAGAGACCCATGACATTGAAAGGCCAGCGGAAATAGCGAGCCCAGCGTAGGGCAATGGTAGGCACTTGCGGCGCAGGAAAGTATGGGCTGGTGTGAAGAGAACGGTGTCATCGCTAACAGAGGCACAAGCGACGCGAACAAGCACAGAAGAGCAGGGAGAAAGGTCGATAGCCTGCATCGCATCACCCATGGGCTGAAAAATGTGGCAAGTCGATATGAAGAAACTCAAGCTATATCAGCTCCGCGAATGTGTCCGGCAATCCAAAGAGAGAGGGAAGTGTCGGAAAAAGAGAAGAGGACGTGGCATCGCGCACTGGGACAAGTTAGTCGCGCAACCGAACGTTCTGCTGTTCTTGATATGTTGCGCATGCCCTTCCTTTTTCAAGTCTGGTGTGCTAAGGACTCTAAGGTATATCAGATGCGAAGAAAAGGATCGACAACTACCACTTCATCGCCGCATGTAATGTGCGATTACGAGGATGCAGTCATAGAAATGAAGCATCTTAATTGCAGTCGCTCAGCCACGAGGCGAGTAACGCCTCACAAACCGGTGATGGTTCTTCCCAGACGCATTTCATCAAGTCGTTACTTTAGGCTCGGAGGTTCAAGATAACGAAACCGGGTGAGTTTAAGACGCGGGAATATTCTTCATTCAGAAAAGAAACTTCGTGCGAGCTATCTGTTATTACGTTTTCCTGGTGCCGCCGTACCCTTGGTGCGTGAAGGACTGCGCCCTCCGCGCCAACGATACGGTGGATCTTTTTCACCAACGCAAGAGCGTGCTACAACATGTTCTTCACTTAAACAATAAGCCGACAGCAAAGAAAAAAATATTTCTTGCGGATTTCTGACCCATACCGTGTTATTGATAATTGCCATACAAATAAGTTACGCAACACATTACCGCTGGTGCGGCGCGCGGCTCATCGTCTGCACGCTGGCTCCGCTGCTAAGGCGTCACCGAAATTTACATCTTTCTTTTACTGATACTATGGGATCGGGAGTAAGGCAGTTCCATGAAAGACCATTTACTCTAGCGCTGAGCAATTACAAAGCGTCGTCGGATGTGTCTTCGATGCGAAACAATTTAGGCCTAGCGACGACTAGGGAGTAGTGCTCGACGAGAGTGCCGTAGTCCGCCGCGCCAGCGGGCGGCGCCGCTTTCGAAAGCGCTGCTGTATGTGCTGTGAATTTGTCGTTTCCTTTCATGGTGCCGCTGAGAGCGCACGTTTTTTGACGTTTTGCTGAACAATAAGTCATGCAAACGAGCTGCTACGACGTACGAGACGGGGGTGTACGATGTTGTCTCGCCGCAGGACGAACACCAAGGTCTTATAAAAACGTCGACGGATGGTACTTTAGACCCTACTTCTTTTAATTTCTAGACTTGAACCGTAGTTTAACTTGAAAGTATACATTGTTGAAGCAGGACAACTCGATCGGATATCGAAATGGGTCGCACTTCATGTTAAATCAATGTGGCGATAACTGGAAAGCATCTTCGTATCTGCATTCCGAATTTGGTAGCTGCCCATACGGTTCATTCGCTGTGTGTTTGTGTGTGCAGTTACCATTGAGATAATAAAACATAATTGAAAAATACATGTATTGTGAAAGATATAACAGATATATCCTCACTGCAGAAGTGGAGCGCAGTCCTTCGCAGCCACCCCGGCCGCTGTGCTGTTTCCAACAGCAGCCGCTATGTCAAACGGATGGTATACGGTTTCCTGGCGCGCTCAAACAAAGCACAAGTAGCACCAAGGTGTCGGATAGCTTTCACGAGCCCCGCGAAACAGCACTTTTACACATTACTTTACGTGCCCCTCACCAAAGGGGGAACCAGCCGTAGCAGGGGGCGGCAGAAAGATAGGTGGACGGATGAGGTTAAGAAGTTCGCAGGGGTCAAGTGGATGCAGCTAGCATAGAACCGGGTTAATTGGAGAAATATGGGAGAGGCCTTCGCCCTGCAGTGGGTATAGTCAGGTAGATGATGATGATCTAATTAATCATTGTACTTACAATACTTTTATTGCTATTATACTCGACATAAGCTTTCAATTTATGTAGCAGTTGTGGTATTGTAGTTAGAATAAAACAAGTACACAGTGGCTGTAGACACTTTATCTACACATTTGGTACAAGATGCTCATCAACCAAGTGATTATACACATTGAAACAATGCGTCGGCTAACGATATTTTCTACTAAGCAATTCATTTTGGTTTATTACCAAGCTGTGATCTCCACAGAAATCCCCGTAATGTTTCTTATCCGTTAATTCGGCCAATGTTTCCTGTTAGCTCACCCTGGTTCTACATATACAAAGTGTGCCACTCCTAAGCTGGGGACCAAAAAGGCCGCCCACCAATCTTGACGATCATTTTTGGCCAAAATAGGCAACCCTGGCAGGAGATGTCATGCCGGGCTATAGTAGTCTAGGAGATTGGGCAGTGTGTAGACCGCGCCGCGAAATGCAAGGGAGCGGGGGGCCGCTTTTGCGATGACGGAGGCTCCGCAGCGCAGAGGGCGCCACAAGCAACTGGAGTGTTGACAGTTGACAGCCGTGTGGTGCGGACGCGTGTTCCATCGCTCCTCCGATTGCACGTGGCTACCGGAAACGGACGGACTGGCGACAGCGGGAGCTTCCGAAGCGTCAAATAGATGAGTTCTTTCTTTTATTCACGTTATATCGTTTTCAGCTAGTTAGGTTAGGTGCAGCCTAAAGAATAGATTTTAGCTCTTTGTCCTAGCGGCCTGGTTTTTCGTGCCGGCAGCTAGGTTTTCTTGGCGTTCATTCTTTAACTATTTTGTTTAGATAACTACTTTTTTTCTAGGCTATTGGCATTCGCAGAATTGGTTTTTAACGCGTGTTTGCTAGTCGTTTCTTGTGTCTTCATTTGGCAATTTATATATTCTGAGAATTCGTAATAGATATAGCTCAGTCGATAAGCGCTTAAGATGTGCAATCAAAAGAAAGTAAAGTGTACTCAGCGTGAGGCGCAGGTTAATCTCAAAGAAACGCGTTTTGATTCTGTAGGTGAAGCGGAAGGCAGCGATTTTTTGTGTCGGTGTTGCGTACTGAGTGCGCGTCTAGATAGATTTGATCAAGAAAGGGGCAGTTTAGTGTCTCGTGTGGATGATTTAGAAAACGAAGTACGTTTGCTAAGGGCGGAAAATCAAAAACTGCTTGGACAGCTTCCTGAAAAAAAAAAGGGCCGACTTTATCCTTGGAACCAACGAGGACGAACATTCCAATGCGGGCCACGTGGCTGGGGCCAGCACTGGCATGGAAGGCATAAGCAAAGTAGGTCAGGCGGATCCGAACCGTCAGAGTTATTTAGAAGCAGCTAAGAAGCCGGAAAAAAAGGAAGAAGTAAGGAAGAATGAAAATCCCAGAGATATGAACACAGATAACCGAAAGAAGGAGCCAACAGTTGGGAGAGGGATAGAGAAGGCTCAGCTGCTTATCGCCGGAGATTCTAACATGAAAACGTGCAAGCGAGATATCTTGGAAGGTCTAAAGGGTGATAAGAGAGTGTTGGTTGGAGCCTTCCCAGGAAGAACAATGAGGGCAGTACTGAAAGAGAGTAAAAATAGACTGTTGAAGAATTCCGCAGAGCGCAGTATGGTAATAGTACCCGCGGGGCTAAACAATGTCCTAAATGGTGACGCTGCAGGAGTGGTGGAAAGTTTAGCTAAGGTAGTTGACGAGATCAGGGAGATAGCACAGCAAACGCAGATAGTTGTATGCACAGTACCAGAGGTGCTAGGATTGAACGGAAAGCTGGAAAAGGACGTGATGACAATTAATCAGGACATAAGAATGTTAAGCCTGGAGAAGCGTTTCGAAGTGGTTGAGGTAAACAGGGAGGTACATAAAGCAGGTTTTGGTAGGGGTTTTCAGCGAGATGGCATTCATTATAACAGAAGGGTGGGAGCAGAGATCGGCTGGCGCCTGGCAGGCAGGTCTGTAGCTTTTTTAGGGGGTACGCGAGGTCTCCGTGCACAGATGTAGTTAGAAGGGAAGCAGAAAAAGTGTAATAATAGAGGCTGAGCACACCAATATGGAAAGGAGTAGGTCAAGAAAGAAAAGTACAAAAAAGAAATTTAGCACTAGGATCAGCTACATAAACATGCAAGGAGGTAGAAAAAGAGCGAAATGGCTAGAGATAGAACAGCAGCTGAAGGATGACAAAATAGGTGTGTACGCTCTTTGCGAGACTCATCTCAGGGATCTAGAAGATCAGCCGTTTATAGAAGGCTACGTCTGGGAAGGGTTGCAACAGAACGAGAACGGAAAAAAAGGGTGGAGGGGTAGGTATGTTGATACACCAGGGAACAAATTGGCAAAGAAATAAATCATCTTGTAAAGAACATATCTGGGTTTCAGGAACAATTGCCGGCATAAGGACATGGCTAGGGGTAGTTTATTTAGGAACAGGACATCAATGCAGGAAAGAAAACAAGGATCTCGTTGAATGTCTCAGTAACGATATAAGCCAGTTTGGAAACGGGGACAATATTATTCTACTGGGGGACATGAACGGCCACATCGACGATCTGGAGGGATACACGGATTGTAACGGGAAGCTAATGATAGATGTCTGTGAGCGACACGATCTGGTTATAGTAAATAGAGAAACAAAATGTGCAGGCCAAATCACGTGGGAATTCCGCAACAGGCAGACGACCATTGAATATTGTCTAATGTCGCAGGAAATTTATAGCAAGGTCACAAAAATGGAAATAGACAAAGAAGGGGAGTGTAGTCTGGGAAGTGATCATAAACATATTAGTCTGCAGATGGGGCCCTTGATGAAAAGAGAAATGGAACTTAGACAAAACGTAAACGCAAAATTAAACGACGATCAAATAGCGGAGATAGCAGCAGACATAGAGGAAGCAATAGAGAAAAGCCCCATGGAAGACTGGGATTATGAACAGGTAGAACTACTCATAAGGAGGAAAATTCAGGAGGTTAAAGTAGCAAATCGCTGGAATGGAAAGAGGAAGCCACGGAGCTGGTGGAATAAGGAAATCAGGGAAGCTATTGAACAACGACGGGCTGCTTCAAGGGAACACCGAATGGCAAAGAAAGCACAGGTATCTCAGGAGGAAATCGACCTAAAATTGGAATCATATCGACAAAAGAAACTTGAGGTACAGGCCCTCGTCCAAAGTAAAATAAAGCAGTCCACCGATCGCTGGATGGCTGACATACACGATGCCTCTAGAGGCGGAGCAAGAAAATTCTGGAACCATATAGGCTGGCTAGGGAAGAAGAATCAAAGAAAGGAGGATCGGATTCAAGATAACGAGGGAAATTGTTTAAAGGGAGGCAACGCAGTGAACTGCATTACATCAGTTCTGGCCGAGTCATTTAAGAGCGACGATAGGGTAATCTCTGAAATCAGGAAGCAACACAAGATAGCAGAATACAAAGCAGCTTAGAACTGACCAATCTAAACTGGAAAAAGGCAGACAAAAATATTCCTAAAACACATCTACAGGAATAGATGGAATTCCGATCAAGCTGATTAATGAACTCGGTCCAAAAAGTAAGGAAACGTTGTTAAAAGCTCTGGAAACAGTCATAACGAATAAACAAATTCCGGACAGCTGGCGGCAGAGTAAAATGACTTTGATTTATAAAGCGAAAGGAGACAGGATGCACATAAAATCCTACAGGCCGATTACCACAACATCTGTTATGTACAGGTTAGCCATGCAGGCGGTGAAATTAAAGGTGCAAGCATAGGTAGAAAGTAACAAGATACTCGGAGAACATCAAAACGGCTTTAGAAATGGTAGGCGCTTAGATGATAGCCTGTTCGTACTTACCCAATGCATCGAAATATCTAGAGTGGAAAATAGACCTTTGTATTTGGCATTCCTGGACATAAACGGGGCGTACGACAACGTAAGCAGGGAACTCCTGTGGAACATATTAAAAGAAGAAGGTATCGATTATGAGATAATAGAGTTCCTACCGGGATAACAAACCGGGATACCGGGATACCGGGATAACAAAGTAGAAATTACGTGGGAAGGGATAAGAAGTACGGAGGATGTCAAAGTATGCAAAGGATTAAGACAAGGCTGTCCTCTATCACCGGTGCTGTTCATGCTTTATATGATAAACCTGGAACGGAGGATACAAGACAGTAACCTAGGTTTTAACCTGTCATATAGATTAGGTGGAAAGGCGGTAGAGCAGCGCCTCCCCGGTTTGATGTATGCACAATGCAGACGATATTGTGCTGCTAGCTGAGAGTCTGGAAGAATTGCAAACTCTAGTTAAGTATTGCGGAGACGAAGGGGACGCTCTAGGCTTCAGTTTCAGCGCAATTAAGTCGGGTTTGATGATTTTCAACGGCTCAACTGATCAAGGTCTTAAAATACAAGGCCATGAAATACCTAGAGTAGCTGAATATAAATATCTGGGGGTATGGGTAAACGAAGGATTGGCATACATTGGAAAGCATGAGCAATCACTTAAGGCCAAAGGGCGAAGGAATGCTGGGATAATGAAGCATAAGGCATTGTGGGGCTACAATAGGTATGAGGTTTTGAGGGGTAATTGGAAAGGAATTATGGTGCCCGGACTTACTTTCGGAAACGCGGTTTTGTGCCTAAAATCAGAGGTACAGTCGACATTAGAAATAAATCAGAGATCCGTTGGACGATTAGCAATAGGTGCCCACGGCAAAACTACAAATGAGGCGGTACATGGAGATATGGGTTGGCATCTTTCGAAGTACGGGCAGCTCAGAGTAAAATATTATATGAGGAACGCCTAAGGAAATTGGACAGTAACAGATGGGCTGCTAAAGTATTTAAATACCTGTACTTAAAAAGCGTGGACTCGCAATGGAGGAAAAGAACTAGGAAACTAGTAAGTATGCTAGTCACAAGGACGGAGAAATAAAGAGCGTTAAGCAACAAGTGAAAAACACAGAAGGTAAAAATTGGAAAAATTCGATGGAAAAAAAACAGAGTGTGGAATTATACCGAAAGTGGAAAATGCAGATCAGGAAGGAAGATTTCTTTGATAACTCAAGAGGCAGTGCTCTACTTTTCGAAGCTAGATCAGGGTGCCTTAGAACACGCAGCTACAAAAAGAAATTTAACAATGAAGATGACACATGTGCTGTATGTGGAAACTCCAGTGAAACAATTGACCATATTATACTCGAATGTAATGGTCTCTATCCGGAAGGTAATGCAGGCACAGTAACTGTTCCTGAAGCTCTGGGGTTTAGAGATACCAGGGGCTGGGTGAATAAACCGGAGGTGGAAACTAGCAAAAAACGACTGGAAGATTGGTGGCTTAAAAGCAGAGAAGTGACATAAAGTTAGTAATGTACGAACAAAAATTTAATAAATAGAATGATGGTTTAGGTAACCAATCTAAATCAATAGTTTAGATATAGGTAGAAAAATGAGCATGATAGCTACTGCTACCCCCCCCCCTTTCAAAAGGGACGCTCCTATAGTCCATCCCATCTATTCCAACCATCCATCCAGGTCTCATGATCATCATCATCATCATCAGCCTGATTATACCCATTGCAGGGCGAAGGCCTCTCCCATATTTTTCCACTTAACCCGGTTCTGTGCTAGCTGCATCCACTTGACCCCTGCGAACTTCTTTATCTCATCCGCCCACCTAACTTTTTGCCGCCCCCTGCTACGCTTTCCTTCCCTTGGAATCCAGTTTGTTACCCTCAGCGACCATCGGTTATCCTCCGCACTACACGTCCTGCCCATGTCCATTTCTTCTTCTTAATTTCCACTAGAATGTCGGTAACTTGAGTTATTTCTCTGACCCACTCTGCACGCTTTCTATCTCTTAATGTTACCCCTACCATTTTTCGTTCCATAGCCCTCTGGGTTGTCCTCAACTTAAGTCGAACTCTCTTGGTTAGCCTCCACGTTTCAGCCCCATAGGTGAGTACAGGTAAGATGCAACTGTTGTATACTTTCCTCTTAGCGATACCGGTAAGCTGCCAGTCATAATCTGCGAGTGCTTGCCAAATGCGCTCCATCCCAATCTTATTCTTCTTGCTATTTCCTTTTCATGTTCCGGATCTGCGGTTACTACCTGTCCTAAGTAGACATATTGGCCTACTACTTCCAGTATTTCGCTACCTAATGTAAACTGCTGTTCCTTCCCGAGGCTGTTGAACATTACCTTAGTCTTCTGCATATTGATTTTCAAGCCTACCTTTCTACTTTGTCTGTCTAGGTCATCAATCATTATTTGCAGTTCATCCCCCGAGTTGCTTAGCAAGGCAATGTCATCAGCAAATCGCAGATTACTGAGGTATTCTCCATCTACCCTTATCCCTAACTGCTCCCATTCCAAGTCTCTGAATACTTCTTGTATGCAAGCTGTGAATAGTACTGGGGAGATCGTGTCTCCTTGCCTAAGACTTTTCTTTAGGGGAATTTTGTTACTTTCTTTATGCAGAACTATGGTGGCTGTGCAGCCACTATATATATCTTCCAGCACTTTCACGTACGGCTCGTCTACCCCCTGATTTCTCTGATCCAGGTCTATTGAAGATAAAGATGAGTCACATAAAATGGGCGGCACGCAAGAGCCAGTAAATATGCATTTACGCTGCAGAAAAAAGTGATGGTCATGAGAGATAAAAGATAAAGACAAAAGAGATAGATGATCTCTCTTGACAATCGGTTGTTTTCTGCAGCGTATTGCGTGGCGTCCATTTTATGTGACTTATTCTTATCTTCAGTTGCCCGTCTACTTGCACAGTCTGTTCAAGGGGGACTTGTTTTTAAAGTTTTAAGAATGCCGACGACTTTTTAATTCTTTTAGAAATAGGGACCTTTACACCCCCCGACCATGTTATTATTCTGGTTTATCTTCTTTTAATCAACTCAGACAAGTGTTAGTGTTCACCCACGAACTTCCGGATAATGATATTTTGCGTTTTTTAGACCTCAGGCTGATGTTCTGCGAAGGCCATCCTTGCTGTTCGTACTCTGCCCGATCCAAAAAGGATTTAATAAGTTATGATTCGGCGCATTAAAAAGTGGTCACAAGAGCCATAGCCTCACAATGCTTGGAGTCTGCGCTTCAAAAGTCATGCTGTCACAAAATGCAAGATAGTTCAGGTTTTGTTGCAGAAGGTTTCCCGGTCATATCAGCTGTAGCTGAGGCTATCTACAGAAAGAGAAGGGCACCCGAAGAAGAACGCCTTTCTTTCAAGCGTTATGTACATCATTTATCTCACAACATTAGAAAAGTGGCGGGCAGGCACAACGTGCCCCTGATGTTTACCGCCCCTAACATTGCCCCCGCATCACTGGGTGTCTCGGATGGGGTTGCAGCAAAAAACACGGGTTTTCATATGTCAACTGTGCGGTGGGAGTGGTTTACCACATTCCCCTCTCTTGTGGTGCTTCATACGTCGGCCAAACTGGCCGCTGTGTCGATGACCGGTTAGGGGAGCATGCTCGAAATGTTGAAATTAAAGACCAAAACACCATCCTTGTTCAGCACCTTGCTTCATGTCAGTGTAGGGCAGGATTTGAGAAGACGACGATTCTGGGAAAAAGTTGGAATTATAAGGCTTCTATAGAGGCGTAACATATAGATAAGCTATGGATCGTTGTGTTAGCGATAATTTTGTCCACATGTACTCGGCGGAATGTGCCTTTCTGGGCATGTTTTTGCGTTGACTGCTACTGCTTTATCTCTCCCCTTCTGCGCATGCTTGGTTTTTTCCATATATAGTACTTTGGCATGAATAAAGAGTTGGTAGTTGGCGCTCGTGAATCGTCTGATGTGTCCTTCTCTGCCCACTGTTTATTATTTTTGCGCTAAATTTTTGACTTAATGGATTATCATTTCCTCCTCCGCCTGAAAGGCAGGCACAAAACAAGAAGTCCCTCAGCACATCGAGTGCATGCGTCGTTTGCTAGTTTGCGCGTGAAAGGAGCACATATTAAGCGCGCGCAGCGGGGATCGATGCCAGCTACAAAACTAGCAAATGCATTTGTGGATTCAAACGTTGAAGGAAAAAGTCTACCTGTGTCGAGACACCACAGTAGTTGTGTAATGACAGGTGCCATGAGGGAGTCGAGACAAAGGGTGACTAGCTGTCCTGTGGAAAGAAAGCCAGCTAGGTAAGTTTGCGAAGCGGAGACAAAAGACATCGCTGGCCAGGTCAGGCCGTAGGCGCGTTTGCAGATTTAAATGTTCGAAATCCCTCAGTATTTAGATCATGTCTTCTTCTAGCATGGGACACTCAGGTCCCTTGAGAGGAAGTCTCAACAAATGGTGCGTAGCTGCCGCGTGAAAAGATCACATGCTAAGCTCGAGAAGCGGAAGCCAGGTACGGCAGAGGCAGGCCGTATAGGCGGATGTAAGCTTTCAAGGTGCTTCAAAACTTTGAAAATCTTTACATGTGTGTGGAGACACCACAGTAGTTGTCCAATGACAGGTGACAAGAGGCGGTTGCGACGAAGGGTGCCAAGCTTTCTCGTGAAAAGAAAACACGCTAACCTCGCGCAGCCAAGGATATAGGTCCGGCTCCAAAGGCTTTAGCAGAACAAAGAGTCCCCGCGGAGCTACCTGTACATCGAAGTACCGCGTTAGTTCTTTTGTGAGAAGTAACAGGAGTAGCTTGCTACGATAGAGACGCCGTGACCGAGTGAAGAGACATAGCAGAATGCACAGCAGTAAGAGAAGGACGCAACATGCAAACGGATTCCAAGACAGGAAGATCATCGAGCAATGTGCCCGAATTAGTTTATCCCACTTTCTGAGCGCCGACCACGTTTTGGAAGCGGCCAGTGTTGACGCGAAATAGGCCAAATTGGCAACCTAAAGCCCCCAACGGAACTAGCTTTTAGAGCTGTCGTAGGATTACCACCGACAAAGGCATTAAAACCTGGTGAAAGGAATGCGGCACAAGGAAGTAATTTTCTTGCTCGAAATCAGGCGCTTTTTTTGTGCTGCAGAGAAAAGCGAGTGACTGGGGTGGTCTTCACCCAACAGGTTGATAATGGAGGCCCGATTATGTTTTTGAGTGGGCCAACGAGCAGGAATTCAGTGACTCAGAGAAGGAATGTGCCGATCTGGTTTGACCCATTCTGAAACTGTAGTATTGTAAAGTGCTTGTAGAAAGGGCCTTTGTCATGTACTTCGTTTGAGTATGGAATGAAGTTGTAAGGATTTGCTGTGCATTACAGAAAAAAGCATAATATAACGCCAGCACTGATGCCCTCAGTCTAAGCTTTCCTGGGCAACGTCCTCTTGTTTGCTTTCCAGATATTAACTCGATAGGCATTTTATTTTATTCCCTTTGCCCTTGCAGCCCGCAGCTCCTACTCCAGAAGTGTTTTCACGGGAAGTGGCTTTCTGCAGCAATTTTTGTGTCACCACAGAGAGCAAAATTCTAGCCCGCATGTTCCCTTTTCAACTTATCTCTAGTATGCTTTCTTTTGGAAGAGGGCTTGAAATTACAACGACAACTTTTTTTAAGACCATTTGCGCTAGAAAACAGCCTGGCATTTTTCAAAGTTGGTTGTGCGCTTGTCGTGTTTTGGGCCTTGTGTGGCTGAGACTGCTATCGCTGCCCAACGGAGAAGCAGATGTGACTCGTGGCCGAACCGAGCAGGGAGCAACGTAGGCTGCAGCCCTTTCCAGACTTCTTCGGGCGGCGGACGAGCTGTTATTAATGGAGTTTCATCCGAGGCTGCAGCGGCTGGACCACAGGAATAGACCGATCCCACCGACTAATCTGCGCATGCGCCTGTTTCCCGGAAGTTTGTCCGCCGCCATGTTAGTTGTAGTCCACTGGTCAGCGCGTGCACATGCCACTGCACTCCTGGAATCACCGCTTCACACGAACTTATAGCACATTTCTCAGACTGCACCACCGAGAAAAATTTGTCATGTCATTATTTTAGAAAATTCCGCTGACTGTTTTATGCAAGGCAAACTTTCTAACCATCCTGTTGATCTTTCAGCCATGGCATATACACTTTGTATGGTTGGAGAGGCGTCGGCATAGCCGGCACCACATGTGGGAAATAATCGGGGGCTGAGCAAAACAATATCATATCATGGTAATTTGTGGTTCTAGTGATTGATAACCGATTGGTGTGTGGTAGGCGATGAAGAGTTAAAGAAATAATTGTAATTAACTGAATAATTGACGAATAAAGAAATGAGAAATGAAATTTGAAATAAGGGCATTCAAAAGTGTAAATTTATCAGAATGAAAACGCAATGCTTGGTGATGCTCATTAAGAAAATTTAGAGCGTGTAATTCATAAATTAAATTAAGTAATTGAAAAATGAAACAATTGAAGAAAGGGGGTTCAGAAATGTCAAAATGCTCAGAATGGTGACTGGCTGACGGAAAAACTTTATTGAGAGACAAGGGAGGGGATGTTCTCAGAATTAAAAGGCGGTTCTTAATTATTGTAACACGGCCGGTCTCGAGGGAGAGCGCGCGCTCTTTCTTACAGGCTTCTCAATCGCCGCGGGAACAATGGGAACTTTTCTCCTTGAGTTACGCTCTTAGCCGCCACAAGGGGCGCAACCTGCTCACTGTTCGCTCCGCATCTGCTTCATCGGCGGCGAGTGGCTTTTGCATGGTTTCGCGCTGTCGCTCGCTTGTTTCGTGGTGAGTGCAGCCGTGAAATGAAAGAACACGGAAGGTAGATACTGCAGCGGCATGTCGGCAGCGCACTACCCACGTGAACCGAGTCTTTATATAAAAACACTATCGCTCAGCAAACGTTCGACAAGCATATGACATGCATTGCGCCACGGTAGCTACTTTTGTCCATTTTAATCAGAATTGTTCCCAAGCCTGCACAAGAATAGCAAAAAAAAAAAAAAAACTTAATGAGCAGTCATCACATCAAAGCTTCTTCAAGGCTAACATTACAGGAACTCGTCTGCAACAGCAAAATCGTCTAACAGCGCTAGGTGCGAAACAATCCATATATAGTACCGAAGATGAAAATAATTTCATAAATATGTAATGTAAGTTGCATAATGCTTGCATAATATAAAATATTAGTATACCAGTCAAAGTAAAGACTAAGGTTGAGTTTTCTTTCAATGTTATTATAATTTACATATTAGCAAATGTGTTGTATTTAAACATTGTTTTATTTTGGAAATAAATGCTGTTTTAATGAAATTTTACATGATATTATGCTTATTATGAAAACAATAAAGAAATGGTTTGATATTCATGACACCACTTGTGTTGGAAGCGGTAAAAAGAGGCTAATAAATGACGCAGCTGGTGACACTGGAATGCAGTGGCTGACAAACGAGTTCACTTGCTATATCGAAAGCATCCAAGAAACTTCTAAAGTGTTAAAGAAGGAAGCTTTCACTGAAGAAACATTTCAAGAAATGCTGTTCATCACGAGTCTACTGTACAAGTGGTAGAATACCTCCTTGGGAAAGATGTCGGCTCCGTCCTCACCAGGAAGCTCAATAGTGGCCCCATTGAGGCTCTCTTAGTGAAAGCAAGGCTGATGTGCGGAGAGAACGACATGCTAGATGCGAGGGCGGCACTTGACCACATTGTCAAGACGGACGTTTCATCTTGGAGCAAAATCAAGGCAGTTTTCGTCGATGCCGAAGAAATCATTTTTGCTCGGCCACAACCAGTAACCGAGGAAATGACGGAATTGTGATGGAAACTCCTGTCATCTTATTACTGTCACATATTCCAGTTTAGCTTACGTCGATGGATACTTTGATATGTTAATCAGTGACCTCGGGTGTGACGATCTTTCTTGAAACTAGCGAAAGAAGGAGCCGCATGTACACTCTTCTGCGAGGACAAGAATTCTAGTGGACTGCATTCTCCGAAACAAAAGTTTATTGCCCTATTGGACAAGGTTCTCTTAAAAAATAAAAAGAAAATCGTGCATCTACCCCGCACAAATGATCTCGAAGCACTTCAAAGCCTGATTCAAGCAGCGCAATTGAGAATTCGCCATTGCTGAGGTGCCCCGAAGGAATTAACAACAGCCTGTAAGGTCCACTTCTTTGATATCTGAAAAATTTATCAGAATCCTTCTTGTCAATAATGCCAAGAAAGTGACAGGCAGGAATTACAGGCCAGCTAACTATATGAACAAACCGGCCAGGAAGATTGAGACTGAACTTTCTAGCCGCAGGTGATGTTTTAATGAATTGTTAAATATGTAGTACAATGTATAACTTTGAAGGACAATTTTTTATTGTTTTCCGCTGTTTTCGATTAAGCATAACTGTTCATTCCCATTTCTTTGATTAAAAGCTGTTGTCTATCTATGTATTAAGCCGACTACGTCTGTTATACGTGCGTCAGTCGCGAGACTACATATACATATTCTGTCTTTCAACCGACTGATTTGTTTTGAACGAAGCTAGAACAGCGCACTCCACTAGACAACTGCAATTTTAAATATATGCGTAAATTTTGTTCCTTACTTTGAATTTGAGACGCGCCATGAATTTTCGCCGGTGCCTCTTTTGCTCTGAACGAAAACGGAAGCTGTTAACAGAATCTCTAGCCAACAGTTTGCCATGCACTCACATCAGGTCGCACTACACCTGCTAACAGCTTTCGAAGGAACACTGCACAGCCTCATAAATTTATTTCTGTACCAAAGGTCTTCATTCGACCGTGCTCGGCCGCACTGACGAAGGCGCGCGGGCGCGTGAGCGGCGTTGACTATATTTTATTCCTCGTACACAATAAATCTTAGACGCTGATTACGGTGTCTTTGTATAAACCATAAAGGTGAAATGTCAGGACCTGCCGGTTGCAACTGAGGCGGGCGGAGCGAAGAGCGAGCGCGCGTTTCCCTTGAGCGTGAACGGCGGTAGCAGAGGCGCAGCAGTGGGGCGGTGGCGACTCCGCCAAGGCGCGGCGGGCGGTGGAAACAGACCCCATTGGTGAGGCCGTAAGAGAAGGGAAGCGCGCTCTCCCTCGAGACCGGCCGCGATTGTAATTAAGAAATTATAGAGCGTGCATTACATCAATTATTTACTTGAAAGAATTGAAAAAAAAAATTAGAAAAACGGGATCGAAGGTGTTGAAATTCTGAGAATGAAAAGCCAAGATTTTGTGATGTTAATAAAGGAAATTTAGAGTGCGTAATTGATCAATTAATTGAAATAGTCGCAAATGTGAAAAATTGCAAAAACAGGGCTTCAAAGATGTCGAATCGCTCGGAAAGAAAAGTGAATGCATGGTGATACTAACTAAAAAAATTAGACTGCAAATGATGAACCAATTTTTGAAATAATCGAAAAAATTAAAATAGGAAAAGGAGTCCTAAAGGTATCAGAATGATAGGAATCAAAATCCAATGCTTGATTATGCTAATTAGGCGTTAGAGCTTGTAATTGATCAAATAATGAATTAAACGAATTGAAAAAATTAAAAATGTAAAAGAGGGTTCAAAGGTTTCAAAATGCTGAGAATGAAAAGTCAATGAGACAAGAGGTTAATGAAGAAATTTCAGAGTGCGTGTTATGAATTTATTATTTTAAATAATTGAACAAGGTGAAAAATCCTTTCAAACGTATAAACCTGCTAAAAATGGAAAATCAATTTTTGCTGATGCTAAGTGTTAATGTATAAAGAGAAATAAAACAAAATAGAAATAAAGACCAGAAAAATAAATATAACACAACATAAAAAAATGAAAGCAAGAACATCTGTGTAAACGCTATCGATGCATAGCCGTAGCGGCGGAGCTGAAGTAATCCCTAAATTTTGTTTCTGTTGTTACCGAGTAATTACGAAGTGCTATCCTATCGTTGAGCCATGTATGAATAGTTTGAGGGAAAACGATTGTTTGGAGGTTTTGTTTTAGCACGCGCGTGCTTTGTGATGCGCGTTATATTATTTTAGCTTAGTCACGAACGCCATAGGGATGCAGTGGAGGTTGGCGACAGTTTTGAATTGTGGCGCCAGTCCTTCGTGCTTTAATTGTCATCTGGATTTTGCACAAAGCCGAAATTTGCTAACAGACCTTTGCAACAGTGATATCTAGTCACTTCTAGTAGACTAGGTGACGTGTCTTTGTGTCCGCGCGAAAACGGTGAAATTTCAGAGATACCGCTGACACAGTGGAATTGTGAAAGTTTACCTGAGTTTTGGCCAGAGTGACCTGGGTAAGTTGTTGCAAGTGTCCCGTGTAGCACGTTACGTCGATAAAAAAAGAAGGTCTTGACGTACCATCATGATAATAAAGTTAATTAATGAATCCTTTCACACACCAAATTTTTTTAATTAGCGTCATCAAGCATTAGCTTTCTATTTCGAGCACTTTTACACCTACCAAGCCCTTTTTCGTGTTTAGAATCTTTTAATATATTTCAATTGGCTATTGATCAATTGCATTTTATAAATATTTTAGATAGCATCAGCAAGCATTGGCTTTTCATTCAGAGTATCTTGACTCCTTTGAAATCCCTTTTTCTAATTATTTCTATCTTCAATTCACCAAAAATTTAATTAATTATAATTATTTTATTAACTCGTCATCGCCAATCACACACCAATATGTGATCAATCACTACAACCAAAAATCAGCATGATTCAATTTTTTTCCGCAGCCCCCGAATATTTTCGACACGCGTTGTCGACTACTACTACTATTACGACGATGACGGAGCCGACGGCTTTTCGACCGAACGAGCTGAACAAGCTACACTTAAAATCGGAGTTGCTTTCCCTTGTGCTAGAGCTAAAAATTGTTCGGAAACGCGGCACTCTAGGCGGGAGAGCTGCCGAATGACTATGTACCAGCATGCACCGCGGCGGCGTCGTGAGAAGGTGGGTCTGGTGAGCGGAAGTCGTCGCCACCACGTGCTACCACCGCAACGGTCGGAAGACCCCGGGACCCATTCATACCCGCCCTATTGCTGGCGAAAGCAAAAGCAAGCAGCCGAACGGGAGTGCTCGCGACATTCCAAGAATTAAGTGCCGTGGCAAAGTTACCCTGCACTTCTCAGAATCCCGGACTGTCTCAACTTTATGCTGCATTTGCACCGTTAGCTCAAGATTGCCATCGCTACCAAGGAAGTTCACCGTCTGGAGACCGTCGGCAGTGGGCGGAACCTCGGATGTTCGCAAGTGTCCCTGATTGGACTCCCCAGCTCCTTAACTGGAATCATCAAGCTGTATTTAAGTGGAGTTAAAGTTCTCCTAAACTCACTAAGCTCACTCACCTCAGCTCACTGAGATCAGCTCAGTCCTGTTCTCGACTCGATGCCTTGCATATACCTCACCATGTTGAAAGTGTACATAAACCTCTATTCGTCGCTCTCACGCCTGACTTCTCCTGCCTCGATGCCTCGTCTACTCCTGGCAAGTCGGCGGTCAAGCCTTGGCCCCCGAACCCCGATCACATCACTAGACATTTCTTTCAACGCCATGTACTCTTATCCCTGTATTACGCCTTCATTAACAGTCACCTTAATGATTGCATATAATCATGGAGTTATACCTATTCATACTATTTATCATGTATTTCTCATCTTCAAAACCAAGCGCTTCGAATTATATCTTTCAGTCCAACACAGCCTCTGCTTCACCCCTTCACTCTGACCTAAACATTCTTCCGTTAAAATCCCTCCTTAAACTTAGTTATGTCTTCTTATTTCCCGGGTTCGCAATGATAACAATCAATTTTTGTTTCCCTGAATCTTTTCTCGCTAATAGGAATAACACTCCACTCTCTGAACAAACCAATATGCTACTACTAAAAGTGAACACAAATTACGGAAAACAAACTACTTTTTCTCTGCCACGAAACTTGGAATTCATTACTGCTAGCAGTTAAATCAGCACATTTGCAATCCGCTTTCTGCACTCTTATCAAACACCTGAGCCTCATACACTACCTAAGGTTGCCTTAATCACATTTTTTGTTCCCCACTCCGATAGCAAACGATCCAAGTGTTCGTCATTCATCGTCTCCGTGTCCGTTTTTATTGTCTTTGCATCCATTCATTGCCGATTCTGTATCTGATATCTTTTGTTTTTCATGATGATCTTGCGCTTTGCCGGTTGTATGCCTCTGCTTTCTTTTTTTTTGAAAACTTAAGCTCGCTAATATTGTGTAACTCATTCAAGCCAAAAATTTCACTGATAGTTTTCAATTTGATTATATCTTTTTACAGATCCTCTGCCACACTTGTGTATCTCTACTCATGTATTTCTAATGGGAAGTCCCCCCTTATGCACTTATTTGTGTTTCGTTTTAATACACCTTCAGCTGGTCGTTACGTTGCTCCGCGTGACGAAAGATGGGCGGTGGGGAGCACCTTGCCGCAGGAAAGAGATTGCGTTCTTGAGGACACGCCGCGAATGGCAGATTCTCCGTAGCTGCAACGTCCATGATCCACGTGCCAGAAACCGTAGGCGGAAGGCATTTGAGGAACAGCACCCGAAGGCACTGATTGTGACTGCGCGGTCACCCTGCATCTGCCCAACAAGTTGGGATGGACAGCGGTCGTCGAGATCTGCCACGCTCGGATGACAAAGTGCATTCAGGAATATATGTTTTCAATTTGTCGTACGGATCCGCTGCTTGGGGCTCGCAAAAATGTCGCGGACCTCGAGCGCGACCTCGCCAGGCAGCGAAGCCTGGCCGAAACGACATTCCTGGCAGGTAGTGTTCGCCAGGCGAAAGTGGGCTTGTAAAAACCATACGTCAGCATGTTGTGCCCAGAACGGTGGATGACGTCAACAAGGGGGACGTAGGATGGTATGAGAAACGTCATAGGGCGCCGCCCATGTTCCACCAGTGTGGAGGACCAGACATTTATTCCAGCCGCCGTCCCCGTTCTTCACAGCGCGCGGCACTAAACGTGGCACAACAGCATGTTTGTTATCTTTATTTCCCACTATCGATAATTATCATATTCACGGTTATTATTATTATTAACATGACCACTAGTTATAATCAATATTTTTGCAGTGCTTGGTGATCAAATCAAGATTTATAATATTATTACATAGTAACTGGTTTACAGGAGAGGAAACGCGCAGCAGATGCCAGACAGGAGCCAGAAATGTAGCTGTGGTATGGTGGATACCTAAGCTTAAACGGTAAATGGCTTTATAGGGAATGGCACAAAACACGTGTGACAAATACTGCGTCTTTCATTTCCTGTGAACCATTTCTTATTATTGGGAAGAAATGTCGCAGCATCTGACGACACATTTTGATGACAAATTTTGCGGACACAACACAGCCTATTAATGACTTCTCATTAATAAAGTTGGCTAAACAAGACGCAGCAGATGTGCGAAGCAGCAGATGGAGCGCAACTCCGGCTCCTCGCGTCACACCTGAGGTGTTTTATATAGACAAATTTGGGCACACATGGTGTTCTATATAGACAAATTAGAAATCAAGAATGCGTTACAAATCATGTGTTCTTGAATTGTGTTCAAAATGGAAAGTTAAACACTAAAAATGTGTCCATGTTACCTTTACTCGTAAAAAAAAGAGCCTCGGACTATAGGATCAACGGTATTGTAGTGACACAAAATGTGGTGCATAAATACTTAGGTGTGACATTTACGACCGACTATTCATGGAATGCACATGTGGATACCGTAGTTGCAAAGACCGCCAGGACCTTAAACTTTGTACAGCGAAATCTGAAACACATGCCTCCTTGTTTGAAATCAACAGCCTACTTAACTTTCGTTCGACCACTTCGGAACCTAGGCAAACAACACTGATCTATAGAATTGAAACAATCTAAAACAGAGCAGCAAGGTTTGTCCTGTGTCTGTACTCGAGAACTGATAGCTGTACCGTCATGAAAAATGAATTAGGATAGGAAACGCTCTCCTCTCGACGAAGGAAATTATGACTTAAACTCTTGTATCAAATATATCACAACAAAACAGGCATTCGAAAGGAAACATACTTACATACACACTCTGCTAGCACAGATCATTGTTTTAAAATTTTGGAATGCCGTGCCAGAACTAACATGCATGCCAGTTCCTTTTTTGTTCTATCCATCAGTGAATGGAATCGGCTTTCAGGTAATCAAGTGTACCCTATAAATGAAGATGTGTTTTTTTCCACTCTGTAACCCCCCTGCTGTAGCGCCCTTGGGCTAAGTGGAGTAATAATTGAATAAAGAATGAAGGTCATCCGGCGCGAAACGTCTGCGATAGATTGGGCGCTCCCGTGATTGCTGTCTTATACCACCTGCCGAGCTGCAGCTAAAGACAAGAGCGTTTTCTTAGAGGTGCATATAAAGGTGCAGGAGAATTGAGGGCAGCAGAGAAGTGGTGGTCGTGTCTTATACTCCTGACTGCCCAAATAAATCATCATTATCAGCTAAACTATACCCACTGCAGGGCAAGGCCTCTCCCATATTCCACCCATTATCCCACTCCTGTGCAAGTGGCATCCACTTGACCCATGCCAGCTTCTTAAGCAGGAACACCCCGCTTAGAACTATATCTTTTATTTATGGGCAGATTTGCACCACATCTGCATCATTTGTACACTTTGCATGCTGGTTCCAACTGGTTCACCTGCAGCAGGTAGTTTAAATATATATTAAGGAAATCTGGTCTTTTGTTGGCAGGAAGCATGAATTGTGGAGAAGATTTATTTTAATGATCTAGAATCACAAAATACGGCAGTAAGGAATAAAGAAGCATTCTAGGATGATTTTGACGAAACTTGTGGCTTGTCAAACATGCCAAAGGAAAAGCACGTTTTTTGACTGAAACAAATTATTTATTTTGTTAATTTTAGTAATAAACAGTGAAAAAAACGTAGTGTTACTGCAGAGCTTGCGAGTTTATCTTTATAGCAAAAAAAAAGGAGTTATAGCGATAGCGGATATAGAACCAGAGATATTGCTCCTCCAAAATGCTGACTTCATCCAAAATTCAATATTGAGAAATCGGGAAAAAATAATTTTGATATATTCTTAAATTACCCAGACTAACAGCAGCTTGTTAAAACGATTTCTGACTGGTTTCTTAGAACATTTTTGTTGAAATAACTGCCTCTGCCACTCGAGAGCAAGTTTATTTCGACAAGGCTTCCGTTTCGCGACCGCCGCTGCAGCCGTGCCACTAATTTTTCCGAGGTCTGTCGCACCCGTGAAAACTGCTCAGGTATCACTTTTCCATCTGTACTGTCACTATAATGCTTCCCGTACGCAGAAGGAGTCACCTCGCGTCTCCTAACTGTAACCCCGAGCCCCACCAGCTACACCGTCCGTTATCGGCCGATCGCGGAGTGTCCACTCTTCATCACTGATTGCAGATACCAAGATCCAGCAATACCGCGTCTCCAGCGCGTCTCTTACTCTACATGTCTTCGTTTTAACGCGGTAGCGTTAAGGAGCTCGTGTCGCAGAAAAGCCGGTGTCGTCGGCGGCGTTGGCTGTGAGCGATAAATCCCGGCATGCACTTCATAAATAAAAAGCAACTTCCAAGATGGGCTGGGTGGGAATCGAACCAGGGTCTCCGGAGTGTGAGACGGAGACGCTACCACTCAGCCACGAGTTTTTTTTTCCTTTTTTTTTCTTTATTGCCTGTTTTGAGTTCACATCAATTCAAAAAAGATCCACGAGTTCGATGCTTGGAAGCGGTACAAAAGCGCTTCTAGTGAATGCGGTGTTGCCTTAGAAACGTGCCGTAGAACGTTATACTGCGGTGTATATCGGTAATTATGAGCATGTTACTTACAGAAGTCGCAGTTACACGAGTAGCGAAGTACGTTTCCGCTACATTTCTCCTGCGCACATGCAGAGCCATCTTGCGGCAAACACAGAAGAACCCCTCCTCGCAATGTGCGACTGCCCCGACACGTGGCGCGCCACTCGCCCCTGACGCTTAAGCTCCGCCTTCAAGAGTGGAACGCGATAGCGTTATTGCACCTCGTTCGCACCGCCCACTCATTCGCTCGGTATGCTCGGTGCGAACGAACGAGGTGCAATAACGCTATCGCGTTCCACTCTTGAAGGCGAAGCTTAAGCGTCCTCCAAATTTTTTTTTCTAGGCCAGTATCACGCCTGAAACTCTTTTAGCCGCGTTTTATGCCGTGATCGTGATAAAGAAACGGCTAGGACTAACTGTGCGACTTTTTCAAAATGACGTCAAGCTTCAAGCAGTCAAGCCGGCAGCCAAAAGTGGTCAGTTCGATCACATGCTCTCGGAGCAGGGCGTGATTTCGTCCTTTTGTTTTCCGGCTCATGGACGCCAATTAGGGTAGGGCAATAGTTTGAATCTTTACAATGTGACCAAAATGATGCCGGCGGAGAAGGTACAGCGGCCGATCAAATCTCAGCTTGATTTTACCTCAATTTAAAAGGTCAAGCGGTCAAATTCGCAAATTTCGAACACTTCACTTGCGAAATATGCAGTATTATTCAAAGACGAATTCAAGATAGTTACGGGAATGTCTCAGAATCGCGAAAACGAAGAAATCAAAACTCTGATTTCTAGAAGAACTTTCGGCCCCAAGGAGCCGTGTTCCCACTTATTCCGCCAACTAACGCCACCTGCTATGCTTTCCTTCCAGTGGAATCCAATTTGTTACCTTAAGAGATCATCAGTTGTTCTCTCTTCCCAGTACATACCCTGCCCATGCCCATTTCTTCTTGGTTTCCACTAGAATGCCAGTAACTTGAGTTATTTCTCTGACCCACTCTGCACCCTTCCTGTCTCTTAATGTTACCCCTACAATTTTTCGTTCCATAGCCCTCTGCGTTGTCCCCAACATAAGTAGAATCCTTTTCGCTAGCCTCCACATTTGAGCCCCATAGGTGAGTACAGATAAGATGCAACTGTAATATACTTTCCTCTTGAGCGATACCGGCAAGCTGCTAGCCCTAATCTGCGGGGGCGTGCCAAATGCGCTCCATCCCAATCTCATTCTCCTAGCTAATTACCTTACATGATCCAGATCTACTGCTACACACCCGTCCTAAGCAGACTAAGAAACATATCTCCAATGCCTTCAAATGTCTCGCTGCCTACTGTAAACTGTTTAATATTACCTTAGTCTTTCGAATATTGATTTGAGGCCTACCTTTCTGTTTTTCCTGTCTACGTCATTATTTGCAATTCCTTCCCCGAGGTTCTTATAATGCCATTTGCGAATCGCAGATTATTGAGGTAGGCTGCATCCACCCTTATCCCTGTTTTCATTGCAAGTCTCGGAATACTTCCTTTAAGCAAGCTATGATAGCAGTGGGGAGTTCGTGTCTGCTTGCCTAACCCCTTTCCTTATTACTCTTCTAGTACTTTCAAGTACGGCTCGTCTACACCATGATTTCGCAATGCCTGCATGACCGCCGAGGTGTCTACTGAGTTAAATGCTTTTTTGTAATCAAAGAATGCTATGTATAAGGGCTCGCTATATTCCGAACATTTTTCGATCACCTAGTTGATGGTATTGATATGACCGATGGTAGCGTACCTTTTAGTACCCACGCTGAATATTCTCTTGTGCTGTGGGCTTTTTATTCATGTTTCATATGCTCTACTAATATGCAGTTTAGAGTACCTGCTTGATCCTTCACTTAAATGAAGTCTAAGGTATATAAGAGAAATGCGCAACAACTTCAACAGGACACAGGAAGAAACACACAAAACAGTTCACGAGCGCAACTACCAACTGTTTATTGGGTGAATCAACAGCAGCATATATACAGACAGGCGGAGCATGCGTAAAGGTAGAGCAGCCACACACATCACAAACACCTCAATTTTACACAAACGAATCAAGATATGAAACTTCAGCATCATAGATCTGCAACGAAGCGTCACTTACGCAGTGATCAGATAGTTTCTTGACGTGGAAGGCCTCTAAGACAAGCCGGCCTTTCACATTGGTATTCCTGCCTAGAATCTTTGTCATCTCAAATCTTGCCCTACACGTGCTAATGCAGGAAGACATGTGCCTTACAAGGTTTGAATTTTTATCATTATTGTCTACATTTTTTGCATGCTCCCGTAGCCGGTCATTAACGCAACGGCCAGTTCGGCCTATATAGGAAGAGCCACAAGAAAGGGGCAAGCTGTATACCACTCCTGTGGCGCACTTAACATAGGAGGTGCCATGCCTTTTTTTGCAGCCCCTTTCACAAACGCCGGAAATGCGGCAGCAAAGCTTTGATAGCTTGTTGGGGGCTGAGAACACCAAAGGTACATGGTGTCTACCGGCCACTCTCTTCAGGTTATGAGACACCTGGTGCACATAGGGAACCACAACCGGCTTTGAAGCCGAGTAGTCAGGTCTTTTTTGTGGGCCTTTTTGTTTCTGCAGGAGGGTTTCAGCGACGGCAGATATGACCGGACCAGGGAAGCCTACCGCCAAGAGGCGGGAAACCTGATAATCGAGACTATCCTGCATGCTATGAGAGCCCGACTTGTGAAGCGCCGACTCAAAACAGAGAGACGCAATGGCTCTTTTCACAACCTTGGAGTGTGAGGAGTCGTATCTCAGTAGCTCCTTGTTAGCACGGGGGGAATGCATATGGCAAACGTGGCTGCCACAGAACGTAAGCTTAAGGTCCAAAAAACGTAACTCATGATTAACTGGGAGTTCATGTGTAAAAACCAACCCTCGTCCCAATTGATTAAAAGTAGTTAAAATCTGTGAAACAACCTGGTCAAGGGATGTAAAGGTCCCAGACTTTAAAAGAATTAAAAAATCGTCAACATATCTAAAAACTTTTAAAACCGGGCCGTCACTTAAGGTTAGTTGCAATGAGTGGTCAATATAAGATAAAAAGATGTCGCATAAAATGGGTGCAACACATGAACCTATGCAGATGCCTTTGCGCTGCAGATAAAACTGGTTGTCATGAAAGATAAAGGTAACATGTAGGTAATACTCTAAAAGCTTTATGAAATTATCTGTCAAAATGCCGGCTATGTTCTGGAATGCCACCGCCCCCGAGCTTTCGATACAATCTCTAACAGAGGACAACAATTCAGCATGTGGGACAGAATAAAACAAATCTTGAATATCCACGGAGAAAGCAGAACCTATCTCATCGCTATTTTGCAGAAACTCGGCAACATCAGCTGACTTTTTTAGCAAGAACGGATCGCTAAAGGAAAGGCATTTAAGCTTAGCAAGAAGGAATCGGCTGACTTGGAATTGCCAGGATCCCTTCTCACTTACAACAGTCCTAAACGGAAGATCAGGTTTGTGTGTTTTTGCTGTAAAAAATACTGACAAAGAATTCTTAGAACTGGCATTGATTGCATTTGCTAAAGACGTCAGTTGCAAGCTCCTACAAAAGTCAACAACCTTGGTTTTCACTCTCACTTCGCTTTTTTTAACGGGTACAAAGTTTTTGCGAACCGCGTCGAGCGCTTTTTCTTGAAAGAAGTCATTTGGTAAAACTACAAATCTGCCATCTTTGTCGGATTGCAATAAGCGCAAATCATGACTTTTGAAATAGTGCACAACAGAAGTAACGTCCAAACAGCCCTTCTTACAAGAGCGATAGCTAGCACACCTTTTTAGGCTGTCCACACCTTCTAGGAGGCACCGCTCCTTGTCCTCATCGTTGGTCTTTGAGGCAATATTCCTGTTTATGGGGAGGAGCTCATGCGCAGGTACCTGGGGTTGGATGCCAAAATTGGGGCCTTTTTCCAGGACGGATGAAATCTTCTCTGGGACAGAAGTACCTCCAGCGAAAACCACGCGATCCTTATTGTCATGGCTTCTTTTCTTACCGCAGAAGGCAAGAAGGTAGGTAAGATCCGCTCTCCATTGTTGTTCAATGAGGTGCGTCGCTAACTTCTTGAGGCCAGCTAGCTTCTTCTTGGCGAACCATTCAGGGAACAGTTTTTGGCAGACGACCCACATCCAGTCATGGTAAAGCCTAATCTGGCGCCAAAGCTCCGACCGAAGAATCTTCACAATTCTTTTTACATGGCCCCACGAAGGTTGAACGGGACCTGCAAGTGCACTAACACGCACAGGGACGACCCCCTTCCTGAGGCAGAAGGCATACTGTCTTGCTAGACACGTTGAAGTGACGATGTGTCGCACTAGGTGATCCAAGAAGGAAGGATGAAGGGGTAAAAGGAAGAGCCCGCTGTACTAGAAATACAGTTCAGAAGAGCGTGTTGTCGGGCTAGTTAGTTCTGCATAGTATATAAGAGAAATGCGCAACAACAACGAAACTGGCCGTTGCGTTAATGACCGGCTACGGGAGCATGCAAAAAATGTAGACAATAATGATAAAAATTCAAACCTTGTAAGGCACATGTCTTCCTGCCTTAGCACGTGTAGGGCAAGATTTGAGATGACAAAGATTCTAGGCAGGAATACCAATGTGAAAGCCCGGCTTGTCTTAGAGGCCTTCCACGTCAAGAAACTATCTGATCGCTGCGTAAGTGACGCTTCGTTGCAGATCTATGATGCTGAAGTTTCATATCTTGATTCGTTTGTGTAAAATTGAGGTGTTTGTGATGTGTGTGGCTGCTCTACCTTTACGCATGCTCCGCCTGTCTGTATATATGCTGCTGTTGATTCACCCAATAAACAGTTGGTAGTTGCGCTCGTGAACTGTTTTGTGTGTTTCTTCCTGTGTCCTGTTGGAGTTGTTGCGCATTTCTCTTATATACTATGCAGAACCAACTAGCCCGACAACACGCTCTTCTGAAGTCTAAGGTGGTTGTGATTCTGTTAGCGATTGCCTTAGTAAATAACTTGTACGCAATAGATAGTATAAGGTGATTGGAAGTCTTCAGCGTCCCCTTTTGAATTCAGATAATGTTAGCCTTCTTTCATCATTCCGTGCCGTAGGTGACGCCAGGCATTGCATATACAGGGGGGGGGGGGGGGGGGCAGTTTTCCTAGCACGAGCTCCCCCGTCTCTGAGCAAATATATAGTTAACTATAGTTAGTTTGTAAAGCGTTTTGACCTCATCCTTCGTCACTGGCGGAACGTCCGGCTGCTCTTCCCTAGTGGAAATCTCATTATTGTCCTGACTACTTCGGCGGACATATAGATGTACAGAACTTCTCAGCTACAGTGAACATGCTGTCCATATTCGTGATGACATTGCTCGCCTTGTTCTTTATTAATAATAATTGGTTCACAGGAAGGGAAAGGCGCAATATCTGTCACACTTGCTCTGTGGACACATTAATCTGGTGGCGCAGTGGTTACGACGCTCGACTACTGCTCCAAGAATGCGGGATCGAATCCCGGTCTCGGCGGCTGCTTTTCGATGGAGGCGAAAAGAAGGGCGCCCGTGTGCTGTGCGATGTCAGTGCAGGTTAAAGAACCCCAGGTGGTCAAAATATCCGGAGTCCTCCACTACGGCGTCTCTCATAGGCTTAGCTGCTTTGGGACGTTAAACCCTACAAACCAAACCAAACCAAGCTTTGGCTTTTCTTTTTTTTTCTTTATTTCTTTTCTTTCTACGGAAAGGGGCAGCCGAGGCAAAAGGCTGAAATACTTGACGAGGCCTCGGCACCCAAGCAAAGTTTGACCGACCGGTGAAATAATAAATTATCAATCTAGACATATACAACCTAACACAATAATAAACGCATATGCCTCAAAGACATTGTTACACACGTGAAAGCACATCAGCAAAAGAAGTACACAACAAAAACAAAATAAACCGTATTACAGACATATACAATAGAATCATAATTTGCCATCCAGTCATAAGCTGCTAACATAGGCGATTGATTCACTTGCTCCAACCAAGAAAATTCTACCAAGGTGTTAAGATCAACATACAGAAATCTTGAAATGTCAGATTGGAGAAAATTCAAGATTGTTTGCAATTAGGTATGCTTTAGTGTTACGTTTGAATGTGTTACTTCTAACAGAGAAGTCAGCATTAATATTGGGCCTGTTAAGAACAGTGGGAACTTGGTAGGTTAGTGTTTGTTTGCCGTAGTTTATTCGAACTTTAGGGGCAAGTTTCTTGTTGGTTCGAAGTTCATATCTCGCTAGGCTATGATCTGGTATTGATGCATGTCGCCTGTGCCGATGGATGTGTTTTAAAAAGTGGAAATAATAAATCTGATTGGCCTTTAGCATATTGTGCTTGATGAATAACGGTGCAGTAGGCCAATGTTGTGGTCTACCATAATACCCTCCAATCGCTCTTAGAACCCTCGTTTGAACATCATTTATCTCTCAAGGTTTCTGTAGGTTGTCGTAACCCAAATGAGGATGCAATATGTGAGTCGCGAATAGAACAACGCATGGTATATTGAACGTCTGACACGAACCGGTACTAAACTAGCGATCTTGTACAGGCAACCGGCAACTTTGCAGATGTCATCAACCAGTTTGGAAACATGAGTGTTCCATGAAAGATTTTCATTAAACCAAACACCAAGGAATTTATGGTTATTGACTCGTTTAAGTTGTGTTTGTCATCGCGTAGCAATATCTTACATTTAATAGGTAGTGATCGACAGTATTTATTGGTCGGAATATAATATAATTCGTTTTAGAAAGATTTTGGCTACGTCTGTAGCCAGATATGCAGATTTTCAAGGTAAGAATTTACCATATCTTCAAGAGCAGGCAAGGAACGGGCTGTAAAGAATGCATTAGTGTCGTCTGCATACATGACTATGTCAGGTGATTCAAGTACCCGAGAGATGTCATTAATGTAGATTATGAACATAAGTGGTCCTAATATAGATCCCTGAGGGACACTCTGTTTAATAACTTGTTTGTCAGAACAGATACCATTCACTACCACATACTGCAATCTATTACTTAAATAACTCCTCAGCAAACTAGAAACTACGCCTCTTACGCTATAGTCAGACAGCTTTCGCAAGAGAATATCATGCAGAACGCAATCAAACGCTTTGCGAAAGTCTAAGAACAGCCCGAGAGTGTATCTACGGTGCTCAATGTTTTCGATGATCCTATCTTTTACGGTTAATAATGCTTGTTCTGCACATTTACCTTTTATAAATCCATATTTAAAGGGGTGTATAACGTTGGGCTTAGAAAAAAATGCTTCTAGCCTACTGTTAATTGCTCCTTCAAATAATTTAGATATTACCGGATCAATAGTTTGAAATTTCACTTTTCTTTGCACCTTTATACACGGACTACCTTAAGGTCATTATGGAATACACCACTATATCCACCAAACTATCACATACTGCGGTCAACAGATGTTATAATGGAATGGGTTTTATTTCATCATACCCAGCAGATACGTTATTTTTTTATGCTTTTAATCATGCTGCCGAGTTCATGTGCGGTGACAGGCTTTAGTAAAATAGAGTTAGGTAAAGGGCAGAATGAATCACTGTAGACTCCCCAACGCACTGTTTCCTAAGTTTCCGACATAAAGAAATTATTCATCGCATTCAAAGCCAGATAGCGTACCACTGGTCTTCATTTATTTCAACAGCATTCCTTTTATGCATTAGCTGGTTGATCTCTCGTCATAGCTTTGTTCCATCACTATATATCTGGGAAAATTTATTTATATAATGCTCACTTTTCGCATGCCTCATCTTAGCATTCAGGCTATATCTAAGCTTCTTAAATTCTTTGAAGAGGAGAACATCGCGTGTTTGCAAAAACTTATGGTACATCTTATTTTTGCGTTGGATGTCTTTATAAAGCGTTTTGCTCATCCAGGGTTTCCTATACTTTGTCGGGTTGCGAGTCGAAACTCGAATGGGGAAAGCCTCGTTATAACACTGCAAGAGCTTGGCTAGAAATGCGGGGTATGCCACATAAGCGTCGACTGTCTCATAAATGCTATCCCAATTAGTACTTTCAATCAAGGACCTGAATGTGTATCATTAATATCTCGAAACTCATATTTAGGTCTTGCGTCCAATCGAAATGAAACAAAAACGGGTCACTTGTATCGGCAGAGAGTACGCCAGATGCAGTGTCAGGAGATTTCTCATTTGTAACACAGATATCCAGTCGTGTAGACGTAGTAGGTGTTATCCTAGTGGGGATAGTTATGTTATTGAAACAAGCATGTGTTTCAATAACTCCAGTCTATCGTCTGCCAGTATACTCTCTAACTATCCTACTGCTTACTTCTATCGCGCAGTCGGTAGTAATATCGCTGAAGGTATCGCCCATCATTTCTGCACTAAGGTCGTCATCCTCCGCTGAGTATCCATTATAGATCTTGAATTCTTCTGGCTTCCATCTCTAATTCTTTGATGGACGTCTTCCTTACTAATCTGTTGCATTTCCTATTCTACCCTAGACCATTCAAGAAACTACCATCCTCTGGTCACTGTATAGCATCGTTCCATATACCTCTGCACCCTGCATAATGCCAGGGTCAGAACACAGTATGTATTCAATTTCATTTTTCCCCCCATGTTCACTTCCGGTTCCTCAATTTGCTGAAGATTGTATTCACAATTTTTATGCTATTGCGCTCTGCAAAGTCCCCCGTGCTGCTTCTAAGGCAAATGCCTCCGTCAGGCCGTTAGCAATTCCATCGACACGCGAATTTTCTGTTAATCCGGTGCGGCACTGAGATTTGAACCACGAGCACGCGAGACCGATTTTCTACCTCTACGCCACCGCTGCACTGACGATAAATAATTCATTACAAATGAAAACGATAGCTTTTTAGTGTCTTACCTCGATGTAGTCGAGGCAGATGCCCTCGACGGCGGTGGAGCGGCGCAGCTTCATGTGCTGCACTGAGATGACCACGCCATCCGAGTTGTTTGCGCGCACCGGGAAGGTGCACTTGTCGCTGACGGCACGCCGCGGTTGCTCGGCAACGATGTAGACAGCCGAGCCGGGACCCGTCGCGTCCAGCGTCACGCCCGTGCCGCTGCACAGCTCGAACAGTGACACTGCAAATATAGACTGCATCATGAGGCGAAATTGGCGCGCTGCTATTCTAAACGAGGGTCTAGTCTGGGGCCGAATTACGGTTCTCGCTCTAAAGTTATAGAGCGTGACGTCAAAATGACGACACCGTGACGTCTCGGCGAGACGTCAACTCGTAACGAAAATCGGAATCAACCAATGATCGCCAGGGTGCCGCCCCGGGCCGCTTATTTTCACGGCAACAGGTTTATTCGCACGTCAAGGAGCAGATTGCTAACTTTTTTATAGATGTGAATAAATTAACTAAAGTTTTATATTTTCAAGAAGCCGCATTTAAAGTTCAATGTTATCAAAGAAATCAAGAAGCAGCTACAGTTTTGCAATTAAACGGTCTCGTGGGTAGTTTCTTTTGCCGCGAGGGCGCACTGGCAGAGGTAAACAAACCGTAAAAATGGAGATTTTCAGCAAAACAGCTGATTCCACGGCTATAGTGCCGGCTTTTGCGCATCATCTGATGTCAAGGTACTGTGTGATGGTCCTAAACGCGCGGAGAAATCATATCGAAAGCAGTGTGTCACAAGCTGCCTCACCTATTATACAGCGGAAGATGCGGAAGCTTATGGCTGGAATATAGAGCGAAATTCACGGGACTCCGTCGCTCCTCTGGACAAGATTCGACAAGCCGATGGGGCAGTGACCGCCTGTCCTTGACGCGGCTGCTGCATAGTCGGCCGAGGGTATAAAATAACCGACAGCAGCACGCCCTCACCAGTGCGTTTGGGAAGATTCAAACTTCCGTCCACTCCGCGGTGCTCCGAAAGCGTATTGTGTTCTTCGAGCCCGCGATCGACGCACCGTCCTCTGCACCTGTACGGCCGCCACTACCGAGCAACACAGCCTTCGACGCCTCAGCAAAAAAGAAGACGTGAGAATTTCATTCGCCACGGACTGTTGTTCAATCGAACATTATTTTCGCTTTGTTAACTTTTGACCTGACTTAGTAGTATTTTACGCTGTGTTCTTATGTAACTTTTGCTCATACTTATAATATCTGAAATACCTGCTTTATTATCTTTATAGTCTTCATATTTTTATCACAGTGTTTTGTTCATTGTCGGGTTATTTTTTTTTTCTCTTATCATTTATTTCTTCGTCTTTATCAATATCTTGTCGTGGCGTTGTATTCTCTTTCATTGTACTCTATTATTATCAGTGTAATTTTGGTCTGCTATTTATAAACCTTCAATTGTTTGTAAAAGAAAGTGACCTATTTGTACTTATTCCTCAGTCACACACCGACACACGTGCTTCACGGGTTGACCGGCCTAATTTTTAAATGTGTTCACAACCCTCATAGAGGAACGACGAGTAATCGTAAAGGGGATCCCGCACCCCTTTTGACCGTAAAGGCGGGGGTTTGTGACATAATTGGCGTCCGACGACAGGACTGGTCAACCAAGTGTCGGTGAGGGAGAGAGGAGTAGGTGCAATTTTTTTAGTGTTGTATCCTAGCACTGCATAACGCTTTCCACCTAACATGGCTGATGCAGAGTTAGAACGGCTTGTTGAGTATGGCCGAACTTTTGGCTTTGAGGGTCAAGAGCTGCTCAAATGGGTAGATCAGGAGCGAGCTCGTCGCAGAGAAGAACGCAATGAGGAACGTACGCGGCGGAAAGAGGAGGCAGAACTAGAATCTAAACTCCGGATGGCGGAGATGGAGAAAGAAAAGGAGTTACGGATGGCGGAGATGGAGAAAGAAAAGGAAATAGAGTCGCAGAAAGCCCAACTCCGGATAGCGGAGATGGAAAAAGAAAAGGAGTTACTGATGCTCCGACGAGACCTACCTAATAATCCGGCAACTGACGCTAACAGCACCGGAGAGACAAGGTCAGAAACGGGGGAGAGTCAAGCTGCTCGGCCCGAACGCATAAGCCCGCACAAGCTGATGCCGGTTTTTAATGAGGGCAGGGACGACCTTGACGCTTACCTCATGCGTTTCGAGCGCGTCGCTGAGAGTCAGAATTGGCCTCGCGACCAGTGGGCTACAGCCCTTAGTCTATGTTTAAGCGGCGAAGCGCTCAGCATTTTTAGTCGCATGTCTGCGTCCGAGTGCTTGGACTACAACAAGCTCCGGCAGGCACTCATGATTCGCTTCCGTATGACAGAGGAAGGGTTCAGAGAAAAATTCAGGTCTGCTAGTCCCCGGAACGAGGAAACGTGTTCACAGTTCGTGACGCGTCTCCAGAACTTCCTAGACAGATGGATAGAGCTGTCGGACACAAAGAAAGAGTACGCAGATCTCTTTGACCTGATTCTAAAGGAACAGTTCCTTTCTAACTGCGCCCCTCCGCTACAAATGTTTTTGAAAGAAAAGAAGGACACATCCTTCTCTGAAACAGTAGCAGGGGCAGAAAAGTATGTGGAGGCCCATGGCTGGTCAAACTTCGGAAAGCGAAGCACCCCGAAGAATAAGGCAGAAAACGCCGTCTCCAAGACGACCGAGAGAAGGGAAACTTTGCTTCAATCATCGGATGCGAAGAGCAGCGATGAAAAGAATTGTTTTATTTGTTCACGCACGGGACACCGCCCCGAAAATTGCCGGGCCGCCCCATCCGACGGATCGGGACCGCCCAAGAAATGCCACAAATGCGGAAAACCAGGTCATCCAAGCTGGAGATGCTGGGCAAATGGGGCCCCGAAACAGAGAGAAGAAAATCGGGAGTCCGCTGCAGTATGTGTTGAGAACGGATACCTCGAACTTAAGGATGGAGGGAAGATCCCCGTCATCAACGCTGGGTTCACCAGTAAAGAATGCGCCGTCAGGGAATGCGTACCTGTCGTAGCCGGCATGATCGGAGGCCAGACAGTCCGAGTCCTGAGAGACACAGGCTGCAACACGGTGGTGGTAAGAAAGGACTTAGTACGGAAAGAAGATATCACCGATACGAAGTCTCCAGTTTACCTACTTGACCGCTCAGTCCTAATGCTCCCAGAAGCTTGGGTCGATGTCGACACCCCGTACTTTCAGGGACGACTTCTCGGTAAGTGTATGGAGAATCCCTTGTACGATTTGGTGCTGGGAAATGTGGAAGGTGCTAGGCCAGCAGACGACCCCGATCCGAACTGGCACAAGACAACAGAAAGCGAGACTACGAAGTCCACTGCAGTAAAAGTTGAAGAGCTAGCGCCTGACACCGAGAGCCCCGCACCCATTTCGGATGCCGCTGAAGCTTGTCCGGTAGTGACTAGAGCGCAGGCGTGCAAGGATAAAACGCTGAAAAAGCTTAAAGTCCTGCAAGGCCTCCCTAGTGTATGCCGCGAAGAGTTGGTTCAAGAGCAAGAGAATGACGCGACCCTACGCTCGTGTTTCGATCGCGTAGGCCCGCCGCAAGCGAAGAAAGGAAAGGGTAGCCACCAGTTTTTCATTGCTAACGGCGTCCTTCAAAGGAAATACGTCGCCGAGTCGGGCGGGGAGTACACTCAAGTTGTTGTGCCCCAAAAGTACAGATAAGCTATTCTCAAGCTGGCACATGATGGGTTGATGGGAGGCCACCAAGGCGCGAAGAAAACCCTACTGAAGCTTCAGACAGAATTCTTCTGGCCAGCAATGCAGGCTGACGCTAAGCGGTTCGTTGCCTCTTGCGATCTGTGCCAACGCACAACTCCGAAGGGTCACACCACACGAGCGCCTTTGGTTCGAGTGCCCGTCATTGAGACACCGTTTCAGAGGGTGGCGATCGACATCGTTGGTCCACTCAACCCGAAGTCCGCTCAAGGCAATCGGTACATCCTGACCATGGTGGACTATGCCACTCGGCACCCTGATGCAGTCGCACTTCCTAGCGTCGAGACCGAAAGGGTAGCCGAAGCACTTGTCGAAATGTTTTCCCGTGTAGGAGTGCCCAGAGAGGTCCTCAGTGACAGGGGCACGAATTTTACGTCCGAAGTAATGAAGGAGGTTAGCCGTCTGTTGTCAGTAAAACAGCTGCATACCTCTCCCTACCACCCGATAGCGAACGGCCTAGTCGAACGGTTTAACGGCACGCTTAAACAAATGCTCAAGCGCATGTGTCAAGAGAGACCAACCGATTGGGATCGCTACCTGGCTCCACTTTTGTTTGCATACAGGGAAGTGCCCCAAGAAAGCCTCGGCTTTTCCCCATTCGAACTGTTATATGGGCGAAATGTACGTGGACCCCTGGCTGTACTTAGAGAGCTTTGGACGAATGCAACCATCCCTAACGAGTTGCGAACGACGTACGAGTATGTGCTTGCTCTACGGGACAGACTGGAAAATACCTGTAAACTTGCCCACGAAGAGCTAGAGCGCGCAGGAGAGCGTTACAGCCGCTACTACAACATCAAGAGCCGCAAACGCTCACTCAAACCGGGAGAGAAGGTTCTTATTCTTCTTCCCACAGAGCACAATAAGCTGCTCATGCAATGGAAGGGTCCCTTTTCGGTCATCAGCCGCAGGGGCGATGTCGACTATGAAGTGGATTTGGGCCATGCCACAAAAATATTCCACATCAATATGCTGAAGAGATACCAGCAAAGGAAAGACGACACCATTGTTGCAGCTGTCGGTGCAGTAATATCGGCAGAAGAAGACACAGACGCTGGAGAGATTGAGCTTCCTAAGCCCTCCCAGACACAGTCTATCGGGGATGTACACGTTTCCGAGAGATTGAGCCACGTACAGCAGAATGAAGGCAAGAAACTTCTGCAACAGTACGAAGGTATATTTTCAGACCTTCCGGGAAAGACCACGCTAATCGAGTGCCAACTGAAGTTACAGAGCGACCGGCCGATAAATGTAAAACAATATCCGCTACCGTACGCTTTGAGACAGGCAATTGCATCAGAGGTGGACGACTTGCTCCGATTAGACATCATTGAGCCATCGGAGTCGCCCTACAATTCCCCTGTGATCGCCGTACGCAAGCCCGACGGGACGCATCGGCTATGCATTGACTTTCGGAAGTTAAACGAAGTCATCGCAGACGACGCCGAGCCCTTACCACGTGCGGACGACCTTATCGCCTCGGTAGGCCGCAAGAAATTCTTTTCCAAGCTGGACTTATCCAAGGGATATTGGCAAGTACCGTTGTCACCCGATTCAAAGGCGATGACTGCTTTCACGGTTGGCACGGGGCGCTTTCAATTCCGATATATGCCCTTCGGTATTAAGACGGCGCCAGCCATTTTTACGAAGCTGATGCGGAACATCTTGGCCGATATTCCCGACGTGGCGTACTACTTCGACGATGTTCTCATTGCCAGTGCGACATGGGAACAGCATCTCCAAACATTGTACGAGGTCTTTGCTCGAATTGAAGCGGCTGGTCTCACCATCAAACCGCTGAAATGCGAGATCGGAATGGAAACCGTCGCATTCCTGGGCCACCAAATTGCGTCCGGAGAATTGTCACCCCTCACCAAGACCCTACAGAAGATACAAGAAGCTTCACGGCCGACAACAAAGAAGCAGGTCCGATCCTTCTAAGGACTCACGGGTTACTACCGTGATTTCATCCCGAACTATGCTGACCTAACCTGTCCTCTGTCAGACCTAACACGGAAAGGCCAACCTTCAGTCGTGAGCTGGGGCCCCGAGCAAGAACGGGCTTTCAAGAACTTGCGGGAAAAACTGGCTGAGGCACCAATTCTGAAATTGCCAGACTTCGACCGGGAATTCGTCCTGCGAACAGATGCTTCTGATAGAGGTGTTGGAGCCGTTCTGCTTCAATCGCATGACGGAATCCTGCACCCAGTTGCCTATGCGAGCCGCAAGTTGCTCCCTCGAGAGGTAGCCTATTCAACCACTGAGAAAGAGGCTTTAGCGCTCGTTTGGGGAATCGAGAAATTTCAAGTCTTCCTCTACGGGAGAAGGTTTCTCGTTCAGAAGGATCACCAGCCTTTGAAGTTCATAAAAGAAACAGAATCTGCAAACAGCCGCGTTCTTCGCTGGAGTATTAAGCTTCAGGAGTACAACTTCCGTGTCGAGTATATTAAAGGCAGCGAGAACGTGGGAGCAGATTACATGAGCCGGCTGGAATAGTTGTTAAGCTTGCACTACTGCATAGCTGCATTGTGTTGATTGTGTAATGAAAATCGTACACGATGTGCCTGTATATATGTACACTTGATTGTTATCAGTGATCCGTGACTTGTGACATGTGCGCAAGACATGACTGAAGAACTACAGTGTTGTGGTGTGTGCGGGTTCATATCAGTGCGTATATAGTGCGCGTCATGAACGGTAGTGAGGGACGAACGATCTTCAGTGCACTGAACGGACCCAATCTACTGCACCCCTCTATAGGGGCGTAATAACATCGTTCTCGGCGCTTGTGGAGTTCTAGAATATTCCGAGGCAATATTCTTCAGTGGGGGGCAGTGTCACAAGCTGCCTCACCTATTATACAGCGGAAGATGCGGGAGCTTATGGCTGGAATATAGAGCGAAATTCACGGGACTCCGTCGCTCCTCTGGACAAGATTCGACAAGCCGATGGGGCAGTGACCGCCTGTCCTTGACGCGGCTGCTGCATAGTCGGCCGAGGGTATAAAATAACCGACAGCAGCACGCCCTCACCAGTGCGTTTGGGAAGATTCAAACTTCCGGCCACTCCGCGGTGCTCCGAAAGCGTATTGTGTTCTTCGGGCCCGCGATCGACGCATCGTCCTCTGCACCTGTACGGCCGCCGCTACCGAGCAACACAGCCTTCGACGCCTCAGCAAACAAGAAGACGTGAGAATTTCATTCGCCACGGACTGTTGTTCAATCGAACATTATTTTCGCTTTGTTAACTTTTGACCTGACTTAGTAGTATTTTACGCTGTGTTCTTATGTAACTTTTGCTCATACTTATAATATCTGAAATACCTGCTTTATTATCTTTATAGTCTTCATATTTTTATCACAGTGTTTTGTTCATTGTCGGGTTATTTTTTTTTCTCTTATCATTTATTTCTTCGTCTTTATCAATATCTTGTCGTGGCGTTGTATTCTCTTTCATTGTACTCTATTATTATCAGTGTAATTTTGGTCTGCTATTTATAAACCTTCAATTGTTTGTAAAAGAAAGTGACCTATTTGTACTTATTCCTCAATCACACACCGACACACGTGCTTCACGGGTTGACCGGCCTAACTTTTAAATGTGTTCACACCCTCATAGAGGAACGACGAGTAATCGTAAAGGGGATCCCGCACCCCTTTTGACCGTAAAGGCGGGGGTTTGTGACACAGTGTAATCGGGGCTTTGTTTATTTTTCTTTAGGAAACAGAAACACAAGAAAAATCGATCGCGGAGCACAGGCAAAATAAACTTTTATGTCCACAAGAACGTCTCACACACAAATGCTTCAGTTAGAATGAGCACGGGGAAAAGCAACGCGGTTGAGCGTACACTACCAACCTCGCTCGTTTTCATTCGTTTTGCCCTGTATGTCGCCTTGTCGCCTCCGCCTTTTGCTTTGGGCGCACTGCGGAGTCCAACCACCCTTCAGCGCCAACTTTGCAGTAGTTGAGTTCAGCCATTTGACGCACGCACTTGCTCACCGTCAGTTATGAGAGGCCGACTACCTGTGGAGACGAAATCCTCCGGAGGCAAAAAAAAAAAAAAAAGATCGAAGCACGCATGACAGCCGCACCGTCAAGAGCGGTCGACTGCTAGCTTCATCACAGTTCATCGGCGCATTCATCGCACCACCATTCCGCTTTCGCATTTTCAAGTCGAAATAGGCGTCGGAACAACTCGCCGAACAAGTAGAACGCATTCTCATTCACCGCCCTTCGTCGTTGCTCGCGCCGGCGTTGCCGCTTCAGCGCCGCAGCCACCACTCACACCACTCCACCGCGGACGCCGCCGCCATTTTCGCTCTATAACTCGCTCTAAAACGTTTTAGACCGTCTTATCGCGCTCTACAAAAATAGTCTAGAACCACGGGCATAATTAGGTGCGCGACGTCATCTGTTTTTTCGCCTCCGCGACGCAATCGCAGCATCCCGTGACGCAACTTTTCAAGATGGCGACGGCGACCAATAGGAGCGGGCGTTTTAGAGCGCTCTCAGTTATAGAGCGGTCCGCAATACGGCCCCTGGTCTAGTTCTCTCCGTTCAAGCTAACCGGGTGAAAAGAACAGAAAAAAAGAAAGCCGAGAGCTCTCTTAGGCTTCGTTTGAAGAGTGACACACGATAACACCTATATTTGCCTTGTTTCGTTCTTTTATTTTATTGTCCACCACTGCCCAACCGGTACATATTCTACTAAGTCCCACGCACCACAAGGCCTTCCCTAAGCACTCCTCAACAACTTCGCATTAATTAGTTCTGTGGTCAATGTGTAGCATGTCATTCGGGCTAAAACAGACGCTTGGGCAAGTTGGTAATCCATTGAGGGTAAACAGCGCAATAAAGACGAGGACGAACGAAGTACACAAACGAGCGCTGACTTTCAACTTGCTTTACCGCTTGTCCCGCGAAACTATATACATGGAACAAGCAACAAAAGAAAACGTGAAGGCACTGATAATCAGAGATACATAATATCTCCAGCTGCGGATGACAACAGCGGCGTCATTGCCTTGCATTCAGAAACCTCATTTCCTTCGCTGTTAGAGCCACCGAAGCGCTACTAACACAATCATCCTCTATCTTCGCGATTTCAACGGCTTCCAGAATTTCACGGGTAAGCTGATTGCGGTGTTTCTTTATCACTTTCGTTTGTTCAAATTGTGGCGTGCAATTATCACAATCCCTGCAGTGAATGCCAAGGTGCACGAAGCAGTGAAAGGGCACCTTGGCATTCACTGCAAGCGCACCAACGGCCGGGATGAAGCTTGTCTCACTGCCCGACAGATGACGTATCATGTCAATATAGCTTTTCGACTATCTTCGAAAATTGTGCACGCCACCGAGAGCAGTTTTTTCTCGATTTCGGCAAACCTAGGCAAGTGTCGATGTTGAATCACTTATCAGATAACATAGACTATATTTTGCTACTTTGTGAACGTTATTTCAGCTGGAATGGGATAGTAGATTTTGCATAGGAATTTTTTAAATCCCAGCCCCCAAATATTCAAGACCCTGTATATCGAGCACCCTCATTCCCCTTCATTTATCTGCTTGTAGCTTACGGGGGTCTGGGTTCTGGCAGTCTTGAAGCCATAGGTAGCGTAAGAGGGTTCTAGCACAGCTTTCGCCCTCGCTCTTGATCACGTTCTACGTGACGCTATCGGTAACACAGGACGTTCCACGTCCGCCGCTATGATTGAGGGTGGCGCTGGTGAACACTCTCAAGGTTCGTATACAGACAACATTAATACCCAAGAAAGTAGCAGGGGGGACAGCGTCCGATGTAGCTCAGTTGGAAGAGCACCGGACGCGATATTCGGAGGTCGTGGGTTCGGTTCCCACAATCGGCACGTTGTTTTTTCTTGTACTTTGTGTTTAATTCTCTTTCCCCTTAAAAGATTACATTACTAATTTCTGTGATTATCCAAGTAATAATTATAAAAAAAAGATAAAGTACAATCCCTAATGCTTTCCTTGGCCTTGCCGACTGTTGGCTTCTTTTTTTTCAGATACCTCCCATAGTTACTTTTAGACTTTTACACGCGCTTCCGGCTTGCAACATGGAAACATTGGCACAACAACGTTCTATTATTCCACACACATACAAAAAAGGAAAAGGTCTCAGACAGAAGTCCTGAAAACGTGTGGAAATCCGTCGGTCCGCACCTGAACGCTTCCTAGATTTTGTTGCGCTTCACTTGCTGTCATTCGCAGGGAACTGAAGTCTGCTTTTCGCTGAGAAAAGAGCTTTTGGAACTGCTCACTGACCACGAGCACGTGCTTGTGTTGTCGAGAAGAGGTGGCAATGACTCAACTGTCCTTGGTCACCTCCTCCATACCGCACAATGACGTGCTTCAACACATGAAATCGCTCCCAATATGAGTGACGTGAGACATGGTTCCGCGTTTTCAAAAACAGCATGGTTAATTGTGAAGTTATCTTGCACTATTCCAGGCAGAACAAGGGTCCTTGCCGCATTAGGTGGGCCCAGTGCTGCCTTTCTATTTTATGGCATTAGTAATACCAATCTTTAACGTACCTAACGTTAGGTCTATGTCTTCTCTAGCTGACAAATTTTGGACGTGCCTTCTATAACGTTACCAGCACTGGGCTTCTGTATCTTATGCGTTCACAATACTGGTCGTGCCGCTATATAAATATATGGCAATAAGGGACTAAAACTGCCGATTTTTCTCAGTTATTGGCGTTGCATTACACAACCATGGCTATAGCGGAAACAGCTGGCCATCACTCCTCCAACGTTGGAGGAATGCAAACACATGTCAGACAATTGCCATGCCTAAAGTTAGACCTACATTGGTGTACCCTAGTCAATATCCTCTCGCATCGACTGTACAGTATTAGATTCAAATTGGCACGTGAGTGCACAGCCAAATGCAAACACATGTCAGACAGAATTGCCACGCCCAAAGTTAGACCTACATTGGTGTACCCTAGCCAATATCCTCTCACATCGACTGTACAGTATTAGATTCAAATTGGTACGTGAGTGCACAGCCAATGCAGCGTAAATATTATGTGAGTAAATGCCCCTATAACGCGTTTTTTCGGTCGGAATATCTATCCTATTGCTTATTGGAACTCCTTGTGACGTTGGTGGCCAACACTGTTGGGCTATGACGCAAGTTCTGCCACGCTAGATCTACAACGGCATTACTTTCTTCGGCCGTTTTGCTCGCGCTAATGCCAAGTTTCCAAAATTCAGACACCAACAAATAAACTTTCTGCGTTAAATAAGTACGTTCCCTAGCACTGTAAACGACTTCTCTCATACTACGGCAATTTTCGGTGACTACGTTGGTCGACGACGTCAGCGAGGTATCGGAGCAGCTGTCTGTGGCCGACTTGGCAGACCGTGCACTCAGCAGGGTGCTGAGGGAAGAATTGCTTGTGAGAAAAGGAGAATTTTATTGTTACAAGTGACGGACCAGAAAATATCCATCTTCAATTTCAACAGTTTCACCAATTTCTTCGACATCCTTTTGTGATAGCAGCACGCCACAAAATAATTTCTGGAGTGTCTCTAACTGATGTGCTCATTTACATTGTGTCTCTGGTCGTTGCTAAAGCTACGCACAAATCCCCGTTGAGTTAATGCTCCCAGCCCCCAGTCCGTTACACACAATTGAGCTGCACAGTGGGGAAGTGGTTGTCTCTTGTAGAGAAGCATGTTTTAGGCGTGTTTGAAGATGCCAACGCGATCTCTGTTTGCGCTGGCATCTTCAAATTTCCTCCCATTGAACATAATTTTCGCATGACCATGATCAGGCATTATGCCGGATGGCTTGCGTAGTGTCGAGAGTAAGTAGATTTAAGTAGGATGTCGAATATTCGGTCATTCGATTGAGCGTAATTCAGTTGGTGTCGTCGTTGGCTTTGTCCTTCGGGATTTAAAAATTCAAACTACGTGCCAGTAGGCGTGAAAGTAATATCACTCTTCTTTAGCTTCTTTAGAGCATCATGCACCTCGCGGCATGAAGCTCGCGCTTCAATCTGTCGTTGCGCGTTTCTGCTTTGTATTATATCACTGCCGGTGCGTGTTTGTTATCACCACCTCGTGGGCAACGTGCTGCACTTCCTCCTCTCTTCTTAAACATTACCTTCTCTCCCCACGACCCTATATATGTTCTGATCGTAATAAACATGGTCGGTTACTGTTCGCTGACTATGCCGTTCGTCATTCCGGTCAAGGTTCAATAATTTATGTCCGAAGTGGGATAGACGCCCTCGACTGAGAGCAGCGGTGGCGGTTGCTGACTGCAAGAAGCAAGAATGGATACGATCAGAGCACCGGAACAACTGTGCATCATCGAAGACGGCGGCAAGAACTGGAGCCTCTTCAAGCAAAAGTTTGAAATCATTTGGCAAGCAACGTCGTGCAGCAAAATGCCACGATCCAGCACCATGAAAACAGCACAGCTTCTCATCTTTGTGGTTGAAGACGCGTTAGAGGTCTTCAATACCTTCACTTTTGCCAGAGGGGAAGCAAAGAGGATTACGATACAGTGGTCGCAGAATTCCAGTCATATTGAGTCGAGCAGCAAAACGACGTTCATCAAAGATACATCTTTCACACTCACATCCAAGATAAGATAATGCTGAGATCCGATTGCTCAGCATTGGGGCCGCTCTCTGTGAGATCCATCCTTTGGCGAAGTTTCTGAACGTTTGACGCGAGCCTTTGAGCAGTTGCTGCGGTTTCAAAAAGGAAGCCAGGCATTGCCACTATGTCACAGTGGTCGACGACATGGTGCGTGACCAAATTGGGTTTGGCATGAACTCACCCAAGATTCGGGAGAAGATGCTTAGTAACAAAAGGTTGACGCCTAAAAAAAGCTGCTTCTTTATTCAAGACGCCCGTCAAAGCGAAGTTTGGAGCGCAAGAAAAGAAGAGACGGAAGTGAATGCAGTTAGCTCGAGCATGAATACGTCAAAAGTACCAAGACGTCCTCAACGGGACAGCTGGTGCACTCGCTGCGGCCAAGTACACGCCCCTCGCCCTTGCGCAGCATATGTATACACATTTCACTCGTGCCATGGACTCAACCACTTCGCGTCTTGCTGCAGAACTGCAAGCGTAAATGAGATTCAGCCAGAAGACAGCTTCGAAGAGCTGTCGCTGTTGGAACAGCCCACAGCAACCGCGACTGGCGCATCAAGGCAGCCATGAAGTGGTGTCCAACGTTGACACTAGCTCACACATCATACCCTTGTCGGTGTACCGCATGGCTGCATTAGAACCCACTCCACTCTTATAACGGTGGGCTCATCAAACATTGCGGCATTGTTCACAGTCATGTACCGTTTAAAATGCTTACCGGAAAACGCAGAAAAAATAAACCATGCTTCAATAAACACATATGGGCACTTATCAATAAAAAGCGTTGACTTTATCTACGATACAGAGAAGGGAGGCCTGCTGTTTTGCGCGACCAGATCAGGCAACCTGGCTCCTATTGGAAAAAACTGATAAAAGAAGCAAAGAATAATTGTTTTGCTTGCCGATAGAAAGCTTACGAAACCAAAGAAGTATGGAAATATATGAAGTTCAATAGAAAAGATTCGGTTGGCATTCCTGCTATTTCTAACGCTCAAACTACCACACATGATGACGCTGGTAAAGCGATGCTTTTCTTACGAAAGCAACACTCCAACAGCCAAAGCGAGACCTCGGATGGCCGCAGCTACGCCGTGAAGAGGCGTAGATACGGTCTCCTCATAAAAAATCAGCTTGTCATGACATTTGAATTCGCATTACCCCTATGCCACGGGCAGGAGCTGCCAACGCGGGTCGCTCCGTTCATATCGGAGGGTAGTGTCAGAATCAGCCTGCCAGAACCGTTTGCATTCTAATTACCCCTACTACACGCTTGCACGTCCATACGGCTTCGTTGGTTGGTAACAACATAATTTATAGTCCTGCAGAGCTTTCGCCTACGGGGCTTAGGTCTCTCACGCGGAGACGTCGAGGTGGTGCCTCACCGTCGCCTCGCGGGCCTGCTGGACGGCCTACAGCTGGTAACCGAGGCTGGGACAGCGCAAGGCAGCTGCCCACCGCGGTGGGAGAGTTTCGGAGTTAGCACCGCGCGGCTTTTTGTTACAGTCCCAGAGCATGTGAGTTAATGAGGGTATATCAACGTTGCAGACCTTACACATATTTGGCGGTTATGTGCCGTGGTAGAGCCTCTGGTATTGTTCCGGGCTGGGGTACATGAGCGTCTGTAGTTGTCTGAGGGCCACCGTGTGTGGCCTGTCCAGCTTGTCGCTGGGCAGAGGGAATATTCGGCGGGCCAGTCAGAGGGCCATGGTAATCTCGTTGTATCTAGTCAAGCAGTCTTTGGTGCTGTTACATGGACGATGGTCACAGGCGCGGTTAGCGTGCTCGCGCGCCTTGGAGTGTGCCTTCTCGTTTCGGTCGCGATGCGTCTTTGATACTTATCCCATATGCGCCGTAAACCACTGAATTCTAGTTTGAAATTTTACCTCTCGCTGGGGTTTCCGATTGCTCAGCATTGGGGCCGCTCTCTGTGAGATCCATCCTTTGGCGAAGTTTCTGACCGTTTGACGCGAGTCGCAGATAACCGTGGCGCACGTCGGATCCGTGAGGGCGAGTGCCACCGCCGCTTTTTCCGCGTCTTCTGCGCTTTCGCACGCTACACTCGCGTTATGTGCGTTTTGCCACACGAATTGACGCCGCAACCGCGAATCGCGAGTGTTCTCCCCATGTCGTCTCCGTGGCTGTGTAGGAGAGCTTTGGCCCTGGCCACTTTTCTTTCCCGGTTGTGTTCCGCGTGGTCTTTCCGTGGGATCGGGTCGACTCTTAGCGTTTGTCTGATCGCGCCCGGATTTGCAACTTTATGGCCTTGTGCTTGGTAACGGATGCTGGTACTGTCCATGATCTGGCGGCCTGCTGTCGTGCCCGTTAAGCTTTCTAGTTGTAAAGTGCGCTGCGCCTCGCCGATTTCGCTAAGCGTCTTGTGAAGCCCGAGCTGTAACAAGCGGTGCGTGCTAGTGGAGTCGAGCAGACAACAGTGCTATCTTGTACACTCTGCGGATGAGAACATTGATTTTGGCTTCTTCTCCCTTGCAGCAGTTGTAGAATGCCGCAACGTAGGCAATATTGCTAATGAGTAATGACGAAAGAGTGTATGAATCATGTGAGACTCTAATTCCTTATTTCGTTTCTTCTGCTAGTGACCCTCTTGAGGATTTGCACGGCGTTACTCATCTTGTGCTTTAGTTTAGTGATCGTTTCGCCCCATTGGCCTCGATTATCATGCCAAGGACCCTTATTGTGCGCACTATCGGGATGTTGCTCTGTTTCTCGTGCGTAGACTGATCTATTCGCAATCTCAATTGGTCACTGCCGCATTCCGGCCACTCCTGGGTGGTCTGCTCCTCTACGTGGGGCGGTAAAGTAGAAGTTCCCACTTTTTCGGCGAACATCGTAATCCCGCCCCCATACTGTTTTCCTCTATTTTCTCGATTTCTAGTTGCAGTGTCGTTTCGATGTGGCCGTCACTGCCTTTGTGCATCCAAGGTGTTATATCGTCAGCGTATATGGTGCGTCGGACGTCTTTCAGTTCTTGCAGCTTTTCTGCTAGCCCGATCATTACCAGGTTCAAGAGTGTAGGCGAGATGACGGAGCCCTGCGAGGTGCCAATGCTTCCCAGCATTTGCTCTTCTAGCTGGAGGTCCCCTGTCACTAAAACAGCTCGCCTGTCTGTCAAGAAATTTTTAACGTTGTTGTAGTGCGTACACCTAGGTTTTGCCGCGATATCTGGTGCAAGATCGCCGAGCGCGCGATTCTATCGAGCGCGCTGTCAAGGTCGAGGCCGAGAATTGTTCTGGTGACTCTCGTCGTGCCGTCAAGCACGTGGTGCTTCGATTGTATCATTGAGTCCTGCGTGGACAATTGTAGGCGGAATCCTATGATGGATGATAGATATGCCCCTTTTGTGCTTTGAGCGGGCTTGCAAGCGGTAAAGCAGTGCATGCTTCATGGTATTATCGACGCACGATATTAGTGATATGGGGTGAAGGATGTCGAGGTTTGGCGCTTTTCCGGGTTTCGGGATTAGTATCATTCTCGCAGTTTTCCATTATTGCGGGAGGGTGCCGCTCTGCCAGCAGTCTGAGGAATGTCGTTGACTCTTCCACGGATTTGTCGTCGAGATTCTTCAGGGCGCGATTCGACACCCCGTCGGGGCCTGGCGTCGATCTGCTGTGGTAGTTGTGAAGCACCGTCCTGATCTGTTTTGCACTTACGTCCTAATCCAAATTATATTATCTGATCCCCCCATATGTGCCGTGTTGTGCGGTCGAAGTATGCGGCAAGTACTTCGCTCGAAACCGGACGGTCACTGTATCTTCACCAAAGTTCTCGAGCTTCCTGTGTAACAGACGTGCGAGGCAGTTCCTTTGGTGGGACTTGGTCTTCGTGTCGTCGAACAGATACCTGAGCAGATTCCACGATTTCCCGTTGTGTAGTTGGCCGTCGACTGCATTGCATAACTCGTCCTATGGCTGGCGGTTGAGCGTTCAGCAGTGCTCATCGATGTTGCGGATCACCTCCACTATTTTCTTTCTGAGTCTCGGACTGAGTCTCTGTCCCTTCCACCTGGCCAGGACCGTATTCTTCGTATCGATGAGATGCGCCAGGCGGCTGCCCATCTTGTCAGTTTCAACCTCGGTTTTTTCGGTCTTGGTTGACGCTTTGGCGTCTGCAACCAGCGAGTGGGTCCAGGCTTCGATGTCCGTGATCGGATCTCCTGAAGGCTGTTTTTGGTTTCGTTTCTTTCTGAAATCTTCCCAGTCGATCCATTGGAATTTTCGCTTACTGCCCTGCGACTTGTGCGGCGTCTGGACGTGTATTTTGACGATCATATGGCCGCTCCCCAGGTCGGTTGGCCTGTTTTTCCACGTAATGGATGTCACCCCTGTATTTCGGACGAATGTCAGGTCCGGGGTCGTGTACGTGGTAGTGGAGTTACAAATTCTTTTTGGGTGCGCCGGGTCCGTAAGTAATGCGAAAACGAATTCCTGCGCATGTTGTCCGAGTTGTCTTCGAAGACCTCCGGTGCTGCATGGTTATAAACAAAAAACAATACACACTACTAACAAGCCAACTAGCCCGCTCGCAAGTACTACCGAGTTGTCTTGCCTTGGTCGTGCTGTATCCGTAACCCCATGCAGTGTCTGCCGCGTTGAAATTGCCCCGTGCAATAAGCATCCGGGAAACGACAATCTTGAGCGTCTTCTCCCTTACGGAAATGCCATATCTGGACTTATAAAAATCCAGATCAGGTATATCAGGAATTGGGCAGATATGGTATATTAGGACAGATCTGGGCCAGACAGGGTAGATCTGCCCAATTCCTGATTTCAAGTACCAGATAAGGTATATCTGGTTGTATATGCCTGATCTGCCCAATTCCTGATTTCGAGTACCAGATAAGGCATATCTGTCTGGTCAGATATGCCTTATCTACCCAATTCCTGATTTCAAGATCTAGCCCGCATGGCATGTAGGTTTTGAACTATAGATCTACATATCTGCATATCAACATTCACTTTATTACAACGCACACAAGACAATTTTCGTATTCAATAAAGTTTGCCAAGGAAAACCTGAATTTCCCCTTTTATTTCAAACCTTATAGGAAAACAGCTTTGAAACCACAGGTTTTCTTTTTTCCCTGCCTATATGGAATCGCTCAAAGACGGGCCTGAATTACATGGGTATACCGCTCGAGGGTCAAAGACATGCGCCTCCGTTAGTAAATATTGAGCTTCTACTCATTTACGCGTGATACTATAACAAACTAATGAGGTATCTGAACAGAATAATGGACCTACCTGTCTACACGAGAAGCTAAGGTGAAAGACGTTAACCTATTAAATTTGATATTACATTTTTATTCTACTCTTTTACACACAGAGTAAATGCTTTTAGTTTCGGCTGGTTTACTTGCGAAGCTAAAGAGAATAAATAGAGAACGGCTATTAATCGAACTAGACTATTGAAATCTCATTTAAAGGTTTGTCGATACCCGGAAAAGGTACCGCTGAACCGTAAGGCGATAAACCACACACTGCTGGGACTGCTGATAATACCTAAACCTTAGCAAAGTACATATAGGCTGTCAGGAAGTACTGGTGTTACCTTAAGCAGAGACCGCAGTGCAAAATGAGCGAACGCGCCTAACTCGTGGTTGCTTTTGAAATTAAGAAAAAAACTAAGAAAAAATCATGTCCGATGGCATTTGTCGTGACAGCGACAGCTCTGCTCCTAAACCAAATCAAGCATAAAGCTACTTAGGTAGTACAAAATTATGAATAATAATAATGACAATAATATTAAACAATGCAGGACCCTACCCACCCACTGAAATTTGTCAAAAGTGCTGGAGCGAAAGACAAATTAGCAACGAAATGTACAGAAAAATATCACATACTGGCAATTACCATCCAATTTACTGATTGGAAAATTAATTTTATATCAAAATAATAAAGTGAACAATATCCTGAGGCTGGCAAGTGCTAGTTCCCGACAAGAAGTCTCGCGCTCACGGTTTTGGTGATCGGGCGTAAAGATGAGGCGACACGATGAGGGTGCGATCCGCCTGCAGTTTCTACACAGTGGTGAAGATTTGGCTGGGGCCACCCAGGGCAGAACTCCCGAAATGCTCAATCGACCATCAGGTTCGCTGCCAAGGCTGGGGAGGCAGCTTCCACCCACAGTCATCATCATCATCATCATAATCATCAGCCTGATTATACTCACTGCAGGGCGAAGGCCTCTCCCATATTTCTCCACTTAACCCGGTTCTGTGCTAGCTGCATCCACTTGAACCCTGCGAACTTCTTAATCTCATCCGCCCACCTAACTTTCTGCCGCCCCCGGCTACGCTTTCCTTCCCTTGGAATCCAGTTTGTTACCCTCAGCGACCATCGGTTATCCTCTCTTCGCACTACATGTTCTGCCCATGTCCATTTCTTCTGTGTCCCACCCGCAGTGGGACACAGTAATTTCCTCAGTGCCGACGGTCAGACTGAAGCTCTTGTAGGTTTGCTGTCGCATTTTTGTTACATGCACACAGCTAATAGCGAACAGGCGCTGGCACACATACACACCAGCGTACACAACGTGCAGCACGCCGGCCAGCCGCACCAAACTCCGATGTCTGTCACCGAACAGGAACGAGACACCAAATGCTTAGGCGCACAGAGTTGAAAGTGGGAGGGGAAAGAAGTAAACACACACAAAACGGAGAGCTCGCCGCCTACGCGGTACAGCGTGGCAGTTAGGAGGATAGATGGAATGCAAGTCCACGCAGAGACCGCCGCTGTCTGAGAGAGAAGAGGGGAACGCGGGAGAGGAGTCACTGCCTAGCCAGTGCGGCTTTCGATGCAGCAACCGCCAGCTGTCTCCGAGGGTGAGTCACTGTCTATACAGTGCGGTGGGGGCCATATACTGAACTGCCATCATTTTCTTGATATTTTGAATTGCTCAACTTAACCGACCATGCTTTTGTGCACTGGAATGCCGCCGCATTTTAAATGAAAATGAAAGTTAGTAGGCGGAAAGAGGAGCATGTAGCCATACCCAGCGCCCTCCTGAATTAAGGAACACATGGTATAATAATTATAGTGCAGCGAAATCTGCAGAATATTTGAAATACTAGGAGTCGTAGCTATTTTCTAAATTGAATACAATTAACACTAAGCATGCAGGCCATGCTGAGTGTAGAAAAATTGAAGCTCGATCACATGATGCCAATATTGGATATTTGCAGAAGGTAGACGAAGGCCATATATTGCTAATATACAGTCACTATGGCGCCTACATCATTAAGGCCCCGGTGAGGCTATATAAAGTCCTGTTGACACCAGGCATGGCCCTGGTCTGTCTATATAAGGTCATGACGGCGCCATATATGCCCTTTATCAGGCCATATAAGGTCGCGAGGATAGCATATATGCCATATAAGGTTCCGTTACCCGTTCAGATATGGATTATATGTTGCATGATATGGCCAAATCTGAGCCATATAAGGGCAACAGTTTGCACATATATGACCTTATCTCACCTGATTTTCGATTTAATTTGCCCAGATAACATCTTATTTGTTGCCTTATATATTTGTATCTGGCAGCATATGTTCCATATCTGGAGCAGATAGGGAATTTCCGTAAGGGCTGAAGCAGCGCACGGAAGCTTTGGCGGTGTTTCGACAGGCTGCTGTATACGTTCAGCATGAATATACTTTGTTTATTCTGCTTGGTGGGTTCGATGAGAGGTGTTCGATCTGGACGTCGCTTAGTTTGTGGTCAAGGAATGTGAGACGTTTCTTAAATAGCGTGCATACACCCCTCCCCTTGATTTTCCTGTCGTGCATTTTGTAGCCAGTTCAGGTGGACGCATTGATAACTGTTTCTTGGAGTATTATTATGTCCGGTTTACATGTTGGGTGCCTGATAACCGCCTTTTTGCAGCGAAGCCGTGGCAATATTACTATTCCTTTATTATCCCTTGATTAATATCCCTTGACTATGCTGAAGCGAGTTGCCCGGCTGCCCTTGATGGTGGCTCGGTCCAGCGTTACTGCTCGCCGGTACGTTTCTGTGTTGCGTCTGCATGTTTCCTTGGAGGTTAGTGGTCCTGTTTGCTAACACGAGGAATGTTGCGTGTAGGGTCTCAATGGTACTTTGCATGGTGCACAGCATTGTATTGATGTCTGTAATTTCCGCTCGAACGTGGCTCTCGAAACCGCGCTCGTGCTGTTGTTGTATCGCCCATTTCTTAGAGGTGGGCGCGTCCGCGTCAGGAACGATCGGTGGCACCTGCTGTTGTGTAATCTGTTTGTTTTGTTCCACCACGGCGCGCTCGCGTCTGAGTTGTTGCACCTCCGCGCATTACCGCGTTCTCTTTTCGCATTTCTATGTTCTCTTTCCTGAGTGCATCTAAAATGCCATTATCGGCTTTCTGATTTTGCCCAGGGACTGCAGGCGCTGTTACGACCCCCTCTCGCACGTTGTCCAGGACAGTATCCGCCCAGCTCACCTTGTCTCCGGGAATTGGTGTCCTGGATCTGGATGTTTTCTGATCGCAGCTGTACCTTTGCTGGCTGCGGCATCAGTCACGCGAACCCGACGTGGATCTGAGTCTGGGCGGCTGGATGGGCGGGAAGTCTTGCTGTGTCAGTTGGGCATGTGCGTTTTGGCGTCCCCATCGTCGCCTGCGAATCACGTACGGAGTCTTGTACCTTGCTTTGCAGGCCTTACAGGTTACACTTGGGCAAGCATTGGTGTCTCTGGTCGGGGTAGTCGTCTCCGCATCCCCTGCACATGCGGTTGGCGGGATATGGGCAAACGTCCGTGTGGTGGCCGAGGCGTCCCCACTGGTAACAGATGTCAATTTGCGAACATATATAAATTTGGTAGCAGATGTCCACAACGTGCAAAGGACGAGGGTTGCGCCGTACCTGAAGATAAGGCCGTCGATGGCAATAACAACCGTGGTCGTGGTGCCTATGCGTTTGGCCGCCAGTGCCAGTGGGTTTCTCGGGTTTACGATTTTCTCGTCCAGTCCTTGGAGTCCGTGCTCAATGGGGATGCGTGAATCACTCCCGTGGTTATTATCGGATGCTGTTTCGTAAGAGTTGACTGCGAGTGGTTTTCCTGGGATGTGGATTTGCGCATTTTGGCATAGCGGCCAGTGTTCGTTTATTTCGGTGTACTGACGACGACGATTTTCTGGTGTGCGTTGAGACAGACCGTGTGTTCTGCGCCTTCGGCTCCCGTTTTGAAGCGAAAAGCTTCACTAGGCGCTTCAAACACCGGGGTTAGCGTGTCATCGTCGTCAGAAAAAGCCACAGCTGCGCATGCGCGAACTCGCCGAGTGACGTGCGCAGGTGTTTGAAGCGAAAATCTTCACTACGAGGGTCACAGCCAAGCTTCGCGTATGCCATATGCCGTGTGCCGTATGCCGTGACGTCACAGCAAAAGCCAAATGCTCCTCTCCTCGTTAAAAAAATTAATAACCATCCGGGAATCGAACCTCCATCTCATGGATCCACACCCGAGCGCTTTACCGCTGTACAACGCCGCTTTTTTTGTTTATTACTGTACCACGCCGCGAGGCGTGAAACGCTGCTCATAATTACGCTTTTGTACCGTGAGGATGATAGCAGGATTCCGCGCGTGACAGATACTGCGATTGGCGCGCAATTTGTAAGTGCCAAAGACTAAAATAGTTAAGTCACTCAATTAGGGTGACTTCAAGGATGTGACGTCACCCTTCTGCCATAAGCTATGAGGACCAAGCGGGAACGAGTGCGCTCCAACGCCGCCGGGCGGCGTTTCTTGCCTTCCGCGAGTTCCGGAGGTGACAGTTGACAGCCGTGTGGTGCGGACGCGTGTTCCATCGCTAATCCGATTGCACGTGGCTACCGGAAACGGACGACCTGGCGACAGCGGGTGCTTCCAAAGCGTTAAATAGGCGAGTTCTTTCCTTAATTAACTTTATTTCTTTTTCAGCTAGTTAGGTTATAGGTGCAACCTAAAGAATAGTTTTTAGATCTCTGTCCCAACGGCCTGGTTTTTCGCGCCGGCAGCTAGGTTTCCTCGGCATTCATTCTTAACTATTTTGTTCAGATAAATACTTTCTTTCTAGGCTATTGACATTCGCAGAATTTATTTTAACGCGTGTTTGCTAGTCGTTTCTTGTGGCTTCCTTTTGCAGTTTGTATATTCTGAGAATTCGTAACAGAAATAGTTCAGTCGATACATGCATAAGATGTGCAATCAAAAGAAGGCAAGGTGTACTCAGTGTGAGGCGCAGGTTAATCTCAAGGAAACGCGTTTTGACTCTGTAGATGAAGCGGAAGGCAGTGACGTTTTGTGTCGGTGTTGAGTACTGAGTGCGCGCCTAGATAGATTTCATCGAGAAAAGGGCAGTTTAGTGTCTCGAGTAGATGATTTAAAAAATTAAGTACATTTGTTAAGGGCAGAAAATCAGAAACTGCTAGGACAGCTTCCTCAAATGGAAAAACATGGCCGACTTTATCCTTGGAACCAACGAGGACGAACATTCCAGTGCGGGCTACGTGGCTGCGACCAGCACTGGCATGGAATGTGTAAGCAAAATAGGTCAGACGGATTTTGCCCTTGGAAGCAACGAGGACGAACATTCCAGTGTAGGCCTCGTGGCTGGGACCAGCACTGGCATGGAAGGCATAAGTAAAGTGGGTCAGGCAGATCCCAGGCAGCACCAGCCATCGGCCCAATATTGGGGATTGTTAGGGGATTACAGGCCCACAAGTGGCCCAGTGGTGCCAATGAGCTACCAATAATGCGCAGCCATGCTATAACATATCATTATTGGCCCAGTGAACTTCACCCATATCAGTTATTGGCATTCAACCGGCTAACAGTGGTCTTAATGCCCATGCATATTGAACCGCTTGCCATTATTTTATACACAATGAGACAACCTGGGCATTATTGGCCAACCAGCCACAATGGTTTGCCAATATCTTCCACACCATGGTATAACCTGGTAAATATTGTCCGGTCAATAACAACGGCTTCTCAATATTGAATATATCTAGGCATAGAGTGGTCAATTCATCATCATCATCAGCCTGATTATACCCACTGCAGGGCGAAGGCCTCTCCCATATTTCTCCACTTAACCCGGTTCTGTGCTAGCTGCATCCACTTGAACCCTGCGAACTTCTTAATCTCATCTGCCCACCTAACTTTCTGCCGCCCCCTGCTACGCTTTCCTTCCCTTGGAATTCAGTTTGTTACCCTCCGCGACCATCGGTTATCCTCTCTTCGCACTACATGCCCTGCCCATGTCCATTTCTTCTTCTTAATTTCAACTAGAATGTCGGGTGGTCAATTATGTCCACCCAACTTTGGCGGCTTCCTAACGTTGTAATATCTTGGTTTCTACTGGTCGATATTGTCTAATGAACCTTGATGGCTGGCCAGCATTGCACATATTATGGCATAGGTTGGGCAATATTGTTTTGCCAATATGGCTGTCTTGTAAACATTATATATATATATATATATATATATATTCCTATGCATTGGTCAATATTGTTCTGACAGTCATGGGGGCCTGCCAACAATGTATACAGATCGGCTTAGAGTGGTCAATATTGTTAGATGGACTGTGATGGCTAACCAGCATTGGATATATCATATAGTTTGGTTAATTTTGTCCGGCAATTATGGTTGTCTTGATAACATCGAATATATCTTGGCATGCATTGGTCAATATTGTAACGGGTATTGCGCCAAGCGTCCAGGCAACGCCCTGAGTCTAGAAGACTGCCGAAGTTCGAGAGCGGTCCGAGCAGCGGCCTGAGCGCGGTTCCAGGCAACCAACTTCGTCGTCTACACCCCCTAGCAACCACTTCATCGTCTACTTCAACTAGCCACTGATTGTCTCCGCTTCGTCGTCGACTATAGTTTGTATCGCTGCTCCCCTCCTCTGTAGCATCGACTCGATGCGACGCGGTGCTACTAGGAAGAAGTCAGCGAAAGGGTGCACTAAAGTGTCACAAGGACCCCTGCAGCGGCCTTGACGAAAAGGTTAGTCATGAACGATCATGATAAGGCTTCAGCCGAACCACGTGCACGTTTTTGGGACGCTGTGGCCTTCGAGATGGAGCTGAACCTACGGGAACAACGGCGTAGGTGACGTCACTGATACGGCGAACAATCTCGTGAGGGGCGAAGTATCGGCATAGTAACTTTTCAGATAGGCCGCGATGACAAACAGGTATCCACACCCAGACGAAGTCGCCCGGCTCGTAAGTGACGATTCTTCGGCTGAGGTTATACCGAGCAGCATCTATCGCCTGTTGTCGGTGGATTCTGAGGCGTGCTAGTTGCCGCGCTTCCTCAGCACGCTGACAAAGATGTCGGCGTCAAGTTCGGCGTCAGAGCCGCAGGAAGGACCAACTGGCATAATGGCATTCAGCGTACTCACTTGGCGACCGAAGACAAGTTGGAACAGGGTCAGTCGCGTCGTCTCTTGAGTGGCGGTATTGTACGCGAATGTTATATAGGGCGAAATCGCATCCCAGGTGCGATGTTCTGCGTCCACATACATAGAAATCATGTCGGTGAGGGTGCGATTGAGGCGCTCCACCAGCCCGTTGGTCTGAGGGTGATACGCCGTCGAACATCGATGGCTAGTGTTAGTCAGAGTCATGACCAACCGGATTAGGCGAGCCGTAAAAGCCGTTCCACAGTCAGTGATTACCACGGCGGGGGCGCCATGACGTAGGACAATGTTATGAACGAAAAATTGAGCAACTTCGGCTGCAGTACCTTTAACAAGGGACGCGGTCTCTGCGTACCGTGTTAGGTAGTCTGTCGCGACGGCTACCCAACGGTTGCCAGACGAGGACTTCGGAAAAGGACCGAGAAGATCCATGCCCACTTGATGGAAAGGGGTCTTCGGCGGAGCAATAGGCTGAAGAAATCCAGCGGGTTTCAATGGCGGAGACTTCCGACGTCGGCAGTCACGACATCAGCGTACATAGGCCCGCACCGATGGGAGTAACCTGGGCCAATAATATTTTTGGCGAATTCGTGCAAGTGTACGGCTCAGCCCCAGGTGGCCGGCGGTGGGTTCATCATGACAGGCACTCAATATATCTCGCGCAACTCGGAGGGCACAACAAGGAGAAACGTCTCTTCACTGTTAGCGAAATTTCGCTTGTAGAGCACGTTACCACGCAGAGTGAACGTTTGAAACCCACGATGAAAAACACGGGGAATACGGGCGTCGACGCCCTGCAGATAGTCGACGAGTGACGCTAACTCTGGGTCCATTCTCTGCAGCTGCGCCATTTGGGTTGTACTAATTGCCCCCAGAAACGGAAAATCATCGGCCGTTTCTTCTGGACATATGGCGATGGGCGAGCGCGACAGACAGTCAGCATCCTGATGCTTCCGTCCCGATTTGTATACGACTGTTACGTCATACTCTTGTAATCTAAGGGTCCATCTAGCCAATCGTCCTGAGGGGTCTCTGAGGCTCGCGAGCCAGCATAATGAGTGGTGGTCGCTTATAACGTGGAAAGGTCGGCCGTAGAGGTATGGCCGGAACTTGGTGAGGGCCCATATTACCGCCAGACATTCTTTCTCAGTTGTTGAATAGTTGGTTTCGGAGCGGGTAAGTGTTCGGCTCGCGTAAGCGATGACCCGTTCTGCATCGTCTTGCCACTGAATTAGTACTGCACCAACCCTAACGTTGCTGGCATCAGTGTGAACGTCAGTTGCGGCGTTTTCGTCAAAATGGCCTAGTATCGGAGGACTCTGTAGGCGGCTGCGAAGCTCAAGGAAAGCGGCCTCTTGCTCACTTCCCCACAGCAACGGCATGCCATCTCGAGTCAGTGTGGCTAGTGGTTCTGCGATGTGCGAAAAGTCTCGTACAAATCGTTTGTAATAGGAGCACGAACCAAGAACCGTCGAACAGCTTTCTTGTCACTAGGGTGCGGAAAACCAGAAACGGCAGCTGTCCTTTCAGGGTCCGGGCGAACACCTTTTGCGCTGACCACGTGACCATCGAAGCGAAGTTCCTCAAAGCCGAAGTGACATTTCTCCGGTTTGATTGTCAGGTTGGCGTCTCGGAGAGCTTTTAACACAAGGCGCAACCTTTCTAGGTGTTGGTCGAAGGTGGTCGAAAATATGACGACATCGTCCAGGTAAACCAAACACGACTGTCACTTCAAACCGGACAGAACGGTGTCCATAATGCGTTGGAACGTGGCCGGTGCCGAACATAGGCCGAACGGTAGCACCTTAAACTCATCAAGCCATCGGGTGTCACGAAAGCCGTCTTCGCCCGGTCTCTCTCATCCACTTCTATTTGCCAGTACCCACGTTTTAGGTCTAGCGACGAGAAGTATCGGGCATCTCGCAGTCGATCGAGTGCGTCGTCTATTCGAGGAAGTGGGTAAACATCCTTTTTAGTGACGAGATTAAGTTTTCTGTAATCGACACAGAACCGCAGGGTGTTGTCCTTCTTTCTGATGCGAACAACCGGCGAAGCCCACGGGCTTGTAGACGGCTGAATGACATCGTCGGAAAGCATTTCGGTGACCTGTCTCTGAATCGCTGCTCGTTCTGTTGGAGAAACGCGGTATGGGCGTTGGCATACGGGGCGCGTGGTCTCGTCTGTTATTATACGGTGCTTGGCGACCGGAGTTCGGCCCACTTTGAAAGACGTTGCGAAGCAGTCTGCAAAATCTGCCAAGACAGCCGAAAGCAGATCCTTCTGAGCCGGCGATAACTCGGTGTTTATTTCGACAGGTGGCAGAACGTGACGAGGTCCAGTGTCATCTTGAAGGGCTTCTTCCACGGTGCACAAATGTGGACACTCCGCGACGTCTTGGAGGAAGGAGATCACCGTGCTTTGACGAGGTGCTGAAATTCGTTCGAAAAGTTGGTGAGCAGAACGGTAGTGTAGCCATCCCTTCGGTGGACGAGGCCTCGGGCAACAATGAGACCCATCTGAAGCAGCAGCGGGATATGATCATCCGCCATGCCCTCAAAGTCATGAAATAGGTCATTCTAAACGCGCATTACGACACTGCACCGTGGTGGCACCGTGACATCATCCTCCAAAATACGCAGAGCATAGCTACAGGGATCGCAGGTGTCTAAGCGCGCCACTGCCCGTTTGGTCGACAATGTGACTCGTGCCTCGTGTAGGTCGATCACAGCACCGTTCGCCTGCAGAAAGTCGAGCCCCAGAATCAAATCTCTCGAACATTCGCGCAAGACAACGAATTCCCCGACGTAGACGAAACCGCGGATGCCAATTTGGGCTGTGCACCTTCCGGCCGGGCTAATGAGGTGACCTCCAGCCGTGCGAATGCTAGGGCCCAACCATGGCGTCACAACTTTGCTCAATTCCTGGCTGAGGGCGTGGCTCATCACTGAATAGTCTGTACCGGTGTCAAGTAAAGCGATCATGTCAGTCCCGTCAAGTGTCACGCACAAATCAGAAGTAGCGCGTCGGATGCTGTCGCTACCCTGCCCCTGTGAGAAATCAGCGTATCAGTGTATCGGTGGCGGAGGATCTTCGATTTTTCCGACAGCAGCGGCCCTGCCTCCGGCGACCGCTGGAATTGGTTTTCCCGGTGTGGACTGGGAGAACGCCGCTCAGTATTGCTGGTGTCTCTGCGAGGGCTTGGGGAACGGTACCGCAGCGGAGATGACGATCATGAGTCATAGCGCCTGTATCTCCCAGGCCTCTGACGGGCCGACAGATGAGCTTCAATTCCTAGCGGCCGTTCGCCGTTCCGTGGACAGGGCGCATTGGGTCCGAAGCCGCGAAGTCCCACTCGGCGATACGGGCATGCACGGTAAAGATGACCGGCCTCCCCGCAGTGGTAGCAGATTGGCCTGCGGTCCCGCGTACGCCACACGTCCGACTTGCGAGGGCGTGGAACAGGCACCACAGCTTGAGCCGATGCGTCATACGGACTGATGTGGCTAACCACCGGTGTCGGGTCAATAGGACCACAGGCAGCTGCTTGACGTGCAACAAACGCGTACGTTCGTTTGTCATCGACCCGTGGAGGCATTGTAGCGACAGGATCGTAGGCAGCTGCCTGACGAGCAACGGTGTGTGAGTAGGCATTTCATCGACGCGCTGCAGTACGTCGGTGACCGGGAATTCACGAGCAGCCTGGCGTACTTCATCTCTGACGACTTCGGTCAGTGATGTCACTGGCGCACTCTGAGGCAGACGGAAACGTTGGAGTTCCTCTCGAACAACCGACCGAATGAGGTATCGTAAGGCGTCCGCACCGTCTCCATGGCACGACGAAAAAACATCTGGGGCCAGGCTGCTGACATCTCGGTTGTACTGCCGGGCCCGTTGTTGGAGCGTCGTTTCCATGGTCGTTGCCTCCGCGAGGAATTCAGGAACGGTACGCGGTGGACAGCGAACGAGGCCCGCAAACAGCTCCTCCACGCATGAGGTGGGGAAGCTTCTTTTCTTTCATATTGGGGTCTGCGCGCTGGAAAAGACGGGTCATGTCTTCACAGAACATGCGTACACTTTTATTTGGCCGCTGGTTTCTGGACTGAAGTGCAGCTTCAGCTTTCTCGCGGCGACCGGCGTTGGGGAAGGTGGTCAGAAGTTCACGGCAAAAAGCTTGCCAGGTGGTAAGGGCGCCCTCGTGGTTTTCGAACCACGTACGCGCAGACTCTTCTAGGGCGAAGTAAACATTATTGAGCTTTCGCTCGTCACTCCAATCGTTGTACCGAGCCACTCGCTCGAAGGTAGCCAGCCAATCCTCAGCGTCTTCGAAGACGTCGCCGTGAAAGGATGGTGGTGTTCGCGGCGGCTGGCAAAGGATCGGAGCTGAGAGCCTGGTATCAGTGGCCATGTCGAGGTGGCTCGAGAGTTGCGGCTGCGTGACCCTCGTAGGGGTGAAAAGGGGCCCAACCTCAGGCGACTGTCCGCGGAGGCGGCGACTGAGTCGCTGGTGAACCGGAGTCAGATCCGTTGTGAAGCGTGTAAACGTGGGAAAGCGTACCCAGCACCTCCACCAGACTGTAACGGGTATTGCGCCAAGCGTCCAGGCAACGCCCTGAGTCTAGAAGACTGCCGAAGTCCGAGAGCGGTCCGAGCAGCGGTCTGAGCGCGGTTCCAGGCAACCAACTTCGTCGTCTACGCGAACTAGCAACCACTTCATCGTCTACGTCAACTAGCCACTGATTGTCTCCGCTTCGTCTTCGACTATAGTTTGTATCAATATTGACCTACCAGCTTTGGTGCATACCAACATTGCATATATCTTGGTTTATAGTGGTCAATTTTGTCTAATGAGCTTTGATGGCTGGCCAGCATTGCACATATATTGGCATAAATTGTTTGATATTGTCCGGCCATTATGGTTGTCTTGTCAGCTATAAATACATCTTGGCATATATTTGTCAATAGTGTCCCGCCTGTCATGGCGGCCTGCCAACGATGAATACATATTGCATTATATTGTTCAATATTGTTCGATGGACTGTGATGGCTAGCCAGCATTGCACCCTAGTGGTATAAGTTGGGCAATAATGTTCTGCCAATATGCATGGCTTGACAACATGGAATATATCTTGACATAGATTGGTCAATATTGTCCCATCAGATTTGGTGGTATCCCAAAATTGCATATATCGTGATTTCTGGTAGTCAGTATTGTCTAACGAGCTTTGATGGCTCACCATTGCACATTTCAGGCTGCGGCGGTGCTTAAAAAACAGTAGATGCAGCTGTGTCCGACACAGACATTTTTCAATGTGCATGTACCCAATATGAGAGTGTTTTTGGGCTAATTTCGTCCCAACTAAATTTTTCACTGGCCCAGACATCAGTTTACGTTCAACTGTAGAAGATATTCATACACCATACGTAATTTGGGCCACCATAATATAATGTTTTTTGGGATTATTGTACAGGTTGTCCTAAAATTGTTTGACTGAGCTGACCACACAAAATGCACAGAAGCGCCCATCACGGAAAATGTAGAATATAGTTTTCTGAATATATTTTCCGTCATTCACTAATTGTTGCGGGTACCCTGCGATTATATTTGATAATTTTGGTAGAGTACTCTTTTATTTACGATTTTACGATTTACGATTTACAATGTTATCTAAAATTCTGCATATAATATATTCGAAGCAATTCCTGCAGGCTAGAGAGCCGGATGTCGATCATGCGTGGATGTAGCTAACACAGATAGTGTTTCAAACTTTAGCCAAGTGTTGAAAAAATTCTGACAGCACATGGAATTTACACTGCAGAAATTTGCGAAGGCGAGATTAATGATGCTGCATACGGTGCATTACGTATCATTATCGTTATCAACTAAACGCAGCGTCATTACCATTGATACTGTCATCATTGTCATTACCACTAATTGCGGCATCATTCTCATCGCTATCATCACGGTAGACAAGGATAATTATATATGGTGCTTGTTTCGCTATCCAGGGTTTAGCGCAGTTGGTTAAAGCGCTAGCTAGGCTAGGAGTCCGATTCCCGCTAGAGACGATTTGTTTTTCTGATCTCGTCAAACCGGGATGATTGAAAGTGATAGACCCATCAGTGCACAGATCCTGAACACACTGTCTCGGCAACAAATCTCGCGCATGGAATTTCGTTCCATGGGCCTATATATACGCATACGAGTGCACAAGCATACGCACGCGCTCGAGCACACATCTGACAAGCGAAAGTTTAATAGATGCGTGTCCGCGAAAAAACTCCTGCGCAGTCAAGAAACTCAACGTACTCAAATGCAAAGAACGCAACAGAACGTGTGAGTCGCTTGAACAAACACCAGTGGCTACGTTTGGATAGTAAACACAGAAATGATCGAATATATCCGGTGAATCCACATCCTGTAGCCGTTTGTCTATGATTGGAAAAACGCACGCGTAGCATCATTATTTCCGCCTTTTTTTACACGATAGAAAGAAACCCTACATATGTTCCAGCGATAGCAGAGGTGGGAGAGATCGATCATGCGAGCCAATCAAACACTCACTGCATTATTCGCCATTACGCTAGCTGTTTCCAGCTTTCAGCATCAGCACCGACTCTACCACGCCTCAGTACTAGCTGTTCTTATAGACAGATATGGTGGGCTGCTTTCAAGGCCTTCGAGTTCTAATACCTACTAAACGCTAATTTGCATCTTATTCCTGTGCTCTTTAGCGCTCTGTTGTGGGCTTCAGCAACAGACAGACAAAGACTGAACTACTTTGGCCATCGGTGTAGCAGCGCATAAAATATTTTAGCTAAAAGAAAAAATACAAGCAACATATATTGTACGCTATGTCTAGCTAATTCACTTGACAAGAAAAGAAATCTGAACTGTACTGGAATGGTTGGTATTCTAATGCGACGTAAATCGCACAATGCCGAAACGTTGGGTGCATGTGGAAGATAATAAAAAAAATCAACAGCCCTACATATGGCAAAGTAAACAAAAAAAATAAATATTAAAACAATTACCTAGCGTGCAATGAATGCGCGCTCATGTGTCGCCAGCATATATGGTAACAAAAATGAAATTGCGTAATAACGATGCTCTCTGTGGAAGTTATTTTTGTTCGAAAGCTGCAAAACATGGCTCATAATAATGCATTGGACTACAGCTTTTGACAGCGTTCTCATGAGCACTGATCAGAAACTATTCTTCAGGCATTCTATGCCTTATTATCCAACAATATAATGGTTGGAGCGCATTTGGCAAGCACTCACACATTAATACTAGCAGCTTAGCGGTATCGCTAAATAAGAAAGTATACAACAGTTGCATCTTACCTGTACTCACCTATGGGGCTGAAACGTGGAGGCTAACCAAGAGAGTTCTACGTAAGTTGAGAACAACCCAGAGGGCTATGGAACAAAACATTGTAGGGGTAACATTAGGAGATAGGAAGCGTGCAGAGTGGGTCAGAGAAATACCTCAGGTTACCGACATTCTAGTGGAAATTAAGAAGAAGAAATGGACATGGGCAGGACATGTAGTGCGAAGAGAGGATAACCGATGGTCGCTTAGGGTAGCAAACTGGATTCCAAGGGAAGGAAAGCGTAGCAGGGGGCGGCAGAAAGTTAGGTGGGCGGATGAGGTAAAGAAGTTCGCAGGGGTCAAGTGGATGCAGCTAGCAGAGAACGGGGTTAAGTGGAGAAATATGGGAGAGACCTTCGCCCTGCAGTAGGTATATTCAGGCTGATGATGATGATGATAATCACCGCACCGAAGGCATTTCTCTCCAGAGAACTAAACAATTCTATCCCACTGTGTCAACCAGGCAGCTAACGGCAATTCATATATATTAAAAGTAATGCGAGTGCGTTATTTAAGCAGTTTTGGGGCATTTTTAGAGAACACCACTCTCCAAGAATTTAACACATGATTGAGAATTAGGTTTTCTCTCTGTATTATTCTGCCGCTTTCACAAGCGCAGCTTCCACGGGATGAAAGATGATTTTACCACGCTTCTTTCTGAGGACTACACCTTGTCGCAAGTTCGTAGATATAGTCTCAATGTTGACCCTTGATTTCTTCCTGTTCTTTCTTTACTGCCAATTTAGTTCTTCAGATCTTAGCTCGTCGAGCATTTTGTATTTCTTGCTGCTTTATATGCCGACGCTTAGTTCTATGCGGATTTTTTCTTGCTCTAAACGTCGACCTGATTTGAAAAAAATAAATAAAAATAATAACAAGGGAATTTTAACCTTGAAGTGCCCGTAGTTATGGTCGTTTTCGCTTTTCTTTTCCTTAATATGAATACTGTGTACGGGCTGCTGCATCGCTTAGTTGCGCGTGATGACGTTTCAAGAGCACTCCGTGATTAACATGTGGGCCACCTTTAGTAAAAAAATATATCTATTTTGGAATAACGAGGACGAAGATCAGAAGGACACAAACACAGCGCTGACTGACAACTGATTTTATTTCCAGAAGCTGGCAAGCATATATACATGGCTTGAAGCGCGACAGAAAAACAGATAAAACAGATGCAATGCGCATGCCGAAACGCATTGCCAGGAACGCAAGGGAAGGAGTGCTAATGCATCGGTCCCCATGCTCCAAAATTCTTTCGGCTTCAATAATTTCTCTTGTGGTGCGGTCTTTATTTTTCTGGTAAGATTTGCATTTATCGAAAAGGGGTCTACATTCTGTTTTACGTTGCTTACATCATGTGAGGCAGTGAAGAGGCAGGTTACGGTCCTTGGAATGTCCATTTGTTCGAAACGAGAACGATTCCGTGAAAACTGAAGATTGTTTTACGTATGTGATTATTACTGAAACACAGGTAAAACGCATTTTGCATAAACAAAAAAACAATGTAGCGAAATTATCGTGCCACTGAAAACGTCACCGATCCAACAGTCGAGGCGACCAAAGAGCTCCGAACGCACTTCTCGTTGTTTTAGCGAAGCCGAGGACAAAACTGCGCATTCCTCCTCACAAGCTTGGTGCAAAGAACATATGGTTTCCATTCTCTCGTTCTTTCGTCACCTCTCCGCCCGAGGGCCTTGACTAAAGCAATTTTCCAAACCGCTTTCAACTTCACATCTTGTAGCCTTTTCTCCCCGTGAAGCAGTCATCGCGGAAGGGCAGCGACCTTCACTGCCCTTTCTTTCTTCCAGGCTAGGCATGCGTTGCTCACAATTCCCCGCACTCTTCCCTTCCTTCCCGCCAACTTCTTCTGCTAGGATCTGTGGAATATTCTTGTGGGGGGGGGGGGGGGGGGTGGATACCGGACGCGGGTTATGACGGCCTAATGTCGCGGCGGCACTTTTGGCGCCCGGGGGAAGGGGAGATGGGAAGTGGGGAGGGGTGGGGGGGAGCCAACTTTTCTGGCCGGCAGCCTTCTGGGCTCGCGCGGTCCTATGGGACCTCTTTCATTTCTCTCACCGCCTTCCGAGCTTTATGCCTCCTCTTCCGACAGATCTCAAGCAAAAAAAGAGAGAGAGAGAGAGTGAAAACACAACGACCCTTCTGCCCCCTTCCAACCGTGCCTCGAAACTCGACACAAGCGGCTGATTCAGAGCCATCCAGCCGGCCACACAATCCCCACCCGCTCGAGCTGCACGAGCTGTCGCAGCTTTGGACAGCAGAACCGAAAAACCAAGCATTGTGAAAGTTCCAATTCGTTTAAAATGACCTTGCCCGAAAGAGGATATCTGTGAGTACCACCAGCATTTTAAGTTGTTTGTTCATAACTGAACTTTCTCAGATTATTTCTTGCTTTGTCTGGTCGTAAGATCGCTACTTTTTCTTACGAGGCGTAATAAAGCATCAGATCACTTTGATGTACTTTGCGTCGCAACACTCGTTTTGGATTGTTGCAACTGAGGTCTTGGAATCTGCGCTAGCCGTTTGGTAAGATACCTTTTTTTGCATGATTTGATGCTGTATGTCGTCAGCCTTGATCATCATGTCAATAATCTATATGCTTGCGAGAACGGAAAGCCATTTATTTGGACCGCACCATGCCAGTCAATTCTGAACTGTATTTTCAGCGCACTACTTTGTATGCATAAACTCTGGTCACATGGACAAAATTTATGGCGCAGAGGTGGCCAATTTGTAGTGCAAAAGAAAAATGTGGCCCTCTAAAACATGATGCGTGTTTTGTATGAATTTCAGGTTAAACTTCCTCGCGCGTGCTGTGTGTCTGAAGTGATCAATTTCTTTTACATACTCCCAAGTAGCACACCGTCAATGGACCATCAGCCCAATATTGGGGCAAACCGGTGTTAATGGTGTTTCATTGGGGCGCTACACGTGCCAAGGTTTAATCCAATCCACTAGACTGGCTTTCCAACAATTGCCACCAATGGAAGACTAGGTTATTTATTGGCATGCAGCCTCACTGAATGGCTACCCAATATCTTCCAACCAAGCATACCCACTGGCTCCTATATAACGTACATCCAGCCAATCTCACTGGCTATCCAGTACTTATAACCAAGCTTACTCACTGGCTTTTAATCACTGCTATCCAGCTAGGCTCATCGGCTGCCCAACGTCGCCCAGCCAAGCTTGTCCACTGGCTTTGCATAATTGGCAGCCAGGCAATCCCATTATTGTTTAATGTTGTTTTTTGTGACTTTTTTTATTTGATGGGTGTTACGGCACAGAGGCAGCTAAGGCGATCATGCGCCAAACACAGGGTTTAGTTTGTTTTTGGGCAGTTGTTTACATGTAGCTAATAATATATATACAGCATCCTGAACGTATACATGCATTCACACAAAAAAGCCAGAATTGTTCGTTTCATGGATATTTATTACGTGCACATGTGGTACATAGTAAAAAAAAAAAACTATAGGCAGAATTCTTTCAGACTTCTAGGACTTCACCTCTGGTTTGGTTCATCGACAAGGTGTCGGCAGATCCCAGGTTTTAGGAAGATGCCGCATTAACGGCATCTTCTGCCTTCAGGTTTCTGCCAAGCCAGCATCTATAGCATGCGCATTTTGCGCTCGGTTATAAGGACAGCAGCTTTCAGCAGCCCTTGCAGATGTATGCTCGAGCAGCTTGCGCGTCACCATCTTCCTTTCGTACAAACATCGGCAAGCGAAAACAAAAATAAGAGACAATATTATGCAGTATTGTTTTTTTAGTCCAGCTTGGGAAAACTGTTATGAGCAGTAAAATTTACCACTGCTACTAAATTAGTTTGTCCAATTCAGTGTGCTGAAATCGGAATTCATGAAAAATGCATATTTTCTGTTTGGTGCAATACAATTAAAGCAAAAGCTTTTCGTACTCTTACATAAACAGCAGATAGGCACATTCTGTAATCTTATTTATCAGGTGCCGATGACTGACAAGATGATTAATTTCCAGTTAATACACCGGACTGTATAAAAAATGGCTATCTTACCGGTTGTCCAGCACAGCCTTGCACGCAGCTCAACCGAAGCAGCCCAAGAGGAAATTGGCACGCAAAGGTCCATCCTAGTGATCCCGAGTCTTTCCTCCTGCAGGAAAGTGTAGCAACATGAGTGGCAAATAAAGCAACAAAGACTCCCAAAAACCTACTCCGTTACGAACATATATCTTAAAATAAAGGGTCAGTGGTACTCACACTGAGCTGTAGACTGTCCCGCGAGACGGGACGAGTCATGTCGTGGTTCTACCGTTTATTCTCCGGGAGTGCGAGCGGAGCTACCTGCAGCACGCATCCCACGAGGCGCGCACCTGCGCTGCTAGAGAGAGAGGGAAGAACGAAAAAAGACAGCGCGCCGACGCCAGTCGTGCGAGCGCGGCAGTGTTGTCCGCATAGTTTCATAGGACACCACAGTTTGAATACCGCCGGGGTTCAATGGACCCTGCTCAGGCGTGGGAACAATGAATGCGTACGGGCGAAGGCTGGCGCCGCTGCGTCGCAAACAGCCGCCTGTCGAAAAGAACGTATTTTGCCAAAAGCAACCAGGCTGCCCCATTTGCTCCTTAGCCCTTTAGTTAAGCGTTTTAAAGGACATGCCAAGTTATTATTCACCTGTGCGGAAAAAAAGCCCATCACTCTTATCGGTAAAGACCATTCTTTGCCTTTTGAAATAGATCAAGGGCTCCAAACAAGGTTGAGAAGGAAACCCTGCAGCCTGGTTACTTTTGGCAAAGACGGTACGTTTTTTCTAAACTGTTAGAGCGAACGAACGCGATTTCTAGATTGAAATACCCTCGGTGTGGTTGCAATGTGTTTTAATAATGTTCCTAAAAAGCATGGAGAATCTTCCCAGAATACTGCATAGGAACAACCATTTAAACGCGTGACGTTAAGGCGACTTTGCAAAAATATTCGAAGGCAGGTCATGAGAGTAATACACGCGCTTATACAGCTTTCGGACAGAAATAGTTTTATTGAAGAGCAGCATGATCAGGCAACAATACTTTTATGACAAATATTTCGGTGGTGAGCACGCATTCATGTTTTTTTTTTTTTTGTTTCTGTACAACAAAAATATTCATTGACACTTATTTCAGTCTCCAATAGTGAGGTTGCTATGCTTCAAGCTTCTTCAATATTTTCTCTTTTAAGTCTTTACCAGGAAATGTTAAGTCCGAACTAGTTAACAGCTGCCACAGCAAGTACACAACTTGTAGTAAAATTTGGCAGCGTGCAATGCTATTGAATTGAAATACACTTCATTCCAGAACATCTGAGAAAGCTAGATTTTTTTCTGCTAGGCGAAGGTAGAGAACGTATAGAAAATAATGCTTTTATTTTTTTATGTGGGGGATCTACCTTTTGACTATGAGCTATGCTGCATCAACAGCATGTGTTTGTTCATTCGTCCCTTGCTGAAGCATTCAAAGCAGAGCACACCGGCATAAAGGAATCAAGTGCAAGTTTATGACTGATGTAAATTACAACACAAATTATGCTGCCGCTAGCCCGTCTTCTGTGCTTACAAGACCACCTACAGCGGAACACAGTCGATGCTGGCGCCTTGTTGAAGAGTCAGCTAGCGTACATGACGAAACGGTGCAGCATTTGCCTTCACTAGCACAATCTCTTCGACCTCTGTTTTTCAGAACTTTATTTTTTCTTTCACCACGATGTTGAAATAGTGCATTAATAAAGCATTTATGTGTCTATTTCCAGTTATGGACAAAAGGTTTCAGAATATGGATGTAAAACCTCATCGCAGCAAATTAAGCCGGGCTAACAACCTATAGCCTTCGAAGCCTTATAAGGCTTCGAAGGTGCTACGTGTTACTGGCCTACTGCAGATTGCAGAAGCGTGCTTGTATACTGCGCCGTATTGTGTTTCTATCCATAGGCAGACACCGTTGTCAGCTTTAAAAATTTATGCGTCTGTTTGTTGCCATTTTATCGAGGAGGGCAAGGAAGTATTCTTAAAATTTTGACGTGTGAGTGTCCTCACGCATCACGCTGAAGGCGTACAGAGGGAATGGTAGGGCCTGTAACTGCTGCGCGTTCCACCTCTGTACTAAACTTCTTCACAGTTGAGAACAGCACAAAAGTCGGGCATTTCCAAGCGCTTTGTAGATGGCATCAGCCGCGCGTCCGACTCGACGGCAACATTGCACGAAGCATGCCCTGCTTGCATGCGTAGTGCCAACCAATAATTCATTTCGGGGCTTTCTAAATGTTTTGGCTAATGAATATCTGCCTTTAATTCGTGGCATGGATTTGTCAAGAAACTGAAGCCTTACGCCGGCAGGGGTTAAGCCACCGAAGCAATGGAGGAGGACCCTATACCAGCCGTGCCCTTACCGCCTAAGCAATTTTTCTTGAATAAATGTTCTCTACTACGGTTATTATAGGATGTATAAAACATACTTGAAAGCCATCGCAAAGAACACAACAGTATTGTCGGGACGTTAAACATCTATCAGGGCAGGTTGAGAATTGATCTTTAATATCTTCAAGCCAATTCCGGCCAACACGTCATGTTATGTGTTGTTTTTTCAGCCGTCAAAACTCTGGGGACAATATCGACCGCTACTACCCAGTCATATTCATTGTTGTAAAGTCCCCAAAACTGCGCGGCCACATGAACCACTGTGTGCCAAAATGTATCCAATGTAGATAAGCCAGTTATACTAACAAGATCATATCAATCAATGCATACAATGATGCGTGCAGTGTTGGCGAGCCATCGCAGCTACCCTTAAATATCGACCACTATTACTCATGATGGATACAACATTGGGAAACCATCTCAACTAGTAGTAAAATATTGTCCATCCTATGGCAGTAAATATTTCAAGTTGACACGCCATCAATGATGGCAAAATATATTGATTAACCTATGTAGAGATGTATGGTATTTTGGCAAGCCATTACACTTCCTCAGGCAACATCGACCACTTTAATTGTAGATATATAATGCTGGGAAGCCTAGACGACTGGCGGGAGGATATTGACCAATGTATGCTAAGATAAATTCGATGCTGACAAGCAATCAATACTGGCATGGCAATATTCCCCAATGTATGTCATGATAGCTGCAATGCTGGCCAGTCACCACAGTTTATTGGGAAATATTGCCCACTGGAACCAACAAGTATACATTGTTGGGAAGCCACTAAGACCGGAAAGGATAACAATAACCAATATGTGCCAAGATATAACAAATGTTCACAAGCCAGCTATACTGGCAGGGCAATATTTACCAATGTATGCCATCATCAACCATTTGATCTGCAGGTATAAACAATGTTGGGAAGCCTTCACAATTGGCAGGGGGATATTGACCAATGTTTTCCAAGATATATTCCATGTTAACAAGCCGCCAATACTAGCTCGTTGGGCAATATCGGCCACTGGAACTGGAGATGCATATAATGTTGGCAAGCCACTAAGAGCGGCGGGATGATATTGACCAATAAATGCCAAGCTATATTCAATGTCGACAAGCCATATATACTGGCAGGAAAAAATTTACCAATGTATGCCATGATTCGCGAATTATGGGCAAGACATTGCCGATGGCCGGGTAATGTTGGCCGTCATATATCATTGTGTATACAATGTTGGCAAGCAATTCTATACGCAAGGTCATTATTGCCTGTTGATAGCCCATGAATGCCAATCATGGGGGAACATGTAAATCACTGGTCCAAAAGTGGTTAATGTTATCGCATGGCTGTACCATTATTGTTAGCGCATTGGCAACGCCGGGCCACTCGTGGACCAGACGTCGCCAATCAATTTCCAATATCGGGCCAGTCGCATGTGCTACCTGGGCTATATTCAAAGCTAATGGTTAAGTTGAGCTTTCTGGAACATGATATTTAGTTGCGAGCGAATATTTAATATTGTAATTTGCCGTTATGAATGTGCGTTCGGAATGCTCTAAACGACGTGTAGCTTATTCACGTATTTGATCTTTCTCCTGCGCTATTCCCGAGTAGTAGAAGTGTCATAAAATAGCCAGCAGGTGCCGTTTTACTATCAATTGTAGAAAACTAAAAGCGTCCGGAAAAAAGATCTGCCGACGCACTTATTGTTACTGCTAAATTTGATTATTTGCGGAAATAATAAAAAAAACTTTTCGTTCAAAAATGAAGTTATCCACAATTATAGATTGTTATATCGCGTAAAAAAAGAGACTCGCCTGAAACATGACACTTTCTCTTCTACGTACAAGAGCTTCTACTGTCCGCGCGAAGAACTCTATGAAAAAAATTCTGAAAAGGGGATTCTTATTTCCAGTTCTTACCATAGTTCTTATACTTTACCACACATACAAACTTGTTCCCACAACAAACGTGGTGCTAAGCTATGGATTTCTTTATTTTTCAATTTGAGTATAACATACAAACCCCAATGCATCTGTGTCGTACGTTGTTTTGGCTGCACCTTTGACAAATTTTAAAATGTTCTGTTTGCAGTAATGATGCGGTGTACACTAATTTTAGCAGCCGCGGTTGGAGTGCAACTGCCATTTTTTGCGTCTCTTTTTCGTACGTTGTTTTGGCTGCACCTTTGACAAATTTTAAAATGTTCTGTTTGCAGTAATGATGCGGTGTACACTAATTTTAGCAGCCGCGATTGGAGTGCGACTGCCATTGTTTGCGTCTCTTTTTTCTTTTGTCGTTTCTTTTAGTTCTTGCGGCAATCTATCCTAACGAAAACTATCCAAAGGAAAGCTATTGATTTGAAGCATGCAGTTATAACGACGTCTTTCTTCTACAGGTGTTCGATAACAAAGGCACTACAAGTAGAAGGGAGCGAGCACTGACTACCATTTAACGAATAGATAACGGCAAATATCATTTGTTTTATGTTTCCAGCGTCACCAACACATCCACATGGGAAGCCGTGCACTGCCAGATGTCGCCACTAATGTAACCAAGTTAATATGGCCGGCCTCACCGAGTATGCAGCTTATTTCAGCCTGAATAAACCAGACAAGAAATTGTCTGAGGGCCAACAGGTGGTGCTTTATTTTGCATTTTTACTCCCCGCTCTAGCTGTACTTCCACTTTCCAAAAGTTGTCTCTCTTAATGGGATTTATGAATGTTGCTATTATTTCCACGTACCATCTGCGAACGGAAATACATTGTTATGCTCGCTGCTCAAGTCCATATCTTTAAAGGCTGCTGGGAGCTGCTGCCCCTACAACCCACCACAAAAGAAGCTGCGATGAACTCAGCGCCTTTCTCCAACCTGGGACCTGAGAACACCTTGCCAACGGACGCAAAAACAGGAGTACTGAAGTCTAAGCGCACTGCCTAAATTTTTCAATGTCCTGTAACCCATGCACACCTAATAAATCACCATGCAATGTACCTGTCAGCTGTATTATTTTCTATGCATGGATATTCTCAGCATGCTTTATTTAAATAAAAATCTACATTAGAAATATCAGCACTGCATACGTATGGGATGGCTTTGTAGTTGCCTATTAGCCATAGCACAAAAGAGCAACTAGCCATAGTACTGATTATTGAAACATTCAGCACTATAATGTGCCGGATTGCCAATTGCCCTGGCTGGATGCGAATAATGCAAAACCACTGGGCAAGATTGGATTGGAAATATTGGGTAGCCGATAAATCTGGCTGGATGCCAGTTGTGAATATCCAGTGAATAAGCAAGAATACAAGATATTGGATGGCCAGTGAGCTTGGCGGGATAGCAGCTTGGGTGGAAGACATCGAGTAGTCTTTAAATGCCACTGAATGCCAGTAAACAAGGTAGTATGCCAATACTGGCTTTCATAGGAGAGCCAATCAAATTGGTAGGCATATATCTTGGATCTTTGCGCGCCCCAATCAGACGCCAATATTGACCAATATTGGGACCAATATATCCCATTATTGGACCAGTGGCGGTCCACTGACGGCGTGCTGCTTAGGATCCGAACCGACAGAGTTATTTAGAAGCAGCTAGGAAGAAGTCGGGAAAAAAGGAAGAAATCCGAGAGAGAATGAAACCGATAGCCGAAAGCAAAAGCCAACAGTTGAGAGAAGGAGAGAGAATACCCAGGTGCTTATCTCCGGAGATTCTAACATGAGCAGGTACAAGCAAGATATCTTGAAACGTGTAAAGGGGGATAAGCGAGCGTTATTTTCATCCCACCCAGGGAGGACAATGAGGGCAGTGCTAAAACAGAGTAAAAATGGGCTGTTGAAAAATTCCGCACAGCGCAGTATGGTGATAGTAGCCGCGGGGCTAAACGATATCCTAAATGGTGACGCTGCACGAGTGGTGGAAAGTTTAGCTAAGGGAACTGACGACATCAGGGAGATAACAGAGCAGGCGCAGATAGTTGTATGCACAGTACCGGAGGTGCTAATTGAACGGAAAGCTGGAAAAGGACGTGGTGACAGTTAATCAGGACCTAAGAAAATTAAGCCTGGAGAAGCGTTTTGAAGTGGTTGAGGTAAATAGGGAGGTGCATAACGTAGGTTTTCGTCGGGCTTTTCAGCGAGATGGCATTCACTTTAACATAAGGGTGGGAGCAGAGATTGGCTGCCGCCTGGCAGGCAGGGCTGTAGATTTTTTAGGGGGTCCGCGAGGGCTCCGTGCTCAGAGGTAGAAGTGAAGCAGAAGAAAGCGTAATAACGGAGGGGAGGCGGTCTAGAAAGAAAAGTACAAAAAAGAAATGTATCACTAGGATCAGCCATATAACATGCAAGGAGGTAGAAAAGAGCGAAATGGCTAGTGATAGAACAGTAGTTGAAGGATGGCAAAATAAGTGTGTACGCTCTATGCGAGACTCATCTCAGAGATCTAGAAGATCCGCCGTTTATAGAAGGCTACGTCTGGGAAGGATGCAACAGTACGAGAACGGAAAAAAAAGGGTGGAGGGGTAGGTACGTTGATACACCAGGGAACAAATTGGCAAAGAATAAAATCATCTTGTAAAGAACATATATTGGTATCAGGAACAATTGTCGGCATACGGACATGGCTAGGGGTAGTTTGTTTAGAAGCAGGATACCAATGCAGGCAAGAAAACAAGGATCTTGTTGAATGTCTCAGTGACGATATAGGCCAGTTTGGAGACGAGGCCGAAATTATTCTGCAGGGGGACATGAACGCCCACATCGACGATCTGGATAGATACACGGATTGTAACGGGAAATTAATGCTAGATTTCTCTGCGCGACACGATCTTGTTATAGTAAATAGAGAAACAAAATATGAAGGCCAAATCACGTGGCAATTCCGCAACAGGCAGGCGATCATTGACAACTGTCTAATGTAGCAGAGAATTTATAGCAAGGTCACAAAAATGGAAATAGACGAAGAAGGGGAGTGTAGTCTGGGAAGTGATCATAAACGTATTAGCCTGCCGATGGAGCCCTTGATGGAAAGAGAAATGGAACTTAGACAAAAAGTAAACACAATATTAAACGATGATCAAATAGCACAGATAGCAGCAGACATAGAGGAAGCAATAGAGAAAAGCCCAATGGAAGACTGCGATTACGAACAGATAGAACTACTTAAAAGGAGG